>NC_142760.1:40687211-41373635 GCF_054948205.1 Urtica dioica subsp. dioica
ATATATATATATATATATATATATATGGACATTACAAATTAAAAATACATACTGCAAATTCTAAAATAGTAGTTTTGCTAAAAATTCAAGACAATAAATATATCTAACCTAATTTGATTGAATACCCTAATAAATACAATTGAAATATACATTATATATTTTACTTGTTTTCTCTATGCTAATATGTTTTTCCCAAATATTAAACTTAAATGTGTGCAATATAAACACTTTCCCAAATGATGTACTAAAATAGAATGGCTTAAAAAACGCAAATAAAACGGTAAATATGATAGTGTAATGGTCACATCAAATCAAAGTTCTAACTCGGACTCTTGGTGTTCGTGTTCGTCCCAGCACTTGGGACGACACCAACACCGAACCTGGCGAACAGAAACATCCCAATGATCTGAAAACCATGTAATCGTCGAGGAGCCCGCGTTCTAGAGCCCGAATAAACCTAATTATAAGCCTAAAACAAAATTTGAAAATTAGCTAGGTCCAAATTTGAGAACACGGTGAATACTGTGTTGAAGTATATCTATAGCATCACGGAAAGTGAAACCCTTCTATCTTGTAGTTTATAGATTTAATTTAAAGAAAAATTATACAAAATAATCATTTGAAATCAATTGATTTATAAATTAGTTTTTTCAATAAATAGCAAAAAACTACCGGTGTCAAAAAACTGTCAAACACTGTGATTCAAATTTTGACAATTCATATAACTTGTTCAAAGAGAAACAAAATATGTGAATCAATATGATATATAGTGTACATGGTGACATCAAAGTTCTAACTCGGTCGCTTGGTGTTCGTGTTCATCCCAGCACTTGGGACGAACACCGAACCTGGCGAACAGAAACATCTCGATCGACTTGAAAACCATGTAATCATTGAGGAGCTTGTTCCAGAGCCCGACTAAACATAATTAGCTATAGGTCCAAAGTTGAGGACACGGTGAGTATATCTATTGCTTCACGGAAAGTGGAACCCTTTTATCTTATAGTAAAATTATACAAAATAGTCATTTGAAATAAATAAATTTATAAATTAATCAAAATTTCAAGTTTTTAATAAAACAGCAAAAAATACCTCTCAAAAAAATGTGTGATTCAAATCTTTGACGATTCATATAGTTGTTCAAAGAGAAACAAAATATGTGAATTAATATGATATATAGTATACATGGTGACATCAAAGTTCTAACTCCGTCGCGTGGTGTTCGTGTTCGTCCCAGCACTTGGGACGAACACCGAACCTGACGAACAGAAACATCTCGATCAACCTGAATACCATGTAATCGTCGAGAAGACCGTTCCAAATCCCGCTCACGATGCAGTACCCTTGACCGCTGGAATCCTGGCCCCAGCGGCGGCGGTGATATGAACCGCGTGTCGCTCCCGCGAGAGAAGGAAGCCGAGGCTCTGTAAAGCCGCCACAGGTGGAGGCACCCGGGCGGGCCCCGCGTGGGCCCAGGCGTGGAACTGCTGGCTGAACATCACGCAGCCCGCGAAAGCGGTCACGAAGCCGTGGAAACCCGGGTCGTCGAGAATCACGAAATCGAGCGGAAACACGTGGCGGCGGGCGATGGTGGAGGGCCACGTGTGGTGGCCCTGAGCCCTCTCGATATGCGGGCCCACGAAAGGGATCGTGGGGTCGCCGGAATTGTCGATCCCCCAATGGTAGATCCCCGAGCCAAGGTCGGCCAGGACGTATCCTAGGGCGGCCCCCGCGGCAGGGTCGAGCCAGGTGTGGCCGTGGGACCCGCCGAGGACGCAGCGGGATAGGGAGAGGCCCACCGCGGCGCAGCCTGACGCCAGGTAAGCACAGTATATTTTTCCTAAAAGCCAAAACCAAAACCAAACACACACACACAAAAACAAAAAAAAAAAAGCTACCACTTTTTTTTTTTTTTTGTATATATGTAAATTTTTCCTTGACCAATATTAGTAGAGACTTTTGGGGTGGAGACTTCATATTTTTACCGTTGTTTTCATAACCATATATGTAGGATTCTCAATTTCCCATGTATTCCTTATTTGTAAATTTTGTAACGCTAATATCATACGGTAAAGTAGTATCGAACCTATGTCATTTAGGATTACAAGTACGTGGATGATTGGACTCTCTCTCTCTCTCTCTCTCTCTCTCTCTCTCTCTCTCTCGTGTATTGAAAAGCATAAAACAATCACAATCACACTTAACTTGAACATGAGTGGTTCAAAAGCTTCATATCCATATAATTTTGTGTACGTTCCACACCGTCGAGTCATTGACCCCGTTATTTGCAATTCAATCAAAACCTGTTACAAGAACTGACTAAATTACACACGTACGGCTCGCTAAAAAAAAGCGGGAAATCTGATAAAATGTTCAGATTCATCATATACAGGCCGAGCCAAGGCTCTTTTGGGAAGAATATATATATATTTGTGTAAAAATTAAAAAAAAAAAAAAATGGTGGTACGAGTTCCTTCAAACTGCCGTCGTTGACTCATCAGTCATTTCCTCCGTCCATTCCGAGCCGGGCTCGGTCCAAGACCTCGGCCTGACTCCGAGCCCGAAGAAAATCACCATCTCGAGCGCAAGAAAGACCGACATCCCGTCGAGAACCCCGTTCCAAACCCCGCTCACGATGCAGTAATTGGTGTCGTAGGGCTCGCGGTGGTGCGCGCCGTGCTGGGCCCGCCCGACGAGCAGGCCCAGATCCTGGAGCGCGCCGACCGGGCCCGGGACGCGGGCCCGGTCGGAGTGGGCCCAGGCGTGGAACTGCTGGCTGAACATGACGCAGCCAGCGAAGGCGCAGACGAATCCGTGGAGCCCCGGGTCGGAGCACAGGAGGTCCACGGGTAGGACCGCGAGGGCCGTGGCTCGGCCCAGGGAGTGGAGGTTGTTTGCGAACTGGCGGCGGGTTATCGTCCGGGGCCGCCTGTGGTGCCCCTGGAAGGCCTCGATCTGGGGTCCGAACACTGGGGTCGAAGCGTCCCCGTAGTTGTCGATCCCCCAGTGGTAGACCCCGGAGGCGAGGTCCGCCAGGAGGTACCCGGCTAGCCCCGCCAGGGCGGGCTCGAGCCAGTCCTGGCCCGAGCCCGCCCTGGCCATGGACCCCAGAAGAGCGCCCGACCCGGCCCCGACCCAGGCCCGGTGCTGCCACGTGGACACCAGGCTCGGGTCCTCGGGCCGGGTCGGTGCGGTTTTATTGGGCCTGATGTCGATGGCCGAGCAACGCGTCGTCCGGCTGCTCCGGCGGAAAATGTGGACGTGGGTTTGGGGGGTTTTGTCCAATGTGAGTTTGCTTTGAGTTTGAGATAAGATGGCCATTCTTTTTTTTTTTTGAGAAAAAATAAAAAATAAAAATTATATATGGGTCTTTAAGAGAAGCCAATTATATCTATATGAGGTGAGGCATATAGCTAGGACTTGTGGTGGGAAGAGAGTTTTCGTGGTGCTTTTTTGGAGTTCCAAGTCTTTGAATGATCTGTAGAGCTGTAGAGCTGAGAGCGAATATGTGTCTTGTTTTTATAGTGAATGCAAACGGTACTTTATTTATTTAGTACTTTTATTTTGGGCGATCTCTACTATGCAAGTTGGCATAGTCTTTTGCATTGAAATTCAGGACCATAAATTATTAATTGAAGGATATCCACTGCCTCATGGCTTATGTGGCCTCATTCAAGCCCTGGGTGATAAATAAAGAGATTTTGATGAGGTTGTCAAGGACTTTATAAAGTGTTTTTTTTAGGGACTTCTTAAATTGTTTTCTCAGTTAAAGTTTTTTGTATTTATTATTTTATGGGTGATATCAGATCATCAATAGAAATAAAACATATATATAAGATCTGTCATTATATAATTTAAATAATAAGTAACTTTTTTTTTTGGATAAAAAATAATAAGTAACTAGACTACTAAAAATTTGCTAATTACAGGAAATTTATATATTAATTTTTTTTATAGTGTAACTTGTAATTAGCAGTGAAATTTATCTTTCCAGTATTATATAGTCTATACTACAAAACATATCACCGACTAGTTTTTCTTGTGCGGCTTTTCCTTTAATCAATATAAAATTCATTGATAAAAATACAAAAAGTATCCGAGTCTCCTCAATAATATATTTGTTCAGAGCAACTCGAACTGCAACATTAAATTTAATGTCAAAACTATACTATTTTAGTATAATTGTAGCACTATTTTATTTTTTCTTTCTACTTCAAGCAGAACACCAGTTTTCACACTAAACATGCTATTTTTATTATTATATTATTAAAACTAATAAAATTAAAATAAATTAGTTTGGTAGTGAAATATAAACATTAAAAGTACACAAACATATTAATTTTTAGTTATTGTGTACTACAATACCCGCACTAAATTTAGTGTGGCACTGTAGCCACACTATAATTTGGTGGTCATTATATCGTATGGTTGGAGTGCAAATTGCATGAAGATTAGTGTTTTGGATTGTGGTTGAACTTGCTATTATTGATTTTGAATTAGGTTTCCAAATTCATAATCTTAGATTTTGCATTTGAATATATATTTCTCAGAACGCCTCAATATCTCTTTTTATATATACATCTATTTTTAAAATAATTGCATGAAGTTTTAATATAGAAAATCCATAAATTCAAACTACGTTGAGGAAGGGATTCAAGCATTCTTGATCCAATGATCATAAAGAAAGTGATTTTTCAATCTGCAAAGACAGTACCCCAACATTACTAGTTTGAATAACTATCTCATTACTAGTTTAGCAGTTTCAAAATATACTTCTTGTATACGAAAGGCTTAAAATTAAGATCGTTGTACAAGCTCTCAAGCATTTTAAAAAAAAATTATGGAGGTTTGTACGATGGTCAAACAACCGTCGTGCAAGGTAGTGCTCATTGACCGGCGTGAAAGCCACCTTTAACAACAGCCGAAATAACCATGTGCTAGCATGTAAGATATGGCTTTTCAAAATAATTTTTAATCGTTGTGTAACTACCTTTTATAACAGCCATATCTCATGTCGCGATCGGTAGGAATAAGGCACGACATATTTTTGCTGAGGTGTGGAGCTTAAATGATCGGCAATGATTATGAAGACATTATGACAACGAATAAAATTAAAGATTTTAGCTAAGGGTATTTTGGAAATTCAATGCTTGTCTATTAGCTCTAGCTAGTCATATCTCTTTTTATGCCATGTGTGTTGTTATTGTTGGTAGAACGTAACACTATTTCTTATTTGGGTTTATATTAAATTCACAACTACAAAGTGGACGTAGATTTTACACGGTGAGTAAACCACTATATAAATCTGTGTATCTATTATTCTTCGTATTTTGTTATTTGTTTTCTGGTTTAGATCGGATTTGGAACTCAAATATTAGCAATTTGTTTGTTCTTTTTCTTTTGATATTCTTGATTGTAGTTGATGTGAAGATATTATTCTATTTTATTATTTTATAATCTTATCAAATTGAATAATTAATTAAGTTATGCCGATACTGTCTACTTGATTTTTGTTCACTATAACTATATGATATATGCAAAGATCAAGTACCAATATGTAAAATGAAAACGTAGCTCTTCTCCTTGTATACATATATGATATGAGTAAAGATGATCACAGTATAAATGATCTCATCTCCTCTATATATAGTACGTACGTGCTTGTAAACAAACCTAATTAATGATTTGAATTAGTCCACTTTTGTTGCATGGTTGGAGAAGAGCACGAAAGAGAGTCGTTTTCAGGCCCTCTCGAAATCCTCAATCGTGAAGACTGCGGACCCACCGGTCACCCTCGTGTCGATGGACCGAAATCTAGGACGGTTGTCGTTTACGAAAAAGGTGACGCGGGTTTGCAGGGAGCGTGATTAGTACATCGCACCTTCTCCGGATGTTCAAGGTACTATAGTAAATCTAACTTAATTAGTTTACTATAGTCTAGATATATATTTGTATAAATTGTAGGTATGGACGAGATAGATCTCAAGCATATGAAAAAAAAAAATTCAAGCTAGTGCTCGGATGGTATGAGCACAAAATACTAGAAATTTCAAATAAATATCAAGTCTTTGGTCATAAGTCAAGAGCAAAAGACTTAGATGAAATTTCATAAAAAAAAAAGTGTTAGCTCAAAGGTTTGAGCATGCACGAAAGAAATATTAAGTTAGTGCTCGGATGGTATGAACACAACATAAAAGAAATTTCAAGAAATATCAAGTCTTTGTTCATAAGTAAAGAGAAAAAACACTTGGATGATATTTCATAAAAAAAAATAATTGTTAGCTCAAAGGGTATGAGCATACACAAAAGAAATTTCAAGTTCGTGATCGGAGGATATGAGCACAACATGAAAGAAATTTAAAAATATCAAGTCTTTGCTCACAAGTCAATAGCAAAAAACTTAGATGAAATTTCATATAAAAAAAATAAGTGTTAGCGTAAAGGGTATGAACATACACGAAAGAAATTTCAAGTTAGTGCTCGGGTGGTATGAGCACAATATAAAAGAAATTTCAAAAACTATCAAGTCTTTGCTCATAAGTCAAGAGCAAAATGACTTACAAGAAATTTCATAAAAAAAATAAGTGTTAGCTCAAAGGGTTGCATACACGAAAAAAAAAAAAAAATTCAAGTTAGTGCTCTGATGCTATTGTTGAATTCCATCTTAAAAACCAATTTGCGTCAAGTAAAGAGATCCAACCGATATATAAACACATGTCCATAAACACACACAATTAGTGTGAGACTATCTCACTTCAATACTCCCACTCATGCGTAACGTGACCAAGCTGTGTAACAATCTTTCTCACGCTTCACGTGGGCCGGGCCAAATTCAAGATGTGTGAATGGACAAGGCTCTAATACCATATTGAATTCTATCTTAAAACCAATTGGTGTCAAGTGGCCAGAGAGATCCAACCGATATATAAACACATGTCCATTTACGCACACAATCAATGTGAGACTATCCAACTTCAATAGATATGAGCACAACATAATAGAAATTTAAAAAAACTATCAAGTCTTTGCTCATAAGTCAAGAGCAAAAAGACATGGATGAAATTTCATAAAAAAATAATAAGTGTTAGCTCAAAAGGTATGAACATACACGAAAAAAATTTCAAGTTAGTGCTCAGTTGGTATGAGCACAACATAAAAAAAAATTATAAAACTATCAAGTCTTTGCTCATAATGCAAGAGCAAAAAGACTTAAATAAAATTTAAAAAGACGCCTCAACTGATGTTCGGTGTTCAAGTCAATGTTCGAGGTATAATTGAATAAAGAATTATACTATATAGTTCCTTAACCATTTTTACTAGTATACTAAGAAACTGGAAGGCTGCTGTTATTCATATAATTAACACATTCCAAGCATATGCTCAGACCCTCTGAGCATGTGCCCGGGCCCTCTGAGAACAATAGGAATCCAACATTGAGCCCGAGTCAAATAGGCCCGAGGGCTTATTAGATTTAATGAACGACTTGTTCACAATGCAAGAACGAACCTTACTGAGCAGAACGAATAGAAGAGAAGCTGGTAGGCCCAAAGACTAGTCAAACTAAGAAAACGTGCCCACATCATAATATAAATAATAACTGCCTGAGAACATCTATTTACAGTTTGAAACAAGTCTCTCGCCATTTGTATTTTAAGTTCCATGATGTCATCACTTCATTCGGTTTTGAAGAGAACATCATGGATCAATGTATATACCAAAACGTTAGTAGGAGCAAGATAATATTCGCTCATAGAGAAACTATCGCCATTATTCATATATTTTGTTTCTTTTGAGGTGAGCGGTCGTTTATATATGGACCAAGTGATAGAATGTAAGCAATTTTCCTTACACATAATAAAGAAATTAATATGAAAATAATCCTCTTTCACTATGGTCCATATATATGATAATTAACTCATCGATTCTGATCAAGTCGCTCATATCAATGTCCGAAATCAAATTGTAATCCCTACGATCGTGGGATAGTAACATTCTCTATTGATGGTTTGGAGCCTGTAAATAAAATGTTTTTGGGATCCCTAAGCTCACATACACATTTAGAAAACTAACACCATCTCGGGATGAGAGTGAGAGCTTAGAAGAACCTTGAAATATCACGCTGGAATCGGAGTCCGAAACTCTATGAAAACACAACAATGCCCGAAGGTTACTCAATCATTTTCGCATTCTTCTTTAACGTGTTCATATTGTTCTGGACACCTTTAATATGTGTGATAAATTCTTACATGTTGCTCATTTTCTTTGGTTGGTGATATTCTTGATTTTGTTTCCATGATAGTTTTTATTTGATTATTATTTTATGTCCTTATCAAATTGAATTATTTTATGTCCTTTACATTTTTTATTTTGGTTCATATATATATATATATGAATCATTTTGTGTTTTAAAATTCAATTATTGAATTTAGAAAATATTTTTACGTGATATATGCTCTTGAAACTATCATATACACAAAGATCAAGTACCAAGATTTGTAAAATAAAAACGTAGCTCTCTTCTCTTTATTGTATATAATTTATGATATGAGTAAAGATGATCATTATATAGATTATCTCATCTCCTCTATATTATATAGTACGTACTTGTACACAAACCTAAATGATTTGAAGTAGTACACATCTAATGCATGGTTGGAGAAGAGCACAAGAGAGAGAGAGAGAGAGAGAGAGAGAGATGTAGTCTCTCACGGCCTCTTGAAATCCTCAATCTGGAAGAATGCGGACCCACCGGGAGATGAGTTGTCCATGGACCGCAATTCAGGTTTGTCATCGTTTACGAGGAGGGTGGTGCCAGCTACGGTGCAGTTTGCGGGTAGGTTGATTACGAAATTGCAGTTTCTGGGGATGTCATTGACTTGGGTCGGATTTAGGAAGTTTATGATCAATGTGAATAATCCGGCGGCGTCGGTGGTGGTGGTGTTGGTGATGCCGAGGCAAGTCCCCATCACCATTGCGCCGGACAAGATGGGATCTCCCCTTCGCGGGACCGTCTCGAGCAAGTGAGGGGCCTTTCCGGCGAGAAACGAGCTTGGCGAACTGGCATGTTCGACGAGTTGCAGTTTGCAACCGAGAACATCACGACCAATGCCGCGGCGATGATTATCATCGAGTAGTTGGGCTTCGACATATCTCTTAAATTATCGAGGTTCTTGTGTGTTTTTAGTACTGTTGGTGTGCTTTACTATATGGAACTTTTGTGCCCTATTTATACTGGTTAATTTTGAAGGGAATTTGGCGTGTTCCAATTAATAGTTTGGCCGAGCTTGGGATTATACCTAATTTCGTCGAAACCTAACACGATTGCCATCAGTACGTGGTTGAATGGCTGGTAATTAATTAAGGCTATATTGCATACTAATATGTACAAATTCAAATGTAGCTATATACGTACGTGCGATATAAAATAAATGCTTTAGAAAGAAATAAACTGATTAAGGGTTGAAGAATAATATCTATTTTGGGTCATACAATTAACAATAGTTTCTCTTGAAAAGTTAAGAACACTTTATAATCCAACCATTTTACTACTATAGATATTGCATTCCAACACATTAAAATAAATTTGTGAGTCATTTTAACTTAAAATAAATTTTGTTGCAGTTAGCAATTACGCTAACGTACTCTTTTTAAAATTTTAGTTCAAGTTTCATTTTATTTTAAAAAATAGTCCACCAACTAGTATATTAAATTAATCAAAGAGTTAATTAAAGTAACTCTTTAGTTAATTTCATATATTGTGAATTAATGATCTATTTTTAAATGAAACTTGTACTACTTTTTAAAAGAAGAATATACTATTATCTCTATTTTATATAAGCGTATTTTATGAAGTTTCATTGTTTAAACGTCTTATGACATATACGGATTTGAAACAGAAAATATTATATCCGACTCGATATGTTATTGATTATATGGACATTTATCCTAACGATTTCCAAAGTTTATTATAGTCAATTTTGAAAAGGCTTACAAAACAAATTTTAGAATTCATACCAAAAATATAATCAAATGATTAACATTTTCAACAATAACTATGCCACTAGGGGCTTTATACTTGGTGCATCCAAATATGAAAATAGGCTTTAAAGCCATAACATTTTGAGTGGAAAAAATATTGCATTCTCAACATAAAAAATTTCTAAAACTATCAACTCTTTGCTCAAAATGCAAGAGCAAAAAGACTTAAATGAAATTTAAAAAGACACCTCAATTGATGTTCGGTGTTCAATTCGGCGTTCAAGGTATAATTGAATGAATAACAGATTATAATATAAAGTTCCTGAACCATTTTTACTATTATACTAAGAAACTGGAAGGCTCTTGTTATTCATATAATTAACACAATCCAAGCATGTGATCGAACCCTCTGAGCATGTGCTTGGGCCCTCCGAGAACAGTAGGAATCCATCCTTGAGACCTAGTCAAATAGGCCCGAGGGCTTATTAAGTTTAAGGAACGATTTGTTCATAAGGCAAGAACGAACTTTACAGAGCAGAGCAAATAGAAGAGAAGCCGGTAGGTCCAAAGACTAGTCAAACTAAGAACGTCATGAATCAATGTATATACCAAAACATTAGTAGGAGCAACATATGTTTTCTTATTTTATATGTGGATGATATTTTGCTAGCAACTAATGATAATGGAATTTTGTATGAGGTGAAACAATTTCTTTTTTTAAAAAAAATGATATGAAAGATATGGGTAAGACATCTTATGTCATTTGCACTAAGATCCATAGGGCAAGATCACGATGTATTTTGGGTTTTTTAAAGAGACCTACATCAACATAGTTCCAGAGAGATTTTGCATGAAAGATTATTCACCAAGTGTAGCTCCTACCGTGAAGGGTAACAAATTTAGCTTGGATCAATGTCCAAAAGAATGAGCTTGAACGGGAACAAATGAAGGATATTCCATATGCTTCCGTTGTAGCAACCCTTATGTATGCTCAGGTTTGTACCGGACCTGACATTCCACATGTTATTGGAGTATTAAGTAGATATCAAAGTAACCTAGGTCTTGACTATTGGAAAGCTGCAAAGAAAGTTATAAGATACCTTCAAGGAACAAAAGACTACATGTTTATGTTCATATGGACCGATGAATTGAAGGTGGTTGACTACTCTGACGCTGACTTCGCTTGCTGCATGGGTTCAAGAAAATCCACTTCAGGATATGTTTTCCTAGATGGATGAGCCGTGTCTTGGAGAAGCAAAAAACAGACATTGACTGCTACTTTCACTATTTCGTATCGTGTTTTGAAGTTACATCTCATGGTCTTTGGTTGAAGAGTTTCATATATGGGCTTAGAGTCGTCGACTCTATTTCTAGGCCGCTGAAGTTGTACTGTGACAATTCAGCTGTTGTTTTATGGCTAAGAATAATAAAAGTGGAAGTCGAAGCAAGTACATCGACATCAAGTATCATGCCATACGAGACGTGTTAAAGATGATGAAGTGGTCATCCAACACATTAGCACTTATTTGATGATTTCCGATTATTTGACTATAGGCATGCCACCAAAAAACTTTAAGGATCATGTAGAAAGTATGAGACTTGGTTTCATGATGTAATCTTTCGTTGTACGATACATTGTTTCTATTAAATTCTTATTCAGTTTGATATTTCCTCATATGGTTGTGCACATTCATTTTAATTTATCGAGAAATATCGTTTTCTGGACCTTATAGTTTATTCACTGAAAAATAAAGGGCTATAAAGTTGAGAGACTTGATATATAGTAATACATGGAAGATAAGATTCGCTCACAGATAACCTATCGCCATGATTCATATATTTTGTTTCTTTTGAGGTGAGCGGTCGTTTATATATGGACCAAGTGGGAGAATGTAAGCATTTTTCCTTATACATCATAAAAAAATTAATATGGAAATAATCATACTTCATTATGGTCCATATATATGATAATTAACTCATCGATTATGTAATCCCTACGATCGTGGGATAGTAACATTGTTTATTGATAGTTTGGAGCCTATAAGTAAAAAAATTTGGGGTCCCAAAGCTCACATACATATTTAGAAAACTAACACCATCTCGGTGTTAGAGCGAGAGCTTAGAAGAAACTTGAAATATCTCGCCGGAATCGAAGTCCGAAACTCTCCGAAAACACAACAATACCCGAAGGTAACTCAATCATTTTCGCATTTTGCTTTAACGTGTCTATATTGTTTAGAAGACCTTTAGTATATGTAATAAATTCTTGAATAAATTGCATAAATACCCCCTGTATTATAGCCCTTGTAACATCGTACCCCTCGTAATATAAAAACTCGATTTTTGCCCCTCAATATTATGGTTTGTGTCATTATAGTCTAATTTGAAGTCAAACCCGTCAGTTACATAATCACGTTTTGACCACGTGCGACACAAAATAATTGAAATTACCTTATGACCCTTGAGTCACAATATATATTTAATATTCAATAATAAAAAAAAATAAACAATTTATTTCTTTCTCTCTCCTCAACCATCTTCTTCTTCGTTACAACACCACCAGTCCACCACCATTTCATCTCAGTTCAACACCATGCTGGTCTCACCTGCTTCGCTTGTTAGCCTTGTTCCCCAACGCTCCTCAGGTCATCGTTAGCCCTCTCATGTACGCATAAACCACGACATTCCGATCACGCTGAATGAATCAATTCTATCTAAATTGGTAAAGTCCTCCCATCCAACGCTGAAGACCTAGCCGAGACGCCGCCGTACGAATCTCCATCCCGATCTCCGCTACATCCTCTGGAAAACACAAGACCGATCGTCGTCTCCGTCGAGAAGGATAACAACCTTAACCGTCACTCTTCGGATCGCCGAGGAAAACCGCCTATAGAGTAAGAGTCGAGTCTTTAGAGAACCGTTTCTTTGTAGCCTATACCTTGGTCTTCGTCGAGCTATTTTTGCAGCGAATTAGGCTTTTGAAGCCCTCCCCTAGTGTATATGTTTTTCTTATCTCTGATCTTGTCGTCGTTAATTCGTGCACACCAGGTGTTCGAAGAAACGACTTACTAAAAGAATTGAGTTTTGTTAACATTAGTCATTAAAACAGTGGGTCTCTCTGATTGTTAACATAAGGAGAGAGAGAGAGAGAGAGAGAGAGAGAGAGAGAGAGACCATCCTATCTGTAGAGCCACTGGACCAGACCTCAGTCCCGTTGGACTCTCTCAGGAACAATCTTCGGTCCCGGCTGAGCTGAAGCGAGGCTTGGTCTCCCATCATGGAGCGGCCTCTCTTTCCGATCAGACCATGTCGACAAAGAACGAGTAACGGAGAATCCCGGCGGAGGCGGCGGAGTAGAATCCGATGTAGAAGCCGATCCCGTGGTTGTAGTCTTGTATCACCATGAGGACTCTCATCTTCGTGCTGCCTACCATGAAGATCGAGGTGTTGTTGTACTATTGGATCTTAAGGCTTTATCTACGTTATGATCATCATGAATCGTTGGAGAGAGAGAGAGAGAGGATCCAATTTTTAGTTTTTATTTTATTTTATATTTTTTTTCTTATTTTTTTGGTGATAAAATTAAAATTAATTAGATTGGACTTTACCAAAATGACCTCCACTCGAGACTCACGTGACGCACACAAGGTCACTTAACTGACGGCGAGTAGACAGAAGGACTATAATGACACAAAATATGATATTAAGGAGCAAAGATCGATTTTTTATATTACGAGAGGTACGATGTTACAAGGTCTATAATACAGGGGGCATTTATGCAATTTATTCTAAATTCTTACATGTTGTTCATTTTCTTTGGTGATATTCTTGATTTTGTTTCCATGATAGTTTTTATTTGATTATTATTTTATGTCCTTATCATATTGAATTATTAAACACTGAGAATATCATCTACGTGATTTTAATCGTAATTTATAGTTCTTTTATCCTTACATTCTTGATTTTGGATCATATATATATATACATATATTAGTGTTATCGAATGTAGAGAATATTTTTACGTGATATATGCTCTAGAACTATCATATACGCAAAGATCAAGTACCAAGACGTGTAAAATGAAAACGTAGCTCTTCTCTTTATTGTATATAATTTGTGATATGAGTAAAGATGATCACTATATATAGATTATCTCATCTCCTCTATATTATATAGTACGTACTTGCACACAAACCTAGATGATTTGAATTAGTACATATCTATTGCATGGTATTAGAGAAGAGCACAAGAGAGAGAGAGAGATGTAGTCTCTCACGGCTTCTCGAAATCCTCAATCTGGAAGATTGCGGACCCACCGGGAAATGAGTTGTCGATGGACCGAAATTCAGGTCTGTCGTCGTTTACGAGGATGGTGGTGCCAGGTACGGTGCAGTTTGCGGGGAGGGTGATTGAGAAAATGCAGTTTCTGCGGATGCTATTGACTTGGGTCGGATTTGAGAAGTAAATGTCCAAGATGAAGTTTCCGCCGGCGTCGGTGTTGGTGGTGTTGGTGATGCCGAGGCAAGTCCCCGTCACTGTTGCGCCAGACAAGATGGGATCTCCCCTTCGCGGGGACCGTTTCGAGCAAGTGAGGGGCGGCCTTTCCGGCGAGAAACGAGCTCGGCGAACGAAGCTCGACAAGTTGCAGTTTGCAACCGAGAACATCACGACCAATGCCGCGGCGAGGATCATCATCGAGTAGTTGGGCTTCGACATATCTCTTAAATTATATATCAAGGTTCTTGTGTGTTTTTAGTACTGTTTGGTGTGCTTTACTATGGAACTTTTGTGCCCTATTTATACTGGTTTTTGAAGGGAATTCGGCGTTGACACTGTTCCAATTAATAGTTTGGCCGAGCTTATTGGGATTATATGCCTAATTTCATCGAAACCTAATTAATTAAGGCTGTATTGCACACTAATATGTGCAAATTCAAAGGAAGCTATGTACGTACGATATAAAATAAATGCTTTAGAAAGAAATAAACTGATTAAGGGTTGAAGAATATCTATTTTGGGTCATACAATTAACAATAGTTTCTCTTGAAAAGTTAATACCACTTTATAATCCAACCATTTTACTACTATAGATATTGCATTCCAACACATTAAAATAAATTTCTGAGTCATTTTAACTTAAAATAAATTTTGTTGCGAATTAGCGATTACACTAGCTCATTTTAAAATTTTAGTTATTGTTTCATTTTATTTAAAAAATAATCCACCAACAATATATTAAATTAATCAAAGAGTTAATTAAAGTAACTCTTTAGTTAATTTAATTTATTGTGAATTAATGATCTATTTTTACAATGAAATGAAACTTGTACTATTTTTACAATGAAGAATATACTATTATCTCTATTTTATATAAGCGTATTTTATGAAGTTTCATTGTTTAAACGACTTATGACATATACGGATTTGAAACAGAAAAATATCATAACCGACTCGATATGTTATTGATTATATGGACATTTATCCTAACGATTTCCAAAGTTTATTATAGTCAATTTTGAAAAGGCTTACAAAACAAATTTTAGAATTTATACCAAAATTATAATAAAATGATTAACATTTTCAACAATAACGATGCCACTAGGGGCTTTATACTTGGTGCATCCAAATATGAAAATAGGCTTTAAAGCAATAACATTTTGAGTGGAAAAAATATTGTATTCTCTAAAATTTTGAAGTTGGTAATTTTTATTGGTCAATAAAAATAGATCTTTTCGAAACAACTAAGGTTCCTAATTATATTAGTTTGATAGTCATTGCTTGATTATTATTAAAGTTAGGTTCATTAAATTATATTGTTATAGTTGATCAATGAAGCCTTGAATTTTCAATTATATTCCCATAGGTTCTAAAAACTTCTAGGATTTTTATTTAACAACGACTTTATGTGTTTCATAACTTCAAAATTGAGTTTAATGTAATCTTTGAAAAATTGAATTCAGTTTTCCGATCAATCTGATTCGCGAAAAATTTTCTTGCTAGCATGATTAAAATTCACATAGGATTTTCTTTTGATTAAACATTGCATGGATTTTAGTCTCACACACATCGGCTTATTAAGCTATGTTTGGATTTTAATCTCACACACCCCGACTTATTTGAGCAAGTCTCTCTGCTTTAGAGATCTTCATCGAACAAACTGGTCTGAAAAATTGCTTGCTACTAATGTGCTTTATTTGTAGAGTATGCGAGTAACGTGTGAGCGCCCATCGCTAGACAATCTTCGGGAGAAGATTTCATGGAAAAGAGAGAAAATCTCTGATCTAAGAAGTTCTTACATTTTAATTCATTGTAGGATCGAAGGAGATGGTAGTTTGAGAGGGAGTCTGTAAACTTAAGTTCTTGTATCCTGTGACGAATCTAGAAAATTGTCTTAGAGGGGCCACAAATAAAAATTTATAGAAAATATTTTATAATTATTGATATTTTTTGTGTTAGTTATGAAAAATAATATCTTGAATGTTACTATAATTATAATTTGATTATTATACATGTACAAAAGTAAGATGTTTTGCTATTTGAATACTGTTGAGATTATGCCAGCTTGAGGTATATTGTTATACTAGAGTGATGCAAAAGAATAGTATTAGCGTATTAAAGTTTAAACTCATTTTACAAAACTATATATATTAATTATATAAATAAATATAAATCTATATTAAATATAAAACTAAAAATAGGGGCAATTATATAAGAATATAAAGGAAGGATTATGAGAATATGAAAACAAGTTCAATAGGCAGACAGGAAAATATACACATACATATATATATATATATATATACACACACACACACACACATATATATATATATATATATATATATATCCCTTTTCCAAACCAAACTTTATTCTTCGTATATTTTCTTTATGGATTAAAAAAGTGTACTTGAATTAATCATTCTATATGGATTTGATAGATAATGCATAATGTATCTAATTAATTCAACTCCATCCTGACAATAATATTGTGCAATTCATATTATGTATACACATCCATACATACATAACATGTAAGAAACATCTCTTTACCAAAAATGCGTTGGTGCACGGCCAATGGTGAATCGGGATTGGATTAATAAAAATGCTTGCTTCAAATCTTTTCGTATTTCTTCTTGACATCGCGCAACAAATTGTCTCTTCTCTCCTCGAGGCAATTGAAATAGTTGGGGATAATAATAATAAAAAAAAAATCAAAACAATCATTAAATCGGATGGGCTACCGGTGCGATTAAAGTCAACAACGAGAAAGTCAATGCTCTAATTCCCTTATCGGTGCCACGTTAGAGCCAGGCGCGAACCTAAGCGACGCTCGGCTCAAGCAAAGATTCCTAACCCGAACAATTAATATCGGTCTCTAAGAATCACCCACCCATAATATAACACAAGTATTCAGGCGAGACAATTGTTGGTTAATTAATGACGAACATATTTTCAAATAAATCTCGTAATTCGATTTATTAGAAAGTATATTTGGTGATACATTAAGTAATTTTTAAAATAAATCAAGAAAAAATCAATTGTTTCATCATTAGCATATATGAATTAAAAAAAAAAAAAACTAAGCAATTTTATTTCATATATAGTTTAATCTTGATGATAGTTTTATTAGACTTATCTTATAATTGTCTTACTGTTTCATTTAGATTTTTTTATTAATATTTATAGTTTCTTTAAAAATATGGGTAAAATTATTTTAAATAAAAAATAAGGTAGTTATAAAATTTTATGATATAAATGAAATAGTTATGGACTCTTACAAAAATAGACATTTAAAAAATTACTATACTCAAATGAGGTATTTATGGCATTTTTCCCAAATGATGGGGTGGCCCGTGGGTCTGTCCCTGATTGAACTCATACGTTAGAATAATATGAGGACTACTGCAAATAATTTCATTGTTTCTGCGCATTGGCAACGGAAAAATGAACACATTTTTTTTATCAACCTAACTCACACATAAAGGGCCGAGAATCCAATGAACCTCGATTTTAAAGCCATAACGGAAACATGTCCAAATTAACTTTCTCGTTAAATCAGAGCAAAAAAAAAAAAAAAAAAAAAAAAAAAAAACTTTCTCGTTACTAGTCCAATAATTAAGCATAACTAGATTTCTTCCGAAGACTATATACTGAGCTTGTAGGATCTAGAAAATTCCAGATTTCACAAAATATCACAAGTAATGTCTCGTCTCGGGCCATATATTACTTCTAGTTGTAATGAAATAAATATACAGAATATGTATACATACGAGGATGTTCACGATTATAAGTTGTCATAACATGTTCTATCCAAATGAACACATTTTATGTTAAGGTAAATCATGATAGGCTCCTAAATATCATCGACATTAAACATTTTGGGCATTCTAAATACATTACTTCGACTTTTATAAAGATCTCTCTCTCTCTCTCTCCTTTGCCCTTATCCCCCACCAGAGAGACAATTACACCGTCGTGCAAGCTCTCACATCTCCCACGGCTACGTATAGAAAAGGATTTTAAGTAACTTTTCTGAAGGTTTTCACGATAATCAAAACAACTGTCATATAAAGGTAGTACTGCTCATGCTAAACCCATCAAAAAGAGTTGGTGCCAACTACCTTCCACAACGGTCAAAATAGTTGTTGTGCAATCTTTTAAGCTATGGCTTTTCAGACTATTTTTAAACCGTTCTGTAACCACTTTTTGTAACTGACACATCTCATGTGGGTAGGAATAAGAATCCAATTTTTATCCGTATTTTTCAACAACAGATTTACTCAAAATTGTGACATTATTTATAAGGCACAGCTTGTTTTTTTTTTTTTTGAGGGAGAAGAAAGCTTCATTAACCAGCAACAGGAGGGGGAAAATCCCCGATATTACAACCAGTTAGCCACTCAGGGCAAGAGTTAAGAGAACAATCCAAAATTACACGGTTAAGACGATTTTTTGCAACCCGATGGGCAGCAGTGTTACACCGCCGGGGAATCCAGGAGCAGATCGTCGGAGTAGAGGAGATCCGGAGCTCGGTGCAAATGTCAGCGACAATGGGTCCTTGGAGGCCGAGAGTCTGGGAGTTCCCGACCAGTTGGACTGCTCGAAGGCAGTCCGATTCCACCGCAGTGATTTGCCAGCCGTTCTCGCGCACAAAGCGGAGACCTTCCCGGATCGCACGGCACTCCGCCATCAACGCCGAATCCACGCCAAAAACTTCCAACGCCAAAACCCCCACCACCCCACCTAGGTGGTCACGGACCACAGCTCCAATCGCAGCCCGGAGCGAGTCGACGTCCCAAGCCGCATCGACATTTAACTTCAGCAGCCCCGCACATGGTCTCTCCCAAGACATCGAAGAGGACACAGTAGGACCTGGTCTCGGATCAAGCTTGGCTGCGACGGACTTAAAACTCGAGAGCCAATTCGCCGTATCGGTAACCCACGCGTCGGGGCTTTTCACCACGTTCTCAAACATACGCAGATTTCTGTCCGACCACGTAGCCCAGACCAACCCGCAAAACAACTCAAGGTCTGTCGTCGAGAGGCACCGGAGGGCACGGAGGCAAACTTCCTTGAAAGGAAGCTCACCGGTCTTCTCCACCCACTTCCCTAAGGACGATCCCTCCCAAATCGCTTTAGCTCGCTCGCAAGACCACTTAGTATGGAGCACATCCTCCGGGAACGTTCCACAAAACACAAAGAAAGGGAGGCACGGAATCCCTTTTCGCCTGACATTCCCCATAAGGCACAGCTTGTTTTGTTGCTCATATTCTTTGGAGATATTCTCGATTTTTGGTTCCGTGATATATCATTTTTATATTACTATTATTTTATGTTCATATCAAATTGAATTATTAAATTCTGAGAATGTCGTCTACATGATTTTGATTATAATTTGTTATTACGTCATGTGTTGTCTTATTTTTTACAGCAAGTTGTTAAGGGAAGATGTCGATCATCATGCTTCAGGATAGTAGAGACATCTTTCTCTTTGTTTCTGGCAAGTTTCTTGTTTTACCAGGTCGTATCGCTGAAGACTTTCCTTGATGATCTTCACGCCTTTATGGGTAAGGAAACCCTAGTTTGACCTCCAGACTTGTATGACTGCTATAAAAACCGAGTGCCACCCCTTTAGTAGTTCTTGACGCTTTATCAAAATACTTAGGGTTCCTAGACGTGCATGACTGGCGGACTGGGAGACTATTTGTTTTGTTAAGAGTGGTGTAATTCTACAAACACTATTTCAGGAGTCTGAGTGTTTGTGAGATTGAGTTTGTGATTGCGTGATTGAAGTCTTCACGTGCGCTGAGATTGAAGCTGACCAAGCATCGGGACGTGCTTGAAGAGTGGAATTGAGAGTGGTCTCAAATTCAGGGGGAGTGCATGTTTTGGTAATCACTTGTAGTAATAGTTTCTAGGGCATTGATATTTGTATTGTTCATATAAGTCCTTCTTTGTACTATTAACTACTTGATAGTGAAATTCTTTCCACTAGCTGTGAGTCCTCAGACGTAGGTGACATTGCACCGAACTGAGTAACCATATCGTGTGTCTTTACTTTTACGCACTACTTTGTTCATTATCCATTATCTGTGTTAAAGCAAGTTGTCAGAAATATTACTGTTTCATTGTGTGTGAAATCTTGTCTTTCACTCTAAACAGAATTTCATAATTTATAGTTTATTCCTTATATTCTTGATTTTGGTTCATTTATATATATATATATATATATATATATATATATATATATATATAAATTGTGCTTTAAAATTCAATTATAAAATTATACCAAATATATGCTCTAGAACAATGATATAAGCATGCAAAGATCAAGTACCGATATGTGTAAAATGTAAACGTAGCTCTTCTCTTTATTGTATATATTATTTAGATATGAGTAAAGATGATGATTTCATCTCCTCTATATATATAGTACGTACTTGTACACAAACCTAAATGATTTGAATTAGTACGTTATTGTTGCATGGTTGAGAAAGAGCACAAGAGAGAGAGAAAGATATAGTCTCTCACGGCTCCTCGAAATCCTCAATCTCGAAGATTGCGGACCCACCGGCCACCGTGTTGTCGATGGACCGAAATTCAGGATTGTCGTCGTTTACAAGGACGGTGATGCGGTTGCCATTGTCGAAGATGGTGCAGTTTGCGGGGAGGGTGATTGCGAAATTGCAGTTTCTGCGGATGTTCCTGACTTGGGTCGGATTTGGAAAGTTTATGGTCAGTGTAAATCTTCCAGTGGCGTCGGTGGTGGTGGTGTTGGTGATGCCGAGGCAAGTCCCCGTCACTGTTGCGCCGGATAAGATGGGACTTCCCCTTCGCGGGGACCGTTTCGAGCAAGTGAGGGGGTCTTCCGGCGAGAAACGAGCTTGGCGAACGAAGGTCGACAAGTTGCAGTTAGCAACCGAGAACATCACGACCAATGCCGCGGCGATGATTATCATCGAGTAGTTGGGCTTCGACATCTCTTAAATTATCAAGGTTCTTGTGTGTTTTTAGTACTGTTGGTGTGCTTTACTATGGAACTTAACTTTTGCGCCCTATTTATACTGGTTTTGAAGTGTTTTGGCATTGACCTTTTTCCGATTATTAGTTTGGCCGGGCTTTGAGATTACACCTAATTTTATCCAAACCTTACATAAATGCCATCAGCTGAATGGCTGCTAAGGCTAAAGGCGGTATTGTGCAAATGTAAATGAAGCTATACTTACTATATAAAGTAAATGCTTTAAAAAGAAATAAACTGATTAAGTGCTGAAGAATGTATTAGTTTCTATATATGGATTTTGGGTCATCTAGTTTAGGTCAAACATATTTTCGGCCCGCTTGTTGCTTGGCGCATGGCGCTTGGTGTGTGAAGCAGAGCCGCGTGTCATCATAAAATAGTTTGCAAGCATGTTTATCAGTCCTCGATTTTGGTCAAACATATTTTCGGTCCGTTTGACTGAGTTATTCTTTTGCATTGTGACTTCGTTTTTGCAATTATAATATTGTTTTAGTAACTGAGACGTCATTTTTAGCAGAAGAAAAATAACGATATAACAATAGTTAGGAGTTAGCAATTCTTATGATAGCTATGCCCATATATACTTTTTTTTTTATCCTTTTTACTGTCTCCATCCAACCAATAGCAATAGATTATAGAAAAAATGGCATGAAGTAGCCAATTCAAACTATGGCTTTTGCAAAATAGCCATAGTTTCATTAGGTTAGGCAAAATAGCCAATTCAAAAATCCTTCCCCAAAAATCCCAAACAAAACACGGTCCTCACACAATTTCCCCAAACAGAACACGTTCGATCGTGGCTGATGAAGAGGCGGCTCCGGCGGAGCCCGATGCTACAGCGGCTGCTCCGGCGGCGGCGGAAGAGGGTGCTCCGGCGGCGGCCAAACAGGGCGGCGAGGCTGCTGTGGATGAGGGGTTGCCGTCGAATCCACTCATGAATCCCCGTCGATCTCCTCGCCTCCGCCGCCGTGACGGAGAGTCCGACAGGAGGTAAGATCGACGGAGCGATCGGGAACATCGCGAGCGTCAAGGACGCAAGAATCGCGTCGCCGAAGAAGGAGATGTTTCGGTTCTGCTTCAGATCCTCGATTTCCAGATTGTCATTAAATTTAATCCTGCCTCGATTAATTTTAATCCAGCCGTCATAAGCCTTACATTATGTCTTTATAGTTCGTTGGGATTAAATTTAATCCAACCTAGATTAATCTTACTTTGGCTAGTTTGCTTATAGTTGACAAACTATGGCTATTTTGCAAAAGCTTAAGTTCTATTTGGCTATATAGCCGCTTGACCCTAGATTATATATTTCTTGCATATCATTTACGATTCTAATTCAAAATAGTTTATTCTGTATCATTAGGATAAAAGTAAACACATTTCTTTTATAATAATGTTACGTAATATATGAAATATTATGGGATTATTTCTAATTATAGGACATCTTCAATACTTTTGGACCAAAATCTAATATGTCAAATTAAATCCAAAATTATGATTTCTTTATATTTATCGGTACAAAACTACTCTCAATGAAATATTCAGTAATTTATTAACATGATCATCAATAATGTACCTGATTTATTGGCATTGTCGACATTACGATTTTATTTTTGGAAACCTGAAAAATCTGGAAAAAAAAATATTCAAGCAAACCAAACAAAAATCAACAACTACACATTCGAAATCAATCTCGTTTCGAGTCTCTCTCTCTATTTACCGGCAATGATTTAGATTTTTTTTGTCATGACTTTAACTTTAGGGATTGAGTATGGGTTTTGGTGTACGTTTCTCTGTCATTTTGGGTGAAGAAGAAGAAGAAGAAGAAGAAGAAGAAGAAATCATGTAAGAGAAGAAGAAGAAGAATTGACATGGAAGCAAAGAGAGAGAGAGAGAGAGAGAGAGAGAGAGAGAGAGAGAGAGACTGATTTATGTCCATACCAATGCGTTTCACGATTTCACTCCCTTCAAAACCTTGTATATACCTAATAATCTGAAGAAAAAAATTGGTTTTAAGAATTTAGAAATTCGTTTAAAGATTTATGGACATTTTGTCTTTATATTGACATCGATGTCAATAATTTTTCAAACGATTCTGGAAGATTCTTTGAAGATTTATTGACATCAATGTCAAAATAATTTCTTGATGTTAATAGATCTTCAAAGAATTTGGTATGTTGAAGATTTATTGACATACATAAAACTTATTGACAACGATATCAATAGATATTCAAAGAATTTTCCAAAATCTTTTGAAGATTTATTGACCTTCATTAAATATTTCATAATTAAAGATAAAATCAAAACAATTAAATCAGTTGACTATAATCACCTTTAATTTCTCTCTCTTTTAGTGTCTCCATTGGTGTCCCTCCAATCAAAATAAATCATGTCATTATTTTATTTACTTGTTAGTTTATATTTACTTAAAAATAAATTAAAACGATTAAATTGTCTTATTTTGATTGGATGAACACCAAATGAGACACTAAAAGGGGACAGAGGATCTAAATTCCTCACTCTCTAATATTGATGAATTTATCTCTCAAGTTCGATTTTTACTATTCACGGTGGCGCTCGAAGGCTGCTCGTAGTCTCCTAGATTTATTCAGGCACGTTTCTGTAACAAGTTTATCAATATTAATCTAAATATATACAAATATGCTGAAATTAATACAAATTTTACATAGACATTAACACAAAAATGATAGTAAGTTTCATAGAAGAGGATAACGCAAGTAACGCCGATTTACATAGACATTAAAATAAAATAAACACAAATATATTGATCCGATTGCAAATCTGGAATAATGGAGGGCTTTGGAATCTTCATCATCTACGACGGAGACACTTACCAAGGCTCGTGAAGCTCCGACCGGAAGAACGGCCATAAGCTATTATTTTCGATTATTACTACCTATTTACGATTTAGAAAAAGAAAATATCCAAAAATTTATTTAAAAATTAAAAAAAAAATTATCCCAATATTCCAGATCCAATATATATGAACATGAACATAAAATGTGTACCTTTAGTCTTTGTAGATCGTGAGAGACCAAATGGGAAAAGTTTTTATCGGGTAATGATCGCATGTGAAGAAAATTTATGGTCTTTTATTATATATTTGTTTTTTTTTTTTTAAAAGAACCAGGGCCTCTGAAAAAACCTCCTCGCCCCCGATATCGGTGCGACGAAGAGGAAAAAGAGGCCCCCCATACTTCATTCAAATCTCGGCAATAGCCGCAAATCTCTCCCTTTATTATATATTTGTTGATAAAGAGAGAATTGATAACTGTACCATAAGGTATGGAACACTCTTCACTATTGCTTTCAATGATCAACTTTGAGCGAATAGGAAAAATCATTTCTTCACGAGATATTAAGCAAGGAATTTGATAGATGGTAATGACACGTACGTAGGGTTAAAAGCGATCAGAGAGAGCGTGACGAATAAAAAACAGTTAAGGAGAGAGATTAAGAAATTCAAATTAAAAAAAACAACCAAACGTAATTGTCATTTCTAAAAATAAAATTAGCAAATAAATTTTGGATTGAATACACTCTCAAGGTTATGATTGAGAATAAAATTTTGATTAATTAGCCACGTAATCGAAATTGGTTTTTTTGTTAAAATTTTTCAAAACGTTGACTATTTTACAATATGAACGTTTGAAGTGATTTAGTTCATACAATTTTTTTTTAATGTTCTCTATGATGCGAAAGTCTTTTTGAGACCATCGTGCAATTAAGCTCATACATCTCCCACGGCTACTTATTGAAACTCTTTCAAAAAGAGTTTGTTCCAATTCCACCTTCCACAACGGTCAAAATAAATGTCGCGCAATCTTGTAAGCTATGGCTTTTCAGAATAATTTTTAACCATTGTGTAACCACTTTTTGTGACAGCCATATATATCTCATTTTTCATTGTGTGTAGGAATAAGAATCCAATTTTATCCTCATTTTTCAATAACAGATCATTTACCTCAAAATTGTGACATTATTTATAAGGGACGGCTTGTTTTGTTGCTCATTTTCTTTGGAGATATTCTCGATTTTGGTTCAGTGATATATCATTTTTATATTACTACTATTTTATATTCATATCAAATTGAATTATTGTAATTTATAGTTTATATATGAGGTTGACTTTGGTTAGAATTTTAAAAGAAACTAGGAGGTTGACTAGTTGTAATAAATTCTTCTACTTACTATTATTTTATGTTCATATGTCACATTGAATTATTAAATTATGAGAATATCGTCATGATATTTTGATTGTAATTTATAGTTCTTTATTCCTTATATGCTAGATTTTGATTCATTTATATATATATAAAAAATATTTTGTGCTTTAAAATCCAATCATTAAATTATACCAATATATGTTCTAGAAAAATGATATAAACATGAAAAGATCAGGTACCGATATGTGTAAAATGTAAACGTAGCTCTTCTCTTTATTGTATATAATTTATGATATGAGTAAAGATGATCACAATATAGATGATTTCATCTCCTCTAAATATATAGTACGTAGTTGTACACAAACCTAAATGATTTGAATACGTTATTGTTGCATGGTTGAGAAATAGCACAAGAGAGAGAGAGAGAGAGAGAGAGAGAGAGAGAGAGAGTCTCATGGCTCCTCGAAATCCTCAATCTCGAAGATTGCAGATCCACCGGGCACCGTGTTGTCGATGGACCGAAATTCAGGATTGTCGTCATTTACAAGGACAGTGATGCGGTTGCCATCATCGAAGATGGTGCAGTTTGCGGCGAGGGTGATTACGAAATTGCAGTTTCAGCGGATGTTCCTGACTTGGGTCGGATTTGGCATTTACCTTTTTCCAATTATTAGTTTGGCCGGGCTTTGAGATTAATTATTCCTATCTGCATAAAACTACTTTTCCTATCTGAATAATTGTTTGGCCGGATAGTAATTAAAGTTTGGCCGGGCTGCTAAGGGGATATTAGACAATAACTAGTGCAACATTAAATGAAGCTATAGATACAAATGTCAATGCTTTAGAAATTTCATTAAAAAAAATTAATTGTTAGCTCAAAGGGTATGAGCATACACCAAAGAAATTTCAAGTTAGTAATCGGATGGTATGAGCACAACATAAAAGAAATTTAAAAAATTTCAAGTCTTTGCTCATAAGTCAATAGCAAAAAGATCTAGATGAAATTTCATAAAAAAAAAAAAAAAAGTGTTAGCTCAAAGGGTACGAGCATACACGAAAAAATTTTCAAGTTAGTGCTCGGATGGTATGAGCACAATATAAAAAGAAATTTCGAAAACTATAAAGTATTTGCTCATAAGTCAAGAGCAAAATGACTTACATGAAATTTCATAAAAAAAAAATAAGTATTAGATCAAAGGGATTGAGCATACACGAAAAAATTTCAAGTTAGTGCTTGGACGGTATTGTTGAATTTCATCTTAAAACCAATTGGTGTCAAGTAGAGAGATCCAACCGATATATAAACACATTTCCATAAACACACACAACCAGTGCGAGACTATCCCACTTCAATAATCCCCCTCACGCGTAGGTGACCAAACTGAGTAACAATCTCTCTCACGCTTCGCGTGGGCCGGGCCAAATTCAAGATGTGTGAATGGACAAGGCTCTGATACCATGTTGAAATCCATCTTAAAACTAATTGGTGTCAAGTGGAGAGATCCAACTAATATATAAACACATATCCATTCACATACGCAATCAATGGTGGACTATCCAACTTCAATAGATATGAGCACAACATAATAGAAATTTAAAAAATATCAAGTCCTTGCTCATAAGTCAAGAGCAAAAAGACTTGGATGAAATTTCATAAAAAAAATAAGTGTTAGCTCAAAGGGTATGAACATACACGAAAGAAATTTCAAGTTAGTGCTCAGATGGTATGAGAACAACATAAAAAAATTTCTAAAACTATCAACACTTTACTCATAATGCAAGAGCAAAAAGACTTAAATGAAATTTAAAAAGACACCTCAATTGATGTTCGGTGTTGAAGTCGGCGTTCGAGGTATAATTGAATAACAGATTCTAATATATAGTTCCTGAACCATTTATACTATTATACTAAGAAACTGGAAGGCAGTTGTTATTCATATAATTAACACAATCCGAGCATGTGCTCGGACCCTCTGAGCATGTGCTCGGGCCCTCCGAGAATAGTAGGAATCCAGCCTTGAGCCTTAGTCAAATAGGCCCGAGAGTTTATTAAGTTTAAGGAACAGTTTGTTCGTAAGGCAAGAACGAACTTTACAGAGCAGAATGAATAGAAGAGAAGCTGGTATGTCCAAAGACTAGTCAAACTAAGAAAACGTGGTCACATCGTTATATAAATAATAATTTACTGAGAAATCTATTTACGGTTTGAAACAAGCCTCCCGTCAATGGTATTTTAAGTTCCATGATGCCATCACTTCATTCGGTTTTGAAGAGAACGTCATGGATCAATGTATATACCAAAACGTTAGTAGGAGCAACATATGTTTTCTTGTTTTATATGTGGATGATATTTTGCTAGCGACTAATGATAATTGAATGTTGTATGAGGTGAAACAATTTCTTTAAAAAAATTGATATGAAAGATATGGGTAAGACATCTTATGTCATGTGCACTAAGATCCATAGGGAAAGATCACGATGTATTTTGGGTTTTCTAAAGAGACCTATATCAACAAAGTTCTAGAGAGATTTTGCATGAAAGATTATTCACCAAGTGTAGCTCCTATCGTGAAGGGTGCAAATTTAGCTTGGATCAATGTCCAAAAGAATGACTTGGAACGGGAATAAATGAAGGATATTCCATATGCTTCCGTTTTAGCAATCCTTATGTATTCTACGGTTTGTACCGTACCTGACATTCCATATGTTATTGGAGTATTAGGTAGACATCAGAGTAACCCAGGTCTTGACTATTGGAAAGCTGCAAAGAAGGTTATGAGATACCTTCAAGGAACAAAAGATTACATGTTTATGTTCATATGAACCGATGAATTGGAGGTGGTTTGGCTACTCTGACGCTGACTTCGCTTGCTGCATGGGTTCAAGAAAATCCACTTCAGGATATGTTTTCCTATATGGATGAGCTGTGTCTTGGAGAAGCAAAAAGCAGACATTGACTGCTATTTCCACTATTTCGTATCGTGTTTTGAAGCTACATCTCATGGTGTTTGGTTGAAGAGTTTCATATCTGGGCTTAGAGTCGTCGACTCTATTTCTAGGCCGCTGAAGTTATACTGTGACAATTCATCTGTTGTTTTTATGGCTAAGAATAATAAAAGTGGAAGTCGAAGCAAGTACATCGACATCAAGAATCTAGCCATACGAGACGTGTTAAAGATGATAAAGTGGTCATCCAACACATTAGCACTGATTTGATGATTTCCGATTATTTGACTATAGGCATGCCACCAAAAAACTTTAAGGATCATGTAGATAGTATGAGACTTGGTTTCATGATGTAATCTTTCATTGTACGGTACATTGTTTCTATTAAATTCTTATTATGTTTGATATTTCCTCATATGGTTGTGCACATTCATTTTAATTTATCGAGAAATATCGTTTTAGTGGATCTTATAGATTATTCACTGAAAAATAAAGGGCTATAAAGTTGAGAGACTTGATATATAGTAATACATGGAAGATAAGATTCGCTCACAGATAACTTATCGCCATGATTCATATATTTTGTCTCTTTCGAGGTGAGCGGTCGTTTATATATGGACCAAGTGGGAGAATGTAAGTATTTTTCCTAATACATAATAAAAAAAATTAATATGGAAATAATCATACTTCATTATGGTCTATATATATGATATAATTAACTCATCGATTATGTAATCCCTACGATCGTGGGATAGTAACATTGTTCATTGATAGTTAGGAGCCTATAAATAAAATTTTTTGGGGGTCCCAAAGCTCACACACATATTTAGAAAACTAACACCATCTCGGGGTGAGAGCGAGAGCTTAGAAGAAACTTGAAATATCTCGCCGGAATCGAAGTCCGAAACTCTCCGAAAACACAACAATACCCGAAGGTAACTCGATCATTTTCGCATTCTGCTTTAACGTGTCTATATTGTTTAGAAGACCTTTAGTATTCTTACATGTTGCTCATTTTCTTTGGTGATATTCTTGATTTTGTTTCCATGATAGTTTTTCTTTGATTATTATTTTATGTCCTTATCATATTGAATTATTAAACACTGAGAATATCATCTACGTGATTTTAATCGTAATTTATAGTTCTTTTATCCTTACATTCTTGTTTTGGATCTCATATATATATATATATATATATATATATATATATATATATATAGATATACATATATTTGTGTTTTAAAATTCAGTTATCGAATTTAGAGAATATTTTTACGTGATATATGCTCTAGAACTATCATATACGCAAAGATCAAGTACCAAGGCGTGTAAAATGAAAACGTAGCTCTTCTCTTTATTGTATATAATTTATGATACGAGTAAAGATGATCACTATATATAGATTATCTCATCTCCTCTATATTATAAAGTACGTACTTGCACACAAACCTAAATGATTTGAAGTAGTACATATCTATTGCATGGTTGGAGAAGAGCACAAGAGAGAGAGAGAGAGAGATGTAGTCTCTCATGGCTTCTCGAAATCCTCAATCTGGAAGATTGCGGACCCACCGGGAAATGAGTTGTCGAGGGCCCGAAATTCAGGTCTGTCGTCGTTTACGAGGATGGTGGTGCCAGCTACGGTGCAGTTTGCGGGGAGGGTGATTGAGAAAATGCAGTTTCTGCGGATGCTATTGACTTGGGTCGGATTTGGGAAGTTGATCCTCAAGTTGAAGTTTCCTGCGGCGTCGGTGTTGGTGGTGTTGGTGATGCCGAGGCAAGTCCCCGTCACTGTTGCGCCAGACAAGATGGGATCTCCCCTTCGCGGGGACCGTTTCGAGCAAGTGAGGGGCGGCCTTTCCGGCGAGAAACGAGCTTGGCGAACGAAGCTTGACAAGTTGCAGTTTGCAACCGAGAACATCACGACCAATGCCGCAACGAGGATCATCATCGAGTAGTTGGGCTTCGACATTTCTTAAATTATCGAGGTTCTTGTGTGTTTTTAGTACTGTTGGTGTGCTTTACTATGGAACTTTTGTGCCCTATTTATACTGGTTTTTTAAGGGAATTTGGCGTTGACACTGTTCCAATTAATAGTTTGGTCGAGCTTGGGATTATATGCCTAATTTCATCGAAACCTAACACGATTGCCATCAGTGGTTGAATGGCTGCTGATTAATTAAGGCTGTGTTGCACACTAATATGTGCAAATTCAAATGAATCTAAGGGTTGAAGAATATCTATTTTGGGTCATACAATTAACAATAGTTTCTCTTGAAAAGTTAATAACACTTTATAATCCAACCATTTTAGTAGATATTACATTTCAACACATTAAAATAATTTTTTGAGTCATTTCAACTTAAAATAAATTTTATTGCAACTAGCAATTACACTGGTTTTTTTTTAATTTTAGTTCAAGTTTCATTTTATTTAAAAAAAATATTCCACCAACTAGTATATTAAATTAATCAAAGAGTTAATTAAAGTAACTCTTTAGTTAATTTAATTTATTGTGAATTAATGATCTATTTTTATAATGAAATGAAACTTGTACTACTTTTAAAAGAAGAATATACTATTATCTCTATTTTATATAAGCGTATTTTATGATGTTTCATTGTTTAAACGTCTTATGACATATACGGATTTGAAACAGAAAAATATTATAACCGACTCGATATGTTATTGATTATATGGACATTTATCCTAATGATTTCCAAAGTTTATTATAGTCAATTTTGAAAAGGCTTACAAAACAAATTTTAGAATTTATACCAAAAATATAATCAAATGATTAACATTTTCAACAATAACGATGCCACTAGGGGCTTTATACTTGGTGCATCCAAATATGAAAATAGGCTTTAAAGCCATAACATTTTGAGTGGAAAAAATATTGGATTCTCTAAAATTTTGAAGTTGGTAATTTTTATTGGTCAATAAAAATAGAGCTTTTCGAAACAACTAAGGTTCCTAATTATATTAGTTTGATAGTCATTGCTTGATTATTATTAAAGTTAGGTTCATTAAATTATATTGTTATAGTTGATCAATAAAGCCTTGAATTTTCAATTATATTCCCATAGATTCTAAAAACTTCAATCTTCTAGGAGTTTTATTTAACAACAACTTTATGTGTTTCATAACTTCAAAATTGAGTTTAATGTAATCAGTTTTCCGATCAATCCGATTCGCGAAAAATTTTATTGCTAGCATGATTAAAATTCACATAGGATTTTCTTTTGATTAAACATTGCATGGATTTTAGTCTCACACACATCGGCTTATTTGAGCCAATGTAATCTTTGAACAATCGAATTTAGTTTCCCGATCTATCTGATTCATGGAAGACTTTCTTGCTAACCTAATTAAAATTCACTTAGGGTTTTTTTTTTTTTTGTTATTAAGCTATGTTTGGATTTTAATCTCACACACCTGACTTATTTGAGCAAGTCTCTCTACTTTAGAGATCTTCATCGAACAAACTGTTCTGAAAAATTGCTTGCTACTAATGTGCTTTATTTGTAGAGTATGCGAGTAACGTGTGAGCGCCCATCGCTAGACAATCTTCGGGAGAAGATTTCGTGGAAAAGAGAGAAAATCTATGATCTAATTAGAAGTTCTTACATTGTAATTCATTGTAGGATGGAAGGAGATGGTAGTTTGAGAGTGAGTATGTAAACTTACGTTCTTGTATCCTGTGACGAATCTAGAAAATTGTCTTAGAGGGGGCCACAAATAAAAATTTATAGAAAATATTTTATAATTATTGATATTTTTTGTGTTAGTTATGAAAAATAATATCTTGAACGTTACTATAATTATTATTTGATTATTATACATGTACAAAAGTAAGATGTTTTGCTATTTGAATACTGTTGAGATTATACCAGCTTGAGGTATTGTTATACTAGCTAGAATGATGCAAAAGAATAGTATTAGCGTATTAAAGTTTAAACTCATTTTACAAAACTATATTAATTATATAAATAAATATAAAACTAAAAATAGGGGCGATTATATAAGAATATAAAGGAAGGATTATGAGAATATGAAAACAAGTTCAATAGGAAGACAGGAAAATATACACACGCACACACACACACACACACACACACACACACACACACATATATATATAATATATATTTTGTGCTTTAAAATCCAATCATTAAATTATACCAATATATACTCTAGAAAAATGAAATAAGCATGCAAAGATCAAGTACCGATATGTGTAAAATGTAAACGTAGCTCTTCTCTTTATTGTATATAATTTATGGTATGAGTAAAGATGATCACAATATAGATGATTTCATCTCCTCTATATATATAGTACGTAGTTGTACACAAACCTAAATGATTTGAATCAGTACGTTATTGTTGCATGGTTGAGAAAGAGCACAAAGAGAGAGAGAGAGAGAGAGAGAGAGAGAGAGAGAGAGAGAGAGAGAGATGTAGTCTCTCATGGCTCCTCGAAATCCTCAATCTCGAAGATTGCCGATTTACATAGACATTAAAATAAAATTAACACAAATATATCAATCCGATTGCAAATCTGGAATAATGGAGGGCTTTGGAATCTTCATCAGCTACGACGGAGACACTTACCAAGACTCGTGAAGCTCCGACCAGAAGAACGGCCATAAGCGATAATTTTCGATTATTACTACCTATTTACAATTTAGAAAAAGAAAATATCCAAAAATTTATTTAAAAATTAAAAAAAAATTATCCCAATATTCCAGATCCAATATATATGAACATGAACATTTTGTACCTTTAGTCTTTGTAGATCGTGAGAGACCAAATGGGAAAAGTTTTTATTGGGTAATGATCGCATGTGAAGAAAATTTATGGTCTTTTATTATATATTTGTTGATAAAGAGAGAATTGATAATTGCACCATAAGGTATGGAACACTCTTCACTATTGCTTTCAATGATCAACTTTGAGCCAATAGGAAAAATCATTTCTTCACAGAGATATTAAGCAAGGAATTTGATAGATGGTAATGACTCGTACGTAGGGTTAAAAACGACCAGAGAGAGCGTGACGAATAAAAAACAGTTAAGGAGAGAGATTAAGAAATTCAAATTAAAAAAACAACCAAACGTAATTGTCATTTCTAAAAATAAAATTAGCAAATAAATTTTGGATTGAATACACTCTCAAGGTTATGATTGAGAATAAAATTTTGATTAATTAGCTACGTAATCGAAATTGGTTTTTTGTTAAAAATTTTCAAACGTTGGCTATTTTACAATATGAACGTTTGAAGTGATTTAGTTCATATAATTTTTTTTTTTTTTTAATGTTCTCTATGATGCGAAAGTCTTTTGAGACCATCGTGCAATTAAGCTCATACATCTCCCACAGCTACTTATTGAAACTCCTTCAAAAAGAGTTTGTTCCACTTCCACCTTCCACAACGGTCAAAATAAATGTCTCGCAATCTTGTAAGCTATGGCTTTTCAGAATAATTTTTAACCATTGTGTAACCACTTTTTGTGAAAGCCATATATATCTCATTTTTCATTGTGTGTAGGAATAAGAATCCAATTTTATCCTCATTTTTCAATAACAGATCATTTAACTCAAAGTTGTGACATTATTTATAAGGGGCGGCATGTTTTGTTGCTCATTTTCTTTGGAGATATTCTCGATTTTGGTTCAGTGATATATCATTTTTATATTACTACTATTTTATATTCATATCAAATTGAATTATTGTAATTTATAGTTTATATATGAGGTTGACTTTGGTTATAATTTTAAAAGAAACTAGGAGGTTGACTAGTTGTAATAAATTCTTCTACTTACTATTATTTTATTTTCATATGTCACATTGAATTATTAAATTATGAGAATATCGTCATGATATTTTGATTGTAAGTTATAGTTCTTTACTCCTTATATTCTAGATTTTGATTCATTTATATATATACAAAAAATATTTTGTGCTTTAAAATCCAATCATTAAATTATACCAATATATGTTCTAGAAAAATGATATAAACATGCAAAGATCAGGTACCGATATGTGTCAAATGTAAACGTAGCTCTTCTCTTTATTGTATATAATTTATGGTATGAGTAAAGATGATCACAATATAGATGATTTCATCTCCTCTATATATATAGTGCGTAGTTGTACACAAACCTAAATGATTTGAATCAGTACGTTATTGTTGCATGGTTGAGAAAGAGCACAAGAGAGAGAGAGAGAGAGAGATGTACGTAGTCTCTCATGGCTCCTCGAAATCCTCAATCTCGAAGATTGCAGATCCACCGGGCACCGTGTTGTCGATGGACCGAAATTCAGGATTGTCGTCATTTACAAGGACAGTGATGCGGGGTGATTATGAAATTGCAGTTTCTGCGGATGTTCCTGACTTGGGTCGGATTTGGCATTTACCTTTTTCCAATTATTAGTTTGGCCGGGCTTTGAGATTAATTACTCCTATCTGCATAAAACTACTTTTCCTATCTGAATAATTGTTTGGCCGGATAATAATTAAAGTTTGGCCGGGCTGCTAAGGGGATATTAGACAATAACTAGTGCAACATTAAATGAAGCTATAGATACAAATGTCAATGGTTTAGAAATAATTAAATCGACCGAAAGGGTTAAAGAATGTAGTATAGTTTCGTTTATAACATAGTTTCTCTTGAAAAGTTAAGCACACCTTAGAATCCAACTATATAGCACTAAAGAAAATATTGCATTGCAAGACTTAAAAAAATATTTAGGGTATATATGAAATAAACCATTTGAAATAGTTCAACACAATAAATGAAATAGTTCAATACAAATTACAAACTAAAATGAAAAAGTTCAACATTATCCACCAAATAACATACTACTCCGGATAAACCCCCGGGGTAACGGACATGCGTTAATCATATCAACTCAAATAATGAGCATAGGTAGTCAAATATACGTCCAAATGATAGTTGTACCTGTCCATATATGTAGTCAACTCATGTAATGGCAATAATCATGTTATAAACTAAGAAAATGAACTTAAACATAAAAAACCAACAAAAAAAACTCATCAAAAACACGATTTTCATCAAATTCTCAAAGCTATCGGAATTCATACTCTTACCCGTGCTCACGCGCACTTCACGCCGGTACGCAATGAGGATTCGACGTACAACTGCCGGAAAGATGAAGGATTCCACGGGATTACTCCAGTGAAGATCCCTCACAGCTGCGGCGAGAAGCTAACACTAGAATCCCGACTTCTTTCTAAATTTTGGTATATGGCCTTTGCTTGGTGCATCCAAATATGAAAATTAGTTTTAAAAATGCGAGGTGAGATATTATGGGTATAAAATATTAATCTCCAAATTTGATGTGTCGCTAGTTCATATTTTATTTAATTTATTTAAACAAATAAAGAATACAACAGTTATGATTCTGCTTAATTTTAGGAATCATAATAAAATAAAGTGGTTGAGTTTTTTTTTTCTTCTAACTATAATTTTTGGAAAGAAAAAAAATATATGAAAAGAGGGTAAGGGCTAGAGAAATATATGATCAGTCAACACAGAGCCAATGAAGCTCTGAAAAACATTTTTACTCTCCTCCTCTCCAGAAATATTTCTTCACAATATCTCCCTTTCCCATAAAAGTGTTTCAAAACCAGTTGTTGATTCAATTAAAGCAAATGAACTATTCATCTTCATTTGTCTTAAGAACGCATTAGGACAAAAATAGTTATCTGGTGCGACGATTGTCGCACCAAATACGTCAAAAGTCGCACCTAATAGTTTATTAGGTGCGACATTCGGTGCGACAAAATCGCACCTAAAAGTCCGTCGTTAAAGGCATTAGGTGCGACATGTCGCACCGAATAATCATACATTTAGGTGCGACACTTGTACCTAATGCCCAAGCTATTTTCCTGCCAAATTTATAAAAATTGACGGGTAAATTCATACCGAGTGCGACATTGTCGAACCTACTACTCTTCCCGCCACTATATTCGGTGCGACATGTCGCACCGAATATGTTATTTTAATTAAAAAAATTACAAAATTAGAAATTATAAAATTAAATCAAAATTCATCTAGAATTAAATAAAAATTAATTAACAAAATTCTAAATTGGAAATAATATTCTGAAAATAGAATTCTTAATTAAAAATACAAATTCATTCTAACAAAAACGAAAAAATTAATTCCTAATTTTTTTTCTATACAACTTATCAATAGTAGAATTCCTTCTACCGAATAAGTTGCCAGAATTTCGGGAACCAGGGAGGGCCGGTGAGACAGAGAGAGAGAGAGAGAGAGAGAGAGAGAGAGAGAGAGAGAGAGAGAGACGTACAAGGGAGGGCCGGCAGCGGCGGAGCGGGGAGGGACGGCGGCGGGGGCTGGCTGAGAGAGAGAGACAGAATGAGACGGTGAGAGAGAGAGAGAGTGAGAGACGGCCAGTGAGACAGAGAGAGAGAGAGAGAGAGAGAGAGAGAGAGAGAGAGAGAGAGATAGGGACGTACCAGGGAGGGCCGGCAGCGGCGGAGCGGGGAGGGAGGCGGGGGCTGGCTGAGAGAGAGAGACAGAGTGAGACAGTGAGAGAGAGAGAGAGAGTGAGTGAATGTGTGAAAAAAAGGAGGAAGCTCGGGTTTAAAACACCAAACCTATTGGGTGCGACACTGTCGCACCTAATAATCATATTGGGTGCGACATTTGTCGCACCCAATATGAAATCCCAGATAAAAAAAAATTCGAAGGGATTCGCTGACAACTTTAAATTTAAAACCTATTGGGTGTGACAGTTGTCGAACCTAAAGATATTAGGTACGCCAATTTCATATTAGGTGCGACTGTGTCGCACCGAATAACACTAAACATTAGCGAAATTTTTAGTCATCCGGATGAGTATCCGGTGCGACATGTCGCACCGAATATTGTCTTAGGTGCGACATGTCGCACCTAATACCCTTACGCACCAAATATGTGAATTTTGTAGTAGTGACGGCTTGGAAAACTAAAGTGTAAGTAAGAAGAAGGTGCACGCGAGGAATCAAGGTGAATCTGAAGACGAAGATGGTCCAGATCAAGAAGAAATCGAGGCTGATAAATAAGACAAATGTTGTCTGATCGTGAAGGAAGCGATGAGTTGTGAAATGATCTAGAAGGATCGCTACGAACTAGCTCAGAATGGCGACACTGTTAGAAGGACCAAGTGTTACGATGATTCTTCAATGTTGAAAGTCTACTTCAATAACAATTTGAATAATTTGCGATTGTAGAGTACGACCTCACATTATTAGTTCATTTGATCAAGTTTAATAAAAAAAAATTAATGATTCTTTTTCAAATTTAATAAATAATTAGATTATCACTTAATTAGAATTAATAAGAATTTAATCGTATTTGGAGGATTAGATCTGTACCAACCACCAACATAGGGCATTTGTGCGAGTTAGACTCAGTCCGATTAACAACAAAGGGTTTTAGAGCAAGAGTATATTTAAATTGATCCTTAAAAATTGGTACAGAGCTAGATTTATTTAGTTTGATATCCAACAATGGTAGCAGAGTTATGGTTAGCATTTGTTGTGTTAAATTATTAGGCTCCTAGATTCGTTCAAAATAAATAAATAGAATAGAATAGTTATTCTATATTTGATTTGATTGCATTCTAGGTTCTAAAATTTAAATAGTATTTTTTTATTTTATTTGTATTTTATGTTGATTCCATAAAATTAAAAATTTGTAACTAAAAACTATACTTTTGTTTTTAAAAGATTATGTAAAATTTCTACTTTTAGTTGAAAAGATTTCTTTAAAAAGGAATTCTTCTTTTGATTTTTTAAATTTAATTTTTTAATTTATTAATAAAAATAAAATATTATATTATTAATTATAAGAATAAAAGGATTTTAAAAACTAAAAAAATATCAATAATCCGTTTTGCCTCAGACATAATAGCCGTGAGGGTTTTTCTGTAGGGGTAAGACCAAAAGTCTGACCATTTAAACAAATTTCGACATAAGTTCAGTAATTGCATTTTATTCTAAAACTATGATTATCTATTTTGTGCAATTTACGTTTTTAACCTTATTATAATTTTGCCTCTCTTTTCTCATTCCATTTACCTAGTTCTTAATAAATCAAAATATTAGATGATAATTTGCTAAATTTCACACTTGAACTTACTTTTTACAAAATTTCAATCATAAATTTTTTTCGAAAACTTACAAATTTATTGATATTCATAAATTTATTGATAAACATGTCAATAAATCTTCAAAGAAAAATCTTAGATTCTTTAATGATTTATCAGCATATATAAACAAACATGTTAATTAATAGCTGTTGGGAAGATTTTTACCAAAAGCATAATCAAGATAAATCTATTATTGGCCCAGTGTAAAATATCTATGTCACTCTTGAGTTTTATTTTTTTTTTCTCGTTCATCTAACATTCTCTCTTTTTTCTATGAAATCTCTCTCTCTCTCTCCTAATTTTTTTTTTCTTATTTCCAAGATCTGTTGACATCCAAGTCGACAACTTCTAATATTTTTTGACATACAAGTCAACAAATTCATGATTTGTAAATTTATCTGTATTTGTTGACTTATATGTCAACAAATTCAGGATTCGCTGACATGTATGTCAAGAAATAAAGTAATTAAACACATGATTTGATGAACTTATTTATAAAAAAATTGAGATGTTTAAGATGTTATGGAATTTGATTTCCCATGTATAAGAACGTTCACAATCTTCTCAACAGTTTGATTGTTCATAGCAATCTAAGACATACAAATTACTGATTGAACTACATAAAATTTCATCAAATTTGTGTAGGTTCACAAGTCACAATTATCTTATACTTAAAGCTAATACACAACACTCCAATAAAATAAAAAATCTATCTTAAAACTAAAACACAACGTTCTAAAAGTAACACCAAATCGAAGAATCGAACAGGAAAAATAATTTTTTTAAAGGCATTGACATTCTCGGGCTTTCTCCAAGCAGCATTGGCACGGCCGTTCCGTTCCCGAATCCCCTCTGCTTCCCAAATCTCTTTCCGGTCTCCATGATCTTCCCAAGCGCGTTGAATAAGTTTATAGAAAAGGTTTAGAAAGTAAGAAATACTGATAACAAATGGCATCATCATTCAAGTGATTACAACATGACCTTGTGCATTCAAGTAGAAGATATATACAAGGTGACTTTCAACCAAAAATTAGGAGTAAACCTCACCCAATAATATTTCAATACCTAACACCTTAAGTATCACAAGTGAACTTTTTCTTTAAAAAAAAAAAAACATGGTCCATTAGAAACGTCACTAAGTATCATTTTCGCTCAAACTCTATTCTCACTCCTTGGCTCTCCTATCTCCTCCACCACAATCTTCATCTCCATCGTAGAAATTAAAAAAGAAATAAAGAAAGAACAAAGAGCCACGAGTTTCTAATAACATAATAACACCCAAATGAGTACCTAATAACATCCAAAAGGAGTACATATAATATCATCCAAAAGATTCTCTCACTAAAGAAGAAACCAACCTCTTCATTAGGGCCTTTTTGTTTGTTGGTCATGTTCCTCCACTCTTCAACAGTGATCGAGGACCTCTTCGAATAATAAAAACACATAGATGGGCTGTTTCACACCGTAGGTATGGCTTCAAATTCCGTGGGCCAATATGAAGTCAGCATCTTCAACATCTTCCTCAAGTTGAAGCCGTAAACCCTGCCCACCCGCACAACAAAATTCGCTCGTTTATTTACTCAAACATGTTGATGTGAGGGTAAATAGCTACGCTCTAACCGTGGCGAGATGTCAAAAAATTTGATACATTCAAGAAGAGGTGGTAGAAATTGTTGTATAAACTATCACTTTCTACAACAGTTTATGTAAAGCCGTTGTAGAAAGTGAGTTTTTACAATGTTCTACTTTATCGATATAAAGAGTACCACATTATACAAGAGTTAAGAAAAACCGTTATAGAAACTAACTTTCTAAATTGATTTTTTGTAAACCATTGTAAAATTCATAGTTTATCGTAGTGTCCCCATGGACAGGCAAGAAGCCACTAGGTGCCCAGGGTGGGCTATAGCTCCGCCCAAAAAATATTATTTGTATTTTTACCAGCTTTTAATATATATTTTTTTTTACATTGTTTACCCCTCTAAACGTTTTTTTTTTTTGCATATTAGCCCCCTTACTTTAGATTTTTGGCTTCGTCCCTGCCCACAGATATGACGTGGAACAAATTAATGTGTCGTGGAGGTCTTCGAGGAAGATTATAAATTTATTTGTTTGTGAAAATATTTCGAGAACCGGTGTCAAAACAAATATACATCCTACAGTTTATTCAAATCAGTATGTGGTTCATGTTTTTTTTTTTTTTTTTTTTTTTTTTTTTTTTTTTTTTTTTTTTTTTTTTTATGTTTGTCGATGGCTGATTACTAGGCTGTAACACGTGGTTAATAAAGACTTACTTATAAAATTATAATTTAAAATTAATCAAGAATTCTTGGCTGATATATGCTGGGATTTTAATTGCCGAATTATCTCTCTAATCAGAAGACGAAATAAAGAATAACAAAGAACAAGACACAAGAACTTATAGTGATTTAATCTCAACGTGAGAACTACGTCCACTTTACTACTGTAAATTCACTATAAACTCAATTGAGAAATGTGTTTACAATACTCGTTCTCTCTTTTCTCTCTGTATCGACTCTCTCTTTTGTTTTTCTACACAAACAAAAGTGGCGGTTGCAATATATTTGAAATTCTGTGTGGTTAGAGAGACAAGATGTCGCACACAATGTATCTGACAACTTGCTTAACACAGACAATGAATAATTAACAAGAAGTGCGATAAAGAAAAGACACACAATATGGTTACTCAGTTCGGTGCAATGTCACCTACGTCTGGGGGCTCACAGCCAGTGGAAAGAAATTCACTATCACGTAGTCAATAGTACAAGCAAGGTCTTATATGATTACAACAACAAATCAAAGCCCTAGAAACTATTACCACGAGTGAATGCCAAGTGCAGGGACTCCCCCTGAATTTGAGACCCCTCTCAATTCCACTCTTCAAGCAAACGCCAATGCTTGGACGACTTTAGTCTTCAACGATCGTGAATCTTCAATCATGTAAGCACAGAACCCAAATCTCTCAAACACTCAATCTTCTCGAATAGTATTTGATGAATAACACCGCTCAAAACAAACCAACAAGTTTACCAATCCGCCAATCTTTCACGTCTAGGAACCCTAATTGTTTCGTCAAAAGTGTCAAGACTGCTAAAGGTGGAGCACTCGGATTTTATAGCAGTCATACAATTCTGGAAGAGAAACTATGGTTTCCTTACCCGAACTCACAAGAGAATCACTCAATAAAGTCACCAGCGAGGCAATCCAGCAAAACCGGAAACTTGAAGAAAAAAAAAACAGTTTGCGCACAAGAGGTAGGATGTCTAGACAGAGGCAGGAACATGAAGACTGACATATTTCCTCACAACTTGCGCTAAAAAATAAAACTAATGACGTAACAATAATATTTATAGAGAAACATCTGAGACAACAGATAGGCATGAATACCATAAATACCCTTGAACTAATTTCTTGACCAAAATGACATACACACTGTCATCTGGTCTCTAGTTCGATGCGGACTGCTCGGCGCATGATCAATCCCAGCTCGGTGATAAACCTCGGTATTCAACATTCCAACTCGTTAGCTTGGCGATCAATTAGGCTCCACACCTTCAACAATATAATCTAAAGCGTATGATCTACCTAATTTTAAAGTTCCTTATGGAACAAAAAATTAAAACCAAAGTTAAAAAAATAGTAGTGAAGTCTTTGTAAACACATTATCTTATCAAAAATAGAATACTCTCTCTCTCTCTCTCTCTCTCTCTCTCTCTCTCTCTCTCTCTCTCTCTCTCTCTCTTCGACTGATGGATCTGACGTGGAATGCCGCCTCTGCGAGGATGATGATCGACTACGCAAAGCCATTTAACAACTGTAGCGTGGAGATCGTCGAGGAAGATTATCAATTTAATGTATTTGAATTAATTATTTGTATTGCTTGGAGTGAAGCAAATATACATGCTAATTTTTATTATATTACATTTCTCTTTTAATGATGCATGTAGCCAATGCTTGAAATTCAAATCATTGTGTGGTTCATATATAATTTTTTTTTTTCGCTATGAAACTTTGGCTATATGCGACTCCAACCTGTGTTTTCATATTATTGCGTTTTAAATAGATAAAAGAAATAGTCAAATATTATAATATTTAGTTTGGTCTGGTGGTAATTTTAGACCATCTCCATAATGGAAGTCTTGGGTTCGATCTCCATCGGCAGCAAAATTTCTTAAAAAAAAAATTGGAGATCCAAATATGAAGAAAGTGCGCCGGTGTTGGTGATTGATATTATAAATATATAATATAATATGCTATTATTAAATTGTAGGTTTGAAATTTTGAATTAGATACAATTTTCTTAAGCTCGATACGCAATTATAAACAACTATAAATTATATATATATATATATATATATATATATATATATATATATATATGTTCTTTGTTCCGTTGACGAACTCATTAAGTTTAACCACCATATGATTTATAACAATGATATCAACCGTCATAAACCATTATAAACAAGGTTATGAATTCTATAATTTTTTTACATGATGTTTTGAAGAAGAAGAACATGGGAAGAAGAATAACAGGAAGAAGAATAACACGTAGAGAGGGGATATATATATATATATATATATATATATATATATATATATATATATATATATATATATATATTAGAAATAACTAATTTCTAAACTAAAGTAAAATGAAATCAGCAGTCAATTTATAAAACATCGAATAAAAAAAGTAATATACACTGCAAAGGTTAATTTCTAGATATAATTTTTATTTTTCTAAATATCACGTTCACGTATAGGTCATCTGATTGTTTTCTTAAAATTCGTCAAACAAACGTAGATTAATTTGCAAAACTTGAGTTTTAGATTGGCTAATTAGCTAGAGATAGAAATAATAAATTTGATTTTAAACAAAAAAAAACTACTTATTTTCTGAATAAATATATAAATCTACATTTTTTATTGGCACATTTATTTGCAATTCTAGTTTTTTATACTAATATTTAATACAATATTTTTTTGTATGTGAATCTATTACGAAGTAGGCTTAATTTGATGTCAAGCATCACAACAAGGGACACTAACATTTTTTGCATTGTCACACTAATGGCCTAGCTTGAATGGTACTACGTCGTTCTTATAAGGTTATTTATTGGTTTTGCTAATGATTGCTTAGATATTGTGACATGAATTCTAAGATCCCATATTTTTGACACTAGAGCCGGCTTGCATAGCCCTAAAGAGACGGCGAGTCGACATAGGTAGAAAAATTCCTGAAAATACCAAATCAAACTCACATCTTGTCTCCATCTCAAGAATTCACAACACAAGTGGAATCTTTTACGCAATACTCTATATGTCGATTCCAAGCCAGAACTATTGTTGAGACTTCCAAGTGTTTCTAAACCCCAAAACCGAAGAGGACGCCCGTTCACTGCGACCGAAGCAAACGCTAACCACAAAGTTGAATAATCACGATATGTCGGCAACATTGATGTCGACTTCACAATTGACATGGCGAATAACATGTTTGAGTCGTTGTGCTTGTTCAATGCTAATTTTGACAAATTGTATGATGTGGTGAAAATGTTCAATTCCCGTCATCTTTTCCTTTTTCAAACTGAGGAAGAGCTCACCAACAACGGACACATCCCAAAGATGTTGATTTGCAAAGTCAACCTTGTCATGTAGTCCATGGAAGTCGCCTAGGGAACGTATGGTCAAGCTAGACGAAGCTTTCTAGGACCTAGATCGACTCAAGGCACGGGTTTAATTAACAGGCTAAAAAAAAAATAGCAAATGGATGCGGCCGGAGGCAATATTTTTTTTGGTCTCTTAAATATATTTCAGTTTAACGAGTCATATTTTTTTAAAAAAATTATACTTTCAAAATGAAAGGAAAAAAAAAATCAAATTTAATATGTTATTAGTCATACTTTTTATGAAAAACATTTTAATTTACACGGTGCATTCTATTTTCGTGTTTCAAATGATAATTTTTTCAGACAATAGTATGATCATAAACTTCAACCAAATACATAAGAGAATATATAAAGCAGCATCAAATTTCGATTAAACTTAACTTATTATCAAAATATTTTATTTTATTTTCAGTAAATATGAAATCATTTTTATATGACATGAGTTCTCTTTTAATTTTAAAAGAGAACTGATTTTTCTTCAGTTAAAAATCATTTTTCGTTCCAAAAATGATATCCCATTCCCACCTTCTATATTATCTTTATCAAACATTTATTGTAATCATCTTCCCAATATACCTTGCCCCACATAATCTTGATAAAACGTGTGACCAAAAATCAACTTTATCTTAGAAGTACAAGGTAGATCAAATGATTCACGGAATTCCAAATAATAGAAAAGTCCTTGAGACAAGTTACAACGATAGGCTTCATATCACAAAGAAACAACGATTGACTTCATACAATTCTGAATGGAATTGATTTAACATCTGATTAATTATAGTGATACTTTTGACAATTTTTTAATTTTAACTTTTACAATTTTGAATCATCTTAATTACTCAAAAATAAATAACAAAATGTTAGCATATATATTTATTTGTATAGGATTAAGAATAGCCCATCTTAATTAAAAATACAATAATAAAAAGTATTTAACTCTTTACGAGTACATGAAGAAATCAGCAAAATCAGAGACAAGCTAGAAGGGAAACACTTATTTATTATTGAAAAATATTGTAATATACGAATGAGGAAAAGCATAATATTTTTGGAGTGTAGCATTTTTAAAATAATAAATATTTTAAATTTTAATTTATATAGTATTTTTATTTAACGATAACCAATTATTTGAGATTATTTTCTTATAAATAAAACGTGTAAACAATAAATGAAATTAAAAGACAATTAGTCCAATAATTCAATAATCCATCTTCCTTTTAAAAAATAGTCAAAATTTCATTTTGTTATAAAAAATAATTCATCAGGTACACAGTAAATTAATTAACTAAATTATAAATTTAATTAAATTTTCAATTAATTAAATTTACTATTTAGCTCATTAATTTATTACGAGCTTGATGTATTATTTTTTAAATAAAATAAAATTTTATCTAAAATCTTAAAAAGAGTTAAAAGAATGAAACAAATTTTTGCAACATTAAATAGACCCAAAAAAAAAATAGTTTTAAGAAAATCTAATTTGTCTTGAATTTCTCAAATTAAAGTTTTAAACGGCCAAAAAAACTAAAGAAAGATGGATTTATTTGTCCCTGGTATATTCCTAAGTTCCAAACATATATAGATATATAATATTGCGGTTATAATATGTTTTAGAGAAAAAAAAAAAAAAAAAAAAAAAAAAAAAAAAAAAAAAAAAAGTCGCTTCCATAGAAAGAAAGAAAAGGGAAATGAATATTGTGAAGAAACGAGTTCCACGTTGGGAGTGAGAGTTTGTTTCTCTCTCAGCTTCTTTCAAATCCATCCATCCATGGCTTCTTCTTCTTCATCGTCGTCGTCGTTTCGGTCTCGTTCTCTGATCGTCGTCTTCTTGTCAGCCATTGCTCTCGCTGCTCTGATTTCCGGCTCCTGGCGGCCGAAGCTTCCGATCGATCCTCGGGACGCGATTCCTCTGCTTCCGCGGAGACTCTCGCTTCCGATCATCAAATCGCTCAACACCGCCGTGGATATCCTGCCGAGCTTCGTCGGCTCCGCCGCGGAAGGAGGCGCCGAAGTCGAATGGAAAGGAGCGTGCTTCTACGAGAACACGGCATGGCTCGAGCTCCACAATAAATCCGGGACCGAGTTCGGTGGTGGAACTCTTCACATCAAGGTTGTGCATATATCTACAAATTTTTTATTTTTGTGTACGTTTGTTGTGTTTTTTGAGCTAGCTCAGTTTGTTGTTGAAAATGGAAAAGGACAATATGTTGGATTTGACTTTGAGTGTAGTGTACGTTGCTTTGTACTAGGGATACAAAAATACGTAGACTTGGCTCTATTGAATCATTATTCATTTTCTTTAACTGAAAATGAAAAGAAAGAAAAAAAAAATAACTTTGTTGAATTTGATTTGAGTGTAGTTTTTAGGATGTTTTATACTGATGATACTAGAATGGGGAACCTGGCTGTTTTGGATTATTATGAATACTGTAGCTGATATAGTACTTGAACTGTGTTTGAGTTGGATTGAAATCAGAGTTAAGTATTGGATATGTTATTAGTGCAAGATCAGGTTAGTGTTATTGATAGTACTTCTATTAGTTTGATTTTGTTATTTTCTGAAGTTTACAGTGTTTTGTACATGGAAAAGAAAAACAGATTTTTGTCTTTCCTGTGGCTGATATTTGTGGCGTTTCTTCTGTGAAAACCAGGCATGTTTTGCTGTGTTTGAGCTTGCTCAGTTTTTCTAGTATTGATACTGTCTAGTAAAGTATATGTTTTATTTGATTAGTTTTGATATTAGTTGGCCAGAAGTTTGAGATGTACCGTATTCAATAAAAAAAAAATGTTTTCTGAAATTTGAAGGTGGTGGTATTTGACTTTCTAAAGCAATAACTCAGTTTGATCTGTCATTATAAATACAAAACTTTTGCTTACTCTGACTCGTGGAATTGGAATTTGACTTCAATTAGTGAGGTTAAGTGTAATTCTACTTTTTTTCTACCTGGAAAGTTGAGATTTTTGTGGACCCTGTTCTGATATCTGACTTATGGAAGATTCTTGATGGGATGGTTTGTTGGTTTGTGGCTTTTGAGATTTCTAATTAGTCTTCGAAATTGTGATTATTGTTCCTTTTCCTTCCTACTGGCTAACCATGGTACAAAAATTTCAGCATAAATAATGGAAATTCGTAATCTCATAAATTATAGGGAATACATAATGGGACGTGATGTTCGTGAAATAGTTGCCTATAGGAAGAGTTGACCGAAACACATTTAATGCATTTTTTGAGAATCTCTTTCTATTATATGTCTAAAAGAAAATAAATATTATGTGTGTTCTGATTCAGGTAAGCAAGGCCCATAGTTGGACATGCATGGATTTATACGTCTTTGCAACTCCGTACCGTGTAACATGGGATTACTACTTTATATCCCGAGACCATACGTTGGAGCTCAAAGAATGGGAAGGGAAAGCCGAGTACGAATATGTGAGTATTTACTTCTTTTTTTTTTTTTAAGCAGACTTGTCCAAATATAAATTTAAGGCTTTCATTTTGTTGACATCCGATATTTGCCTTCATATATTTCAGGTTAAAAACAAGGGGGTTTCCATTTTTCTCATGCAAGCGGGGATGTTGGGAACACTTTCAGCGTTGTGGGATGTCTTTCCTTTGTTCACAAACACTCAATGGGGCGAGAACTCCAATGTCGCGTTTCTCAAGAAGCATATGGGGGCCACGTTCGATCAGCGTCCTAAGCCATGGATCACAGACATTAATACCGATGACATTCACTCAGGAGATTTCCTTGCACTATCAAAGATCCGTGGACGATGGGGTGGTTTCGAGTCCCTGGAGAAGTGGGTTAGTGGATCTTATGCCGGCCATTCCGCTGTTTGCTTGAGAGATTCGGAAGGAAAACTGTGGGTGGGTGAATCTGGGCATGACAACGATCAGGTAGCCATATCTAAATCCTAAAATAGTGGACAATGAATGAGTTAGGACCTTAAGGGTAGTATCGTAATTAGAAATCGATTGTTACGCAATTACTGAATGAAATTTTGGGATGTTTCCCGAGGGAGAGAACAAGCCTCACAAAAGCTTATGATACCTTGTATTTCCCTATTTGTGAGTAATGATAGATTCAGGGTCTTACCAGTGTGATAGTTGTTGTTGCATAAGTGTGGTATTTATGATTCAACGAGCCTTATCACCGTTTGTGTCGCTGGGGTTTGGTCCAAGGGAATGAGAAAACTGATTAAGATGGATCGTTCGTTGATGTTTATAGGGAGAAGATGTTATTGCTGTGCTACCATGGGATGAGTGGTGGGATTTCGAGGTGAATGAGGATGATTCCAATCCTCATATCGCATTGCTTCCTTTACACCCTGATTTGCGTGCGAAATTCAACGAGACCGCTGCTTGGGAGTACGCGAGGAGTATGGATGGAAAACCGTATGGATACCATAACTTGTTATTTGCATGGATCGATACAAAAAATGGAAACTATCCTCCTCCATTGGATGCACATTTGGTATGAATCTCTGATCTTGATTTTATAGTTGGTGCTGATTCTTTTTTTGTGCAATGATCCAATGCTAGAATCTTTTGTCGTAATTACTTGATTTTGACCTTGTTACATTTTGATTGTCTTTTATCACTTGCTCGCGACGGAGATCTAGATCTTAAAACCTTTTATTGTTCTACTGGGTCTCAGAGGTTTTTTTTTTTCTTTTCCAAATTGTAGATCGCATCATTTATGACAGTTTGGAACCAGATAAAGCCTTTATACGCTGCTAACTTGTGGAATGAAGCGTTGAACAAGAGACTTGGGACTCAGGTATTGCAAGTTGCAACTATCGAATTTGAATGCTGTAGCAATTTATTTAGGTATTGTTTGATGATGTTTTTGTCAACTCATTTTGTAAATGGTTCCTAAGTAACAGAAATGACCTTCACCTTCATTTTGTTTACAATAAAAAAATGATCTACCGGGACCTGATTTTCTGTGAAAAGGATTTGTACACCACATCCAAATGGCATCTACTGAGCAAACAATCTGAAAACTTATTTTTGGCTGAAAGAAAGAAAAAAAATTAAGGAAGGGATTCTCATCTTCGTAGGTATTCGTTTACTTTAATCCCTACTCCATTAAAGGCACATTCATATCTTGTATATATTTCATACAGGACCTCGATCTTCCTGAAATTCTGGTTGAAACAGAGAGACGCGGGTCCTCTTTTGATGAACTGTTGGCGCTTCCCGAGCAGGATGATTGGCTGTACACTGATGGGAGATCGACATCTTGTGTTGCCTACATTCTAGAAATGTATAAGGCAGCCGGACTTTTTGGTCCAATTTCTAGCTCTATCCAAGTCACAGAATTTACGGTTAGTTTACTTTATCCAGAATAACTCCAGGGTCATATATTTATATAATTCCGTATTGCTACTAGAAATGTTTGCGGAAACACACCCCCGTTCATTATTGTTGATTGTGTCAGCTGTCAATTGAGTAATCCTCATCATAATATTTGAGGATGTGCGAAAAAATCGGAAAAACCATAAGCCGGACCATACCACCGGTTTTTTAAATCCACCACTCCGGTTTAAAACGATTTTTATCCAATCCGGTCCGATTTTTTAGAGTGGTCTAAAATGTTCCGATCTGGTTTCAAAATATGAGACCGCGGTTTAGGCGACTGGACGGACCTCCTTAAATTTTTATGGATTTTTTTTTTTTTTTTTGTATGAAAAAAATCGAAGACATTTAAACCTACTCATTTTCGTTGGACATCTTAATTTATAGATATGTATTTTTTTTTTTTTTTTTTTTTTTTTTAAATTCCATTCTCTTATCAAATTAGGCCTAAAAAAAAACAATTCAAACCGGTCTAAAACGGTTTCGTCCTGTTTAGTTTATTTTCTTAAACGGTCTGGTCTAATCTAGCTTTTTTAACCTTTTTAAACGGTCTGGTCTGGTTTGGAGACTGGTTTTAAATTGGACTAGACCGTGCACACCATATCTAGCGCATCATACGAAAAACCCTAAAAAAGAAATTGATTTTGTAGATATCCAACAAATATATGCTACTTCTGATTCCTGAATATGTAGAAAAAGAATTTCATTCTAGTGAGATTTTTTATTTTTTTCTCCAGGAGACGGGTTTGTTTTTAGTACTGATTTATGGTTCCTAAAAATTCAGATAAAGGATGCGTACAGCCTCAAGTTCTTCGAGGACGATCCGAGCCGGTTGCCAAAGTGGTGCAATGACAATGACGATGTGAAAATGCCGTACTGTCAGATTCTCGGGAAGTATCGAATGGAATTACCTAAATACAACACCATGGAACCCTACCCGCACATGAACGAAAGATGTCCTTCACTGCCTCCAAAGTACACAAGACAACCAAATTGCTGAACCGATTGAAAACCCCTCGCGATGGTTATTTCTTTTTACTCATCGTCGTCGCCGATTCTGGTTCATTGATAATGATGCTATGTCCCTAAAACTGTTGCATAGTAGTTTGAACCTATTGTCCCTTGTAAATATGATAGTCAGTCATAGGGTTTGTAGTACTATTTTTCTTTATTAAAAGAACCCGGTTAAATAACTTCACGAGCCACGCTTATGCAATAGAAAGAAAGAACTGTGTTCTTTTCTTAGCAGATGGAGAATTGAATGCCCTTTTGTTTTCACTGTTCGCATTTTAATCTGAAACGTAGTTTGAGAGTAGAATTTTGTTGACATTTAGTTACAGAGACTGAGTTTCGGTGGGGGTTTTCTTCTTCCTCTTCTGTTTGATTTGACATTGCATTTCGTTGAAACGCTGTCGGTTTTCCATGGAAATTCCACAAAAAAGAGGCCAAATTTTGTCAAATTCGGTGGGTTTTTTTTTTTTTTTTAATCGACATTCAAACCACGAAAGAAACAAAATTACTGGCTTCGTACACGTATTTTGAGTATGTCTTCTCAAAAGTAATATTTTTTTTCTTGAGCAATCTTAAGCTTTCGTATGATTAAAGAAGAGAGAATTATTTACCAGTGATTCGTTGCTTGGATTCCCAATGTGTTTCGAGGTAAATTATGATCTCTTCTTTTTGCTTCGGCGACTCGGGCTTCAGGAACAGTATAAACGTGCTTCTGACCCGCGTATGGTCATCACCGCTAAGCTCCAACATACACCAATTTCCCAAAATCATCTTCTTGGAATTGGTTTGACTGTTTTCAGTGACGCTATCGTCGCCGGTGAATATGAACTTGGAAAGTACTTAATTCTCTCTCCGAGCCATTTCTCTGATGTGTTGCCCCGATAAAAGGAAGATAAAATGCTGAATAGAATACCGATGGTTCTTTGTGTGTATCGTATAGAGCTCGAAAGAGGGTCTTTAAGAGGATTGAACCCTCAAGTTACAAGAGCTGTATATTTTTATATAAGTCATTTCTGGGTTTTTTTTTTTTTTTTTTTTTCTTTTGGTACTAGGCAATGGTTTTTCTTGCTCCTTTTGGGCAGGAAGATTCCCTCTTTCTCTTGTTTGTGTCTGTTTTTATTCAAATCATTGGATTCTCGATGAACATTGTCATGGGGTCAGTTTGCTCAATCGAATTCGTCAAATGCTTGAAAGACTAGACATGTTGTCATCTTCTGGACCGAGTGTTTTCAGTTTTTGCTCGGTTAAGTTCGTTGTTTTGGAGGTATTCTAGACTTGTGTTTCTTTAACCGAAGTATTCGAGTTCATTCGACTGAAAAAAAAAAACTACACAACCATGTTTCTTTAAGAAAAAAAGAATGCTCATCTTATGGTTTGTGATTTTTGGTTTAACCTTTTCTCTCATATAATCCATGACACGTTCGAGCAATTCTTCTTTGTTCCAGTCTGTTCTTGGACTTCATTTGCCGGTCTGTGACAGTTTTATCGAAGCCTGATACTTCAAAATATGATCCTACTTTTATTTTTATTAATAAATATGATCCATGAAACTTGATGTAAAAAAGATCATATTAATAAATAAATAAAAGCTTGAAACGAATCTGTAAGACTCCTTGTTTGCCTATATGCTGAAAATTTATCCCTTCCCTTTTTATTATTATCATGCACCAGCTTCTTCCCATGTTATATTTTTCTTATTTTGAGGAATTCATGTTATATCTCTAAGAGAATGGGACTAGTTCAAAGTTCAAACTTCAAGGTGGGTTAGTTAATATAGACTACTAAGTATAGACCCCCTAAACAAACTCGAAAAAAAAAATATTGCTAGTGAATGTTCTACCAGCATTGAATAAATTTATAATTGCAATTAATCCGGAGTATTATGTATTTATGATTAATTTTTTTAATTGTATAATCTATTCTTCATTTTGTATAAACAATAAAACTAATTACCTAACATTATCAACTTCGTTTTTTTATATCTATAACATTATAAGTCTATATTAGTTTTAGCCCTCATTGACACGATAATTCATGACTTCATCCCTGTTTGCTTGTGTTTACTTTTCAAATCCTAAAAAAAGAAAAAGAAAAAGAAAAAAAAGACAAGATTGGCTACAGGGCCGGCCAAAACTCACCGGGGGCTCTCGGCGATTCAATATTTTGGGCCCTATAATAATAATAAAAATTTAAATTTTCAGGGTAAAAAATGTAAATTTTTTAGAAAATGGGTCAAAAATGTAAATTTTTAAGGTAAAAAATGTAAATTTTCTTAAAAATAGGCAAAAAGTATAAATGTTTTGGGGCTCATCCACATATGGGGCCCTAGGCCTGGGCCTAACGATGCATTTGTTGATAATAAACAGAGTGACATCTTTAATTTAATTTCTATGTTAGTCAAGAAAGACTTGCTTGTGTTTACTTTTCAAACCTAGAAAAGACTGGAGACTTGATGGAAAAATGTATTGGTTGGCTAGTGAATGTACTATATCAGCAATTAAGTAAAAATGTCGTTTCTTGATAATGGGTGTCATATCAGTTTAACAACTTGATAATGCCATACGACGACAATTTTGTCCGTAAGTGACCTATGAGTATAACTAAATTTATGTTGGTCACAGACTTGTTTGTGTTTACTTTTCAAATCCGAAAAACTTCATAGAAAATTGTTTTGGCTGGTTACTGACCGTTCAATAAGGATTAATATGACTTGGACCACATCTTTAACGTGATGATTACATGGTGATTAAAAACTTCATTCAAAACTAGACGTTTCAATACTTGCTTGTGTTAATTTTTTTGGCCAGCTCAGCTAAGACCAACGACTTCATAAATTTTTTTTTATTAATTGTCATGTCAGTTTCACAAGTTGATAGAAGAAAGACGGAAAAAAAAAACATCGTTATTGTGTAAACTTGACTGCGTCTATAAGACTATAACCACAATAAATAAGGAAGTATTTCATATTGTTTTTATTTTTATATACAAAATAAATATATTATGTGTGTTTTAATATTATCATTAATACCACAACACAGAAGTTGCACGCGTCAAATATAATTTAGAATTGAGCCCAGCTCTAAAATTTTTGAGGCTAAAGCAAATTTATTTTCATAAGTTTTTAAATTTTTATTTACACTATTTAATATATTCGGGCCTAAATAATATATATTTTAAACTTAAAATATATTAAATTTAGATATTTTTCTATATAATTTAAACCTAAAATATATTAAATTTAGATATAAACGTTTATTTAGAGGAGACTTAAAGCAATTGCTTGACTTCCCCTAGAGATTAAGTTGGACTTTTAGATTCCTGAGTAAAAACAAAAGACTAACTTTATTAGTTCCTTCATTTCTTATTATTGTTATATTGTAAATACTACCATTTTCGTTTATTTTTTACAAAAAAAATAATAATAATTTGAACTCCACAAAACACCCTTAATAGAATATATATTTATTTACTATTATATTAAAAAAATCAAAACTTCTCTTTAAAAAAAATCCTTAACTTTTTGTAAAGAAAGTTTTTTATTTAATTTTTTTTATATATGAATAGAAATTATAGAGTTCTTTCATTAAGGGTATTTTAGAGAGTTCAATTTTTTTTTTTTTTTGGTAAAAAATAAACGAAAAAGTGGTATTTGCAATATAACACATTTATGGGGGAGATATATGTCATTTATATTAAGCTGAAAGAATATGTCCGAAAAATTGAGAGTATAAATTGCGCACTTCGATTCAACAAAATACCAATGAAATTTCAAAAAAAATAGCTATATGAGCCACCTAAACTGTAGAAATTGTGAATTAGCCAACTTTTAGTAAATATTCCATAAATAGTCACTGTGCATACGTGGCATCTTATTAACTTCTTAATTTTTACATTTTTGCCCTTCTTAATTTCGGCCACCTGTTTTTTATTAGGCATTTAAAAAAAAATTGAATCAAATATGAAACCGATTAGGAAGTTTCAATTTGAATAACCAGCGATATTCAAAAATTTAACCGCTTGCTTAATTTGAATTAGTTTCTATTTTCAGAAATTAGCAGTAAATTGAGTTCCCGAATATTTTCCCATTTATTAGCAATCTGTTATTTATTTTCGGAATAGTTATTGATACCTTTTGAAATTCAAATTGAATTCCTTTTCAGCGTTCTTCCTAAAATTCCAGAATTTTAGGACGTCCAAAATAATCTACTTTATTTTACGACTTATTTACTATAAAGTATCCTGAATAGGGGGAGTATATGTTGAGCATTCTTGTTAATTGCTATAATTTCCTGCTATAATTTACTGATTTACATCTACCCAAGCATAACGATTGCAAGTTGTTATGTTCTGTAAATAATAGATTTACTGAGCATAACGTCATATTTCAACCAACAAAAATTACACCATTCCTACATACAGGTTAATCTATGCATCCAAAAAATTTCCTACACGCTCGTGTCGGCCGATCTTTTGACGGGGTGCGGAATCGGCACCTTCTTTGGTATCTTTTTTTGGCAGAGTAGGATCAACTTCGGGCTTGTCAAGGGCATGTCCATTCACAATTTATTAACAGTTAATAACTGGAAAAAAAAAATTTCAAGACCAACAATTTTTCAGAATTACAAACCCATACCGAAACAAAATTTATAAACTCATTTCAATCTTTCACTCGAAACTGATTTTCACACCTTTAAACGACAGCCATTTCTATTTTCTATTTCGTCCCCAAACAATCGTAACCCAAAACTGTAACCCACTTCCCGAAATAAAGCAAATGGTTTTTCGATGAATAAAAATCTCGGAACAACCAAAATTCTTAAAAATTGTTGTCGCATGTAAGTAAATCGTTCATGCATACCTTCTTCTGAGCCGTCTGGTTTGAACTCGGTCTTAGATCTTCAAACGCCGGTCAGATTTTTCCTTTGATTTCGAATCGCCGCTTAGGGTTTGTCTCTGGGGTTTTTTTTTTTTTTTTTTTTTTATAGAGATTCGGGTTACGTGTGATGGTTTATTTCTGGTGTAAATGAATATCCCTCGATATCCGCGCGAGCAGTTAAGGCCGAAATTTGATTTTCTTTTTTAATTAATGGGCTAATAATATCGGGTGGGAAACGCCTGAGATATAAGTGTCTTTTCGTCTATTGTAAATAAGTGACTCTGGCTATTTACAGCATATTAACGAAAGGTGTGCTGTTTTAGAAAACCACTATAGCGCTATGGCTATATAGCTTAATAACCTTAAAAATAAACTAATTATACATAAAATTTCATATTCTACAACTAATTTAACAAAAAAAAAGTAAAAGACACATTCAAATCTAAATCCTAGTTTCCAATGTTACAAAAAAAATTGAAAAAAATTGGATGCAAACTCCAATTAAAGTTTAAATGCAATAATGAAGTTAGAAAACTAAGAATTTGAATTAAATCATCAAAAACTAATGACAAATTTCGTGAGGAACACTAAATATCATCATATTTTAAGAATTATCGGTATTTGACCACTTACCGATAAGTTTTCGTCGGAATGCGTGAAAATTTGCCTAAAGACAACCGAAAAGTTGACGGTTTCCTCGGAATCCAAGAAAAAACGGAAAGTGAACGGTTTTGTACATACCGGTACCGGGACTTTGAAAAAACGATTTCTAGACCGGTTTCTTCTCTTTTTATTTATTTTAATTAATGCCGTTTGTTTCTATTTTATTTGTTTGGAAACGACAAAAGGACCTAACTTTGCGTCCCCCCACGTCTCTATACTTTTTTGAAAGGACCTACACGTCTCTATACACTCCAATGATTCGTTGACTCATTTTCAGCTTTCTGTTGGGGATTTAGAAACTTTTTTTTTTTTTTTTTTTTTTGAAATGCATGTTGATCTGGTACATCTGGTTATAGTCCATTTTTTTTAATGAAGTGGTTATGTTATACATGAAAGACTTAAATGCTGGGACGGTCCCAACTTAATTATAAGTTTTCTAATTTTAGTGTCTATTTCTTTTTTGTTGCTGAAATTGTTCGATCCATGATTTTTCTTTATAGCTGAAACAGTTTCATCTAGTTTTTATTTTTAGTAACAATATGGTCTTTAAAGTTGGTGACTACATGCATATCACTTGACTTAAAAATCACTAAAGAAGAAGCCAAAATTTCGGCAATACGTAAATTGGAAATAAGGGAAAACTCTCGTCCAAGGAAGATGATATATAACATATTGTCAACAAGACGACAGGACAGGTTAATACAGAAAAAAAAAAAATATCAAATCAAATTGACTACAAACTTCGAGTTAAATATCCTATCATTAACACCTATCACTTGTATAGGTTCATAGAAAATTACAGAAGAATTTCGGCATACAACAGCAAAGCCGCGTGTAGTGTAACAGAAAAAAAAAAAAAAAAAAAAAGCCATTATCGGCTGTTTTTCACGGAGCTAAGAGCAGTGCATGAACGTTAGAAAGTGTGATAGATTTGCTGAGAGTCGTATCACTCGGCTTTGGCCGGAAAATGGTTGCCACCAGTTGCGATTTTGAATAAGTAAAATGCAGTCATGACACCACTGCAAAATAAATAAACAAAATCATATGGGGTTGTAAATGCAAATTAAAAGAAATTTTTTTCTGAGTCCATCTAGTTCATGTCCCTCATTGAGTTAATAAACCTCATTCAAAACACTTCAAATGCCTCAAAATCGAAATGAGTTTTTTTTTTCTTCTATGATTTAGCATGTTGGTGAACATTTATTGGCTGGGTCAATAGGCAAAACAATTTAGAAATATAAAACAAAAGGTTAAGCGATTGTTACAGAATCCACCTGAAACTAATTCTGTAACGAACGCGCAGATTAAGTAATTTCATAGTATATACAGGTGAGCTGGTTAAAAAAAATATTATCTTTATATCTAGGCTTTTTAACGCAAATAGTTTCTAGAACTATTTAGCAGGTGGCATTTTGGTCCTTGAACAAGTTTTCTTATCGAAATAGTCTTAAGCAATTAAATTTGTAGGATTTTAGTCATTTAAAAAAATAATAATAATATTTCTAAAATGCAACAAAATTAATAGTTTGAGTACCGTTTTTGCTCGAAAATTTTTTTCAGGAACCAAAGTGAGACCACACACACTAAGAACCCATATTTAGGAAAATCAAAAGGCAAACCAGAGTGAGAACAAAGATATTAGAGTTCTAACTTAATGTTCTATGTTTCTCTAAAAGAGGGTTATGCTAAGAAACAGTGTGTCGGAGAAGAATAATAAGAACGATTCAAATTACCTGATACCAGCAACGATACCAGCCGGCATAATCTTGGAACTCTGCAAATAACGCTGTCCCATCACTATCGCCAACGCTGCTGCACAAACTGGTTTTTTTTTTTTTTTTTTTTTTTTTTTTTTTTTTTTTTTGTTTACCAAAGATAATAAATTTAGTGTTGTAATTAGATAAAATTGTAGTAACAAGAATGAACGAACCAGGGAAGCTGTACAAGCAACTTGAATTGCAATAACCTTTTTAATTAGTTGTTGTTCAATGTACAATATTAAATACAAATAAACTGTATAACTCATCATAGGCACTTTTTTCTGAAATGAAAAGTTTATAGCAGAGCTATGATTCCCCAGATTGTGCCATGAAAACAAACTCTACATTATCAGATCTCCTTTGAGCTAAAATAAAAAACCAAAGAAAACGTTTTTTTTTTGTTTTTTTCAGTTGAATTTTAGAATTTTGACTAGTAAAGAAAATGAAAACCTTTCAAAAAGTCAAAAGCATTTAAAGGAAAACAATAATCAGGATATTCTATTGTTAACAGAACAAAATCAGTTTTAAGCTACAAAACTACGCAAACAGAATTATCGATTTCAGAAGACAAATCAAATACGATTAAAAAAAAGAAAAAAAAAAAAAAAAAAAAAAAAAAACAAACAAACAAACAAACAAACTAAACTAAACTCAAATTTTGAAGCACGTTAATGCCGATCGAATCAAAGGAGAGTAAGAGATGCGAATTCAGATTTACCGGTCTCGAGAATGAAAGCGAAGTAGGAATTCTTCCGCTTCTTGAAGGCGTTGAGGCTGAGATAACCGGCGAGAATGAGAGCGAAGCCGGTGCCGAGACCTCCGCCGAGAGAAGCCGCGCTTCCTTTCTTCAGGAATCCGATCAGTCCTCCGACCGCCACAATCAGGCCGTACGGGATCGTGAAGCAGAAATCGTGCATTTTTTTTTTCTTTTCGCTTCTGTTTGGTTCCCGGGAAAATTCTCAGATTTTCTCAGGGAATATGGATCAGAAACGCAGATAGAGAGAGAGAGAGAGAGAGAGAGAGGGATTTTGGTCAAAAGTTTCACGAGTCAACGACTATTTGGCGCGTGGAAAGAGTGCTCTGGTCAAAAGGGGCTACTTTTAGTCTGGATTTCCGATTATGCCCCTCGTAATTTAATCTCAGAAATGCCCTTTCACTGGTGGAAATACCGACTAAAATATGGTAAGAATCTGAAAGGCCGGCAAAAAGTCACCGGGAATTTAAAATGCCAGCAATATATCGACAGTTTTTTTGTTGCTCGAATAATTAAAATTTCTTAGAGAACCAACAATAATTAAGAAGTTCAAGAATGATTTTCACGGAGAAAAATATAAATAAATAAAAATTGAACGTATAATACAGCTTTGATCTAAATTCTATGAAATTTATATGTACAGTTTCATCCAAAATTGCTAAATTAATCAAAACTTCTTTTCAGTTAATTTTTGTTTTTCTTTAGTTTTCTTTTGGGTCCCTAATCTTCGTGACATTCTTCAGCCAAAATACGGCTTTCCCATTCAAAGGCAGTAATTTTCTGAACATCTTCTACGGTCAAACTCGGCAACAATCGTGATCCTGTGCTTCCGAGAGTATTTGAAACGAAAAAAAGAATGGCTTGACAAGCGTTGATTTCGTCGATCCTCTGCGGATCGGATTGATCCAATGTGTGATCTTTCCATGCTTGGTAATATGTCCTGCAAAAGAATAAAGAGACAACATTTACTTAACGTCTTTTTCTCTTCTCAAATTCTCTAAAATTTGTAGTCGCAGTGAAACAATATCCGATGATATAAAAAGAACATGAAAATATGTTTTACCATCTCCAAGAAGGATTGGCCTCTGCAACGCAGCGTACGTTCGACCATAGTGAACCCAAGTTACTGTTAAGACCATCTATCGCACACAAAAAATATAAATAAATAAATAATATATATATTTATAGAACTTTACACTATGTTGAGGTAATTACCATGGAAAGAGAAGTAGAATGAAAGAAAAGACAATGGAAATGATAGAAATATAAATTAGTTTTCTTTTGTCTCTTCTGTATGAAAAGAAAAATATGCGATATACATAATTATGATAAATAATAAAATACTTTAAATTTTGAACTATAGTAATTGATAGAATTAAAAAAATTAGTGCTGTGATGGAAAATAAAAGTATACATGTTTGGCAGACTAAGAAATTGGATGGAAAAAAAAAATTGATGGAAAAAGATCTTAACTTTCTGGGCACTTTCTTAGCAAAGATATATAAACACAATAACTATGACTAATTAAAATCTGCATGGTTATGATAAATAATTAAATATTCTATATTTGAAACTATGAATAAACGAGTAATTGATAAAATAGTAATTGATAAAATTTTCTTTTCCATACACCATTTTCAATTTTTTTTGTTCATTTCCACTCTATCAAACATAGTGTACGCTTGAATTTATTGAGCATCATTAATCGAGCGAATCGAATTTTTTTTACCTGAAGTTGAGGCATTATGAAGTAGAATACTGAGAGCAGACACAACCGATGGCAGAGCGTCGTAATTTGTGGTGACAAGCTGTTGGAGAAAGAGAATCACCGAAGCTAAAAACTCCTCGCAACCGACTCTATCTTGGCTTCTTTTTTCTTGGGCCAATGAACTCATCAGGTCCTCGAGGCTCGAACCCGTCTTCAGATCTGAGCCGTCGGATCGTTTGGCAAGGCTTCCAAGGATCACAGAAGCAGAGAGCCAGCGGAGGAGTTTGGACACTAGAGATTCATCGAGCTGTTCTTCCCCTGATGCTTTGCTTCGAGGCGGTTTCGCAGATTCTGCTCGCAGAGCAGACGAGATCGCCCATAGGAGAAAAGTTCGAAGCTTTTCTTGTCCCTGGAACACATCAGAACACGTTTCAATAGATCATCAGAGAAACACAATCAAATTGGTTCTCTCAATTTATGCACATTTGCAAGAAATTCTTTAAAAAAAAAATTATGCAAGTAGCATTTTAGTCCCTAAACTATTTTTTTTAGCAAAATGGTCTCCAAATTAATGATTTTGTAGCATTTCAGTCCCCTTTTTCATGAAAACATTCGACCCATTTCTGCTTACTATCTATTTGCAGTAAAAGGGCAAAGAAAAAATTGATAACGGGTCATTTAGTTCTCAAAAGTGGGTAATAATTGAAGAGTTGCTAGTACACACAGTAATATATAACATTTACGGAGAGATGAGAGTACCAGTGAGAAAATTTCCGATGAGGGTATGCTCATGAGTACGGCTTTGAGCCCGAACTTGAAAGTACTACCGTAATTTGCAGAACCATCGTCCTCGCTGATAACCTCACACATTCGATACAAGCCATCAATTGAGATGTTGAAATGGGGCTGATATACCTTCCTTTTATGCGATAGCTTCAGCGTCGATGCTATTATTTCGAGAATGTAATCGACCAATTTAGTGTGCTCATTCGCCGATACTACACCGTCGACCAAGAATCTATAGAGGTGAGAGGTGAGTTCCGTGAGCTGCTCAAGTGCCTCTTTTTGCAGCCACTCATTGACGTTTCGCAAGGAAATGGCATCATCGACAATCTATAACAAGCTCAAAAGTTGGACAATGGAGTAATTAGACCTCGACTTTTAGGAAGAAAAAAGAAAGTACAACAGAGTAGAGTGTACAAGAAAAAAGGGGGTTTATTTGTTTATTAACCTGTAGCAGCAAAGTCAATTGCGTAATGGAAAATTCTTTTTCCTCTGTAGAACTCGTCTTATTTGAGATCAAGAGAACGGATGAGAGCCATGAAAAGAGACCACAGTTTTCAACCAGATGCCGAGTCAATTTATATGACTTGATGGACTTTTTCACCACCTGAAGAAAATAAAAGTATATTTACTTATTTACAATCCTTGAAAGCTTGCCGCAATAATGTGTCAAACTATATTTATGCACAATATTAAATTAAGAATCACATAAGAGGCCGAGTGATGTTCTAAATAACTAAATTAACTCGTCATGACAAGCTAAGAAGTGATTATTACCTGAAGAATGAGATGGTTCGACTCATTTTCTGACAGTGGAGAGAAGTAAAAGCCCATTAATGTCTCGAGAATGGAGTTCCTGATGTAAATATGGGCATCATCGTCCAAGTTTAGTCCGACATAAAGTAAGCGAAGTATCCACAACCTTTCTGCTTTAAAATTAACAGACACACTCCAGAAAAATTCATTGAACACCGGAACATTCTGAAATAATGAAAAGAAAAAGGATAATGAGAACCCAATAAAAAAAAAAAAAAACCGGGGGAGTACTCTAGTTCATACACATACCTTCATACTCATCTTAGATAGATTCATCAAATGCCTACTTAAGGTTGCATAATGGTCGTGTGAAGAATCCAACAGAATAAACGATGCCTCAGCAGCAAAAACTGCAACAATTGAGGGAACCCTCTGCCACGGCTCTTCTATTCCGTTTTGCAAAGAAGTCAACAAAAGTCGAATGTGTGTAACGTCTTTCTTCTTTTTCTTACATTGCTGCCAAAGACAGTTTAAACCTCGGTTAGGAAAAAAAATGCTCAACAGAGATGTGAAAGCAATATGTCAAGACAGAACCTTAAGAGTATCATTTATTACCTCTAATGCATTTTTAAATTTCTCGAGCGTGCTATAGGCCAATCTTCTTATCCCCTCATCGGGCGACGATATGCTAACAAATGCAACGGCAAGCAAGCCTAGACCAGCGAACTCCATGGGTTCGATATAACCCACCGACAAACAATATAGTGAGAAGCGCAAAATGAAAACAGGATCATATCGTTCTGGGTCTCCAACCGCAAGAGATTGTGCCTGTGTATTATTCATCAGTTGATCAGTGGGAACGTATTGGATCAAATAAGACACAAGAAAGATTACAATATTACTAAATACACGTACCTCAAGTGAAGAGGTAAAAGTTCCAGACTGAAACTTGTCAAAAGAGACTTGCTTGGGAGATGTGGTTCTGTCATAGGGAAAATATAGAACCGTAGATGCACAAATTTTCGGGTCAATGGGAAGGTTGTCTCTAAATTGACTCCTGCGACGCTCTCTAATAGCTTCAGCATCGTTCATGATATTAGCCGTATCACGTTCCAGAACTTGTTCTTTTTCAATTTTTGAAGCAGCATTACCCCAAAGGCAATCCAATCCACAGATATTCTCAGCCTCCACACCGTCTATAGATTCAATTGCAGACAAAAGATTGTACATTTCCAGATCCAGCGCGCTGAGAGTTGCACCGTAAGATGACAAAAGCAACAAATGCAAAGTTCGGAACTTTATACCTAAACTGTTTCCAAACTCCAGAGCGGATTGATCAGATTCGAACGAAAAGAGTGTCCGCAGTAATTTAATAACGCCCAACTGCTTTAAGTATGGATTGGAATCACTGGCTGATGCCTTCTCGTCAGCTGTGCGGAAAGAAATATATCTCAGGATTCCAGGCATTGGCTTCAGAACTACCCCGATGCCACAAGATCGTTTTGAAGCCGAGACCGAGCGAATGGTAGACTCAAACTGAGAGTGAGCAAGTAGGAGCTGAAGATAGAAGTCACGAGCAAATTTCCCTTCGACCAATACAGTTAGGATGTCCTGAAGCACTTTCAAAGTTTCGGGATCTTCGTATCTATATCTGAGGGCTGATTTTGTCAACTGCTCTAAGAAGGGAATATTTTCCTGCTGTACAAGAATACCGCGCAGCTCTGTGGCTAGTTCAAGGATACTTCTCAGTACGTAATCTTCCAAGTATCTGTACAGAGAGAAATTGCTTGTGCTTTTCTCAGAGTTATCAGACACTGAAGGAAATTTCTGAATAACTAATTGCCAAATATCCACTAGAACTTTTATAAACTGTATACGTGAGCATGCCTCTTTGCTAGTATCTTTCAAATCATCGTCTTCTTTTGGCAGAGATTTTATTCGATTAGAGTTGGGAAACAACAACATCCTGCAAAATGATATCTTCGCAACAAGTCTATTCAAATGGTTCAGTGACTGGTTGAGTGAAAAAGATTCAAGCGCACCAAAATCACAGTCTAGCAGATCATCATCTGCACCAGAAATCGGGAATATGGAGATATATAGCTTCAAACGTTTCTTCATTTTCATTGAATCTCCCTCAAAAGCAAAGTGACGTTGCAACATTCGAATAGACTTTCCAAGAAGGCTATCATTTACAAGATTGAGGAGTTCTTGGCAAGATTTCGGCAAGAAGTTCCCGTATTGCTCTTCAAACATCTCACTATGTGCAAAGCTCTTCCATTGACTGAAGCCCTCGATAATAATGGCCGAATAAAATGAAGGTATCCTTTTGAAATTCTCGTAATACTTCGTCCCGAATTTTGAGAAAGCATAATTTAAGTACGACAAAGCAGCAGGTAGAAGCATCATATAGTCTTCGTCAGAGAGAGTAATCTGCAAATTCTTTTCCTCCATCATTTTGTCTCTCTGAAGTAGATCATTGCTCACAGAACCCAAAAATAAGTCCCCGAACTTTGAAAGATGAATAGAACTCAAATCACTTAAAAGATATAATAACTTGGCTTTGGTCCTGCTTGTTCCGCTAATGCAATGGGAAACCATTTCCACACAAGTCTTTGAAACAATTCTCGACAACACCAAACTCAGTTGATGAAAATTATGATGCAGCGTTTGATTTTGTCTCTGTGCAGTATTTACGGCTTCAAGCAGGCACACATTCACATAATCATTTTCAGAAATCAAGGCAAGCCGAGTCATTTGAATGTAGATTTCCTCAACAATGTTAAAATCCTTAAATTCTTCTATTCTCCAAAACATGTCGTACGTCCTTCTCTTCGAGAGAGGTTGCATCAGATAACTTGACAGATTTCTAAAAGCCCCAATAGCAATACGAACCCCAAACGAAGCAGCTGCCTTTTCGCTTGATTCCTGATTTGTAAATTTCTCGATTTCAACTTCCTTGAAAACCCACTTCACCAGTTCAAGCAGCTCGAAAGGGGATATAGAACGAATCATCGCTTGTAAGGCATGGTATGGTGGGAGGAGAAGCATCAGATCTCCCGAGCGAATCCCTTCCTTGAATTTTTCCTTCACTTCGCTAAGAACCCGCTGCGTCAGCGAATTGAAAACCTTCACAAGCTTTTTACTGGCGCCATTATCAGCTTTGATCTTAAAACTGGGATCACCACAAAGAGAAAATAGGAACTCAGTGGTTGTTCCTAAAATATCCCAAACATGTTGATCTAGCTTATGGACGCCCAGACTGGAGTTGATGACTGCCTCCAAGTCATCGACCGAGTTTGACTTTGTGAAGCCCGTGTCACAGCCCAAAGGATGAGAGATCGATGTTACCAGAACTGGATGACAGAAGATAGTCTCGACCACTTCTTGAATTTCTTGGGTCGACAAGTTTCGAGCCTGTGAGTCAAACAGCTGAACCAGTAGCTCCTTTAAGAGAATGAAGCAAATCTCAGAAAGTTCCTCTAATTTTGTTGATGTATCAACTCTGTTAGATGATTGTATCTTATGAACCCAGAATAGTAAAAGGGATAGATAGGAGATATGACTGTGATCGAATTTCCACTCTGACAGCTTAGCCAAAAGCAGGTGTTTCATCTTCATGGGCTCGGGTGAATATGGGCCGTCGATGCTCATAATGGAGTGTAATAAAACATGGAAAGGTGTCTCCTTTAAAATGAAGCTAAAGATATCAGTAGCTGAAGCAGCTTCTTTCGTGGAAAAATCTTTGTTACCCATTTCTTTTTGGGCAACCAAAGCAACATCTTTTCCATCTTCGCAAAATGTACGAGACACAGCCATTTCCAAGCCGTCGATAAATACCTCTGGACAGGAATGAGAAACACAATTCAGGAGCCCTTGTTGAAGAAACAATACTGAAGGCATAAGATATGCGAGAACGCCGGGAAGCTTCTGTGAAGTGGTCATTACTGATGGAAATCTTTTTACTATCTCTTCAGGCATTGCACAAATGAGTGAGGAAGAGAAGGCATTGATTATTTCCCCGGTTTCACTGCCATGGACACCCTCAAGTGAACTTTCGATATCACTCAGTGCAAGCTCAAGAGACCCATCGCCTAAAATGGCCTTCTTATCCGTAGGAAATACACATATCTGTGATTGCAAAATGCTTCGAGTAAAAAGAGCCAGATTCTTCAAAGGTATCCACTCACAGAGAGGGGCCTCGGAATTTGTTTCACCAAGTCTCTCAGATAAGATTAAATCGATTACTGAAGCTAGCAATCTCGCTTCTACCTACCAAATATCAAATTAAGTTCACATATCAGATAAATTTTAAAACACAATAAAAATTAAGACAAAGTTCCGAAACTCTTGTTACCTGAGTTTGCAATATATATGTTAACGTATTACTGACATATAACGATATCATGGATTTTTCGGGTGAGCCAGTTTCAGATTTTGAGTCAAGCAACCTTAGACACTTCTGCAGAATGCACACTACTAGTGGGCTGAAACCAAGTGACGCATCTGCAAGCAAAAATATATATTTATAAAAAAATAAAATAAATGGGTGATAAAGAAATGGAAACAAACGCATCCATGGTTTTATTCCTTTTTAATTGCATTCACGTAAAGGAAAGACGCTTTGTTTTCCTTTCATATGAATCAGAACAATCAAGCAATTATGCATCCAAGTAACAGAAATCATAATAAAAGGACATGAGAAGTTTCAGCATAAAGATACTTCTTTTACTTTTAATGACAAAAAGAAATACGGCAAAGTATTGCATCCACTATTTACACATAACAGTATAAACATATTTGGCCGAGCGTTAGTAGAAACCAAATATGTAAAGCTTCATATTTTGTAATGAATCTACAAGCTTCTGTAAACTGAAAGTTCAACGAAACAAACATGAAAATATTCAAAATTCCAACAAAACTATGAAATGATTCATATACATTATCCTTTAACCTAGAAAACCTCTAGGATATGATCTAGTGGATAAAAGTATTACGTTTCATGTAAATCATGGTTACCTTTAAGATCTTTTGAATTGCGGGTATGACTCCTCACGATGTCCCAATACTTGAATAAACTATTTCCCACGGTAGAAACTGCATCACAAAAGAATTTGACAACTTGGAAGCTCTGAAACAATTCCAACCCTTGAACATGAGATGAAGATTTTCTTCTATCATAACCCGGTAGAAACAAGAACCATGATCCAATTTCATGATGATTTCTATCGAATGCACCGGTACTCAACATAGCTGCTCGTGCCAGATAATATGCTTTACTCTTTACATCGCTGATTGGTGAAAAAATCAGCAAGTTTATGAACGATTGAAGATGTTTATACATCAATGGTGGCACGCTAATGGGGATTCCAGTTGGGGACCATCCAACATATTCAACTAAATAAGATAGTAGAGATTTCTGTAAATTAGTATGAAGTGCCAACGGATCTTTCAAGAGTTTTGTAAGGAACATGAACAATTTCTCCAACTCAGCTGGCATTATTTTCTGCAACATAAAAAAAAAACATAAATTCAATAAACGAAAATAATAGTCATTAAAAACAGCGCAGTTATTCTAATTGATACTTCAATTTAAGTAAGATAAACTTAAAATAATGGAAGGGTTAACTTACGAAATAAGTTTTGAGTGCATCAAGAAGCTTAGACTGAAAATATATCTCTGCTTCCTCTGCACATAAGGCCGAGCCCCAGATATCATGAAGAACATTCTCAAATTCCTTCGCAGTGTCAAGATCATCAGCCTCAGTTGTATTTCCAACTTTTTCACTGTCCTCGTGCTCCGCAATGTCCATTAAATCACTGATTCCACCTATAACAATGTCCGAGTCCTTATCGTCGAGTTTTTCTTTCTTTAATCTTTTCCCACCATCCCTACCTCGCTCGGTGGAGCTTTCGGACTCTGCTTTCCTCTTTAGACTCGTGTCCCGAGTTTTCGATTGACTACTCAAGGACGAGAGCAGAGTCACCAGAACTTGAGGATCGGGAAGAGAGGTTCTAATCTCATTCAGAATTTCTTGCTTAAGAGACACGTAAGAAGATTGCGAGCCGATTTGACTATCTAAGGAACCAATCAACGGATCCAACAACTTCAATGCCTCCAAAAGAAGCCGCAAAGTTCCATGCTTCACCAGAAAATCTGAATGTAGCAAACCCCTAGTGATCACCGACTGGGAAAACGAACGAGGAAACGAGCACTTCATTAAACTCTCTATAGATGCGCTACACTCCGAACTCGGATCGTGATGATGAGAAACGACGGAATCGAAATCGACGCCCCTCCCCACCGAGGAAAGCAAGTTCGCCGCAAGAGTCGCAATAGCAAACCTAAAAAAAAAAAAAAAATAATAAAAACACCATCAATCACAAAAAGTAAACGACGAGCCGACATTAATTACAAATAAATAGCCAACGTTTTATAAGTTTTAGGTAAATAGCCAATGTTTTGATAGAGTATTTCAGTCAATCTACGCATATAAATACTTGGCCATGGCTATTTACCAAAAAATTTACTAAAAGGTTGGTTAAATGGCAAACCAAAATTGTAAATAAGGCTATATATCTAATGGACTCTGATCTAACCAGTTAGGCGACGTGAAATCTTCTAGGCTGTAAGGAAAATCCTCCATGTACGCTGCCCCGAGAGCCGGCCTCCCACAAACGATAGCCAAAAGAAGATCTCGATGATACGCCGAGTCCGTTGCCTTGAGCTTATTCATCAACCCCAAGAGCCTTCTCTGATTACCCCTCAGCGGGCTCGGGCGTCTCGTGAGATCGGGCATCAACCCGTTGGAAGGGTCGGTACAAACCGAAACGAGAACGTTATAGGCCAACTCCGAAGCGTAGCCCCCGTTTTCCCTCCCCGAAATCTCCACGAGCCGTTCCAGAGTCGCGCTCCCGAAGAGGACGCTCCTGAGCCCCGGCGGGACCAGAGACTCCTCCACGAGAACCTTGTCCCTCAGAACGGACAGAACGAGAATGACGATCTCGTCCTCGTCTTCTTCTTCTTCTTCCTCGTCCCCGAGGGCACGGAGGACCCCGGAATACATTTCCCTCTGCTGCAAAACCCACCTCAGCAATCCCGGCTTTCCGACTTCTAAAAACGACATCGCGAATTTCACGAAAGCCTTCCTCGGAGACCGACTCTTCGCTCTCTTCTTCATATTCTTCTTCTCGTCCCGTCTCTTCTTGATCGCGGCCATGTTCGCGAAGCCCTTGAGCTTGAAATCGAAGCTCTTCGCGACCTCCGACGCCAGAACCGAACCCCGTCTCACGATCGAAGCCAAGAGCAAGAGAGCCGCTCTTTGGCTCCTCAATTCCCTGCCGTTTATCTCCTTGTACACGTCCTGCAAGTGATTCTCGACGATCGACCTAGCGAACTTATCCAAAACCCTACTGATAGTGATCCCGTTCTTGTCGTTCGGTCTATATATACCATCGGGATGATTCAAAACAGCGGAGATTAACTTAAATACGTACGAAATCCCGGTCTTTCCTTGCCGAAGCTTCCAAGCGCCGAGAAGCTCGGAGCACTGCGACGAACTTGTGACGTAATGACGGAGCAATTCGCCGCCGGAACCTCCTTTTAGCAACTTTATGAACTCTTTCGTAGCGTCTGAACATAGCTTGATTTCGACCGAATTGATTCTGTGCAATAGCTCGTTGAGCTTCGCTTCGTAGTTTACTTTAATCTCTAGATTTGGAACCTGCTTATCTTCGACCTCGCTGTCGTAATCTCCATCGTCAACCATGGCTGCAAAATATAAATTAAATAGCAGTTAAGAAACAAATTCGGCGAAGATTTTCGCGGAGCTTTGCGGCGGCGAACGGCATACAGTGAGAGTGAGATGGTGCGAGAGAGAGAGAGAGAAATAAAATATGTTTGGCAACGGAATTTTCTTAATTTTTCTTGCTGTCTTCTTTCTAAAATAGTTTGGCTCTACTTAACTAAAAATATGTTTTTACCATTTATAAATAGTTATTTTATGAAGGATTTAAAATAGAAGTTATTTTTGAAATCCCCCAGAAATAACCACGCCCCTTCGGCCAAGCCCAAACCAACTACGTGACCGGACTAGGTCACCGTATCAAAAACCCATAGCCCAATACTCTATCTACACGTGTCACTATCGCACAAAAAAGAACTCAAAACTAAATCAATTAAATAAATAAAAAAAGACATAGCCTTATATATAAATCCCCTCATTATCATTACATCTCTCTCTCTCTCTCTCTCATCAGAGCCCATTCCTCTGAAGAAGAAATCAGAGGTTTCTCTTTTTTTATTTCGTTCTCTCTCCTAGGGTTTCGACGATGATGCAACAACCAGGAGATCAGCAACAGTACGGACAGGCTCAGCAGCAACAGTGGATGATGCAGCCTCAAGGAGGAGCGCCGCCGCAGCAAGGCGGAGCCGGTTGGGCTGCTCCGGCGGCGGCGGCCGGAGGCTCCGAGGAGATCCGGTCGCTGTGGATCGGAGACTTGCAACAGTGGATGGACGAGAACTACCTCATGAATGTCTTCGCTCAGTCCGGAGAGGTACGCGAATCGATGATAATTATTTGGTTTTTTTTTTTTGGAGTGCTTTTGTTTTTCGATTTCGTCTAGGGTTTCTCTATGGAAGTTATTGATGAATTTGTGTCGTGTTTGTGTTTTTATTTATTTATAAATCTGGAAAATGAAATCGTGGAGTGTCGTATTTTATTGTGATGTAACAGCAAAGACTGTGTTTTTTTATATTGTGTTTTGTTCGGAATCATATTACCTGTATACGACTTTGCTCCCATGCGTTGCAGATTGTTTGTAATGATTTGAACTTAACCATATAAAGACCTAGAAAGAAGGGGATAGGATTTACCTTATCTTCAGGAAAACTTAATCTTGTTTTGTAAATCCTCGATTAGTACTATAAAGATAGTTACTTTCCAGTAAATAGGGTTCGGTTCATTTTTCGGCTATTAATGCCTGCATTGATAACAATGTATAACAACCCAACAATTGGGCATTCTATCCTGGAATGTAAAGGGTTTATGCCATCTGTCTTACACACTTCTTAACAATATATGAGTTAACCAGGTAGTCTTTCTGTGAAAATGATGTTTCGTTTTATTTTATTTTACTGAAGTAATTCCATCGCACACTGTACTGTGTCACATAGTAAATTGTTATTCCCTTGTCTGATTGTTTTTGGGCCTCATGCATTGGCAGGCTGTCACGGCGAAGGTCATTCGTAGTAAGCAAACGGGTCTGCCAGAAGGATATGGTTTTATTGAGTTTGCTTCTCGGGCTTCAGCGGATAGGGCATTGCAAACATATAACGGCTCACTTATGCCAAACACCGATCAGAATTTCCGGTTGAACTGGGCCACGCTTGGCGCTGGTGAGAGGCGTCAAGATGACGGGCCCGAGCACACGATTTTTGTTGGTGATCTGGCGGCCGATGTCACCGATTACACACTTCAAGAGACGTTTAGGGCCGTGTATCAGTCTGTTAAGGGTGCCAAAGTCGTTACCGATAGAACCACTGGTCGCTCAAAAGGATATGGGTTTGTTAGGTTTGGTGACGAGAGTGAACAAATGCGTGCGATGACTGAAATGAATGGTCAATATTGTTCAACTAGGCCCATGAGAGTCGGTCCTGCTGCTACTAAGAAACCTATCGGAGGAGGCGGACAGCAATACCAGAAAGGTATATATAGATGTATATTATGGGTAGTTCTTCTAGCTAACTCTTGTGTGATAAATGCTTTTTTTTGTTTGGAGTGAACCTTGCTTAATTGTTTTTGTTATGCTTTATGTCTTTTCTTTCATGCTCTTGGTCTTGTTATGTTTGAATAAGCTATGGAATTGTAAGTTAATGTTTTCTAGACTAGATTGCAGAGCTTAAAACTTAAAATCCTTCTCAGTCCTTCACTTGAAGATGGGCGGCACTAGAGTCATTTCCTTCCGCTATTTACCTTTGTAAACTTCGGCACATTTAATTCTGATAAAACTCTAAACAATCAAAACTCATATAAAACTCATGTTGTAGCAGGATGCCAAGAGGCTCTCATATTCGGGGGCCTGGAAATGATTCCCGCTGAAATGATTCCACTTTAATGCGTGGCCTCATTTTAGGTCAGTCATTTTGTATATGTCATAAGCTCATTACGCTACTTAAACGAATTTCAGTTTCCAGTTCCTTCGCTTTGAAGAGTTACCCTATAGTATTAATATATATTTCTTTACTTACAAAGTCTATATTACTTCTCCGCATACCCTTTAAGCGTACGTTAGTCGTTGAAGAACCTTTTTATTATTTTTCCTTCACAGTGGATGAGTTCCCATGTCTTCTGAACATAGATTTAAGTTACTTTCCAAGTCATGAGTGTGGCTTTTGTGTCAGAGTTTCAATATTTCCATAATTTTCCTATCTTTTTGTTTTCTTATATTCCATGTCTGTGACATATGTCAATCCCGGCTGAAGGACTGACATCTCCGGGACGGATCAGCTACCTCAGTCAAACTTCTGTATATTTGATGTTCCTAGTGTTCTTCTTCTTATTATTAATTATTATTATTATTATTACAATAATAATAAAAAAAATACCGTGTTTGAATGTTACATGATTTTATTTTATTCCCATGGAATTTAGATTTAAAATTACACAAGGTAGAGTCTTTGTTTTAGGGAGTGTTATTTAGTTTATCTAGTTTGAGCTGTATAGATTTCTAGTTTACTTTGACTTGCATTTTTTGTGTATTCCACTTTTGCAGACTGACTCTAATTGTGTTTTATCAGAACCACATTCTGAAATTCTCTCTGGTCGATTTCCTATCATTCTGCTTGATGATTAGTATTCTTTTCTGACCTAGTAATTCAATATGTTGTTTATGTTGAATCGTATGGAACTAACTACACATGAAGGAGAGTGGAAGTTTCTCTAATTCCTGTTGGATCGTCGGTGACTGGTCTTTATAATTGCATAAGCTTATTCTCATGCATTTATTATTTGCAGCTGCCTATGGTACAAGCAGTGAAGGAAACCAGGGCGAGTCCGATCCAAACAACACAACCGTGCGTAGCATTTTCAAATCGCCGATAAAACTTATTTTTCTTTATTATGTTGGTGTGACTTCATACATACATTCTTGAGTGCAGATTTTTGTAGGGGGTTTAGACGCTAGCATCAACGATGATATGCTAAGACAAGTGTTTGGTCAATTTGGCGACCTAGTACATGTGAAAATACCCTTGGGCAAGCGCTGTGGGTTTGTTCAATATGTTAACAGGTAAATCTAATAACGTAAAAAATATCACTCGCTGCCTCTAAACAACGACTCGTCTCACACTCTCGTTTCTATCTTCTTTATTCCCACTTCAGGGCTCACGCGGAGCAAGCAATATCGGTCTTAAACGGAACCCAGCTAGGAGGTCAGAGTATCCGACTCTCGTGGGGTCGTAGTCCTACAAACAAGCAGGTACTTCATTTGCAACGGGATCTGATACAATCTAACTTGAACATTAAAGGCTCAAGTATTCTTTGTTGAAAAATAATTTATTAATAAAAGAAAAGACCTATTCATATAGTCATATGAGTAAACCAGGCTTTTCTCAAATGGGCGGCTATAACTAATTAATCCTAAAAATAAAAAGGAAAATTGTACAAAATAGCCATTTGAAGTAGCCAAATTTACGTTCCAAGATTAAAATTTATGACAACTATTATAAGCAATTTTTCTTGGGGTCAAAAAAAAAATTTGAAACCAGATTGCAGCATATTTTTGCTATTTCACTAAATTAAGACATATCTTGGCTATTTTTGCAAATTCATAACTTTAAATTGGATATTTAGCTACATCACCCAAATAAAAAATACATAGAAGCGGGCTTTTGCAATCTTTTCGTTGGTAATGTTTACCAAGGAGTATCTCTATTATGGATTTCCTTTAAGCATAATATACGTTTTTTTTTTTATTCTGTTTAGGGTGCGTCGGAACAGAGCCAGTGGAACGGCGGCGGGGGCGGTGGAGCCGGAGGTGGTTACTATGGTTACGCTCCTCAAGGGTACGAGGCATATGGGTACGGAGCTCCACCGGCCCAAGACCCGAGCATGTACTATGGAGGCTATCCGGGCTATGGGGGATATCAGCAACCCGGCGCTTACCAACAGCCTCAACAGCCACAACAGGTAAAAAGGTTCTCTCCCTTTTGATTGTTGCGGCGGCTGAAACAACAACGCGTTTCTTTACAATTTGTAGTGAAATCTCCTGCCGAGGCTCATCTCCATGGTGGTGTGATATTTTAGCCGTCGTCTTGCTCTTTCGGTGGAAGAGCTTTTTGATGTTTTATCTGTAACCAGAGTTTTCATTACTGTCTCTGTCCACATTAATTTGGTGGTGTTTATGTTTATCTCTCTCTCTCTCTCTCTCTCTCTCTCTCTCTCTCTCTGTCAATCTCTCTCGAACAATGTCCGTGACCTCCTTTGACTGTGCTATGAGGCCACTAGACTTGGGATTTCAATTTGTGTTATTTTTCTTTCTTTCAAATGCAAACAACCGAATTATTATGATATAATGCCCAATCTTGTGTGTTTTGCTCTCTCTTATTATTGATGCTTTTCTTGACTTTGCGCAAATGACCTGTTTATGAGTCGTAGACGTGAACAAAAAATGATTGAATAGTCTGACATACTTGGACAGATTGGTCTAGAATATTGATACTTGCAAAATATTAGGGAAGAGCAAACATGGGTCAAAATTCACTAAAACCTAAGTTTGATAATTTTATGTTTTTGAGCATTATGTCCCTTGGAAATTGGGTTCAAACTTGAGCAGTAGTGTTTTGGTACATGCAAGTCCGTTGGAATCCTATTCTTCGTGCACACAATCTCGACCTTGCCTCTGCAAAGTGAGACACGATGATCTACAACTTGTTCGGTATTGAAGATACAGAGAGGTCATCGTGTGACCATGAACTCCAAATCTTCAAGCGCGCCTCTTGGGCAGACGAGGCTTTAGGTACACCATCCAAGTTGTAGAGAGTTTTAATTCGTGCGAGCATGAACGCCGTGGGCTCGGTTTGCTGCCGAATTCATAATAACCACTTGGGGACCTCGTCTTCTCTTGCCTCGACAGGCTTTGGTCCCCTTGTGAGTTCGAGTTTTTGTTGGCATGTATGGAATAACATGACAAATATGGCGATTGGGAAAAATATGGCGATTTGGTCACTCCTCATGAGTTTGAAGGTTCGGAATCACCGAGAGAGGGTTCCTCTTCTTCCCCGACGGAGCTGATGTTGTCGTACTTGTGAGTTTCGAAGCCGATGTGCGTCCTTTGAGGTGGGATGTGTTGCCCGGGATTACAACGGGAATGTCCTATGCTCTCAAATTGATGCCGACCGGACAGAATCTCTTACTAACATTTGGTCTGAGTTTGCGAAAATAAAAATAAATAAATGACATATTTTATAGAAAATGTGAAATTTCTTAAGATGTGTGGACAGTATTATTGTCTCTTTAAATCCTATGATTTAGTTGTACTTATTATGTTGTTCAAATGTGAGTATGTATGAAGTATGAACCGACTTGATAAATTAAGAAACATTAAAAACTTCTTTTTTATTTTTTAAAAAATTAAATTTTATATGCCTCTAGCTCTCTCTCTCTCTCTCTACCACGCCAGAAGTGTATTCTAATTGAGAAATTTCATTTTCTAGATCCTAAAGTAATGAAAATATCTCAATTAGACCCACTAGTTAAGAAATATCCAAAATTGGACTTTTGTATCAATTTTGAACAAAAATACCCTCAATTCAAATATACCCTCTCTCTCACTTCATCTCTTTCACTCTCACTTTCTCTCTTTCTCTCCCCAAATCCGACCGAACAAACCCAAATCCGACCGAGACAAGAAAAATCCGACCTTCTCCATCAAAATCCGACCGGCCCACCTTCCAAATCCGACCGTCTCCTTCCGGCGTTGGTGGTTGTCAAGCTCTCAAAGTGCTATAACTCAAAATGACAAAAAATGCTAGATTTTTATGTTTTTTTCATTGTTTGATTAGTGTAGGATTGATAGGATACATGATTTTAGTGCTTATTAGTGATTTTAAGTTGATTTGAATGGGATTTTGACGAAGAAATAGGTTTTAGGGCTCTTAAAAATTCTGAAAGTTTTTTATGAATATCATCTAATTCCATCGGATTTGGTCGGATTTGGTTGGATTTTAAAGGATTTGGTCGGAGTCGTCGGATTTGGTCGGATTTTATCGGATTTGGTCGGATTTCCATAGTGAATGAACTTTTGTCAAAAGAGGTTATATGGTCTTGCAATGGTATTTCCATCTGAAATTGGTACAAAAATCCAATTTTTTATTTTTTAAACTAATGGGTCTAATTGAGATATTTTCATAACTATTAGGTCTAAAAAATGAAATTTCTCTTCTAATTTCTATCAAAGAGAAAAAGAAAGCTATCCTTGCTATAGTCTGACTAAACCTAGCTTAGCGGGAGATACCGTCACTCCCGCTACCGCGTGTGTCCCACTCCCGTTAATTGACCAAACGGGAGTCCCGTCCCGTTAAGTAATAGGATGGGAACGAGACTTGGCCTAACGGGAATTCGGGACCCTGTTAGGTATTAAATATATATATATATATATATATATATATATATATATATATATATATATAAGTTTTGAAAAGGTTTTAAATAATTATATAGAATGATTTAATTGAAAGGATTTTAAACTAAATTACTAGAAATAAATAATAAAGAAGAAAGTCAATTTAAAAATGGGCCTCCGAAAAAACCTCACCGACCCCTAAAAAGGTGCGACAGCGAGGAAAAAGAGCACTCCTTACCTCGTTAATTATTTGAAAAATTATCCCGGACAAGGGCCGGGATATCCATTTGTTATACAAGTTACACTAACCATTGATGTTTACATTTGCAAAATCAACTTCAAAATCGTCAAGAACATCAAAGCACATGAATGTTTCTTGTGCTCGATTACTGTGTTGAATCCAATCTTTACCACATGTCAATGCTTCGACCATCTCCGGTTTCAAGTTTCATCTTCTATCTTCGATGATGCGTCTCGCGCTACTAAAAGTCGCCTCAGATGACACGGTTGAAACAGAGATGGTGAAGATGTCTTGAGCCATAGATGACAACACCGGGAACCACCTTGCTTTCTGTCTCCACCAAATCAAGAGGTCGATGGCTTCGTCATCCGGTTTGACTCATTCGTTCCGGTCGTACTCTTGTATCTCGAGATAGGAACGTGTGTCGGCTGAGCTCGACCTCGTTTGACTTGTCCCACCTTCCTGTTGTTGAGGAGATGGGCTATAAGCAGGCGCATTGACGAACACATTCGTGTATTGGTGTTTTCTTGGATATTGCGTTTGTGATTGACTTGGCTACGTTCGATATTGCGGTAGGAGTTTCGCTTCGTAAACCCTGAAAAGATCATAAAAAGCTTGCACGATCCTCGCAAGATCAAGTGCAATGTAATCTTGATCCTCGAAATGATTTCTAATGTACTTAAGAAACTTTTTTAATCCACCAATTTAACATCGGCAGTATAGAATGGCTCCAAAACCGTATAATAATGGAACCTTTCCAGCCCCCCAATATTTTAGAAACTTGGCTCTCATTGCTTGAATTCAATCGTCAAAAATTGCTTGTTTTTATACCTATCAAAATGCACAGCAATTGCGGTCATAGTATGAAGACCGAGAAAAGAAGTAGGAGTGTAAACAGCGGAAAGATAACAAGTTTCTTTGTAAAAAAATTCAAGAAAAGAAACATATGATTCAACCATCTTAATATCATATTCGGAAATAGCGTCATCGCCATGTTCACTGTTAATGTAAGAAATAATAATATTGACATAATGCTCGGATAAAATGTTGGTCAACATAAGAAAGGTAGAATTCCACCTAATTTTGTTATCTAGATGAAAGGTGCGTTCTTGGAGACCGTTGTGTCTAAGGCGTCTCTTAAGCTCGTCTAGTCTAGAGGTCGAACTATTGATCCAACTAATGTAACTCCTAATTTTGTTGATGGAAGAGTCGTAACTAGCTGCTCCGGCTTGAACTATAAGGTTTATGATATGGGTTGCGCATCGTTGATGCAAAAGGGTATCGTCACAATGTAGTCGGTCTTTTAATTCTCTAATCATAGCATTGTTGCTTGTGGTAAGGTTACGGAGATAATCCTATCGTCAAACCCCACTCATCTATAACACTAACTATGATATCTAAGATGTTTTGACTAGTATGAGAACCTTCTATCCTCTTAAAGGCTATGATACGTTTGTTGAGATTCCAATCATCGTCTATGTTATGCACTACAACACTCATGAAATCCATCTTTGATTGACCAGTCCATATATCCGAGGTTAAGGCTACACTATATCTACCAGATGATATTGTGGCTTTCATTTGTTCCTTTTCTTCTAAAAACCATTTTAGGATATCGGATCTCAAGACTTTCCTAGACATAATTTGAACGTTTGGAATTAAATAACTTATGAATCTAACAAAACCTTGAGATTCGATATGACTAAAAGATTAATCGGTCGAAACAAAGTATTCTACTATTGACATCTAAAGAGTAGAGGATCGATATTACTTACAGCGCTTGACGAGGCTCCAGATTGCGTCCCGCGGCAGTGCTTGTGATGACTCCACAAGAGCGACGTCCCGACTCTTGTGTTGTGAGCGCTGAAGATTTTGCCACAATTGTAACATTTTTTGGCTTTTTCGTCGTTCGCAATCACCTCTTCAAACCACGTCCACACAACGGACCTAGTTCGACGTCGTGGTGGTTGTACTTGTTGTTGTTGAGGTAGTTGTTGTTATTGTTGTTGTCGTGCTCGTCGTTGTCGTCGTTGTTGTGTCTCATCTTGTTGTTCACGTTGTCAATGTCGTGACACTCTAACGGCATGATCGCTTTGACTTTGACTTCGACGTCGAGATGGTGGTGGTGGTAGGTCATCTTCTTCCTCCTCCTCCTCATTCTCCTCTTCTTCATTTGGATTTTGGGTTTCATCGTCGTCTTCTTCTTCATTTGGATTTTGGGATTCACGCATATGTTGCTCATATTCTTGAAATGTTTCATAAGCCACTTCGGATGGCGGAATTTGAGCTTGATAGGCGCTTGCTCGGGATCCATTTGAGGGTAGTATGGTACTTGGGTGTTTGGAATTTCGGTGAATTCAGAACGGGCGAAAGTAGGAGCAACATAATTTGGATCGAAACTGTATTCGGTGTTTTGGTCCGGGGGGTTTTGAGACAAGTGCAACCAATTTTCTTCAAATTGGTGCATATGTTGACCTCGGGAAGCTCTTCCCCTTCGACCTCCTCGGTTGTGGGATAAAGATGCCATGAAAAATTGATATTGAGAGCTTGAGAGTTTGAGACTGAGATTGAGAGAGTTTGAGAGAAAAGTGTGAAGAAAATGAATGAAATGGAGGGATATTTATAGATTTTAGAAATAAATTGGTTAAAAAAAAATTTAAAATTTTCGGTGATATTGAGAGCAACGACTCTATTTTAACGGGAAAAAAAACGGCTAACTTTTTTAGGCCGTTGGTTCAAAGATCCAACGGCCAGAATTTAAAAAAAAAATAAATGTACAGGACTAACGGGACCACCGCGTCCCGTTAGCCAAATTAACGGGACTCACGTCCCGCTACCGTTAGGGTAACGGGAGTCCCTTAACGTTTATTTAACTAACGGTAGCGGGGATTCCGTCCCGTCCCGCTACCCTTACGCCGGGTTTAAGTATGACCTTTAAAGTCAACAAATCACAATGTAGAGGGAACAACTTTTTGGGATACCACAGTCAAACCACTTTTGATAAATACAGAGTAAGAACAAAAAATAAAGTTCTGACAGATCACATAAATGGTTCCATATGACATGAGTTCAGCACCAACAATCGCCGCATAAAAGTACAGTAAAGGTGTTCTGCAACATGTCAAAAGGCAAAAAAGGATAATAGTGTGCATTTTTACCAACAGATATAGAATAATCTCAAAATTACAAAAGAAAAAAAATAAAAAATAAGTTAACAGTAAAACAATTCTTGGTTACTTGCTTCAACTACAAGATGGACAATCCAAAAAACCTTAAAAAAAACATATTAAAGATTTGCAAGATTCTCCACCTTCTTCTCCTGTGTCTAAACCTAAGAATTAAGATCACCAGTAATTCCTTCTACAACATATTTAATTAAACTAAAAAAGAACAAGTCAAGAACAAGAAGATGACTTGGGTGTGTAGTTCCTTCTTCCCTAATAATGAAAAAAAAAAAAAAAAAAAAAAAAAAAAAAATCAGAAAAGCGAAGCTCGGTTGCTCGGTGTTCCTTCCTCTTGCTCAGTCACTACGTCTTGAGCCGCCGGAGTCTCCGAAATGTTTCCCTGTAGAACCTAGTCAAGGAGTTACAAGTTAAAGCAAGCACAATAAAGTTTCGATTTATCAAAATAGAAAGCCCTGCTGCGAATTACCTCCAAGAGCTGGGACATTTTGCTGGTTCGGTCAACCTCCATCGGCTTCGCTTCGTTGATCATAACAGCTTGGAGAGGCTCGACGTCGAGGGCTCGATCGCCTTCACTGGTTTCGCCGTTCTTCGCCGCCGAAGTGTCGGTGTCCTCGGTCGGGGTCTCGATTCGCTTGATCACCTCCGTCACCAGATTCTCAAAGGGCATGGCCGCCGGGTTCGGGGGCTTCGCTCCGGGCTCGGCCGGCGCACCGTTTTCTTTACGGGAAGAGATTTCGGGGACCAGAGAGAGCGGCGGAACTTGGGTCGTCGACGAAGAGACCGACCCGTTTGGCGGGCGAGCAGTGATTACCGCCTCGTCTTGGGGCTGTTTCCCCTTCGAGGCTTGGTGGGTCCCGGCGAGAGGGTTCGGTTCAGTCGCGACCGGTAATCCGTTCTTCGCGGGTTCGAGCACGACGGGCACGAGGTTGCCTCTCGGAATCATCGGCGCCGGAGAAACCGATAGGCCTTTAGGCAATAAAGTAAATTAGTTAATCGTTAGGGTCGGAATTAGTATTGGCCTATAGATGAATACATTCAGGAAATAATCATTTTGAGTTTAAGCTTTGCCTTTTTGAAATAGTTGTGACAGGGACTGAGCTATACAAGTATATCAGGGGCCCCTAGATGAATTATTTTTTATTTTATTTATAAAAAAAAAAAAGCTAAACTGGAAACAAATTGATAGCAAAATCGCCAAACTTATGTTTTCTAATTCTTGTTTACACGTTCGATAAAATATAAAAAAATATTGACCCTGGTATAAGTAATTGTCAAAAAATACATTTTTGTAAACATCAACTATTTCACAAATTTTGAAAATTCATTAGTTTCAATTGGCTATTTCGCTAAAACACCCTTTTATCTTACTTGAAAAAGTTGTTTGAATTATATAAAAAAAAACTATTAAAAAAAATGACAATTTAGGGGGAGCTTCACGACTCGAAAATTATATTTTCGTAATTTCTATCGTCCAAAAAATTCTTATGTTCTTACCTTTCGGGAACAAGGTACTCGCTTGTTGAGCTTGGACTTCTTTCCTCTCCCTCGGCCGGGCAGGATTATAGTTCTCGGGCGGGACGGGAATCTCGGCCCTCTTGATCATCTGAACGTTGGGCGCCACGTCATTCTCCGTCGAGACCGGGACGAACCGCCCCGGCCTGAACACGACTCCCCTCAGAGTGGTCTCCGAGTTCGCGACCCTCACGTTGAGAAGATACCCCGCGTCGAAGACCGCCTCGATCACCCCCGAGACCGCCCGCCCCACCATGGCCTCGGCTGCCACGTCACCGCCCCCGCTGGGCCCCACGGGACGTGGGCCCGGGCCTCCCGCGAAGCCCGGAGGACTCTCTTCCCAGCGAGCCCTCGGGACCCGGGACCCGTCGTCGGGGCTCGTCTTCGGGTACTTCCTTGGGCGGCCGCGTTTGCGCTTCCCTGAAGACTCGGGGTTTGTGTTAGCTTCGATGACTTGGTTCATGTTCATCGTCGGTGTGTCGCGAGTTATATAAGCCAAATGTTTTTCGGGGGGTTTTGCACGGGGATTCAATCTTACCTATTAACATTGACAGAAAAAACAAAAAAATTAACGTTTTGAAATTCGGTAACCTATAGTAGATTTCAAACCCATACCACGTTTTGCTATTCGTGGCCAACAATGATGAACTTCAGTAAATAAATAAATAAACAAAACAATAGAAACAAACAGAGTTTTACGAGTATTTTTATATACATATATATATATATATATACATAAGTTAATAACATTTTCTAAATTTTACAAATAGTGAATTGTCCGAATATGCAGGAAACAAAGAAAATGGAATTTTACACGAACCTAAGATCCGATTTTGGGTTCTTTTGCATTGACAGAAGAAAAAAAAAAAAATATATATATATATATATATATATATATATATATATATATATATTTGAAATTCGGTAACCCATAGTAGAACTCATACCCAACCCATACCAAGGTTTGCTATTCGTTGCCAACAACAATGAACTTCAATAAATAAATAAACAAACAAATAATTTGGTTCATGTTCATCGTCGCTGTTGCAAGTTATATAAGCCAAATGCTTTTCAGGGGTTTTCGCATGGGATTCAATCTGCCTATTAACATCGACAAAAATTAAAAAATAAAAAAAAATAATAATGTTTGAAATTCGGTAACCTATAGTAGAACTCAAACCCATACCACGTCTTGCTATTCGCATCCAACAATGATGAACTTCAATAAATAAATTAACAAAAAAAAAAATCTTTAAAGTAGTTCATACAAAAGATTTCTAAATTTTACAAATAGTGATTTGTCTAAATATGCAGGAAACAAATAAAAAGATCTTTTACACGAACCTAAGATCCGATTTCGGTTCTTTAACAGATTGAAATCTTTCTATATAATAAGTGAATAAACGTTTCGGTTTTGATGTCGCTAGTTGAGCTGGAAAACTTGTTTTTGTCGTATCTAAGAGTGCGAAATCGAGATCGAATCCCGCAGATGCTAGTTCAGCGTTTAAATAAATTACCTTTTGTTTTTCCAAACAATAAGGAAACAAAATGAATATCACAGTGACATCGAAAAAAAGCCGGTACAAATGAAATTTTACCATTCTAATCAAGATTTCCATTCGACAAAAATAAATATTCAAACCCGGAAATAAAAGAATTTAAGTGAGGCGTGAATAAATCGTCTAAGCAATTTTGAGACACTAAAGAAGCAATTTTCATAGTTTCACACAAGGAAATGTAAACAAGCTAAATACCTGAAATTTCTCTGCATCAAACAACGATTGAAAAAAAAAATCGGCAAGTAAAAAAAAAAAAATTACTAGCAATGAATCAATAAAACCCTCGTGTCATGAAACCATAAAACCTGGCTAAAATCACATTCGTAACAGAAATAAATCAGATTACGAACAACATGAATATCGAAATTTTCAATTTATATAAAACGAACAAAGAAATCCACTCACATTTCTCTCACTAACCCTAAAGTTCATCTTTTTGCCGCCAAAAACGTCAAGAAAAGCATCCAAAGAGCGTTTTTATTCAATCAGAAAATCATCATCCAAACAAATCCCAACAATTTCAGGATATTTCAGTTAACAAAGCTAAATAACGAAAATCTAATATCCAAAAACTAAACTGATTAACAACAACCTAAAATTATTTAAAATAAATAAATTAAATTAAAATCTCGATCAAAATAGAGAAAATGACGATGATAATAAAATGCATGTATTTAATCATATAAAATAAAATAAATAAAATAGGCAAACTAGAGTTAGGGATTTGATTTTGAGAGATTGAGCGAGTTCAAGACATACCTCGGAACTGTTTTCCGTCTATGCGTTTCGAAAAAACCAAAAAATAAAAATAAAGAAAAAGAAAATTGAAATATTTGATAATGTCTTGTAAATGTGCGCATACATATACATTTATGTATACGATAGTTTCTGGAAGAAATATATATGTATATATATTTTCTCTGTAGAAATTATTTTTTTTCTATTTTTTGTGCGGAAATGACGAGAAGGGAAAGATGCTACTGTGAGCGTAAGGAGTGATAGAATTACCCTCACAGCAAACGACAATTCTGAAACACTAATGTGAAACTGACACGTGGTATTTATTATGTCTTCCCGCTAATTTTGGACGTTATACGAAACGTGTCAATATGTGAATGGATTGATGTCTGTAACGTCTGTGTGAGATAGAAACCTCGGACGGACACGTGGCCGTCGTGTCGGTCCCACTTGGTATAACGCATGGTATTGGCAATGGTCTCGTTTTTTTTTCATATTGTGTCGTTTTATTTGTTTTATAAGAATATATTATGTTGTTTTTAAGTTGCTGTCTTTCTTGTCTTGTGTCGTTTTGGATTTTTTTTTTTTTTTTTTAATTTTCTTCAAACTATCATCGTTATATTGTCCCAATAAATAAAAAGTATCATCTTTATAACTTCTTGATTTCCACTTTATTCATTTTACTTTTCAATGATGTTGGATGTATAATTTTAATATTTCGTTTGAAAATTATCTTTGATGAACTTCGTTAGCTAGTTTTGGAGAGAATTGTGCCCTTTTTGGTAGATTTTTATGCCTTATTTTATATAGTAGGCTTTTATGCCTTGTTTAAAGTTTGCTGTCAAATTAATATTACATTCAATGAGAAATTATATATAAATGTAATTTATTAATATGAACAAGACATATAAGCAATGTAAATCCATCACCATAATTAAAGGCCTTTAATATTATTTTTCTACATAAAATGACATTAATTGTGCTATTCTTTTAGAGTGACAAGTTTTTGTGCCCATTATATTTATTTTTCTTTTATTAATACACTACAAGTACTCAAAATTGCATGAAACTTTTATTATTAAATTTTGGTATTAATTTGGTAGCAAACATTGAAATTGCTCATAAAAGCCTATCGTAAAACAAATAGATAATTAGGTCAGTAACCTAATAGTTCACTATATTTTTGAAAAATAGCTAAAATTTTATTTTATTAAAAAAATAATTCAACAGGATGAAATAAATTAAATTCATTGTTTTAGTTAATTAAATTTACTTCACTCTGACCGAAATAAATTCAATAAAATATTTTAGTTAATTTAATTTAATTCGGCTTAGAATCTTAAAAGAAGTTAGAGGATTATCTAGTTGCAACAAATTCTTCTAAAATAAATAGGGCAAATATGTCCAAAAACCGTTTTTTAAACAGTTTTGATGTTGTTTTATAGATTTTATTGATTTTTTAAACTATGTCGTTTTTCCAAAACTCAAGAAAAAATTGCATTAACTGCCCTTGTTTAGCGATAAACTTCATGTCATATTTATGGTTTTCTTCAATTAACATCTCACAATTAGATATAACGTAACATCGAATATTTGCATTGGTTGGTAACAAACTTAAAATAGGACATAAAAGTCTATCTATTTAAAAAGAATGTGACAAACTTGTACGAAAACCAATTCATATGCTACAAATGCCGTCCCAAACATGCTAGAGATTTGAGATTTGGACAAAACTGCGCTATTGTTTTAAGCTGTAGACTTGATTCATTCCAAAGAGATTCGTAAGTAACTAGGCCACTTTAAACATGTGATTTTGGATCTAGCCTATGTTTGACAATTTTTAGGAATATAGCCAAATGACTTATGTGGCAATAATTAAGGTCTTATTTGCCCTTATTTATTAACAAATTCGTCACTTTCTCTCTCCTATTTTTTTCAAATAATTTTTTTTGTATCAAAACTTCAAAAATTCATATCTTTCCCATACGAACTCGAAATTGAGTGATTTCAGATCCTACAAGTTCGTGGCGTCGAGATCTTCAAAAATAGACTCATTGTGTTTGATGAAAAATTATGTTTAATGCATCATAGTTACGTTTCCATTTATTTTTTTGATAATTTCAAAAAATTTCAGTTATTTCCATATTTAAGGTAATAACGTGATTTTTCTACATTTATGGGATTAAACATGATTTTCCATCGAACACAATTGATCTATTTTTTAAGATATCGGCGTCACGAATCCGTAGGATTTGGAATCACTCAATTTCGAGTTCATATGAGATAGATATGGTTTTTTGAAGTTTTTATGTAAAAAAAAATGTAGGAAAAAAGTAGGAGAGAGAAAGTGACGAATTTGTTAATAAATAAGGGTAAATCATACATTAATTATTGCCACGTAAGTCTGTTGGTTATTTCACTAAAAATTGTTAAACATAGGCTAAAAACAAATTTCATAGTTTCATTTTGGCTATTTCGCTACACTGCCCCCAAACCAAATTTGTTGTCAAATCAATAATGTTTTTAGTATATGTAAACATAATATATTAATACCAAAAAATTAAAGAGAATAGAAACCTATCATGATATATACAAACGTTTTCTTTTTCGGTCTATGTCGTTTTATAAATCCTACAGATATCATTTTAACTTGATATTGTCGTTTATGGGCCTCGTGCAAGACTTGAATATGTAGAATTCGTAGACCACTTGAGAATGGCTTGGTCATTAATTTTCTTCTGTCAAAAAGGAAGAGGATGCCAGCTCAGCTGCATTGAGAATCATACGTGGCAAATAATGAGAGGCTGTTTGGAATAAATCAAAATCACAATCCTCAATAGAATGTCGTTTTCATTGTACTGGCAATTGCTCGAATTTAAAACACTGGACTATGAAATCTCACTAAAAGAATCACCTTTCTCAAAGTTCCACGAACATTCAAATAATAAAATAAATAAAAAAAAGCCTCGATAATATGCGCCATCAATTTGAATTTGTTACAAAAATTACTCTCTCTTGATTTTTTCGCATGTTATACCTTCCGTCAATATATATATATATATATATATATATATATATATATATATATATATATATATATGTTATCTTCAAAATTTTGCTGTCGTATTACTCACATGTGACTAAAAACATGGGCAATTATCAAAATGCCATCATCTATAATTAGTATTATTATTTAATAAATTAAATAACTTTAAATAAAATAAATGACAATAAGGTCCGAGCTCTGACATGGACGCTCTGCTTCAAGTCATCTTCTCACCGTCGCCATTTTCGAACCTGAGACATACACCCTCACCATTTTTTATTTTTTATTTAATCCAATTTCAAATTTAAGGGAGGGTTTGTTTTTGTTGTTGCGGATTTGTAATTGTGTGTGTGATGTTTTGAAGGGCTTGATTTTGTTGCCACATTTTTGCTTTTCTCTGCGAAATCAAATAGCAAGCATCAATTTTTTCTAGGAAGTTAAATGCCTTCAATGCGTCTATTGTTGGTGGGAGAGTTTTTTAAAATTATAAATTAAATAAATTTATCCTAATATATTTTTTGGAAAATAACACATTTATACCCTGTGTTTTAGTGAAATGTCCAGTTTAACATTCGGTTTTAAAAAATATCGAGTTCATACCCTCTGTTTAACTAAAATGATGAAATTATACTATTTGTTTAACTAAAATGACGAAATTATACCCTGAAATGAATAACAGCGTCACAAATCTCCCTTTCATTGATATTAACTCTTATATAAGAAAAACCAAATCAAATCTAAATCAGTGCCCTAACTTCCAAATTCTCAATTTTGAAATAAAAATAGCCTTAAATTGAAATTAAATAATAAAACTCATACCTCCTAAGAAATGACTTCATTCCGTGTTCGAATTGTAACTCTAAATCCTAGATTCTCTGTTCGAATATGCGATTTTGATGACTATCAATTATCGATGTCTACCCCTTTGCCTATTTCTGTGTTCTTCACGATTAAGAGACTGTTATTTATTTGTTAGTTTTTAAATAAATTACATATATAGCGCGAATGAATAAAGATAATTGGTGTTTATATATAACTATTATAATCAACGTCAATGAAAAGTCAATAAAAAGAATATTCGTGACACTGTTGTCTATTTCAGGGTATAATTTTGTCATTTTAGTTAAACAGAAGGTATAATTTCGTCATTTTAGTTAAACAGAGGGTATGAACTCGACATTTTTGAAAACCGAGGGTTAAACTCGACATTTCACTAAAACACAGGGTATAAATGTGTTATTTTCCCTATATTTTTTCTAGTGAATAATTGTCACTTAACAACTTTTTTGACGACCATGATGACAGAAGGGCCAAAGAGTGATATGGATCACAAAGGGGTGCAAATGCAATTTTAAAATTTTTGAGAGTCATGCCGTGGTTCAGGAGGCAAAATGTAATTAATCATAGTTTTTCTTTACTTTTTTTTATTTTATTTGTTTTAAAAATATTTTTTATTTATTTATTTTAGTAAAATTACTAATGTGCCCTCCAAATATTGGTCATGCGAGAGTTACATGCTCAAAAATTGGATGATAACGAAATGTTTTGGATGGAATGAGCAACAATGCAGTAAAACAAGAGTTTAGAGTAATTCCTGTAATAAATTAAAATTGGAGGTGCAAATTGCTGTCGAGCATTGAGTTAAGAAGGAATCGTGTAATTTATCCTAAAAAAATCACACAAAATATATACCATATATTATATATTGTAAAATTTTTGACATTGAGTCACCGGTGAGTAAGAAGTTGAGTAATTATTTAAAGATGATCAGATTTGTCGGTTCATGGGCAAAAGCATTTAAAGCTTATGGATCAGTATTTGTGTCATATTTATGTTTATATGAAAGCACTGTTTTATACACTGTACCTCAAACATTTAAAGATAAATAAGTAAATGTGTCATGAGATCATTATACACAATGCAAAAGGTAATATTAGATCGTCAGAAGATATCTAGCTTTATAGATGATTTGTCAGTTTCGAATGACATTATGTATGGATATTTGAATATTAAATTACTTGAAAATGAGTTTGTTTATTTATAAAATAAATAAAAAATTGCAATTTTTATTTGCTCCCCAAAATACAGAGCCACACAACAGTAATTTATTATCAAGATTTCCCAGGCAGCATTCAAATTATTTGACTTGTGTTGTTTTTATACTTGAATAGCTTACCTAAGATTATTTGCAACTCTTTTTCCAATCCGTTTGGTGAATATATATGTTTAATTTGAACATAAGAATGACCATACAAATTGGCTTTTTAAGTTAAACCCTCTCACAAGGTCCATGGCAAATACCACCGATGCCGGTATGGGTCCTCGTGCGAATTTCTCGATGCCAAGAGCTAGGCGACGACCACCGGCTGCGGCGATGTTATCGTTTTCGTCATCCTCTCATGTTTTCTCTGCAATAAAATGTGATATTGATAACTATATTTATTTTTCTTTTTTTATTTTTTTTAATGGTTTTTCAGATCGTTGGATAACTGTTGGTGTTGTATTATGTTTTGGCTTGGAGATAGGTTAGTTGTCGTCCAACTTCCCGCTCGGGGAATTCTGTTAGACTTTTGTCTATGCAGATTGAAGAAATGTCTTCTTCCTGGTTAATGGACTACGGTTAGTTGGATTCTCTTCACCATCCATAAGTGGATATTTGAAAGATCTGATGTTCGCTCTATTTTTTATTGTGTATCTTATGCACAAATTGAACTTTTACCTGTATTTGATGTTAACGTTAGCGGTCGATCTTCTCCGATCTAAGTCTCTTTTGTTCTTTGAATCAAGAAAGTTTAAACCTGTATTTGTGGGTATTATACCCATATTATAATAGATGGCCTTGGGCCTTTTTCCTCAAAAAAAAAAAAAAGGTCCATATCAAATACACGATCAAGCTCATTGACGTCCCAAAACGAATTAAAAGGGTACCGATCCATAGCTAAGTAGTGAAGGAATTAATTGTAAACCATAACGATGCATTTTTCAAAAAGCATTAATACATTTTTTTTAATGATTTTTCCCATACCATATTTAGACTTAGTAATCTAATTATTTTTTTTTACCTTAAATTTGGACTTTTTCGTCTAACGGGATTATTAGTGGTTCATTGGATTTATTTTGAACATTTATCATTACACATTAGTACGACATTGTACTTTTGTGAAGTACGTTAATGTGTAAATGTTGACATGAGTAATCACACCAAACAGTCGCCACACGACATATATTCCTCAATCCGTAATGTCCCAAGTGGTTTGAATGGTTGATTTCACCAATTTCGGTCTTCCACGGAGCTCGCTCTCCTCTATATTTTATTCTCAACTCGTAATCCATGACTTGAAGCGTTTGAATCCGAACTTGGGAGTCGCGATGTTAACCTCCACTGGGTCCCTCAGGTTCTTCATGGATAGCCTTTCTACAACCTAAGGCATGGTGGTGTTGAACTAGGGTAATTTGAAGTTAGAGGAGATCTGCGTGAGAGTGGTGCAAACAAATTTATTGCATTTACCTCTAAGATCTCTGAATCTCTTGATTCTGCCTCCAAGAGAAAAATGCTATGTCTGTTGTCTCACAAATCAGTTCTTCTAGTGTCCCTCACTTGGCTTTCCCTGATGATGAGGATCTGAGTGATGAAGTGCTTCTTGAAGCATACAATCTCTCTTTGTAAAATGGGCAGATGAATCGAATGTTTTTATGAGGCAGAAAAGAGAATTGAAGATCTTGAGGCTAGTAGGATCAGTCTGCTTGAGACCATTGCAAAATTGAAGGACTCACTTGATTCCCTAAAAGAAAGGATTGAGTCTTTTCTTACTAAAAAGACAAATCTCTTCGAAGTGAATAGTGACTTGAAGAAGCAAGTTGTGAAACTCTCAAGTGATCTCGTTGTCATGACAAAGTCTGTCCAGATGCTCAATTAAGGAACGTCCCATTTAAATGATATTCTGAAGATGGGTTAGTCACACATAAAATTTGTGAATACCACTTATCTAATAAGCTAGAATTACTTCATATTAAGAGTCCGATTTTTTACATAAGTAAAATATAAATAAAAAATTAATCAATAAATTTCTACAAAAAAAAGACGAAGTATACCTTCGATGTATAAGTGTCCTCGCAATCCCACAGTTTGCAAAGACAATTGGTTCTGAACATTTTTCTTCTCCGCCTGCCTAACTATAAAGCCGTGCATTATCCTACATCTACCCATTTAGGGAAGTTCGTTATCCTCGTCACCGGAGAGTAGATAGTATTTTATCTCATATATTCCTATGGTGCGACAGATTCACTAAACGTATCTTTTTCTTAGAAGAAATAGACCTTTTTATTGAAGCCCTCAAGAGCCAGAGACTAGACATTATGGTGGGCACAATGATGAGCCATTTAATATTAATATTTTAGTATTAACATACAAAAATCCCAAAAACCAAATATAAATTGTCGGTATTTTCTCTTTAGAGCATCTCCAATGCAAGCAACTAAAGTTGCTTTACACATCATAAAAAAATAATATTGTTTATTTATTTTTTTATCCACATCAATATTTGTGGTATCTTACATAAAAATACTCAAATGATGGTAGCACCAAAAGTTGCTAAAAGTGGGTCCCACTCTATTCAAGACATTGGTGTGTTTAGTATTTTATTATTTTTTATATTAAAAAATAGTTGGCATTGATGCCAGAATAGACTACTTTGTCATAATCATTACAACTCATAATATTAATATGCAAAAATGAAAATGACATGATATTGCCAAATAAGCAATAAAGTAACTTTAGTTGCTTACATTGGAGATGCTCTTACTCGCCACGGATAAACACAATTACAGGTAAATTTAAATAGAAGCACAAAAAAAAAATAACAAAAAAACAAAAAACAAAAGTAGAGAAAGGCAACCAAATTGATGTGTAACTATATAAACAAAAACATAAATAAAAAAGGTCCAGTGACTATCTAGTCATATGAAACGTTAGAAATTTTGAAATAACCAACGTTTCGTTAATTTTTTGTAAATAGACACGTAAATCTATTTACGCTATCAAAATAATAATAATAAAAAAACAGAGTAAATTTCTAGTAAATATGACTATTTACGAAATATTTACAAATTTTTTTTGTTATTTATAAAAAATTTACAAAACGTTGGCTAAAACGTAAATGTTTATGTTTATGTGGCTTATATCGCTAAATTTTTTAATAAAAAAAACACCAAAATGAAAGAAACACTTACCCAGCGAATAGAAACTACTTCGAGAAACTCAACCAACACAAATATCTACTGCAAATTTGTATTGAGAGACAATTGGGAATGGGTACTATAAGAACAATGTTCGGATATTTATACCGTGTTTCGTTCTGATTTATTCGTTTTCTTTCAATATTTTTACCACTCTATATCTAGATAAGCAATCTTTGACATAAAGAAAAGGGATCATTGGACATTAATAAATAATATTAAACTCAAAAGGAAAGACATGTCAAAACGAAAACTATAGCATTAGAGCACGAGGGATATATGAGATGAATTATTGAAAAAAATATCAATTTTGATAATCCCAATAGTTATTTTGATTTTGCTAAAAATATCTCTAACGAAGCTTATCCAAAATCTGTATTTCATGTGAAGTCTTTGCCTATCTATACATATATATTCATGATCCGGGCAAAATCTAGAACATTTAATATTTGCTTAATGATGACAATAAAATAAAGATACCGAATATGAAAATGGTGTTAAAAATCCTTGTGTGATTCCCATCCATTGCGTTACCCTAAATGCATTCAATTAAAAAATCTGATATTAAAAACACTGAAGATTACGCGCGTGGAATAACTCAGGCTGATGTTGAGGATATTAATCATTTTTTTGGGCCATTTCAGGATAAGCCCATTATTCTAAGTGTATCTCACTATATTGCTGGGCCACTTCAGAATAGTGGGTCGGTGCAAGGTTTTTCCTTCAAAACCGCGTGGAAATTATGGGCACATGCCATTGTTCACAAAGAAACCCAAATTATTGACCGGTAAGGCTATGACCTGCATACAATTCGGCCAAGGCAAGCTGACTCGATCTTTGAGGAGGTACAAGGGTTCGAAATAAAAGCGTGAATATCATAAGCTAATGGTCTCTTCGATGTTAAGATTTTCGTATTCACAAATCACTGCCTAAAAATAATGGACCTTCGAAAAGCGACTACGAAGCCTCGACTGGACTTTCGGTCTGCCCAGACAACTAGTTCTTATTTTAGAGGACGACGGAGTAATCCTATCAAATGCATCTCAACATCTTGTTGGTGCTTATTATTGATGTTGGACTTCGTCCTCCATTAATGTACAATGATTGGGCCCGAATAGCTAATTTAGTCCAGGCCCAGAGAAGAATCTCGAATCTCGGATGAGAGCCCACGAAAGGTATCGATTTGAAATCTCTTTTCAGAATACTCTAATCGAGCTCGCCCTCGTGTCAACTCGCATCGACATTTTCCGAGCTTGTCATCGCATTAAGACCAGCTCACCTTCGCGTTAAGTCCAACTCGCCGCTCACACAGTCCTTCAACGGCCTCTCCGACGACCCAGATAATGCATATCATTCAACAACATGTTATGCCCTAAACTGCTCTTATAAGACCAGGTCAAAGATGAGACTTGGCTATCTGACAAGCAGCGAAGACCGTTTCTGACGCGCGACGTGTTAATATTAACAGTCAAACAGTTAAGAGAAAAACGATATTATAATACTTCTAAAGCCTAAGACAGTCAAACAGCTAAGAGAGAAACGATATTACAACATTAACAATCAAACAACTAAGAGATAAATGATATTAACAGTCAAACAACTAAGAGAGAAACGATATTACAATACTACTAAAGCCTAAGAGATAAATCAAGGCTATCGTTCTTATAAGAGCAACTAATTAAATGAGAGTCAATATCACTTTGATTTTTTCTAATTTTAAATGATTTTTTTGCCATTTTTAAATGATTAGTTTTCCATTTTCTTCAGCTTAAGAGACTTGAGAGAAAAAGATACTGACACGACGTGAAGCTTATAATTCGTGTACGATTTGCTAGTGCCAAAAATGATGAAGTTATTTACTGATTATATGTAATAACTCAGAAGGTGATTGGAAGTTTAGGATCAAAATAAATGACTACAAGTACTTGAACGATTCAAATCTCACTCATCAACTTTGGGATTGATTATTCAAACTCAATTAGGTCGGGCCGTCTCTGGGCTAACCGGCCCGGGCCTCTTTTTTGAGATTTTGGGCCGGCCCGACCCTTCTCGGAAAAAGATCGGGCCAAATCAGATTTATTGAAGGGCATGCGTTGGTCCAAGGGTATAGGGCCTGAGTTGGGCCTAGGGTATAGAACCTTAAGCCTGGGCCTCTCGAAGATGCTAAAAAAAGTCCAATCTAAGCCCGACTCGGGCCATAATTAGGCCCGGTTCGGGCTCAACCCTTTTAAATCAAATAATTTTTTTTTTATTTTTGTTTAAAATTTGTATTTCAAAACGCCGGCGAAAATCCAGGAAAATTGCCAGAAAATTCATTTTCGGACAGCTGACGGCCGAAGAAAAGAAGAATGTCGTTTCTTGTCGTTTTGTCATTCGAAAATTGGCGACATCGATATGTCGTTTCCATGAACGAACGCCGGTCATTTCTCCACAATGAAGACTAAAAAAATTTTGGTTTCGGCGAAAGTGAAGCATTTTCAGACGAAAAGAAAAAATTTGGGAGCGAGTCACGGCAACTATTGAAGACAGCAAGCACCGGCGAGTTTCTTCGTCAATCGGCGAATTTTGGAAGAGCACAGTCACTTTTCCACAATATCTCGGCGAGAATCTGTGACGAAATGACGAAACTCGTTTTTGTTTTTATACCCTTAAACCCAGATTTTATTTTTCGTCATTTTGATAATTAAGTTAATTTGTTTTCATATGATCGCCTTCATTAATGTTGTTTATAATTTGACAATCTATCATATATATTTTTTTCAGATTTTTTGGAGAACTTTCGGTGAACCAACATTTTTTTCCGGCGAACCACCATTTTTTTCCGGCGACCCACCATTTTTTACGGTGACTCAAAAATCAGATTTTCAACTATTTATTTCTGTATTTGTAAGTAAGATTATGTCTTTAAATTTTAAATTACATATACTTATGTTTTGAATTGAATTGGTGTATGTTGAATTGAATTGATGGTGTTAGATTTTGAATTTAAATTGAAATTGTTAGACTTTGAATTGAAAATAATTTATCATGTATGCTAGAAATGAAATTGTTAGAGTAAGAATTGAAATTGTTAAATTTTGAATTGAAATTAAATACCTTTGAATAGAATTTATTGACATGTTGAAATGAAAATTTGTTGACATATTGAAATGAAAATTTGTTTAAAAATTTGTTAGCATTTTTTTGTTGTTGTTAATGGTCAAATATTTGAGCGGAGACAGAAGTTTACATATTGTTACCATGTTTTATAGTTCTTGATTTCATTTGGTTTAATATCGTCACAAAAGCTGACCTACCTGCCAAATTTGTGGCCGTGTTGGCCATCTCGTAATCAAGTGCTTCGATCGATTTGATACGTATTTTCAAGGATCACAAATAAGCGCAAATCAAGTAAGTCCTATAATCAATCACAAAAATATAGGTGGAGTTCAAGCCGATGTCTCAGCAATCCAGGACCAATCACGAGATTTTGATTGGTACTTGGACATCGAAGCAACGAACCACGTCACAATCTGATTTGTGCAACCTCAACATCCACCAGGACTACAAAGGCAGAGACAAGCTAACAGTTGATAACGGCTCTAAACTTCCAATTTACATATTGGTGACTCGTATTTACATACTCAAGCTGGCTCACTCTTACTAAAAAATAATGGCTATATACCTAATGAACCCTTATTTAATTTTTTTTTTAAATCTTCCAAAGCTGTAAAACTTTGAAACTTAGTTAGAAAAAACGCTTTTTGTGCTTGTTGAAAAAATCGCCTTGCTTAGTTAAGAATGAAATAAAAACATAAGGAGAAAGTGAAAATGAGAGTACAATACAATGATAATAGTACACCTAATGTACATATTAATATTGAAATATTTATAATTATATGATACTTAATTTAGATAAAACTGAGCTAGAGAGGTATTAATAGCATGTTCAGCTAGAATCCGATTGGTCTTTTCCGTGGGATGGAAGGAATCCCAAATTTGGCTAACAAATTTGGACCAGCTAATATGATATCATCCACATATGACACGGCATCGACAAAATTACTTCCATCATCTTTAGTAAAAAGAGAATAATCTGATTTTGACTGTAAAAAAAAAAAACCAAAGTTTAGAAGAATCTGAGTGAACTTAATGTTCCATTGCCGAGAAACTTGCTTAAGCACATAAATTGATTTATGAAACTTGCAAACTGGGTTTCCTGTTGGTAGCTCCGCCTGATGATGATATCCTAGAGGCAGGTCCATGTAGACATCTTCTTATAAATCTCCGTTTAAAAACACATTGTTCACATCCATTTGAACAAGATGCCAATTATGAGAAGCAGAGAGAGAGCTAATAAAAGTTTGACAGTGACTAATTTAGCCACCGGAGAAAAGGTGTCTAAATAGTCTAAGCCCTCTTGTTGTGTGTAGCCTTTGGCTACAAGACGTGATTTTCTCCGAGATAAAGTACCATCGGAATTAAACTTATTTTTGTAGATCCATCTACAACCAATAGCCTTTTTCTCAGCTGGTAGACACGCAACAGACCATGTCTCATTTTCAAGCATGGCATTCAGTTCTTCACTCATAGCATCACGTCAATGACCATGTTTGGACGCTTGGTGGTAATACTGTGGTTCATACCAAGGTTTGAAAAACCGGGGGAACCGGACGGGAACCGGTCCGGTTCCCCCTTTTTGGAGCTAACCGGCACCGGAACCACCAAAACCGGATTTTTCCGGTGGTTCCGGGGGAACCGGACCGGGATCCGGGGGAACCGGACCGGGATCCGGGTGGGAACCCGGTTCCCACTTCCCGGTCCGGTCCAAGTAAAAAAAAAAAAAAAACCGGGTATAAATACCCGGATCCCGTTTGGAAAGCTTCATTTGGTTCGGTTTTAGGTCAACAACTTCCCGACGCCGCTCAGCCCAAATTCTCCCAGATCCCGGTCGGATCCCACCAAAACGTCATCTTCCCGACGCGAACAAGGCCACTTCTCACTATTTCCCGCCGGTTCCCGCCCGTCCCGGTGAGGATCCCGTCATTTTTGAGTTTTTTTATGATTTTGAGTTTAAATCTTGAAATTTGTTGATGATTCTTGAAGATTAACTATAATTTGATAGTTATGACTACTTAGTGAGCATGAATGTAGTTTTTATTTAGAGTTTGTGTTGATGTTTGTAATTTTTTTGTATTTAATGATTTAATCCGAATTATTTATTAATTTTGTGATTAGTTAGTGATGATTAAGCTTATGTAAACTTGTTTATTGATATATGAAGAAATTGTTATGAATTGTTTTTAATTTTAGAGTTTGTGTTGATGTTTGTAATTTTTTTGGATTTAATCCGAATTATTTGATAATTATGTGATTAGTTAGTGATGATTAAGGTTATGGATTATGATGAACTTGTTTATTGATGTATGAAGAAATTTTGTGACTTGTTTTTAATTTTAGAGTTTTTGTGTTGATGTTTGTAATTTTTTTGGATTTCATCCGAATTATTTGATAATTATGTGATTAGTTAGTGATGATTAAGGTTATGGATTATGATGAACTTGTTTATTGATGTATGAAGAAATTTTGTGACTTGTTTTTAATTTTAGAGTTTTTGTGTTGATGTTTGTAATTTTTTTGGATTTAATCCGAATTATTTGATAATTATGTGATTAGTTAGTGATGATTAAGGTTATGGATTATGATGAACTTGTTTATTGATTTATGAAGAAATTTTGTGACTTGTTTTTAATTTTAGAAATTTTGTGACTTGTTTTTAATTTTAGAAATTTTGTGTATATTACAAGTTGATAATTAGTTAGTGATATTGTGTAAATGTTATTTGTTCATTTGTAGATTACAAGTTGCAAGAATGTCGGCCCCCGACCCAGTTAGGAAGTATTGCACACCTATTCCCGGGAAAAGTAGCGGCCACAAGTGCATATTTTGCGAGCACAATATGGGAGGTGGCGGCATCACGAGAGTGAAAAACCACCTAGCCCATGTAGACCCAACGAGGAGTGTCAAATTCTGTAAGAAAGTCCCTCCTGAAGTGAGAGAAGAGATGCAAGCTTTACTTCAAGGCAACGTCGTAAAAAAGAAGAACAAAAAGTCGTTGGACGCTACGCTTCAAAAGACATTGACTAAAAATGTTGGCGGGGAAGAATCAAGCGAAGAAGCATACGAAGCGCAATTACGAGCAGTTATGAAGAGGTCAAGACAAGAGGCGGCGCAGACGGAATAGGAGGCTCGGATGATGTCGGGGCCCGGCAGTGGTTCTACGGCAAAATCTCCACCAGTTGCTCCGTCATTATATAAGTCAGCGAGTGCGAAGCAAACAAAAATCGATGAGATCGTGGATCCGAAGAAGAGAACGTGGCTTGGAAGACACATAACAAAATTCTTTGTTCACCAACATGTGCCGGCGAGTAAGGCCGCCTCGCATGAGTTCAAAAACATGATAGCGTCCGCTCAAGACTTGGGTAATCCTCAATTTGTGATAAGTAATTTTATTTTCATATTGTCGAATCGCATGTGTTCTTGAAACGTTAACATGATGTATATTGGCATATTGCAGGTCCAGGCATTCCTATACCAACTCCGTATGAAATTCATAACAAATACCTCGATATGGAGGTTGCAGATGCGGAGAACTACCTTGACGAACAAAAGAAGCGGTGGGTAAAATACGGCTGCACCATACTCACTGATGGTTGGACGGGGCCGACCAGACTGAGCATCATAAACATTATGGTTTATTGTGCTGGTGCAACAGTGTTTTAAAGTCCGTTGATGCATCAAAGCATACGAAAACAGGGGAGTACATCTACGGAATACTGAGGTCAGCGCTCAAAGAAATCGGAAAAGAGAATGTCGTCCAAGTTGTGACCGACAACGGTTCGAACTACAGGAGTGCCGGGTTGAAATTACAACGCAAGTACCATGTATACTGGACACCTTGTTGGAATCGATCTAGGGTTTAAGAAAAAGTTTAACGCTTCGTTAAGCGGCGGAATTTTAAAAATTTTCTTTTTAAGTAAAACTAGTTTTTACTAACCTAGACAAGAGCATGTGCATGTAAATAAAAACTAATATGAGCTAGAAGTTTACTAACCTTTCTTGAAGCTTGAACCTTGTAGAAGCTTTTGGAAAGTTGCAACGCTCGTCTCCCCTCGCAGCACGTCTCTCTTTCTTTCCTCGGCACCTCGAGCAACCACGAAAGTTTCTATCACTAAATCACTCGAAAAGAAGGAATCAGTGAGTGGGCACTTTTAAACACTACGACTTAAGAACGAGTCTCGAAGTCGCAGAGCTAAACACTAGGTCGAGTGAGGACCTAGGTGCCAAGACAAGAAATAATCGAAAATAAACTAGAGAGAGAGAGAGGATTTCGGCCACAAGTTCTAGAGAGAGAGTCTCTCAAATCTCTTAAACTTGGATGAATGAAAATGAGAAGAATGAGGCTCCTATTTATAGGAGAGGTCTCACCTTCAATAAGGTAGTTTCCTCTTCTATAAAATGAGCCAATTTCCTCTTTCTTTTCCTTGAGGAGCTCGGCCAAAATAGACTTCATTAAGTCTTGGAATAGTTTCCTATTTTGTTCCATGCCTTGCCTTGTCTCTCTCTTGGCCGAATTCCATATAGCATCCTCATGCAAATTTGTTTCCTCTTTTTCTTTTGGCAAGTATCTTGATACATTTATGCACAAAATATTCTCTCTTGGTTGGGTATGTTGGGCGCCTATGTCCTTCTAGAATGGGCTTCTAGAAGCTTTTCCATTTGTTCATGACAACATGAAAAAGGCCCAATAAGGATTTTCAATAAAATTCTTATGAAATGAAATTAATTCACAAGGCCCAATGATCAAGTCATGGCCGAGTGAAACATGTCATAAAATGACATTGTCAAAAATTTATTGACATTCATTTCATCGTTTGTCTCAAAAGACAAAAATACCATTTTCACTATTTTCGTTCTTGTTTTGACTTAGCTTCCAGTTTAACTATTCCTATCGATGTGATTCGTGACAGTGACCTCATGGACCCAAATGAACAAAGCTTTAGCTAAACACTTGGACTCAAAAGTTCACAAACCTTTTCCAAGTTTAGCTTAATGCCAACTGACTCCACTAAAGAGCTGACACTGAAAATCTCTCGGTTCAAATGAATTTATTTTCTACTCAAGAATTCGACCTAATTTTGATGAGCGGATCCACTGAATATTATCTATGTTTACCCTTCATGAATGTCATCAGCTAGTCGGGATTTACTAAATTACCATTTTACCCTTCTAGCTGTTATTTCCTCAACTCCTTTGTCGCTTGTGAATAAGTTAGAAACAATGTATTGACGAGGAGCTAACAAGTCACATTGTTTCATCCAAAAGAGTCGGGACTCAATTTGGACACTGGCCAGTTCATTTATTCACACTCCAAGGAACAAAGCATGAGGTGACATACATTGCATTTCAGCAATCTTGTACATGAATTCCATATCTATGAGAACTTCACAAAGTTACTCATGACAGACTCACAACTTAGTACCTCACCAATAGGCCTAAATCACATAGTGAGTCCGAAATTTGACTTTCTCAAATGAGAATACTAAGGTGTGAAATGGCATGTCTCATTTCAGGATTAAGGTAAGCATGATGCAATTCATACATAGTGACTTCGAGACATAAGAGGTTAAATGGTTTGTTCTTATATTGTCTCTTGAAGTGCACTGGTCAATTCAGTACCTTCGGAAGATACCTAGAAGAACTATAGAGTCTCCAACTCTCAATGCCTCATAACCAGACATCATAGATTCTTCTAACAATCATACTGAGGTCAATAGTCCTTTGACCCTAAGATTGCGAATATGTCGTTTTAAGCAAACTACGAAGAGTTTGTTCATGCAAATCTACATTTGTCTCTTCGTAAGTTGTTTAGTTTGTTTATGGACTAAAAGACTATGGTTTTATCATAAAGCTTCAGACAAGGAAGATTGAATGAACGTTTCAACTTTTTATTAATGAATAAGCAATTACAAGCAAGAGTCTTCGTAAGACTATATGACATCAAATGTACATAAATAGACACTACTACTCTTCTTGTGGGCACCATTGACAACACACCTTGCGCTGCACATTGTCTAGATCTGATGTTTGAAGATATTGGGAAGAGAGATAGTGTTAAGCAAACTATCAAATCTGCGAGGGATGCGACTAAGTTCATCTACAACCACGGCACTGTGTTGTCCAAGTTACGGGAGACATCCCCAGGTGAAATCATCCGTCCCGGCGCAACAAGATTTGCCACAAACTACCTAGCTCTCAGAAGTCTCCGAGAGAAGAGAGCTGCGTTGAGGACGATGTTCAGTAGTCAATGGTGGGATGATTCCAAATTGAGTGCAACTCCTACAGGTACATCCATAGCCGAGACTTGTTTAAATCCCAGATTCTAGCATTCGGTGGACGAAGTGTGTGCCATATTCGAGCCGATGTACACCACTCTTCGATTAGTGGACACTGAGGTGCATCCCACGATGGGATTACTATACTACGTCTTCCACGAGATGAGAAAGAAGTTGGAAGCGATGAGTGGGAAGAAATGGGTTGTCGACATCGTCAACCACAGATGGAGTACTCAAATGGAACATCCACTACACATTGCAGCTTTCTTCCTAAATCCAAAGTTGCTGTTTAATCCGGATATCCACATGGACAATACCCACATGGCCGCTGTGACAAGGGTGTTCGACTTCTTGCATCAGGATCTTGATGGGTCAACTCTTGGGAGAGAGGTATAAAACTATAAATTGTTACAAGCTATATCACATTATGAATATACGAGTCTTATTTGATTTTCTAATTACAGTTAATCGCATTTCGAGACGCTCGAGGGGACTTCTCACAACGAAGTGCTGTTTCGGCACGAGGCACCCTTTGTGCAAGTAAGCTTGTGAGATGAATTGTATGCATTAAGCCATTAACTATGTCATGAAATGGTAATAAATGACATGATATGATTTATGTCACATGATTGCAGGTGAGTGGTGGGAGCTTTACGGAAATTGGACCCCGACTTTACAGACGTTGGCTATTCGAATTTTGTCACAAACTGCATCCGCCTCCGCTTGTGAGAGGAATTGGAGTACATTTTCCCTCGTCCACACAAAACAAAGGAACCGTCTAGCGTACGGCAGACTCGAGAAGCTTGTTTTCTGCTCGTACAACATGAAGTTGCAGCTCCGAGAAGCAACTCGGATTCACGACAACAACCTCAACCCCCTGGATCCTTTGGATATCATCGAACGAGCTTTCGAACGCTCGGGGAACGACAATGAGGGAGACGACGAAATGCTCCGCTGGATTGACGAAGTTCACATGGACGACGTCAACCAGAACCCGGATCCGGCAGTAGCTGAAGCGGCTCGAGATATTGGACTTGATCCGGAGCGAGTGCTGAACGAGGACGTCCAACCTCAACGCGGATCCGGAGACAGTTCGGGTTCAGATGGCGGAGGTTCAAGCCGTAGATCAAGCGGAGCAGGTGGAGGTGCAGGTGACGGTGATCAGGGGGAGGTGCTGGAGGTTCCTATCGGTCTGGGGGGTTCCTTTACTGCTGGAGGCACCTCATTTGGTGATGTCGGCGGTTCTCAGCTTGGATACGCACCATCGCAAGAAGATTTTGATCGTCTTCATCACCCTGCCTTTTTTGATTCAGGATACGGGCGCGGAGGTCAGGGCGGAGGTATGAATGATGCCATGTCATTTACGTCTAGCAATGACGTTGATGACTTGTCCTACAACTTCGGATCGGTATCAATTGGTCCTCAAGGTACAGAGTCATCTTATGATGACGGATCTTCCAGTTACAACTACCAGGACTCCTATGCATCAAGTTACGCTCCAGAAACGGTGCAACCAGTTCCAGGTTATCCCCTCCACTCCATGATTGTTGGTTCATCTCAGTATGAGTACGACTATCACTTGAACAGGTACTTTAGTGCATATGCTCATTACATGACTTGGTATGATTACTGTATGACCGCTGCATACGGTCACTTTGAGTAGTCATTTGTATCCCTCCTATGTTGAATTTGTTGAACAATAGTATTTGGTGGATTGTGTTGAACTTTATCATTTTGGTTATTAAACTTACTTTTTGTTGTGTTTGTAATTTCTTATTGTGTTGAAAACATTCTACACTATTTTTTATTTTATGAATTTTATCCTACGTACTTTGTATGTTTTTTTGTATATTTCTTTTCTGAATTCCCCTCGGTAAATACCGGTATTTGACGGTATTCCTTTACGGTAACGGTAAGTTCAACGGTACCGGTTTCCTTTTTTTCTCGCTTCCCCCGGTATTCCTTTACGGTACGGGCGGTTACCAGTAAATTCGAAGGCTCGGAACGGTAACGGTAACGGTATTTCGATCCTTGGTTCATACTCAATAGACACAGCCAAAATATAACTTCTATAAGAGTCAGATAAGTGCTCACACAGCTAAGCATTTTATGCAATTGATGATGAGAAGTTATACCTGTGTTATGACTGTCAATGAAGTTATATCTAAAAAAAAACATTGGTTTGAAGAATCTGGAAATTTGTATGAAGATTTATTGACATGAATGTCAATAAATTGTCAATGCGAAGTCGAACTATCACTGCGATGACGGTAGTGGCGCGGTGCGCAATTGTGTGGCGATTAGGTGAGTAAGACGACAAGGTTGGAGTTTGGGCTTTGGAGCGGAGTGTTTCGAGACGACAAGATTAGGGTTTGGGCTTGAGTTTGAGTCATCGGAAATTCGTTTTAAGCGTGGAACGGTTGAAGTTGTAATAGGGGTATTATCGTCCAAAATTGCTGACTTCCGTTATTTATTTTTAAAACGCTGCAATAGTTTATATAAGACGTCTATTTTAGTTAGTCATGTAATTTCCCCTTTCATTTGTTGGGCAAATAAGGTATGTTCTTTTATGTTGGGAAAATTGTTTCAATAGCCATATTCTTTATTCATTTTGTTACATTTTATTATGGGAGAAAAACAATTAAAAAGAGTTTTTTTTTTAAGGATATAAAATAGTAGCAATTATTTTAAATATTACACTTAAAAAATGTTAGTTTTGTAATTTCCCGTTTCTCTTTTCTAAATTTTGCGACTTTTTTTAAGAGAAAATAGAAGTCAGTGTGACTTGTTTCACGTAGATCAAGAAATGAGAATCACACATTGATGAACTCTTTCGTATAACCCAGTGGACAAAGTTGCACTAGGAGTTTATTATGCATTAATGTATCAATCAACATTTATTGGCCAATTATTATTCGTGGGGTATATATTATTATTTCAATAGGCCGGAACAATATTATTCCTTTTCATCATGCTAATATTAGAGGTCACGTGTTCCTTTCCTAGTTTCCTTGGCATCATATGACTTTGAGTGAGATTGGCAAATTGCTACTTAAGCTAATCTGAGTAAATAAATACACAAAAGTATATGAAATAATTAGCCATGACATAAACCTGACTTCACTATTTATTTATTTATTAATTTATTTTTTTTGTTTGCCTTAGCCAAAACAAACATTGAAACCTGAAAGAAAATATATATTTGTATGACAACTTGATCTATAAATATTTCCTTCCTGAAAATCTCTAGAATTTGACTTAAATAATACAAATTACAGACAAGAGAACGTTCCTATCATATCATTTCAGTCTTTTCCCAGCTTGAATTTTTGTTATCTCCTCACTGGATTTTGGCAAATAAATGATACAAAGATACAAATAAGTACTGCCTTTTTTTTTTTCCCCCCTTATCAGAGACCCCATAAAATCAACTTGCTTGCTATCTTTTATGACAACAAACAAGCTAAGCAAATAGACCATTATTTTTCGCCGATCCGACTAGTACTTCTGCTTGAGGACGTGGCGTAGTTGTACTTTTTGGCTCTCCATCCTCGCCTCGAGAAGCTTGGCCTTCAAGCTGTGCTTCTGCCCCGGCCTCGGAATGCACCGGTTGATCCCCCGAGCTCCGGTGCCGGAATCCGGCGAGCTCCACTGCCCGGGAAGCTCCGACGGGCTGAGCTCCGGCGACATCGTCCCCGCGTTCGAGATTCTTCCTCCTCCGTTATCCACCACCGACACGATCTTGTACCCTTCCCCGCCGTTGTTGGACCGTGACCGCCACAGCCTCGCGATCGACGAGCCCTTCTTGAACTGCTTCGCCGGGACCGAGCAGACCTCGGTGATCTCGGTGATATCGTCGTCTTCGTCTTCGTCTTCATCGTCGTCCTCGCTCCTCGAGACGTAGTTCTTGTTGTTGACCGACTCCGGGGAAAAGCTCGAGCCTTGGTCCTCGGCGTGGCTCACGGTCTCCCAACCGCTCTCGTCCTCGTCCCGGTCCCGGTGCTTATTCATCGTCGTCTCGGGGCTCACCGTGTGAACCCTCTCTCCCGGGCGCTCGCCGAAGTTGACCTCCTCGAAGACGGCGAAGATATCGTCCGAGTTCGGCGGCTCGTAGCTGAACTCCTTCACGTCCCCGACGCTCACCGCCCCGGCGACCCGCCGGAGCTTCTCCGCCTCTCTCTCCTCCTTCGGGTCCGCCTCCCTCGAGGCCATGAACCGACCCAATTCCCCGACGAGCCGGTTCATCTCCGAGTACTTCTCCTCGAGAGCGACCTTGGCGTCGACGAGCTTCATCTGAACCCGTTCCTCGCGCCAGACCTCGGCCATCTGAAGCATTTTCCTCTCGTCGTCCACTTCCTCTCTGACCCTCATCGAGTCTCGCCTCAGAGCCTCGACCTCGGCTTTGTCGTCCCCGATCTCCCTCGCCAGCTCGTCGCAGACCTCCTCGATCAGCTCCCTCGCCTTCCGCTCCTTCTCGAGCTCCTGCGAGAACCGCTTCGCCGAGAGCTTCGCGTCCGCGAGCTCGTTCACGAGCTTCGAGTTCAGCGCCTCGGCTCTCTGCCGGGCTTTCCTCTCGCGGCCCAGCTCGGACTTCGTGTCGTCGATGTACATACGGACTTTCTCGTGCTCTCTGCTCCGCCACGCGGCTTTCTCCTCGCTCACCTTCCTCAGGAAGTGGTCGAGCTTCTTCTTCGACGATTTTCGCTCGGCCTCGAGCTCGTGGATTCGGGACCGGGCCTGGTCCAGCTCCGCCTCGAGCGCCGCCACCACCGTCACCGCGCTCACTTGCTGGTCCGCGAGCTTCATTTGCCGGTAAATCACGTGCGAATCGTCCGGCGCTTTCAGCCCCACCGGGTCCCACTTCGTCACCCCTTCCATCGCAGAGTTCGATAACTGCAACGAAGGTCGAACCTAAAAACCAGAAGGAAAAAAAAATAGAGCTCTTTAGATATATATATATATATATAACCATATGAAAACCCAAGTTTTATCATATAACCAACTTTTGGTAAATCAAGTTATAGTCACGAGATTTTATTAACAAATCCAAAAAGACAGTAATAGTTATAAATACTCGTCTAAGGGGCATAAATGGCATGCTAAAAACGTCTAAACAATGTCACATCACCATAACAGCTATTTACTTTAACTTTAGCAAATCTCTAAACTTTAGTGGTTTAGTTATTCAATTATTTGAAGAAAAAAAATTATCAAATATTAGAAACTGTGACGAGAGATAAATTCTCTCTTTCTACATTGACCCGGAACAATATCCTGAAAGAATCCATAATGAACACCAGATATATTATAGATTCATACCTTTGCGTAGCCATTCCTAGAACTCGAACCAGGACTCTGTAGAAACTCCTTAGCTTCGGAGCCGTACAATTTCGTACTCCGATGATGGGTAAGAGGAACCCTTTCATGCCCAATCCCATACTGCAAAGAAAGAACTCAAAATTCAGGATCTCGAACTACAAAAAAATAATTAATTTGAGACCATGACGGCGTTACAGATTTCGAAAGAAAAAAAAACAGCGGCGTTAGAGAATTGGAGCACAAACCGTTGTTTTTCATTATATCTAAGTTCTAACACATGTTATCATTTCTGAGGATCTAGATTTGATCCTAGTAACGCATCGATCGATATATGCGACAAAAACTCTAACGAATATTTCGAACATTGATGCGTAGTAATGGGAATGATACAAACTAGCTCGATTCTCCATTGCTCGAAATAGGAAGGAGAATAATTGGAATACTGATACAACAAACAGATTAAGGAAAAAAAAAAAAAAAAAGCAAAGCTTGTATGTGATGATCTAATAGATAGATATGTAACTATATCCCAAAACTAACAGAGCGAAGAATATCAACCAAGCATAGCAAACTCTTTTTAGGTAATTTTATGATCACCCTAAAACCTCAAATAAATTAGCCATCCATAATTAACATGAGAACTTTACTCTTATGAAAAAAAAAAAAAAAAAAAAAAAAAAAAAAAAAAAACTAAATTTCTTGAGAAAATAAAATCAAGCAACCGTGAGCAAAATACATTAAAACAGTAACAAAGCTTTGATCTTTAATTAAATGCTCATTAATTAAGCAACGGATTACAAGAAATGCTAAGAAGAGCTTAAATCACAAAACCAAGCTCAAAGTTCAATCTTTATTTCATAAGCCATTCCTTCAGGATCATAAATTAACCAAAAATAACTCAAAAGCAGAAAGCTCAGATCTTCAAAAACGCTGACAAGACTCAGTTTTTTTTTCCATCAATTTTTTCTCAGTTCCCAAACACACTCACCTCGAACCCTAGCTTTGCGCTTCTCTTTCCATCGCCACCGCTCACCGCCGTCTCCGGAATCTGCAGCCGCCATAGCCCCGCGGCGAGCTTCCTAGCGGACACGGTCGTCGCCGCCGCCGCCGCCGATCCTCTCCTTCCTCTCCGGCGATCTCTCCGTTCAGTTTCCTGCTCTTCCTCCGCCGCCGCGGCGGAGCTAACCTCCTCTCCATTGATGACCTCGCTCTTATCGACTTTCCACTTCAGCAGCGGTGTCTCCGGCCGGCTCCGGCGTCCGTTAGAAGCTCCGGCGCGCTTAAGCCGCCCCAATCCCGGCGTCCGCGGCCTCTTCCGGGCCGGCTTTCGCGGCCTGAGCCCCGCCTGAAGATCCGAGTCGGTTCTAGGGTTCAGAGAAGCCTTGGCCTTGGACGCGATTATCTCCGGGAGAGCCAGCTCAGTGTTGGACTTGTTCCTCGATACCTTCATCTTCTCCGGCGAAAATTGGCCATTGAGAGAGATCGAGAGAGAAAAACGAGGGTTTTGGTGATGTGAGACTGTGAGAGGAAACTATTGAAACTACAGTCGAGAGGAGAGAGAAAACTGAGAGCTGAGGAGAGAGAGTGAGAGAGGTGATGTGTGTTTTCTTTTTCTCAGGGATTTTGAGGAAAGCAAATATTACAGAAACGTCCAAATGAATACGTGTGTACATTACATTGTAAATTATTTGTGCGACTATATCTCTGTATTATTATAAATTGGGCTAGATAATAAATATGATATTGTTACATGGGTCTCAAAGTTTCCGTGTGATAGCGTTTTCAGCACTTAAATATTCTTTTATAGCTAATGTATCTAAAAACAAGAAACAATTCTTTTTTTTTTTTTATGTTAAAGGTTGCTTTATGTGACAACACTAAAAGAATATAGAACTCCAACATTTTTGTGTTTAATCTGGCATGGAAGCTTGCATTTCTTTCTATTGAGCCAAAGATTTGTGTGGCTTGCAATATGACTTTCATGTTGCTTCGACAAAGTTCGTGTTGCGGGACCCTGGCTAAGTCGTGGTTGGTCAACCTCATTATCGACCAATATGACTCCAATCATCCAAAGCCAATATAATTTAAACTTCTACAAATCAATCTCAGTTCAGCCTTACAATTCTACCCGACCTCGTCCATCACCATCCAATCCGACATCAATCATGACTCATCTTAACATCTATCCATGCTTGTACTCACTTCATCGATGCAAGTTTTAAGATTAAATTCATTTAATCACGGAGGAGCCGAGTATGAATTTTTAGACATTAAACTCGTTCTCTTTGCACGTTTTCATCACTCTCTAGTGACTCTCTTGTCTCAATTGATCTTACATTCTCACATGCATCACTCACATAAATCTGACTTGAGCAACAAACAGGTCACCCGAGGAAAATTCATGTCGTTGTGTCATTTTTTTTTATTTTTTTGGTCTATAGCACTTTGCAAGTATAATAGAGCCAACAAATTATATTTAGATTACGAATAGAACGAGCTCATAGATTAGTTTATAAATTTTAGCCAAAGTTCGAAATCAACCATTGTTGTCAAAATATGACATCAACAATTTTCACGTGTTAGTCACATGTTAGTCAACAACAAAATATTGATAGTTTAATTTTTAACGTACAAGACAATCGCAAAATTTTTGTTATATGACACTAACTTAGTTAAAATAACTTATTTGTACACTCCTAAAATGGTTATAAATATAAATGTAGCCTGTAATGATGTAATTGGGGTTAAAATTTAAAGCAACTATATCTAAGACACTTGACTCTTTGAAAATAAAGAGTATTAAGAGGGGAAAGTTTAAATTATATAAAATAAAAGGATTAAAGTGATATTTTGCAGATTTGCTAATTAGCATGGTCAACGTTGGCCTGTAATCCTCCAACCAGACGATGTCGTTTGACTGACAAAAGACTCAAAATAGACGTTATAATTAAACACTCGGTCAAAACGACGTCGCTTGTAAGCAATACGTTAACTTTCTTTTCATTTGCGTCCTCTTTCCTGTTTCTCTCCCCAATATCCCATAAACAGTTTGCAAACAAAATGAGAATTGAGAGCTTTCATTATCAGCTTAGTCATTGTGCTATATACTTTGAATTATCATTAAACTTTATGTTCTTTTCTTGTCATTATATATATATATATATTACTATGGATGTTAAAACCCCGAATAATAATGATAGAGATGGCACAAAAAAGTATGCTTCTTAATTTTTATATATATATTAGCCTAGGAGCCTTTAAAGCTTTGTGACTCACTAGTTCATAAAAAAAATATATATTTCTATTTATAATTTGAAAAGATTGATTATCAATTATATACTATATCATTCTTGATCTTATTCTTCACTATGAAATTGCTTTTTTCATATATTTTAGTGACATGGTCCCACATGCTCATATCATAATCCTTGGGCAAATTTAATTTTGCACAAATAACGAAACAAGGCGTCCATTTGAATAAGAAAAGTGACAATTAAATATTTTTTTTTTATTTCATCAAGATATAATTAAGTAAACCCACCCCCAACATTATAACTTTATACTTGTCAACAAAAGGAAGTTAATTTCAAGTTATATTTGTGTCACTAACTCTATGATACCCTTTTTCTTCTTTCTTTCTGCCTTGACTCTGTAAAAGTAAACCACTAATGAATAATAGCTATGTTTCTTCAATTACATGGTATTTTCACATAATGGTACTTAATTATTACTTAAGTATAGGTAAAATAATAAATAGCATTAATTGTGCGAAAATGAAATAATAATAATAATAATAATAATAATAATAATAATAATAATAATAATAATAATAATAATGGGCACTAGAGATTATTAAATCAAATAATTGTAATAAGTAATAACCTTCCTTATTGAAGTCGGTGGGACAAAAACAAAATAATGCCCTATTAAATGTTTGGTATTTTGTGGCTTCATTGGCTCAAGTCTCTCAGAGATCTACTTGTTTTCTCTGTAGCAGTTTAGGACCTTAGTCCTAAAATGAAAGGCATCCAAGGGATTTAACACGTGGCATCTTGATATAATAACACGTGTCAAGATCTATGGAACAAATCTGCATGCAATTGCATTGTATGCTCTTTTTTTAATTATATTATTTTTTGTTTATTTTTGCTAAGCGACAGAGAAATGCCCACATGGGTTGTACTCGGCGTTGTAGAGTTTTTCAATGGGAAATGGTCGCTTATTTTGCTAGATTTGTGAGCCAAAAAAAACAGAACAAAAAACACATATTTATATCATTTTGATGTTTTCGATTTGGTTTAGATCTAATCATCTAGATTCTTCAATGGTCTCAAACAATATAGGTTAAAAGGTAATAGTAAAGTTCATAGTGGTAATTAGTTTGTCTATTTCTTTAGATGATTCTATTATTATTTTTCTTCTTCTGATCTTTACATAAACTTTTTGTCTACATTATGTAACTGTCAATATATGGCTATGTGAAGATTAATATAAATTGCAAAAATGGCTACAAAGTTACTTATGTGGGCCTGGATGTGAGGTCTTAACAAATTTGGAAGAGAATCTAGTCAGAAGCAAAAAATCTCAATCTGATTAACTGGATTGATGTAAATACATTATGATATACTTAGAAATACTAATTTTATTTTTTGTTTATTTATATATGTGGTCCACAAATTTTTATGTATTTTGACAAGTTAGTCCCTATATCGTTTTTTTAGGAGCAGTCTTAAAATTTTAAAATTTTGGCGCATATACTCTTTTGCTAATTTTTTTGTCAATATTTTAGAGAATCTCAAGTGCCTTAAATATGAAATCTTTTGAATACAAAAAAAAATATATGAAATCTTTTTTTTTTCATATACTTGAATGACATTTCTTTTAAAATATGATTACTAAATTTGTTATATTAGAATTCCAACAACAAAATTTATGAATTACACATGTTCAGGTTTTGAGTTTTGACCGAAAAACTAATTTTATGATGGTTTTTGCTTATAAACCATACAATTTTATACTAGTATTACGTTCACGTATGTAAAAATGCAAAACACGTAAAATGACCGACGAAAATTTTGCTTGAGATTTTGTAAAATGAACGATGAAAATTTTGGTAAAAATGAAATTGACAAAAAAAAAAAAATCAAACTTAAACGACTAGTGCAAAGAAGAAATAAAAATAGCATTGATCAATATACCAAAGGCCGTAGATTCATGGATCACAAGTAAAAATAACACCTATATTTTGAAGTTTTTCTATGACGTGATTTTTAAAAATTGTGGAAGATTAGCCTCTCTATTGCTATTTTCAATATTTTTTTGAACTCTTAAAACTTGATACGCATTATCATTTGACTACTCCCATTTATTTTTTTTTATCTTTTTCAAGTATACACCCATGTAATATTATCTTTTTCATGAGATTACTCGTCCATGTTAAAAAATATCACCAATATCAATTTAGACAAATTTTTAAGTATGTGTTGGTGTAAGATTTCGTCCTTAGGAATATGGGTCATGCAAGCGTGAAGAGCTCAGCCCACAAGCCCGAAAAAGCCATTTGGGTCCAATCCATGGCGAGGACCAAACTAGACGTGCTTATGTCAAGCTCGAGGTCAGACGTTTCAGTCCCAATATCCAAGCTAAAGACACAATCAAATAAGGAGCATATCTCGCAATATACTATAATCATTCAAACGAAATCATTATAAGCCACCTCACATGACCCGGATCAAGATGGACATTGTCCAGCATCGGCTAGAGAAGACTAGGTGAATAATTACGGGTCTTCACAATACACAGAGCTTGGAAGTCGATTCAAAGCAGTTAAATAAGGGTCTATTAGATATATAGCCATATTTACATTTATGTTTTATCATTTAGCCAACATTTAGTTAATTTTTGGTAAATAGCCAATGACCCATCATTTACACATGTAAATTGACTAAAATATCTTGTTCCACTTCTCGCTCAACATCATTATACACTATCAATTAAAGTCACCAATAATTGAAGCGATTATAAATGACTATTTACAGTTATGGATTTTTTTTGCTTGCATGTTAATAACTATTTCGTTAATTTAATGTTGACTATTTACCAAAAACTTACTAAATATTGGCTATTTACAATTTTTTTTTTATCAAATATTGACTAGTTAGCAAACGTCCAAGTTTATGTTAGCTAGTTAGCTAAATATTTGTTTACATAAAAGCTTATATTTTGATATCAAGGGGCGAAATCAATATAACACATACTCAATTATAATTTCTATAACAAAGCTTCTAAGCTCATTTTTAGTGTACTGACTTTCCTCTTTACTAGAATTGCACATTTTTTTTAATTGATTGTCATTCTATTATTTATTACATCACGGACTTTATTTTAATTAAGTAATTAATGGATTATTTTGAGAAAATGATTCAAATTTGGTATATTTTTTATTTATTATAAGTCGCGAGTGATAATAAAATCCTAAACAACATGAGTTCCATACCCAATAACTAAAATTAAATCGGACTTTGCATTCTAAAAGTTCAAGACTCTGTCAAGTGATTTTTCCAATAACAATATGGAGCCAACAAATTTTGTTGGTGACACGTGAAATTATTATTTTTTTTAGCATGAATTGACTATTTTACCATTAATGAAAAAAAAATATGAAAGTTGAATGCTATAAATTTGCCTAAAAACGCCATGAATATCAAGCTTTTACAGTATAAATATAACTGATGTAAGATTAAACGGGGACTAGTTTGTCAACACGTAAACTTCAAAGACCATTTATACAAATAAGTTTTTTTTTTCTCTCTCAAAATTAAGAGTAAAAAAATACCTTTTAAGTCATAACTGCTATATTAATATTATTTTTCATGGGACATTCTGTTTAATTAATCTCTATTTTAATTGGGAAAGCTTTAACCTCGTATATTCACCGAAATTTATACATATTATACACACACAAAAAAATATAAATTAATGTACGAATGCTTTTCCACCGTCGTAAATATGTATATACAATTGTATATTATTGTAGAAGTGCTTCTCCACTATTGTTCATAATCATTTGACTTCATAATTGGCTCTTTATTATATCATTACATTACCATCTTAATAATCCCTAGACAATAGTCAATCAATAAGAAGAAAAAAGTAAATAATATTGATCACCTACCTAGCTATCTACAAAACCAAACCCACAAATTAAACGTCATTGTTATAATTATTATTTTACTTTGGAACTTTAAAAAATCAAAAGAGACTAAGAAGAAGAGTCACACATATAACCTTCCAAAAACAAATTTACTTTTATAAAAAAATTCAGATGAATTTGTCGGACACAATAATAGAGGTGAAGGGGACATTGAGAGACCTTACTCTTTTGTACCATTCGACAAATTAAGATCCACTTTGTTGCTGGTCAATTATAATCTATTATTACATGTATCAGCAATATATATTATTTATTGTGGTCTGATTTGTAATTTAAAATGGAGGGAAATATTGTAGTGATCGTAGATTCAAAGGAAGAATTATGATTGTTTCCTATTGAACTCTATTATTACTGTTAATTTTTTTTTTTGGAAAAATTACATAATTAACTCACGGGCACTATAGCGAAATAACCAAAATGAAAGTATGAAATTTGTTTTTAGCCTATGTTTCAACTTTTAGGGAAATAACCAACAGATTTACGTGGCAATAATTAAGGTCTGATTTACCCTTATTTATTAACAAATTCGTCATTTTCTCTCTCCTACTTTTTTCCTAAATTTTTTTTTACATAAAAACTTCAAAAAACCATAGCTATCTCATATGAACTCGAAATTGAGTGATTCCAAATCCTACGGATTTGTGACGCCGAGATCTTCAAAAATAGATCCATTGTGTTTGATGAAAAATCATGTTTAATACCATAGATGTAGAAAAATTATGTTACTACCTTAAATATGGAAATAACTGAAATTTTTTGAAATTATCAAAAAAATAAATGGAAACGTAACTATGATGCATTAAACAAAATTTTTCATCAAACACAATGGGTCTATTTTTGAAGATCTCGACGCCACGAATTTGTAGGATCTGAAATCACTCAATTTCGAGTTCGTATGAGAAAGATACGAATTTTTGAAGTTTTGATGCAAAAAAAATTATTTGAAAAAAAATAGGAGAGAGAAAGTGACGAATTTGTTAATAAATAAGGGCAAATCAGACCTTAATTATTGCCACATAAGTCATTTGGCTATATCCCTAAAAATTGTCAAACATAGGCTAGATCCAAAATCACATGTTTAAAGTGGTCTAGTTACTTACAAATCTCTTAACTTAAAATACGCGTCATTTTTTAATATTTCACTTATGTTTTCAAAACATTTCGACATTCCGGATAAAAATAATTTTGTGTTTCAAATCTGATCAACAATTATTAAAATATGGTTAACAATTATTGAAATTTGGTCGACAATTATTGAAATATGGTAAACAGTTATTGAAATCTGGTTAACAATTTTTGAAATCTATTAACAGTTATTGAAATCCGGTTAACAGTTATTGAAATTTTGTTCAAAATATAGATATATTGAAATCTGATTAACATTTATTGAAATCTTGTAAACATATATTGAAATTTGCTTAACAGTTATTGAAATCTGATTAACAGTTATGAAGGGTAAAATGCACGCTTCAAAAATTAAAAATGATTATTTATTAAAACTAAAAAGTTCAGCGGCTAATATTGAAAAAAATTACGAAAAACGATTATTTGAGACTATTTTCACATTTTTTTAAGTATTTTTATATCATAATTATACATGTCTTGAGTGTGTAAATGGAAAGGCAGCTGATATTAAATTTTAAGAAATATGTAGAAAGTGAACATGTTTTTAAATCCAATAGATGTTTTTTTTATTTTCATAAATTAACTACCGATATATTCAATAAATACATATACATAAACATTAAGGATCCAGAAATTTAAATGTTTTTTTTTGTTCTTACAAATTAAACTAAAATAAGATGGGAAAATAACACATTTATACCCTGTGTTTTAGTGAAATGTCGAGTTTAACTCTCGGTTTTCAAAAATGTCGAGTTCATACCCTCTGTTTAACTAAAATGACGAAATTATACCATCTGTTGAACTAAAATGACGAAATTATACAATGAAATGAATAACAACGTCACAAATCTCCCTTTCATTGATATTAACTCTTATATAAGAAAAACCAAATCAAATCTAAATCAGTGCCCTAACTTCCAAATTCTCTATTTTGAAATAAAAATAGCCTTAAATTGAAATTAAATAATAAAACTCATACCTCCTAAGAAATGACTTCATTCCGTGTTCGAATTGTAACTCTAAATCCTGGATTCTCTGTTCGAATATGCGATTTTGATGACTATCAACTATCAATGTTTACCTTTTTGCCTATTTCTGTGTTCTTCACGATTAAGAGACTGTTGTTTATTTTTTAGTTTTTAAATAAATTACATATATGGCGCGAATGAATAAAGATAATTAGTGTTTATATATAAATATTATAGTCAACGTCAATGAAAAGTCAATAAAAAGAATATTCGTGACACTGTTGTATATTTCAGGGTATAGTTTCGTCATTTTAGTTAAACAGATGGTATAATTTCGTCATTTTAGTTAAACAGAGGGTATGAACTCGACATTTTTGAAAACCGAAGGTTAAACTCGACATTTCACTAAAACACAGGGTATAAATGTGTTATTTTCCCAAATAAGATTGATAAAAAAAAAAATCTTAAATTTTTTTAAATATTTTGTAAAACAAAGATTTATTTATGTGGTCCCTGGACTTTTATGGTTTTTACTAGATTAGTCCATATTTGTTTTTCTTGAGAGACACGAATAGTCTCAAGTTTGCAAGATTCATAAACGTATAATCATCACCAAATCCATTTGTGAAAAAAAATGTTAGATGCGCGATCGCTGAATTTTGTTGTTTAAAGTTTAACCCGAATATAATCGATTTGGTGCCGATCTTTAAATGAAATATCATTTCACCTTAATAATAAGGTTACACACGTAAGTTACTCTCTTAAGATAAAAAAAAATGACGAAAGTTAGGCGAAATACTGAAACTGCCCAAAAAATCATCACCAACTCCATTTGTGAAAAAAAAAAAAAAAAATCTGTACGATTATTGATTTTTTTGTTTGTTTAAGTTTAAACCCAAATATAATCAATCTGGTGTCGATTCTTAAATGAATTATCATTTCAACTTAATCATAAGGCTATATACGTAGCTTATACACACTTAAGATTCTATAAAAAAGGACAGAAATTATGTGAAAATACTAAAAGTACCAAAAAAATTATAACTAAATCTATTTGCGGAAAAAAAAAAACCAATTTTCTTTTTTTTGTTTAAAGTTTAAACCTCAATATAATCGATTTGGTGCCGATTTTCAAATAAAATACTTTTCACCCCTAATAATAAGGTTACAGACATAAGTTACACACTTAATATCCTATTTAAATAAATGACGGGAGTTAGACGAAAAATACTAAAAGTGCAAAAAAAAAAAAAGGATCAAAACCTGTCAAAAGTACTTAGTTTAAGAGCCAGACTTTAAATAAGCCTTTAATATAACCAAATAAAGAAAAAAAAACAACGTAATTTAAACAAATTTCTAACTAACTAAACTAATACAAAAAATTGAATTGCTAAATAGCCAACTTTTTCATTAATTATAGGTAAATAATCATTGAAATGATATGTCATCATGTTGACAATTCGAGCATTATATATATATATATATATATATATATATATATATATATATATTTACCCCTTTATGTATTATGTAAATTTGGCCATATTAATTAAAAAGTATGACTATTTACTTATAATTAAGTAAAGATTGACTATATAATAATTTATTATATTTATAAAGATATATATCTAACGAATTCTAATTTAAATAAGTATAAATGTAATATATATAATAATGGAGTCAATAGGGTTCCAAAACCTGTAGTGAAGATGATCCTATAAAACAAATATATATACGTACATACACTGCAATGATTAATAAGGTGTATATATAGAAATATATTATACATATATATATAATTTGGTTGATTAATCTATACGCGATAGTAATACGGTAATACATCTAAGAAATTCATTGAATAGTACTCGCTTTCTTGTTTTTTCTTTACGGTGTTTGACATTAATCCTGTGTACATTAGTCTAGAAAAGATCTGACTTTTTATCCTCACATGGTACATCAATAATTATATGCATGTTTTGTATATTATATGTATATGTAAAATAAGAGATTTTGATCTTTTTCACACTAGCCAAATTTCTAGAGACAAATCTAGCAGAAAAGTGGTACAATTAATGAGATAAAATCATCCACCAGATATGGAGTATTAGTAATTTAGGGTATTTTGAAGAGAATCCAAAGTATAGTTAATATTTTGTATCATCTCGTACACGTGCGAGCGCATTATTAATGCAATTAATTTTATCCAATTCTTGTACTCATTTTGCAGTTTCTAAGCTAACCACTAATAGTGGACACATGAGATTATTAAAATGACCACTATATCCTTTTTATAGTAAGCTTATTAAATTGACCTTGATTACATCTATAAGTAGCTGAAAACGAGAAGTATATAAACTCTACAATTATAAAATAATAATAATAATTAAAAAATATATTCACGAATCTAAATTATGACCGTTAAAAGTGTCACGAGAAGAGGATGTATCTTTGCATAAGAATGATGAAAGATTGTATATATAGGCTTTGTCACTGGTTATTAATATTTCATGACCCACATGAATCAGGTTTTAAAGCGATAACAAAAGTTTTTTTTTTCATGGAATTTGGCATGAGAAATATTGCTTTATATCTCTTTACTAATCGAAAGTGTTTTCACGTGATGTGCATGGTTATTATTACACTGTCTTCAAACTCTATATATCTTTATATATATATATATATATATATATATATATATATATATATATATATATATATATTACATATGTACGTGTATGCGTAATAATCTTCTAGTTTTTTTGTTCTTTTTTTTTGGTAGCATAATTTCTAGGGTTTAGCTAACAATATTAAGACTATTCTAGTTTGTAAAAGCTTTCTTTTTCTCCTTCATCATCATAGAATCATATTAAAAAAATGTGTCCATATTCAACTTCAAGTAGCTTTTCATGGGATTTATACGCTTTTATTTTATGTGTAAGCATCATGTATACATGTGAGCCGCAAAATTTAACTAGGCTACGCTTTTTTTTTTTTTTTGAGGAAACGTGGTCGGTGCCACGAAATATCATAAAAGCCCTCACGTATGGCGGAGGAAAACCGTGGTTACAAAGATAGGAATAAAACAGAAACCAACGGAAAAACAGATACAAACTCAAACAACAGGGCCCTAAGAGGCCATGCGGGACCTCAACTCGCGATCATCGGCCCTAATGGCCTCTTCCGAACAGGGCGGGACTAAACCCAGCCAGGTCGAGGACGAGTGATGGTTAACCGCGTAGCGCGCTAGATTATGCGCTGCAACATTACAAAGACGAGAAATATGCATAATGCGAAAGGCCTCAAGCTCCCTCACCTCTCTGAAGATGCGGTGCAAGATTGTCCCAAGCTCTGTTGCAGGCGTCACGCCCACATCAATCATCCTCACCACCCCCAAGCAGTCAGAATGGATCTCCGCTCTCCTGCCACCGACGCTGCGAACTAGCTCTATGCCCTGGAGGACAGCATACGCTTCTGCAAGCTGGGGGGAGAACCCCCTAGCCAGGAAAAGCGTCTGCGAGGCGATCACCTCTCTGGTGTGGTCTCGAACTATACAACCAACACCGAAGCCTCCACGGTCGCGAGCGAGGGCCGCGTCGACGTTAATCGAGAGGGTCCCGTCCCTAGGGGGGGTCCATCTGGGGGTCGTAGTCACCCTCATGCTCTTCGGAGTGTCCCCAACTGTAGCCGCTCTGTACTCCTCGAGGAAGCTCACCGTCCACTGGACAAGCTGATGCTGGCTCCAAGCTGATCTCCCGGCCAAGACATTGTTCCTATGGTTCCAGAGTTCCCAAATAATAGTAATGAAAAGCTCATGGAAACGAACCTCAAGGGTCTTTGTCGCTCTGAGGATAGCGTCGAAGACATCGCCGTCTCTGAAGGGCGGAAGAATGTGGCCAAAGTCCACCTCTTTCCAAACTCTCCTGCTCCACCTGCAACCCCAAAAGGTGTGGAAAACAGTCTCTCTCGCCTCCTGACAGACAGGGCAACTGTCATCAGAGGTGATCCTCTTCTTGGCTAAGACTGCTCTGGCCGGGATCTGGCCTAAACAGACTCTCCAACAGAAGAGTTTCACCTTAGGAGGAACTCTCAGCTGCCAGAACTTCGTCCACCACTTCTCCATCACCGTCGGATCAGAAGAGCTGGCGGTCGGAGTACTGGCTCTCTCCATCGCGACACGGAAGCCACTCATAACGGAGTACTCTCCGTTCTCAGTGAAATGCCAGCGTCGAACGTCCGGGGTGCCCGCCCCCCCACACGGAATGCTCAGGATCGCCGCAGCGTCCTCCTCACCGAACATCGCAGAGATAAGATCAACGTCCCAGCTACCGTCGGGTCTCATAAGCTCAGCTACCCGCATATCGGGGGGAATCCAAGGGGGGTCAATCCAGGTGGCCGGTCTGTCCCTCGGAACCCAACTGTCGCCCATGACCAACACAGACTCCCCGTCCCCGATCCGCCATCTCGCACCCGACTGGATGATCTCACGTCCCCAAAGGAGACTGCGCCATATGGAGGAGCTACACGAGCCAGGGAGAGCCGTCATAATATCGCCGTCGGGGAAGTAGCTCTGACTATAGACTCGTCCTACCAGACTATCCGGTCTCCTGAGAAGCCTCCAGACACTCTTAGCTAAAAGGGCCTGGTTGGACCTCTCCAGATCTCTGAAGCCCATCCCACCCTCTGACTTGTGACGCGTGAGGGCCTCCCACTTGCACCAGTGGATCTTCTTCGTCGCCGTTCCGCCCCCCCACCAGAATCTAGCGATCGCCGAGTGGATGTCTCTAATCAAACGCATCGGGATCTTGTGGCACGAGGCCACGTAACTGGGGATCGCCTGAAGGACGGATTTAATGAGGACCTCTCTGCCAGCCTGCGAGAGGGAGAGGCCATTCCAACTCTTAATCTTAGCCCAAACGCGGTCTCTCACAAAACCGAAGAGCTCCGCCTTCCTCCGACCAGTGAACGCGGGAAGACCCAGGTATCGCTTACGGCAGTCCGTCTTCCTGACACCTAGGATCTGAGCCAGAACCTCACCCTCCTCCTCGCTAACCTCCGTACCGAAACAAACATCGGACTTTTGAAAGTTCACCATCTGGCCCGAGGCCTCAGAATAAGTCCGTAAAATGTCAGTAACCTTCTCACACTCGTCCGGTATCGCTCGGCAAAAAACCAAGCTATCATCCGCAAAGAGAAGGTGAGACACATGAAGATCCCGGAACCGGACTCCTGAAATCGCTCCAAAATCCTCACTCGCTCGAAAGAGGCTCGAGAGACCCTCAGAGCAGAAGAGGAAAATAAAACTCAATAATAGTTAAAATAAAACTCAATAACACTCACTCTTAACCGTAAAAAAAAATATATATATATATATATATATACATATACATATATATATATATATATATATATATATATATATATATATATAATATCAAAGCCAAATAAAATTGTACATGTGTATACGGTAAGAAAAACCGTAAAATTCGGTACTGCATGGAATTAAAAAGTTTTGATTGATACTTGAGGAATAAGGCTTGAAATGTAGGTATAGTACTAACTATTAAAATCCTATGAAACAAACAGGAAGTATTTATGGACATAAAACAAAGGAATGACCAAAGAGCAACCAAACAAAGGGCCGTATTTAGCAAAGGGCCCAACTACTTGTACTATACCCAATTTCGAGAAATAAAACTAAATAATATATTGAAAATTAGACGGGACAATCACCAATAAACAAGAAATGTATCACCAATAAAATGGATAAAATATCACCATTTTTTTATTTTGGACATTTTGACATCACTAATTTGAGACGATATATTCTTCAGTTTGAATATTTTATGACGATATCAACATTAATTTAAACTTTTTTTTATGATAATACATTATAAAATGATATAACATTAAATGACAAAAACAAAAATTTGTGATATTTTTTTCCACTTTTTTTAATGGTGAGATTCTGGTCCGATTCCAGAATAAAAAAAATCAATAAAGAAACCCTCGGTGGTTTTAATAGTCACATAAAGTTAGATTCTAAATTATAAGCAAAAGTCATAAAAGGTGGATATGAGTAAGTCTAAGTTAACCTTTGTCTGGTCTCGTCTTCTTTTTATATTTGTCAGTCTAAATAAGCAAACCAATATCAAAGTTCAAATTTATGAAATATATACATGTTGTCACGTCAAACATGTACTTAAGTAGAGCTATATAAGAAGATATGGATTCATGTCACTGTCTACCATATCATTATATTTTAGATATATGCATAAAATAATAATAATCTTAATAATAATGACAAAAACACTTGTATAATATTGACTCCCATTTTTTTTTTTCATAATCTTTTGTTGCCTTTTTGCCCCCAAAACGGCTCTTGCTGTTGTCATAAAGATAAGTGTTTGAAATTTAGTTTATATGTGAAAAACGTGATGTTTAAGTTTGTATATTTATGGTTGGTGTAGATATAAAGTGTCGAAAATTTCGTCTAAATATGTACTTGATCAAGCTTGACAATTCAATTAATAACTCATCGGTTGAAATAAGTAATTTCCTAGTGTGACTGTGATATAACATACAGACATTTTAGGGTTCTTAAAGTTATTAAACTCTCAAGTTCGGACTACTACTAGATATAATATTTGCACGTGTATTTGAATACATGGTCTCCAAAGAAACGGGTAAACCCTAAAATAGGACCCTTCTTTTTCTTCTCTCAAGTTGTTATGCCGTCAAATTAGATTACCTATCTGTGTGTGTGTATATATATATAAAGTAAGCAAAAAATTTGGCGATGATAAAGAGAATTTGATGAATATATGCTCAATCGGATAGTCGCATAATGCAAACCGCAATAATAAAATAGTTATATTTTGTAATTTTCTATATATATATATATATATATATATATATATATATATATATATATGTTAAAAATATTAATATTGAGCATACATTTAAACTTGAACCGAGGACCTTTCAACCGAGATGTGTGTATGGTAGCTACCATAGTTTTTCTATATTTTCTTATGGTAGTGACTGGGTTGCTTTTCTTTGTGAACATAAGCACACAAACTTAGTACACATGGCAAGCACGTGCCTGCACGTGCTCTGCTTCGGTTAAATTAGTTAGAAGCATGTTGCGCACGCGCATCATCTTGTTTATGATATACTGAATGTACACTAGTACAAAAAAGACTTTTAGGTACGATTTTTTTTGCACCCAAAAGTCAATTTTCGCACCCAAAGATATCTTTAGGTGCGACTTTGGGTGCGACTTTTCCGCACCCGAAAGTCTTGGGTGCGAAAAGTCGCACCCAAAAGTCTTGACTTTCGGGTGCGACATTTAGGTGCGACTTTCCGCACCTAAAGTCGCACATAAAAATTCACCAAAAATAATAAAAAAAAATGGCGACCAAATCCCTCGGCCAAATAACCAAATCCCTCGGCCGAAACACAACCCAATCCAAATTCACGGCCAGCGTCAAAAACACACGGCCAACACCAGAAACACACGGCCAACGTCAACTGATTTCCACAAAAGCCCAAATTCAAGTTCCAAACCCTAGAAAATTTGGGGCAGAGGTCGAGGGTTCTCGAGAGGCCGCTCGCCGCGGGAGCAGAGGTCGGGAGGGAGGTTGCCGGTGAAGGCGATGGAGCTGAGGTTGAGGGTGCGAAGGGCGGTACCTGCAAATTTTTATATGCTGGTTTAGTTTTGGGTGCGACAAGTCGCACCTGAAAGACTCATTTGGTGCGAATTTTGGGTGCGAAAAGTCGCACCCAAATGTCTTCCGCACCAGAAAATAGTATTTGTAGTAGTGGTAAACGATGAAGAAACTAATAACAATTCATTCACGATCAAGAGCAATTCTCAAATCAAACCTAATCTCTTAGTTTAATTTCTTCTCAAATCATTTATGGGTATCAGAGCCATTCGACTCACGTCAATGGCGATTCCTAAATCTATTTTTCCTTTCGCCGCAAACCTAGCTCCGACGAGCCTAAAGCTCGATCTTGACAACTTCATATTCTGGAGATCTCAAGTGCTAGCAGCGATTCGCGCGCACGATCTCGAAGAATTCCTCGACGGATCGAGAAGTTGTCATACTTAGCATGTTTCAACTAAGAATAGCAAAGGCAGCTCTGAATCGACACCGAAAAATGTGGCGATTGCATCAGAGAATCTAATTCTTCGACTTATTACCATTCAGCTCACCAAAATCAATCCTAAATTCAACATTTGACATCGCATAGATTAGACAATCATGTCACGGCTATGTCATCTGTGTCTGAATCAATGTTATGTCACATCGCAAGGTGCTCAACGTCTACTCAGATTTTGAGCGTCCTCCTGCAACTATTCACCGAAAACTCCAAGGACAGGATCATCCAATTGAGGACTCAACTCCAAACGCTTCGCAAAAGCAATCTCAACATCAGTGACTACGTCATGAAGATCAGAGTTATCGCGGATAGCCTTGCTGCTTGTCACGCCCCAAGAAAGTGGGGTGTGACTATCCCACAGTACATACTCGGTTATTTACTTTACAACTCCAAAGATAAACGAAAACATAAACAAACTTTTACATGCAAAAGCTTATTTATAGACCTGCTAGATAAACTAAATAGAGACTTCAAAACACTTGACGACACTAAATTCCAGAGTCGTCCTAACCCTTATGCTCGGTTCCTGATTATAAGAATTTTTTTTTAAAGAAAATAGAGATGAGCCTGAGGCCCAGTAGATGCTATAGTAATGGTTTGAGTAAAAATATTTTCGAAAATTATACTATACTTTATAATAATAATATTCTTGTCACGTGTAACAAACCATACACGTACAAGTATAATAATATTCGCATACGTGTAAATCACCATACACGTACAAGTATAATTTACATAAATATATAAATTGCAGAAATGTTAATGACATAATGCAGATTTCAGAAATGTAAATGAAAGAAATGTAGATGACATGAATTTAAATGTGCCCCAAAGTACATCTAAACGTGTACTATTTACTGAGCCATTGCCAACATAACCCATGGCAGTCCTATGATTAGAATGGTGCACTCTCTGCACTCTTATATATATGATGCACTCTGCGCTTCATATATATACGTGTAACCGGCTCTATCATAATATACAAAATATTTTCTTTTGAAGATACGGGATATACGTATAATACTGAAAATAATTTTCAATTTCACAATCGGATCTCCCGATTTGAAATTCCGCCATATAAAAAAACGGTTTTAGGTGTCGTGACACTTTCGCAAACATTTTCATTTCGAAAATAATATATAATTTTGGCCAAACCATAAAACCAGGAAAGAATGATTATATTTAACCTACCTTTAGATTAAGCGTCTATACTGCTCGTCCACGAGACGCTAACTCGCTCTGTGAACCCGGACTTAACTGTGAAGTCCCACACGTTGAGCACCGCACACGCAGTAACCGCCATGAAGTAATGCATGTTCCCCCATCATGCAGATACATGATGGCGCTTTCAACTCTAAGTCTACCTTCTCCCTCACCAATCCACAAGGACGACTTACTGAAGGATGAGGCAAGCCTACCCAGGCGTATGGCGTATGGCGCATGATGCATGACGTATGCCACATGGCACATGACGCATGACGTATGGCGCATGTCATATGATGTATGGCGCATGACGCATAACGTATAGCGCATGATATATTGCGCATGAAGCATTGCATATGGCGTATGTTGCAATGAACATGCATCGGAGACTAGTACGACGAAGTTTATGGAATGCGAGATTCTGTTTGGTTCAACGAGAATGGAAAATAATGAATCATTTGTGAGCAGGGGCGGTCCTACGTGATGCATGTAGGTGGTGTAGACTTAGAAATATTACGAAATTTGACGATTTTTTGGCGTCCTACAAAAGTCGCTGAAGATGGTGTTGAAAAGTCTAAACTTTGAGACAATAGAAAGGAGAAGAGAGAGGAGAGATAAGAGAAGAAACTTTTGGGTAATCTTGTTGTTTGGTCCGCACGCAAGCAGAAAGTGGTGTCTCGTTCCAGCAGTGAGTCTGAGTATAAGGCCTTGTCTGAAAATGCTACAAAGATCCAATGGATTAACTCTCTCCTAGATGAACTAGCCATCCCTCTTTTGTCCACAGCTGCAGTTATTTGGTGCGACAATCAAGGAGTGAGCTAAGCGCATTGAGGTGAATGTTAATTTCATACGTGACTTAGTTCTCAGCAAAGCCATCGAGATTTGGTACATCCTAACTGAAGATCAACTCGCTGATCTCCTTATTAAAGCTCTCATAGAAAGTCGCTTCAACATGGTCTGCACAATACTTGGTCTTCAAGACGAACGTCCAATTCACGAGAGCGTGTGAACATAAGCACACTAATTGAGCTGGCACATCCACGTGTATACCATCGTGTACAGTTGACAGCCAGCTCGACGTGTAGCTAGGGAGTACACACGTGACACGTCAAGCACGTGCCTCCGTGTGCTCTGTTTAAGGTAAAATAGTTAGAAGCATGTACACGCATCATCTTGTTTATGATATACTGAATGTAAACAATGAATAAACTAATGAGAATTCATTCACGATAAAAAAAAATGAATTCTCTGATCAAACCCAATCTCTCTCTATTCATTTTCTTCTCAAATCTTCTCTTTATTTAACGATTACGATGGAAAGTGATAAAATTTGATGGAAAATTAAAATTCTCTATGGAGTTGAGAAAACAAATGAGAAAAAAGTGTTAAGGGACTGGGAGACACATATTTGAGTTTTTATTTTCTATCATCTCACTTTTAATTATACATATTTTTTTTCCCTTCAAATATCTAAAGAACACAAGAAAAATATAAAGAATTATATCCATACTATTTTAAATGTTCCAAATGGACCATAATAAATAGTATTAGTTTCCGAATTTGAAAGAGAACCGGATGGACAGTCAAATATTAAGACTATTTTATAAAATTTTATTTTATATAAACTATTTATCTATTGTTCTATAGTAGACACTTTTGATTATTTCGTTAATCTTTCAATTGCTCATGGTTATTTAGACTTTCAGACCTTTAAAATTAAAAAAAAAATTAGGAGACACTAGTACGCGGGAAATGAAAAATATACCTTATTACAAAAGTGTATACATTTAAAAGGTAGACATATAAACACTGATGTATAGGGTTAAGAATAAAAGTTTGAATGAGTAATTATTTTTTCACAACACTTTTCTTTGTAAAATATCTTACATATTTTACGTAATCACATTCGTATACTATACTTTTTTTTTTTTTTTTTTTTTGTGAGCATTTATCATTCACCATCTATATATAATACATGGAATCAAAAGATACGTAGTACTCTTGTCCAAAAAAAAAAGCGTACGTAGTACTGAAATGAAATATTAAAAAAAATTCTTCAATATAAAAATCTATGTACAACCTCTTATATTAAGTCAACCATGATAACGCGTAAAAATTAAAGTTATATATCTGATCATCTGATGAGAATATCCAATTATCTCGGTGGTTATTATAATACCCAGCGAAAAACAGATAAGCTATTACGATGTACTTATTATTAATCGTGAATACACACTTTTAATTTTTTTTTAATTATGTAGCTAATAGTCAATCCACAAGAACTTCATTGTTACTAATTATTATATGTTGTTTGAGCTAGCTTAGACCCACCAAGTCCATCATCACATGTCTTTTCCTTCCAAACACGGAAAACCAAAACCAACAAATTATCAACATTTCGCAAATGACTTAGTCACTTGCTAAATATAGTAACGATATTCTAATTTAACTATAATTATACAAGGTTAAAATAGTTATATATATATATATATATATATATATATATATATATATATATATATATAAGTGTGTGAGTGTGAGGTGACTCGTACGTAGGGGGGCTTATTCGGGAATAAAAATATAAAAACATCTTTTGATGTTAAAATGATATATAAAAGAATCATTAACTACAAATAATAGTACACATTGATCGTGAAATATCGATTCTTTGTTGAACATACGAATGAAAATTGCGTGAAACTAGGATATTCCAAATATAGGAGTCCATCTAAAAGATATTGAAAATTCTTGATCTATCTCAATTCAAAAATCCAAGATTTGAATTTATGCTCTTTCATTAAGATTAAGATTAAGTCTTCGTAGATTGAATTGATTTATTCTAAAAAAAAAATTTCAAGTGGAATTTTGGTTAGTCACAGTAAGGATTCTCGCTGCGCATCGATGGGTGAATTGTTGAAGCGCTTAACTTATAATTGAAAAATGTTGTATCTGCTTCCATTATAATAACTCAATCAAAATTGGCTATGTATAATCATTCGTACATGTTTACAATAATTTCATTCGCATACATGCATTGACTTTGTTTGATAGGTATGTTTTTCTGAATCGATCAAGACTCTGTATCAAATTATAGAATGATTAGCTCCATATGTGGTTTTAACTAGTACAAGATTAATGTTATAAGCATAAAATAGACGATCTAGTGTTTTTTTTTTCCACCATAGAATCTAATTAAGTATCACTTTATGAATCATACAAAAGTGTATGGGTAGATTTTCAAAGAGTGTACAAACATGTATGTTTAGTGACTACGTACACATCTTTCTTGCTTTTACCGCCGTTTCCATCGGTATTCATTAATGGTCATTTACTAAATAAAAATAAGTGTATAATTTCGAGTTATAAGTAATGAAACAATTACCATGAACATTAGCTATAATTATTCCGCATTCATAATCATAAGCAAGAAAGAAGCTTGCCAAGGAATAGTTCAGAGAGAGAGAGAGAGAGCACCACTATGTATATATGTCTTTTTAACACGACGTATTTTGATCAAAACCCTACTATTTTAAGTCAATATTATTTTAATATACCGTTCAATACACACGTCTCCTAAAGTGTTTCATACAATAACGTGTTGTTAAAAGAGATCAATCTCTTATACTCTTGAATTATTTTTAAGCACGTACGTTTCTTGTTCCTCTTTATATACTGGTTTCTTTTGCCTTTGCCAGCATTAGATTTTACCGGTGAGTTGGACATCAAGGGTTGTTATTTCAAGTATTTTTTATTCTGCGTTATTTTTGTATTTACTAACTGTTTGGATTTAGATTATTCATAGAATTATTTTCCTTGAAATATATACTTCTTTATTTTCCTTTGAAAAAATAAAATAATTACGCAGTTTTCTCATAAAAACTCTACATACATTTATCTTAAAGACTTATTTTTTTATGTAGACTTTGAAGCAATGGACATCTTCCATGATACATATATATATATAATAGAAACGAGTTCTATATATGAATTTTGTAATATAAGCTCGAACTATTCAAACATCTAATTTGAGTGTCACTACCTCTTACCTGTGAGATCTCATCTTGCGTGGGAATATGTGTTTAATCTTCTAAGACATAGATTTATCTCCATTATTTGAAGTTTACAGAATGTATTTGTAATACAAGCTTAAATAATTTTTTATGTAATCAATGTAAAATGTATGAATGAAAAAATAGTAAAAAAAAAGAAGCTAAAACTACTCGTACTTACAAATAATTGTAATTTATTAGTCAATTTTCGTGAAATAAATTTAATGCTATGCAACCCTAGTTTGTATTACATATACTCAAATCAAAGAAAGTTTGTTAAGATATTTAGGCATTAATTTAAGAACATTTAATACAGCTGACGATGTATTTATAAATGTCTAAAATCATGGATACATATGACCTTACATGGTGTCCTAAAACTAAAAGCACCATCTTCATGAAATAAGGATCACAACTCATCACAAAAAGTCAACCACTTTTTTTTTTTCTTCTTCTTTTCTTCCCATAATACGAACGTTGCATGTGAGAATCGTTTTGCCATTGTTATCGGTGACAAGCTCACGATAGAGCAATAACACTACATATGTATCTATTGACAGATCACAACCGTTGAATTTGATTGCCACGTGGAAAGAAACAGCCCATGATCGATTAGGTGGGTTATGATGTCACAATACGTGTTTGTTGGAGACCCATTTACATCACGTGAGGTGCACGTGATATATGATGTTGTAATTATATTATGGATTAGTTTAATATTATTGGTTCTTCTTAGTAGTAGCTACATGTATAACATGGATTCGTTTGAAGAATAAGACTCGCCAACAAATCCCAAAAATGAAAAAAGGATCACTTTTTCATTTTTTTTTATTAATGGCAAGATTCAGGATATCGCTCGGTTATAAAAATATAAAAGAATGATAATGATTGATCAGCACACCTTTGTTTTCATCATATTTTTTAGTAACAAAAAAGAAAAAGAGAAAAAGAACAAAAAAATTGCACAGATTTCTGTGATAGAAATACAAACGTTTTTTTTTTTTTTTTTTTTTTTTTGAAAACGTGGTCAGCACCACGGGAAGACTATATTAAAACCCTCTCTTAGGTGGCGGAGGAATACCGTGGTTACATCAACAAGCAACATTATTAGTCACATCTCGCATGGAGGGACAAACCCCATCCATCGCGTATCCGAGTTAAAACTAAGAGCATATTTAGCCATATTGTGTGCAGCCACATTACATGAACGGGGAATGAAAGAGATATCACAAAACGAAAAATCTAACAATCTCACCTTAATGTCTTCCAATATCGTACCGAGTTCCGTAGCCGGGATAGACTTGCTTTTAATCGCGAGAACTACCCCAAGGCAGTCGGAGTGCACGGTTAGCCGAGGAACGCCAAGCTCCGCCGCCAAACGCAGCCCACCAAGAACCGCGTAGGCCTCCGCAATAGGGGGGGAAAATCCAGAATTTCTTACCAAAATTTCCGAAGCGATGACCCACCCCCGGTGGTCGCGGAGAACGCATCCCGTGCCAATTTTTCCGGTAGTCGACTCGAGGGCCGCATCCACACAAATATTCATCGTTCCGGGAGTCGGGGGATACCACTTGTCGACCGGCTGAGACCGTGGCGGGGAGCATGGTGGAGATTTTCCCTTCGCATCCCGGAATTCCTTCACATTGTTCCTAAGATTCCATATTTCCCAAACCAAAACCACAAAGAATTCCAAGTCACTAACCTCGAAGTTCTCCATGATTTCGATGAAGATAGAGGTGGCGTCGTCTCCCCGGATATCTTCGATGAAGTTGAGGAATCTAGTGAACTCCCAAACTTTACGAGCTCTACGACATCCCCACAGCCCATGCATGACCGTTTCCGGTCCGCCGAAACACCTCGGACAGCGGTCGTTGTCGATGACTTTCCTCCGCCGAAGGTTTGTCAACACCGGGATCCACCCTTTGCACACTCGCCAAGTGAAAAGCTTAATTTTAGGTGGGAGAGAGAGCTCCCAAAGGGTCTTCCACCATCTAGCGGTGACACCCGGAGCGGACGGGGATGCACAATCAAGGGAAGTCATGGCCACGCGATAGCAACTTCTAACCGTGTACTCACCGTCCCGGGCAGGGACGAAGCCAGGAATATACATTAGGGGGGGCTAATTTGCAACAAAAAGTTCAGGGGGGGCTGATTTGTAAATTTTGAGGGTTAAAAAATATAAAAATAAATTAAAAACTGGGTAAAAAGTGCAAAAAATTTTTTTTGAGGGGGGGCTATAGCCCCCCCGGTCCCTGGTGTAGTGCCAACTTCGTTTGTCGGGAATCCCTTCTTCACTCATCGGGATGGCCAGAATATCCCTCGCGTCTATAGAAATACAAACGTTGAGTAGCGAAATTATTCAAAGGCGTTCTTGAACTATTTATTTTATTTTATTTTTATATCAGATCTTGAACTAAAATAAAGGCCATCAATGGGGACTACGGGATAAGGATGTGTAGAATATATCTATTCAAAATTAATTATAGGAGGTTTGTAACTTTGCATTTTATCCAAGCGATTTGGCTTATAAATTTTGTGGCAAATTCCCAAGTTACATGTGGGATGAAAGATTCTAAATTTTATGGCTAAACTGAGAAGCTATCTATAGCTAATTTTTTTTCTTTTGAATTTTTCCAGGTTTTATTATTGATTTAATTATAGAATTAGCGTTTATGCCGACCTTTTTTACTCCAAACCATACAATGACAAAATTAGCGCACTTCTTTTGACATAACTTTTTCGATGGATAATTTATAAACAGGTCACAAAACATAATTAAAAGTAATTAATTTTTTGCCCATGCACAAAAATTCACGACCTTTGGAGTTGGAGATTAATATTGGGGAATGGATAAGAACATGTTGAAACTTGAGTACATAATTGGGTAATGATGAAAAAAGCATGTTTTAGTTTACTTACTTGATAATATCAATGACATCTTGAAAAGAAAAAAAAAAATATCAATAAGATATACTTAAAATAAAAGAGTATGTTTAGCCAGTTAATTACAAATGATAGAGCAATGACACGCTCGATGAAAGATTCCCTTGGTAAATTGTGTTCACACCTACACGTCTATCTTATCAAGATGCCATTTTAAAAGCCGATTCCCACTAAAGAGAGACTGATTTGGTCTTTGATTGGCTTTTTAGTTGGTGGCTTGATTTGGCTTCAATTTTGACCATCATAAAACATCTTGGTTGCTCTTAACTTTTTGTGGTAATTACTTTTGGTAGATTTTTTTTTTATTATTTTTTTTTGTATTTTATTGTAACAATGGGGCCGTAAATTTTTTTACTAAGAAAATAGTATTTTTTTTAAGTTGTAAAAGAGTCATTTTTCTTCATGTTTATAATTTTTTTTTTTTTTTAAGATTTATTTATCATTTTAGGCTCTATTGAATGTTTACAATTTCATTTATTAAGGAAAATAATTATTTACTGTTATAAAAAATACTTTTTTAAGCAATTTAAAATATCCGCTATTTATTAAATGTTGCATCTTAAAACTGCTATTTTTGTAATTTCCCTTAAATTTTTTGGGGGACGCATATTGAGAAGTGTAGAAGTGTACTTTACCAAATGTAATTGCTATATAATCATAAATAATAGATGTGTTTAAATAAATAATGAACTTGTGTTCTTAATAAAGTTATAAATTTACAACAAATAAAAAAATATTGTTGGATGTCATTATTTTGTATATTAGATCAAAGAAGACGTTGGTCTAAATTCTAAGGTAACCCAAATTTTTTTACCCTTTTGTACAATACAAGCATATCTTAATTATGAACAACAAAAGCTAGCATTGAAGACTAGCTAGTGAAAGACTAATTTCTCAAGCAAAATCATGACAAGTACTAGTGCTGGATTCTTTTCACATAATTAATCTTATATTGGTTAACTTGGAATTCAATTTATCATGAGTTGAGACATATCTTCTTGAGCCGAGCCGAGCTGAACCAAGCTTTGAGCCGGTCCCACATACAACCTAGAGAGACAACTATTACATGGTGTCTCTTCTTAAAAAAAAAAAACTATTACATGGTGTCATCACTTTAGGCTCCTCATTTGAAGCCAATATCAAAATTGGTGTAGCTTAGGTCAAATGAGCTATCAATAATGCCACGTAGGACAGCAAGCCATCCACCGTGGCAACAAAGTTAGGTTTGACCCCTTCATTTCAATATTGGTATATTATCATTATTATTGTTTTCTATTATTTATTCACCCACTACCCATCCCATTAATTATATTGTATGTCCTCCAACCACAAAAACCACTTTGCAATATATATATATATAACACAACCTATCCATTACCAAAAAATTGGCACATACAATTTCATCTCTCTTATAAGTGTATTCCTCTCTGGCTCTCTCTCCAATACCAAAGGAAAAAAAAATATCAAGAAGAAAAGGAAGGAGAACAAGAGAAGCTCTAAAAATCTCAAGTGCAAAATTAAAAATAAAAAAAATTTAAAATGGGAAATTGTCTCGTACACGAATCGGATATGATGTGGGGCGGCGAGGATTGGGGGGCGGACGATCACTCGAGCGAATACGGTGAAATGACCGATAAGGGCATCAAGGCGATTGAAGAAAAAGGGCTTCTAAGACTTGGTGGTGGTGGTGGTGATGGTGAAAAGAGCAACTATAATGGCACAACATCACCAAGTGGGAATTACTATGGTAATAGTAACTCTACGTCTATTACCACTACGCATGGGTCTACGGAGGTGAAAATAAAGATTACAAAGAAACAATTAGAGGGTTTGCTTGGAAAAGTGGACGTAAAAGACTTGTCTGTCCAACAAGTTTTAGCTCAATTGATCAATGGCTGTCAAACTCAAACTCAAACTCAAACTCAAACTCATGACGAGCCTTTGAGGCCTTGGAGACCTGCCCTTCAAAGCATTCCTGAGGTTAATTGATTATTATATATATATGATTTTGTATGTGAATATATTCAAGTTCTTCTGTTGCCCTTTCACTATATTCACCCCTTAAGAAGTCATGGGATGAATTGGGTTAAGTGAGTGTTGTTGTTTTGCATGTATATTTATGTGAGAAATGTGTAATTTGGAGAGAGTTTATATATTAGATTACAGTTTGATAGGCTTTTGTTCATTGATGTACATTTGCTAGTTACTAGAGAATTATGTATGTTTTGGCTTTAGGATTAAAGAGGAAAGTAAACGTACGTATTTTATTCATTTATTGCTCTCTCTCTCTCTCTCTCTCTCTCTCTCTCTGCAAACTCATCAAGGAAATTACTCGAAATTTCCAAAAGTGGCCATAAGATATCATAAGTGAAAAATTAACTATCGAACAGAAGATTAACTATCGAAACAAGAAGAATAGTTTCAATGGTTAGCTAAAAAAAAAAAAAAACAAGTCTAGCCGTAAGTAAATCCACTACATGCATTGCATCAAATAATCAATTAAGGCGGTGAGAAAAGTTACCCTTTAACTAATCACGTTTGTCTGTAAATTTTCGTGTTTTAGTATTGGTCTATGCCGATTTTTCGATTCTGTTTTTGTTTGTTTTGTTTTCGATGGCCTGATATTTGTTTGATTAAGCTAATTGATGTCAGATGATCTGTACTTCAAAGAAACAAAAAAACTATAAAATAATATAATTTAAAAAAAAACCCAATATATGTCTATATCAGTGGGTACAATCAAATAAGTTCAACTGTCTGACTTTGAGAATTTGGAAATCGATCTTCATTTTGGCACAAAGATAGCATAGACAATGATTTGGATAAACTATAATTTAGAAGATAAAAATGGAATGAGTCCAACACTTTTGAAATTTGGAATAAAAAAAAAATATATGTTTCATAAAAAATGTCATCGCACACACATCGCTTCTTGTTGGCATTTTGCTCTTCAATAAACCTTTAGCTCAGTTCATCTTGGTACTTCCAAAATCATGACCTCCCATACAATTTTGTTTTACACAATATTTTTGGTCCCCAAAGTCAAATTTAAAAAAAAAAAAAAAATTCTTACATCATGGGACATTATACATAAAAACAAACTACAAAAAAATACCTTTTAAATTCAACATTATTTTTTTTTATATCTCTTTATTTATATTTTTTACATTTGACGATTGTTAAACCTTCGTCATCTTAAAATAAATATCACTTCACACAAATAAAGTATTGTCACCCAAAACTAAGTCGAGCCCTCGTCCAAAATATTGGGCTTAGACAGAAGGTATGGTCCCTCGGCTCTTGATAATTTTTTTGTCGATGAAAACTAAAAACACCATTTACCCAACCAACTTAGTTTTTTTCCCCCCCTCATATGAGTTTAACTTTTCGTGTGGTAGGATGAGAAATGACCTCAACTACTAGGAATCTTGATACTTTGTACCAAAATAAATCAAACTATGTTTTTGGACATTTCTACTAGTAACTGTAGACCTATATATCTACAATTATTGTTATTTGTAAACTTATAAGTCTAAAGTTTATGACAATTGTATACTTTCGTGTCTACTACTAATAAAAGTGTCCAAAAACATTATTTGATTTATATAATTAGTAGATAATTAGGGGTCGAGTAGAACGGGTCAAGCTCTCGTCTCCCTCTATTGGCAAAGTAGGGCGGGCTCTCTCCTAAGGCCCAACATGAAGGTTTCATGCCGGGCACTCAGTTTCAAATAGTTTGAAAGTTGGTCTATGCATCCAATATCCTATTGGAAATACGAAAGCTCAAAATCTAGTATACGTTGACGTGGAAATAATATATTTGAAATCAAAGGAAACTCCGGTTATTCAAAAATATCCCCCAATACATCACTAAAACACAACTAATATCAATGCAAATGCAAAATTAACTGGTAGTAAATTAATATAGGTTTTTTTTTTTTTAACAAAATAAACTAATATAGTTTATGCATGTTAAAAATGTTCCTAATTTCCTAAATAATCCATGTATTTAGCCAAAAATTCTTTAAAAACATGTACGGGTTTTTTTTTTTTTTATTTATTTATTTATTTTTATCATCGTTCATATTTCGGTCCGCTAAAGTACATAAATAACTAATTTAAGAGAAACATAAAATTTTGTTGTCCCTTTATGCCCTTAACTTTAAAACTATATGTAAAAAAATTGGGATTATGAAAGAGGAAAATACATTAATAGTTAGGTAATTAATTGAAGAAATACATTAAATACTTAATTTTTTTAGAATAATAAACATGCTTTGTATTTTGTAATTAACAAACGACGTCGTTTCGAACTTTCGCCTTAAAGACGGAAAGAGGAAACAGAACTCCATTGGAGTTTCCATGGAGTTCAGAAATCGCGACTACTCGGAAGAAGATAAATCCCACGCGCTTCCTCGATCACGCGCCGCCGTTCATCCGCTTTCAGCTTCGCCGTCTAATCTTCAGGTCATTCACGCTCAATTCGAAGATTCAGTCTCCGATTTCCAATTCTCGATCTTCTACGGCTCCTAAGAAAGTATAAAGCTATAAAGAAAAATGAGATGAAAACAAGAGATTCTTCACTATAAAGCTATGTCATTGGATAGCGTTTTGGAATTGAGACCAAGTTTTGAGATACTTAAGCGAATCAGCAATTGAATAATCGATAGCGTTTCAAATTAGAAATTGGAAGTTTGGTTGAATTCTCATTTGGTATAATGATCAATACTATACAAAATAGACTTTTTTGGCATTGAAGGAATTTCATATTTTTAACTGAATGCGGTGATAAAATTGTAGATTGTTGCTATAGACCAACGAAATGACAAGTTCTTTGATCCATTGAGAGCTTTGGATGATGGTAATGGCAATATCGATGTTGACATTTCGGAGTCTTCAGAGAATAGTTCAGTCTCAGGACTCTCTGTTGAAGCATCGGAGAAAGAATGGAACACTTTCAAGAGATTCTTGATGCAAAGATTTCCAGTATCGAAAATGGTCTCGATTTCTTCGGTAAGCAACGCACTTTGTGAATTTAACATTGACAGGGTTTGGTTGCCATTTCAAGGCCTAACGATTGTATTTACTTTGAGAATTTTTGAGTTCCGATACAAATTATGTATGCTTTTCTTTGGAATTTCAGATTTCCGATGCAATCATTAAGAGTAGCGGAACAAGTATGTAAGCAAATCCATTTTTTTTTTCTTTTCTGAGTTGACCTCTGTAGCATTTTAGATTCCGTTTACCTGAAGGTTTTAGTATTTTGTATTTTGTTGTAAGTGTTATCTCAATGAAATCGATATGCAACAGTTGAGAAACCTTCATTGACAAGTAAGAACTTGGAAGAACCAGAAGACATGGAAAAGGTCCCAGAGGAGGGTTCCAAAATCATAACTCGGCAAGAGTATGTCTCTCGGGTAAATGAACTCAAGGATGAAATGGTTCGGGCATGGAATCTTGGTGACAGGGTTACGTCTTTGAAAGCCGCCCTAAAGGTTTACTTTGCTCAAAATTGTTTATAATTTTGATGAATTTTTTTAATCCACCAGTCAAATTTTATGACAAGACTTGATTTAAGACAATCAACTATTGGATAATTGATAGTGTTTCTACCGCCATAAAGGATAAATATTTTTTTTAGTAGGATTCGTGTACAATAACGAGGAAAACATCACATACCTACGAACATTGTCCTTCCTTAGTTTTGTGGGAGAATTAAGATTTATTTATTTTCTCGAATAAAAAAGACACTCTGAAAACTAGGACGTCAATTTGTGTACTGTAACACTTGATTTTAGAATTCATTAAATTGACCATGTGAATGAATTGATAAAATGTTGTCCAGGTTGCTAGGCTGTTGTTGGATACCTCGGTGTTGCAATTTTACGGCACGATTTTTGTTCTAGCTACAGATATTTTGGACATGCTTGGAAGTATGGTTTGGGACCGCATCAAACAAAAATCTGAGTTTTCCGAAGATGGAACTAAACTCTATTCCTTACCAGGTCTCTTATCTTTGGATGTCTTTTGCTGCTCTTAACTTTGTGTTTTCCTATAACTTCTTTGTGGCTTATGGCAGAGAACTTCAAAGCAAGTGATGTTTGCTCTGAAGCCAAAGAAACTTGCTACAACTGGTTTTGCAAAATTGGAGCCATCAGAGAGCTCCTTCCTCGCATGTTGGTCTCTCAGCTTCTTCTGTATTTTTTCCACTCATATATAATGACTCTATGCAAGCTTTTGTATATATCATGAAGAATATCAAGTGACCAAAACTCTACATGAATTTACTGTCTTCCAATCTCATTTCATGAGATTTTAACTTCAGACTTACCTAATGTTTCAGTTACTTGGAGCTCGCAATATTACCTAGCCGACGTTTCTTGCACGACAATCCTGAAGACTGTCTTCAGCGCTTGGTATTAATGATTAGGGGATTATCGGATCCACTAGCATCTGCATATTGCCGTCTATACTTGGCTCGTACTATGCAGAAGTTGCGTTCCTGTAATATTGGTAAAAGATCTAAGCTTCACAGTTGAGCAAATCGATTCTTTTTTGTGTAGAGCTATCTAATAAACTTAGTTGTGTATTCAATTGTTTTCTTTTTGGAACAGCACACCTAGTTAGATCTGTGAACGACATGAAAGTCTCGTTGCAAATCACATCAGATAAGGGCACCTCAGTGAAGAACATCGGTGACAACAAGAGAATAATTATAAGTCTGATAGAACCGACTATTGAGTTTAGTGTGAAATGTATACTCAACGGTGCATCGGAGGTATGCCTTGGACTTTTTATACGCAACAGTACTGCCCGTCTTGAATCCATATGCTTGAATTCGGTGTATGACTACTTTTAGGGAAGAACATAGTAGTTCTTGTTTTATAATTCTCTGTTCTCATTTAGTCACATGGGATAGAAAAGTGTGAAAATAAATAATCTGGCATGGAAATTAATTCTTATCACAGAGACAAGTACGCAGAAGACTCGTGGAGCTTGGACTAGGAAAAACTGAAGAGGAGTTGTTTGGGAATTTTCCTTGCATTTCGGTTCTTCTTCATCATCTACTCAAGGAAATTCCAACTGAAATTGTTAGCTCACAAGCAGTGGAAATTCTTCATCTCATTGAGTGCAATAGCGACAATTCCTTCAGTCAGGTATGTGTTGTATTCCTTTAAACTTCCTGCCAATGTTTCTGTTCGTGTGTTCAATTGCTTTGAATTAAATAGATTTTTGAGAAATTAAAATGAAATACCATCTCATCCCTGTCTGATTATTCTTTTCCTCATTTTGCTTGGGAAAGTGCATGAATTACAGGTTGCTTGGATTCAGGCTTCATGAGAATAAATCTCAAACAGAATCCATCAGACAGGTGGTGGATAAAATTATCGAGGTGATTTGACTTTGAAACAGTAGTTTTCTTTGCTTTAAAATTCCATTATTTATCCTTACCCAGTACGTTGTGTGTTTTTTGTTGCTTCTGATCGAGTATCCTAATTCCTCTATATTTCAATATGGAAAAAAGCCTTTCTTTCTGTACTAATAGTGTAATCTACTAATTCTCGACTATGCTTAATGTTATAAAAAAATTCAGGTCATTTCTCAATACAATAGCTTCAACGAGTACTTGAAGGTTGTCGATGCATTTGTGGATATCATTCTTGAAAACCAGATGGTAAGAAGATTCTGATATCTATTATAGGTCATTTCTCTGTTGTTGCTTGTCTCTTCAAGAGTATTCATATTATTCTTAACCATCATGTATGTTAAATTTGGAAGAAATATGCAATGGTGATTAACTATATTGGTGTGGTCCTTCTAGATGCACAAATCTAATTAAAAAAAAAAAATCAAATCCAATCCGGATCTAATGACTCTTTTTCAGGAAGATAATTTGAATACCGTTTTAGAAGGAATATCAAAGTGGGTGTTCAACAAAGGAACTGATGAAGATGAACAAGCAAGCTTACAGTCCATCTTGGTGAAGCTTCTTCCTCATCACAAGTGTATCGAGGACATCTTTGCTTTGGTTCGCTTCTCTAAAACATTTTAAATCCCTTCTCACATCTTATCTATATTTGAACAATTGTGCTATGTTTCCAAGGCTTCACCATAATAAACACATTGCCCTTTATTTTATTTATTTTTCTCTGATTTCAGAATCATTTTCTTGAGATCTTAGACGTAATGTGTGGGAGCTCCCGTACCATTGTCAACATGCATATCCTTAATATGGCAACACGGTACGAATTCGGAAGATCTCTCTTCATTCTCTACCTTTATTTCACTACACCGATCTCTCTATGTTTCCACATCTTATACGTCCTTTCGCGCTTGTGATGGATCCTGAGTGATACTATGGTATTTACTGGATCATTGTTTCCTCCGACAGGAATGGTTATATATGTGACCCGCCAACTATACAGTTGCTTTTCGATATATCTCGGGATCTGTATGACAGTATAGACTTTTTGGATGTGAAAGACGGTGATAATCAACCAGCGCGTTTGATTTCTCGTTTCGTTAATATGGTAGCTAGCTTCAAATTCCTTCTCATATCTTGTATGCTATTTTTTTTGCCAACCCACCTAACCTGTTCTGATACATTTTCCTTTGTTTTTATTAGGTGGATTATGGGGTAGAAATGGAATCTCATTTGACGTTTTTTGCAGAATGTCGTGGTTCCTTTGGTGGCATTAATGGAATAAAGGTTTATAATAATAATAACAATAAAAATAAGGGTTATTAAGTTATATAGCCACACGGCTATAGTGAATTGAGATATAGTCCACCTTTAGTTAATTTCTTGTAAATAGCTAAGTGGACTTATTAACACATTAGTAAAAGACTTATTTAACACAGCCAAACATGTAAAAAAATAGGTAGTTAATAGGTTGCCACGTATGCTAGTTGGCTATTTACAAAGTATTTACCAAAGGTTGGCTAATTTACAATTCTTATAGTTTAGGTGGCTTACGTAGCCAATTTTTTGTAAAAATAATAATTCATTCTTCTTGTCTTAGTCTTACCAATGCACTTTTACTAACTCGCAGGAAATTCTTGTTCACTCTAGCAATTCCTTAGCAGTCAAGGCTTTGAAACATGGGAATGAACATCTCAGTTTTGTCAGATCATGCATCGCATTCTGTGAAGTTACTCTACCTTCCGTTTCATCTCTGGCTAGTCGGCTAAACCTTTACCTTGAGACCATTGAGGTAATATAGTTTTTTTCTTCTTCTATTTGGCCTCTTTTAAAATCAAGTTGTAGTTAGTTTATATTTTTTTTTTAACTCATTCACGTACCTGAATTTTTTCAGGTTGCTTTGTTAGGCGGTTTAGTGTCTCATTCGGATGGGCTAATTGAATCAGCAATCAGCTGTTTCCAAAGTTTAGACATGACTGATGGTAAATCTTATGATAAATGTAGTCAATCGTGTCTTTTTTCAAAACCCTTTTTCCAAGCTCATTTCATCGCTTTCTGACAGGCTCAAAACTGCAGAGAGACTTAGATGGCATAGTCTCTTCAATTCAAAAACTCTGTAGTCTCTTGGTTATGGCTCCAGGTTGGCAGATTTAAATTTTCATTTTCTTAGTAAATCCCGGTGCCACTCTTTTAATTTTAATATCCAAGTTGAAACTAAAAAAAAAAAATCCGTTTTCTCATGTGAAGGTAATCCCGAACTAGGAGCCACGTGCTTTCTCAAAACTATCTCATCACTTGTTAATTCCCGGTCATGGTACTCTTTTACATTTTTCTACACTTGATATATAAACTCGCTTAGTTCGCTTCGCTCCAACAAATTCCTTGTGTTTTCTATGATCGGTGTTGTACTTTTTTTTTTCTTCTTTCGATGCAGGCTCAAACCGAAAATGAAGGCCAAAATTCTTTGTTCAGTCCTTGTACTGTTAGCCACGTTGTCTCAAAACAAACTTCCGTATCACGCTGATCCAAAGAAGGTAAAATGGCGTTAACATTATTACCTTTTACGACTCGGGTCTCTTCCATATATTTTTCACATGTGATCTCTTCAGGTTCTAGGAAATGATTATTTATTCTACGGTGACTTATCTTATACGCACGAAGTCACCTCATTCGCGGAACTTGTTCTTCAACACTTGGTTGATACGATTCAACAAGAACCTTCTCCGGTAGATATGACACATTATATACAAATCACCTCTTTTTTGTTTGTTTTTTTAGCAGAAATAGTCCCTGAACTGGCGCTTTGGTCTATAAACTAATTTTTTTTAGCAAAATAGTCCTCAAGCTATTGATTTTGTAACATTTTAGTCATTTACATATGAATATTAAACTCTTTAGTGAAACTGTATCACAAAAACCTAAAACATATTTGTAAACTTAAAGTTTTAATTTTACAAATGAAACTATTTTCATTATACTATAAACTCCAAAATATAAATTAGTTGAAACACTTTTTGAATTTTTAGAGCCAGGTTTTATTTTAATATTACTAATTAAGATTATAAACAAGCAATTTGAGTTTGTGTTTGTGAATATGGTTCCAGTTATTTAGGCCATATGTTTCATTATAAATTTCAATAGTTTGAGAACCATAATTAGTTTACAAATCAAAATGTCACTCCCAGAATAGTTCATGGACTATTTACCCTAAAAGCCTTTTTCTTTTTCTTCTTCCCTTTATACCACTATTTACGGTGCTCATCATCTTATGAAACAAAGGCGGCTCGTGGAAGCACGGCACTCGAAGCTTGCAACTGCATTGCATCGTCTTTCACTGTAAGACCTTTCGCTCCAAATTCGTATACAAAAACTGAACTTATGTTGACTTTTTTTTTTTTTTTTTTACCATTTGACAATTTTTTTTGGCAGCCGAGTCCGGAGACATCTCTAATCTGCTCCAAACTTATCAAAACCGCTGAGACGTGTTTGGGAACGAGGGATCGCTACCTCCGATCCACCGTCGAGTATTTGAGCTTGCGACTAGTTCATGTTTGACGAACACGGAAAAAAAAAAAAGTTCGGATTTGATTTTCTTATGAATTTTTCCCGGAGTTGATGCAAAATTTTGAGTTACTAGCGGATTTATCTGAGCTCATGAAAGTAAAGATGGTTACAATTTTTTTATTTTATTATGTATGTATTAAATTGATATGATAGTTCACTTTAAAAGATGTATGCCGTGGCTAGTAATATTTTTATCATCCACTACTGGTGTTAATGTTGGAATAAAAAAAAAATTATACTATTTTTATTTAGATTGACGAAACAAACCAATCATTATAATTTAGAGCAAGAAGTCATTGGCATCAGCAAAATGTAAAATCATACTTTAAAAAAAAGTAGGGTTTCAGTTCACATGGGTTCAATATTATTTGCTAACAGTTTTCTCCCAAATGAGCAGTAAACCTTTTTTTTTTTATAATTAAAAGTCAATTATTTTACTATTAGAAAAAAAAGGGTTCTTCTCTTACAAGGTTTACAAACTTACAATGAATGAACATATTTGCACAATGCACCCCTGTAGATATCAGAAATAACAAAAAGAACTAACATATTTTTAGTCAGTTTCCCTTTTTTTATGTTTGAAGACATTAATTTTAGTCGCTTTTGAAAGCGCTCAATCTCAACCATCGCTTTTCTTCTTCTTCTTCGTTGAATCAGGTAATTCTCTTTGCTCAATTCGCTTCGTTTTGTTTATGAATCTCAATGTTCAGACATCTCTTCCTTTTCGAAGCCTTATCGAGTCTCGAGGCTCTCTCACAGTTTATGTACTTTTGTTCTTGAGTTTTGAAGAAAAAACACTTAATTAGCCGAAACATTGTTTATAGACTACGCTCTGTTGTGATTTTAGAAGCAATCTAGGTCGAAAAAGGAAAGGAAAAAAAAAAAAAAAAACTGAAACTGTACAGCGATTGATTGTTGGTGCTTCGTTCAAAATTCGGGTTCAGATTATGAAATTCCTCGAACTCATCGAGCTTCTGTGTGCGTGTATGTTCTTCTCCGTCTTTTTTTGCAGTCGGAGGTATATATAATATAGCATAACCAAACGGAAAAGTTAGGTCGGAAAATCCGAGATGAGCGTGGTTGGGTTCGACGTTGGGAATGAGAATTGCGTCATCGCCGTGGTGAAGCAGAGAGGAATCGACGTCCTTCTGAACGACGAGTCCAAACGGGAAACGCCGTCCGTGGTGTGCTTCGGCGAGAAGCAGAGGTTTTTGGGGTCCGCCGGAGCGGCCTCGGCGGTGATGAACCCCAAGACGACGGTGACTCAGGTGAAGAGGCTGATCGGAAGGAAATTCTCCGACCCCGAAGCCCAGACCGAGCTCGAAAAACTCCCCTTCGAGACCTCCGAGTCCTCCGCCTCCGACGGAGGAATCTCGATCCGGATCGGTGGCCGGGAATTCAGCCCCGTCCAGGTCACCGCGATGCTCTTCGCCCACCTGAGAGACCTCGCGGAGAAGAACCTCGAGACGGTTGGGGTCTCGGAGTGCGTGATCGGCGTTCCCGCGTACTTCACCGACCTCCAACGCCGGTCTTACTTGGACGCCGCCGCGATCGCCGGCCTGAAGCCCCTCAGGCTCGTCCACGATTGCACCGCCACCGCGCTCAGCTACGGGATCTACAAGTCGGACTTCTCTCCGGCGGGCCCGACCTTCGTCGTGTTCATGGACGTTGGCCACTGCGATACTCAGGTAACGATGAGATTTCGGTTTCAATTTTTCGGTACTTGTGTTTTAGCTAAATAGCCCATTGAAATGAATAGATTTGCAAATTAGTCGGGTTGTCTAATTTATTAGTGAAATAGCCAAAAATTTGGAAGTAACAGGTTTCGATTATATTTTTGAGCCGATTTAATTTTTTGAAAGTGCTAAATTGCGTATATGAATCGTCAAAAATTATAATCATCGTGTCAAAAAATATTTTGAGAATGTAACTTTGGCTATTTCTCTAAAAGCTTGAAACTTTGGCAATTAGTTTCAATTGGCTATTTTGTAATATTTAGGTGAAGCATATAGCCAATGCTTTGCAAATGATATGAAACTAGCCAAACTTATAACAAAAAAAAACTCACTTGCATCCAAACTCTGGAAAATTGTTATTAAAAAAAAAAAAAAAAATTGTCTAACGCGTCCATTTTACTGAATTTCTCTTTTTTTAAATAAGAATTTTAATTTTTTAGGTTGAAACACGGTTAATCTTAAAAGTAAGTTTAAAGGTTGAAATTCGCACATTTTACACACAGGTCTCCGTGGCCGCTTTCGAGCCGGGCCACATGAAGATGGTCTCCCACGCTTTTGACTCCTGCCTCGGAGGGAGAGACTTCGACGAGGCTTTGTTCGTCCATTTCGCGGCGGAGTTTAACGAGCGGTACAAAATCGACGTGCGTTCGAACGTCAAGGCGAGCGTGAGGCTCCGCGCCGCGTGCGAGAAGGTGAAGAAGGTGCTTAGCGCGAACGCCGAGGCACCTCTGAACATTGAGTGTCTCATGGACGAGAAGGACGTGAAGGGGTACATCAAGAGAGAGGATTTCGAGAGGCTCGTTTCGGGTTTGTTGGACAGGATCGTCGTTCCGTGTAGGAAGGCTCTGGCCGACGCAGGGTTGACCGCCGAGAGGGTTCATTCGGTCGAGCTCGTGGGGTCGGGATCGAGGGTCCCGGCGATCATGAGGTCGTTGGTCTCGGTTTTCAAGAGAGAGCCGCGGAGGACTCTGAACGTGAGCGAGTGCGTAGCTCGGGGTTGTGCTCTCCAAGGCGCTATGCTCAGTCCCGTCTTTCGGGTCAGAGAATATGAGGTTTGTTTTACAAAAGACACTAACTTTAATCTCCTGTTTTGTTTGAACTTTTTTTGTCTTGTTTGGATTGAGGAAAATTTGGTGGAAAATTTAACAACTAAAAGCGGGTTCTAATTTTATTTGAAAATAGCGAGTAAATGAAAAATCCAAAGAAACTTGCGTGTGTGGGGGATTTCGTTTCCATGCCTTGTTCATGTGTGCCTCCTTTAATTTTTTTTTTTTTTTCAATTTTAGTAGTTTTTTTCTATAATTTATTTTAAACACATCCAATCGATAATGAATTTTTTTTCGGGGAATCTATTTTCTTCCCCTTCGGGTTTTCCTTGACTTCCAAACACACTAAAAATAATTTTTATTTTCACTCAACTTTTCCTCACCATTCTCATTTTCCTTGTTGGAATCCCGGGTTCTAAAAAAAAGCCTTTAAGTGTTCATAATTTGGTCGGATAAACTATCGAAGTGGTGCGTCTGATCTTCATCTTCATCTTCATCTTCAGGTTCAAGATTCTCTTCCTTACTCGATTGGATTCTTGTTGGACGATGGTCCTATTATTGGCACCAAGGCTAACGGAGTTTTGTTCCCGAGAGGCCAACCCATCCCAAGCGTTAAGATTCTGACGCTTCAAAGAAACAGTTCCTTCAAATTGGAAGCGTTCTATGCCGATCCCAACGAATTGCCTCCGGGAACATCCCCAAAAATTAGTAGCTTCACGGTAAATACTCAAGTTCCTTGAGAAATGTCTTCTTAAGGGTAATTATTATATTTCTTATTTTCGACTCTTCATTTATGCAGATTGGTCCGATTCAAGGATCCCATAGCGAAAGAGCCAAGATTAAGATTAAAATCCAGTTGAACCTCCACGGAATCGTCAATATTGAATCAGCCACGGTACGCAAGAACATCAATAGATTTAATGGCACTCAATATAGTTTGCCTTACATGTGATTTCGACGTTTCAGTTGATAGACGATCATTTCGATGGTCATGCCACGAGTAACGAAGCTCATTCAACGGACGCAATGGATGTGGACGGCACGTCTGTTTCTGGGTATTCCGAGAGGGTCTCCAATGGGGTGGAAGATATGCACACGGAATCTTCTCACTCTTCTGTAAGTTTGCCATTAAAGTCAATCATCCTTGCACTTGAACATGTATAAGAAATGAAAACAAGACATTTGGGGTTATTATTATTCGGAAATTTGTGTCTACTTGAAAATCATACTCACCAGTTTTCTCGTTCCCAGGCTAATTCTGGCAAAAAGGATAAAGCCACGAGGCAGGATATACCCGTCAGTGAGAATATATACGGTGGAATGTCTAGCGGTGAGCTCATGGAAGCTCGTGAGAAAGAACTTGAGTTGGCCCAACAAGACCAAACCATGGAAGAAACTAAAAACAGGAAGAACGCTTTAGAGTCATACGTATATGACACTCGTAATAAGGTATTATGCTGTATGGGTTGACAGATTTTTTTATGTTATTTTCCGTGACCGCTGAATTTTATATTGACCATGTTCGTGTGGTAATAATTAGCTATTCAACACGTATCGGAGTTTCGCAAGTGATGAAGAGAGAGAAGGTATCTCCGCGAACTTACAACAGACTGAGGAGTGGCTTTATGACGAAGGAGATGATGAAACTGAAAATGCATATATTTCAAAGATGGAGGATCTTAAGAGGGTTTGTTATCTCTTCTTATATTGTCGTAACCGTAATTTTTGTATTATATATATAATATAAATATATTTCTCCTATCTCTTCAATAGCTGGTGGATCCAGTCGAGAACCGATACAAGGAAGAGGATTCAAGAGCACGAGCCACGAGAGATCTTTCGAAGTGCATTTCGGATTATCGTATGTCAGCGGATTCGCTCTCCACCAATAAAAAAGAATCGGTATGTGTGTTATCAGCGAGTCCGTATCGTATTATCAACTCGCTCAATATCCTAAAAAAAATCGATCTTCAGATTGTTAACGAGTGTCTTAAAGTCGAGCAATGGCTGAGAGATAAAACCCAAGAACAAGATTCTGTTCCGAGAAATATGGATCCAGTGATATGGTCACACGATATCGAGAGCAAGATGAGCGAACTAAACTCGTAAAAACTTTCTACTCTTTTCTTTCTACTTCGAGGTTTTCACATATTGAACTTATTTTGGGTCCATTGTGCTCTCCTTAATATTTGAACAATTTTTTTCTTCTCAGGGCATGTAAGAATATATTGAGATCTAGAGCTTCACCAAATAAGTCAGACCACCACGAATGAATCCGCGGGAGTGATGACTAGTTCGAGAAGTTTTGTTTAGATTCTTGTCTTATGAGAACTGTAGATCTCTTGCGTCCAGTTTTGTTTTGTTTTTTTGTTTTTTTTTTTAACTTATATCTTTATATAGATTGATTTATGAATTATGAGGTGGGAATATAATACCAGCTTTTATATTAGCTCAATTTTTTCCCACAAAAAAATCTTGTTTGATTCAGGAAAGCTGTAGAGGACAGAGATTTTAGCAATCCATGTTGTGCTTGGCCATGAAAAAGTTAAAATAAAAAAAAAATAAAAAAAAAAACAGGTTGTACTTGTGTCTATTTACATTGCAGCTAATAGTGTTTTTTTTTTTTTTTTTTATCATCAATGTGTTTTTTTTTTCCAATATTTTTTAATTGTGCTAAGAACAACCGATGATTTTGCTGTTGGACTCGAAAACCATGTTCAATAAGTTGATTTTTTTCAGTGCTGCTAATTCATTTGGATGTATATGATTATGAACAAATACTTGCCTAAAGATATCTTTTTCATATCTAATCTAGATCTATCCTTTCTCACTCCCTCCCCTGGGGCCAAATCCAGAGGGGACTTTGGTCACCAATTGGGTATCCTTTCGGCCGTGCGGTGGAACGTTGCCGGAAAAAGAGAGGCAACAATGGAGCGGAGCGTGATGGTAGAGGTGTGCCGTTCCTCGACGTGGAAGTTCGCGGAACGTGTCTGCTACGAATTTCGATGGCGAGATTAAAACTTATTTTGGTTTGTTTCATTTTTTAGGGGGGGCTTTTGAATCTTTTATTGTGTTGTTGCAGTTTGCTTGGTTTAGTTTTCTTTGGAGACAAATTAGTTGTCGTCCACTATCCCGTTGTGGATTTCCTGTTAGGTTTTTTTTTTTTTAAATGTTGGCTGAAGAATCATCTTTTTCGTGGTCGCTGGACAAAGGTTGATTGGATCTATCCATCAATCATCATGGATACTTTGAAAGAGTCACATGTGTGCTCGAATGTTATTTTACTCGTTTGTTCCTCCTTATGTCGGAAGCATACACAGGACGTGTGTCACGACCCGCGAGCGACAGCTCACGAGCCGTGACCGGTTGACTCTGAAACAATACAAACTCAAAATATAAATGAATAAATATTAATTAGTCGCGAAAATCCGGGGAATTTTTTTTCGCTTTTTAACTTAGAGTCTTATAGCGACTTCTATAGATTTATGTTCCGGAACAAATAAACAAACCCCCGGTCTAAACCCCATAGCCCATAGGTCAAGGCAACACGCGCTCGGTCTCGGTCTTCGACTTCATTTCCCGCTTACGAGCTTCTTCTTTATCTACATTACCAAGGGACATAAAACTATGAGTCGAATGACTCAGCAAGCGGGAGTCTAGCCTATGAAAGAAAAGCAACTAATGCAAAGCATGTGACGTGCGAACAAGCAAACAAGAATGCAGGATGCAGCTATCACCTAAAAGTGACTAATGAGCGCGCATCCTAGAATACTAGCCGTCCCGCAAGGTTATACACTCCTCACTGCTATAACCTCCGGTCCGACTAGAGACCAGTTTTCAACTTCGAGCAGCAGTCGTCAACTGATCTAAGTTTTAACACATGTCTGGGATCCACTAGTGGTACTTCCTTCATCATGACGTCAACGCCACTGGTCTCTGGCATAGTGAGCTCGCGAATCGCGACCATCACCCACTACGCCCCGGTGTGCTCAAGGCAGCTTCCGGTGAGTCTTTCAGCAAGCAATGAGCTCGCGATGCGCGACCTTCACCCATTGCTTCGAGTACTCGGCGCACGGACCGACATGGCCCGCCAAGCACAAGTCAGGGACTTGTGAGTACCACCGACACGAGATTAACGTTTGGGTACACTGCAGCTAGCAGCGTACACGTTAAACTTATATACGGAAGAGCGTGACGGGATAAACCCCGAAAGAAATTATTGTTTCCCTTTGAAGCTCGTTTAGTGTTTTAAGTTGAAAGCTCGAAATGTGACTTTCGAACTCTCTACTCTCGATTGAATTTGAGAGTCTATCGCTCTTCCGTCCTCTCGATTCTAACCTACTTCCTAGAGTTAGAAGAGAAGTCTAACCACACACAAAGCAAACAAGGCTGGTTCAAGTTAGCGTTTGAACCTAACGGGCGAACCCGAGCTAAGTTTTCAAGCAAGAGTGGCCGAAGCCTTAACTTTCGAGTTTATTCATTTTTAGGCTTTTACCTACTCTTGTTTACTAGTAAGCAAATGCACAAACAAGCAGGATTATACCCTTGGTAAGTAGTTGACTTATGTCTCCACACTTACCCGGAAATGTTCGACAGAAAGCTTGACGATTCCTGAAGATGTCCTGCTTCTCACGTTCTTCGAGACACTTAGCACTTGTCGAGACGTCGAGAGAACTAGCATCCGGAGTTGAACATCTATTAGTTATTGGATTCGAGTTTACTTAAAGATAATAGGGTTCGTTGTCGGGATTAGAGTTGGTTCGGAATTCGGGAATTTAATTTATTATTCCCCGGTTTTTCGGAAGTTTATTCAAGACTCACGTATCCTCATATCGAGAGTGATACGAAATAATGTTCAACGAGTACTCATGAGTCTTAAATAAATTAAATAATCCGAAATTAAAATAACCGAGAATTCCAAACGAATAATTAAATTAAATTCATAAGCATCGTTAAATAAATAATTTATAAATTATTTATTTAAATTCTGAAAGTACATATCTAAGAGTATTTAAACGCTATAAGCGATTTAAAACTCACGAGTTAATCGAGCTTTATTTCGATAACTCTATCACTTGATATCTTTAGAAACTGATCTCGTCGCTCTTGACTCGTCTGGTTCCCGTTCGTCCGTCAAGATCTGTAATACAAACCTGGAATCCAACGACGAGTTAATATCTTAAATTCCAAACTCTTATCAGTTTCACAATCCAAATCCCGATTCCAAAAATCCCGAACCCAACACCAAACCGAAACCATACTAACCAACGACTCAACATAGACGATCTCAAAACTCAAACCGAGGCTCAGAAAAATAATCACGAGCAGTGAGACCGAGCCAGCCAAAACCAAGCTCACGGTCACAAACAAACATAAGCTTTATGGCCAACACTAATACCAACCAAACAACAATCTCAGCCAAAACAACCACTCAAACCAACATAAAGGTTCTCAGATTCAACATCACAGCCTCAGCTAAACAAATCAACACAAACATCAGAAACCTAACAAAACACACACGGCCAAGACAAGTGAAAACACTGAAACTACGTCCAAACTTCAAATCATCACCGAACAGCCATTATCAAACGAAACCCAAGTCTGAAACAGGTTCATAAACGTCTCAGAAACATCAACCAAAACGCAGAAATCAAAAATCCCAATTCAAACCCTAGTTCATCACATTTTCGGCCAAAAACACAACGAAACTAAGAAATCCGAGTTCAATGAACAAAATCAAGCTATACTCGTCAATCACGAAGCTCAATGAACACTTAGAACCAGTCAATTTCACAGATTTCTCTCGGATTCTAAAAACCCCCAAATTCAAAAACGAACCCTAATTCCTTAGAGTTTCAATTTGGGTAGAAGAATCTCACCTCGTTTCTGGAGGAATTAAACTCTCCGACACTCTCCTACTCGTTCACCGGCGTCTCTTCGTGGTCGGTGTGCTCGGTGGCTCGTGGCGGTCGCGCGCGGCGGTGTGTCGCTCGGTCTACGCGCGCGCGGTGGCTCAGCGGTCGGTGACGCGCGAAGGCGAGAGAGGGAAGAGACGAGTGGGAGGTGGCGGTGGCGACGTCGGGGGCTCGGCGGCGCTGTGTTTCCTCGGCCCGGAGCGCACGCGGTGGAGGCTCGGCGAGACGATAGCGCGGCGCGGAGAAGAAGAAGAATGAGGAGATTGACGAGGGTGGTGGCCGAGTGATGAGAGCTTGCCGTGAGATCTAACTGTTGCTTGAATTTTTTTTTTCGTTGTTCCTGTGCTTCGTTCGGCCGAGAAACGCGAGGAAGAAGAAGGAGAAATAGAGAAGAGAGAGAAACCGAGAATGAGAAATAGAGAGAGTGAGGGACGGGTGAGGTGGCAGTGAAAGAGAGAGGATGAGTGGCTTAAGAGCCTAAGTGGCACCCTCACGCTACGCCACGCGTGCACAGGTGGCCCACTCAATTATTTCCACAATTCTCTTAAAACGACCCCCTTTTCCTCTTTTTCTTACAATCTCATCCTTCAAAATGTTGCACATAAGTCCTTTTAAAATAAAACCTCACAAATCTGTCCTTAATTAAATAGAAAATAATCTTGAAAATAACCGAGAAAATTGTCATTATTTCCCGTTATCTTGAATATATTTAAGGGATTCCGGAATTTATTTTTACTCTTGAGATTTTTAAATCTCCGAGTATGTTTCGAATAATAATATTGGATTACTCGAATATTCTCATTCCGAAATTTCATCGACCTTAAATATTATCATATTCCAAGATATTTAAAATTTAAGGACGTCTCATATGCAACAAGAATTTGAATTAAAACTCGTCCATTTTATTCAAATTCACAAGTCGAGCGGTTACAAAAGTTTATACATTACAATCCATACCCCCTTAAAAGAGTTTCGTCCTCGAAACTTAGAACAAGGAAGGGTATTTCTTTTGCATTTCGCTTTCAAGCTCCCAAGTAGCTTCTTCTGTAGAGTGACTCTTCCAAAGTACTTTGACCAAAGGTATGGTCTTATTCCTTAAGACTTTCTCCTTGCGATCTAGGATTGCGACGGCTGATTCCTCATACCTGATGTCAGGAGAAATTTCAACCTCTTGATCTTGCAGTACATGTGAAGGATCAGACATGTATTTCCGTAGCATCGATACGTGAAATACATCATGGAGGTTGGACATCGACGGTGGTAGAGCTAGGCGATACGCTGCCTTGCCCACTCGCTCCAGAATCTCGAAAGGTCCAACATACCTCGGGCTGAGCTTCCCTTTCTTCCCGAATCTCATGACACCACGCATCGGGGAAACCTTTAAAAAAACTTTCTCTCCTGCTTCGAATTCTAACGGTCGTCTTCGTTTGTCTGCATAGCTCTTTTGGCGACTCTGAGATGTTTTCATTCGGGCTCGAATCGTCTTGATTGCCTCTGTAGTCTGCTCTACCAATTCAGGTCCGAACAGCTTGCTCTCGCCAGCTTCATCCCAATGAATTGGAGAGCGACACTTCCGTCCATAGAGGGCTTCATAAGGCGCCATTCCGATTGTCGCTTGGTAGCTGTTGTTGTAGGAGAATTCGACCAAAGGGAGATAACGACTCCACGAGCCTGGGAAGTCTAAGACACATGCCCGAAGCATATCCTCCAACACTTGTATCGTGCGTTCACTCTGACCATCTGTTTGGGGATGAAAAGCAGTACTGAACTTCAATCGTGTTCCCAAGTTCTCCTGCAGACTCTTCCAAAATTTGGAAGTGAACCGAGTATCTCGGTCGGATACGATTGAATTAGGGATTCCATGGAGACGTACAATCTCCTTGATATATAATTCAGCAAGCTTATCCACCGTGTGAGTGGTTTTGATAGGTAGAAAGTGAGCTGATTTGGTTAATCTATCAACAATAACCCAGACAGAGTCATGACCAGCAGTGGTTTTTGGCAAACCTGACACGAAATCCATCGTTATCTGCTCCCATTTCCATTGCGGAACCTCAAGGGGTTGAAGCATTCCTGCTGGTTTCTGATGTTCTGCCTTGATTTGTTGACAAGTTAAGCACCTTTGAACAAATGCAGCTACATCTTTCTTCATTCCTGGCCACCAATAGACCTTTTTCAGGTCCTGGTACATCTTAGTCACACCAGGATGCACGGAATACGGCATTCCGTGAGCTTCCTCCATTAATTGTCTCTTGATTCCTTCGTCGGACGGTACACAGACTCTCCCGTTACACCTTAGAACATCTTTCTCGTCCAGTGTAAACTTACCTTCAGCGTCATTCTGAGCATCAAACATCTTGCTGAGAAGATACTCGTCTGCGTACTGACCGTCTTTGATCTGTTCCAGCAACATTGGTCGCACACTGAGCGCAGCTATCCTTCCCGTGATTAGCTGAAGCTCCAGCTGCTGAACATCCTTCTTCAGCTTGAGGGACGTCTCAACTAGACTTGCTAGTGAAACTACCGACTTACGACTGAGCGCATCAGCGACCTTATTAGCTTTACCAGGGTGATAGTGCAGCTCAAAGTCGTAGTCATTCAGAAGTTCCAACCAGCGTCCTTGTCGCATGTTCAGCTCTTTCTGGGTGAAGAGATACTTCAGCGTCTTATGGTCCGTATAAATGTCGCAATGAACTCCATACAAGTAGTGTCGCCATATTTTAAGCGCAAAAACAACTGCTGCGAGCTCCAGATCATGCGTAGGGTACCGGGTTTCATAATCCTTCAGCTGTCGCGAGGCATAAGCAATAACCTTACCATGCTGCATTAGAACCGCGCCTAATCCTTGCTTAGAGGCATCACAGTAGATCGCGAATCCGTCGGCTCCCTGAGGAATAGTGAGCACTGGAGCCGTGGTCAGACGATTCTTCAGCTCCTGGAAGCTTTCTTCACACTTCTCAGACCAGACAAACTTCTGTCCTTTACGGGTCAGTTGGGTTAACGGCATGGCTAATTTAGAAAATCCTTCTACGAACTTCCTGTAGTAGCCTGCAAGACCCAAGAAGCTTCTTATCTCGGTTACCGTCTTCGGCTGATTCCACTGCTTCACTGCTTCCACTTTGGTCGGATCTACCATGATTCCTGTGCTACTGACTACGTGACCGAGGAAAACAACGTGCTCCAGCCAAAATTCACACTTTGAGAACTTGGCGTACAGTTGCTTTTCTCGTAGTCTTGTCAGAGCCATCTCTAGATGTTGCGCGTGTTCTTCCTTGGTTTTTGAGTAAATCAGGATGTCATTAATAAACACGATGATGAACTTGTCCAAGAAATCCTCGAATACTCGATTCATCAAGTTCATAAATGCTGCAGGTGCATTGGTTAGTCCAAAAGACATAACTAGGAACTCGTAATGACCATAACGAGTTCTAAAAGCCGTCTTTGGAATGTCCTCGTCCCGAACCTTCAGCTGATGGTACCCTGATCGCAGATCAATCTTCGAAAACACAGTTGCTCCAGCAAGTTGGTCGAACAGATCATCAATGCGCGGCAACGGATACTTGTTTTTTTATTGTCACCTGATTTAGGCCACGGTAATCGATACATAACCGTAACGAACCATCTGTCTTCTTGACGAACAAGACTGGCGCTCCCCATGGCGAATGGCTCGGTCTGATGAATCCCTTATCCAATAACTCTTGGAGTTGCGTCTTAAGTTCCTTCAATTCCGCCGGAGCCATCCGATATGGGGTCTTCGAAATCGGTGCTGTTCCTGGAAGGAGTTCTACATAAAATTCGACTTCACGGTCAGGAGGTAGACCTGGAAGATCTTCTGGGAAAACATCCAGAAAGTTCCTCACAACAGGAATATCTTGCGGTTGTGGCTTGGTCGCCTTCGCAGTATCCACAACACTCGCGAGATATCCGGCACATCCCTGCTGCATCATCTTCAACGCTTTAAGTGCCGATATGACGGGAAATTCCAACTTCCGAGAGGAACCTTGGAATTGGAATGGTTCAAGCCCCGGTTCTTGAAACAAAACCGACTTCTTTCTACAATCAATGACTGCATAATGCTTACTTAACCAATCCATTCCAAGTATTACATCATAGTCAACCATTTCTAGTTCAATCAGGTCTGCATCAAGGACCCGATCCTGAACTTGAATAGGCACATCTTTATACCAGTATAGCGACTGATATCTCTCCCCTGAGGGTGTAACCGTAACAAACGGATACGAGAAGGTCTATTTGTTTCTACTCAACTGATCAGATCTTCTAGAGAAGCCTTGGAACTAGAATGGTTAAGTCTTTGTTTCTAAAATGAAACAGACTTCCTCATACAATCAATAACCGCGTAATGATTGTCTAACCAATCCATTCCGATGATCACATCGTAGCTCACTTGGCTCACAAAATCTACGTTCAAACCGTGCACAAACTTCATCTTGCGAGCCTGATTAGTGGGTACCCAGGAAGAAGCGAACCTTGCCAACGAATCAAACTTCGCTACATACTCAAGGATAAACAACGAACCTTGACGCAAGGTCATAAACTCGCGTGCCTTGTTTGATAAGTTAGCTTCGCTAAGATACTTCCCATGAAACAAATTCAAAGAATGTACCCACGTCATCGTGTAGACATCCTCATACGACGCCACTACCTCCCACCATTCTCTGGCCTCATATATCAGCTAATTACGGCACACGTTACCTTCTCAGCATCTGACAGTTGCATGTAACTACAAATCTGCTGGATTTTCATGAGTCACTTCTCAGCTATGGTTGGGTCAACGTTGCCGTCAAAAGTCGGAGACTTCTGCTTCCAGAATCTCTTATACGCAAGTTCACCAATCAGAGGAACGACATCAAGAACCTAGAAGTTCAACTCTTCAGGAGGATCCACGAGCACCTGCGGTGGATTCTTACGTCGTCCTACCTGGGCTGGAGGTCCAAGGTTTGGCTGGGGTGGCGCGTTCGATCTCATCAAAAGATCCGCGATCGCTCGGTTATGTTGCTCTATCCGCTGAGCAGAGCTTGATTCAGATGCTCCATCTGGTCGTCTCTTCGAGCGGCGTCAACAACTCAAACCTTCAGCATGCGTCTAATCTCTATGAGATCCGCAGTTGGAACATTCTCGGTATTAGACGTATCTTGTCTAGGCCTTATCCCTTCTTATTTTCACGTATAAGAGGGCGATCAAGGTTGAGCAAACAACCATCACGAGAATGCATAACCAAAAGGACTAGCCTTTCAAGGTCTAGTCGAACGAGAGACTTAAACACAACCTCAAGACTCCTTGTTACACACACACACACAAGACTACAACCAACTCTAGTGGTTGCCAAGCAAACGTCTACGCAGCTGAGTCAGCCGGAGGCTCAGCAAAAACCTCTTCGGGATTTCCCTCGTCATGGCTTGCCCTCTCGTCATCATGCGGAAATAACCCATTAGAAACAACTATCGGGGGGTAAGGTACTCAAACACCACATCGCGTCACGACGAGGAACACAGTCTGCACTCGCAAGACTGCAAACGAGGGACAATCATATGCCAACCTCACATAAGAGAGCTATGTACACAACTCTCAAAGGTCGATACTTGGCTGGAAACTATCCTTGAGCACAACGGCACCAGTCCACACTCTCTTGGACAAATCGGCCTTCACGTCGGACAACCGATTCAAACTCAAGCTGGTAGAATCCGTAAGCTTACTCATTTCACTCATCCTTCTCCATCTGGCCCCAAGCGTGTTCTGCATCACATTCGAGAACATCTCTCGATCACGGCTGACATCGCCATCAGCGGTGTAACGAGTCCATCGACTCAACGCTGGGCCAAAGAAGAGGATCACCGCGATACTCATCGAAAGCGGTGAGGCATTGAGGCGACACTAATCCCTTCACATGTTAACTGATCCATCGGCCCCAAGAGACGGTGCCTCTCACGCCATAGAACACGCGTACGAAACTCATCTAAGATGAGATCCAACTTCTGGCAACTCATCCTGCATCCTAACTCACGACATGTTGACTATACGCACAACACCGTCACATGGCCTATCAGTGACCCATACCGAGAACACGTATTCCAAGTCTACAGAAACGGCTAAACCTGGGGCTCTGATACCAAAAAGTTTGTCACGACCCGCGAGCGACAGCTCACGAGCCGTGACCGGTTGACTCTGAAACAATACAAACTCAAAATATAAATGAATAAATATTAATTAGTCGCGAAAATCCGGGGAATTTTTTTTCGCTTTTTAACTTAGAGTCTTATAGCGACTTCTATAGATTTATGTTCCGGAACAAATAAACAAACCCCCGGTCTAAACCCCATAGCCCATAGGTCAAGGCAACACGCGCTCGGTCTCGGTCTTCGACTTCATTTCCCGCTTACGAGCTTCTTCTTTATCTACATTACCAAGGGACATAAAACTATGAGTCGAATGACTCAGCAAGCGGGAGTCTAGCCTATGAAAGAAAAGCAACTAATGCAAAGCATGTGACGTGCGAACAAGCAAACAAGAATGCAGGATGCAGCTATCACCTAAAAGTGACTAATGAGCGCGCATCCTAGAATACTAGCCGTCCCGCAAGGTTATACACTCCTCACTGCTATAACCTCCGGTCCGACTAGAGACCAGTTTTCAACTTCGAGCAGCAGTCGTCAACTGATCTAAGTTTTAACACATGTCTGGGATCCACTAGTGGTACTTCCTTCATCATGACGTCAACGCCACTGGTCTCTGGCATAGTGAGCTCGCGAATCGCGACCATCACCCACTACGCCCCGGTGTGCTCAAGGCAGCTTCCGGTGAGTCTTTCAGCAAGCAATGAGCTCGCGATGCGCGACCTTCACCCATTGCTTCGAGTACTCGGCGCACGGACCGACATGGCCCGCCAAGCACAAGTCAGGGACTTGTGAGTACCACCGACACGAGATTAACGTTTGGGTACACTGCAGCTAGCAGCGTACACGTTAAACTTATATACGGAAGAGCGTGACGGGATAAACCCCGAAAGAAATTATTGTTTCCCTTTGAAGCTCGTTTAGTGTTTTAAGTTGAAAGCTCGAAATGTGACTTTCGAACTCTCTACTCTCGATTGAATTTGAGAGTCTATCGCTCTTCCGTCCTCTCGATTCTAACCTACTTCCTAGAGTTAGAAGAGAAGTCTAACCACACACAAAGCAAACAAGGCTGGTTCAAGTTAGCGTTTGAACCTAACGGGCGAACCCGAGCTAAGTTTTCAAGCAAGAGTGGCCGAAGCCTTAACTTTCGAGTTTATTCATTTTTAGGCTTTTACCTACTCTTGTTTACTAGTAAGCAAATGCACAAACAAGCAGGATTATACCCTTGGTAAGTAGTTGACTTATGTCTCCACACTTACCCGGAAATGTTCGACAGAAAGCTTGACGATTCCTGAAGATGTCCTGCTTCTCACGTTCTTCGAGACACTTAGCACTTGTCGAGACGTCGAGAGAACTAGCATCCGGAGTTGAACATCTATTAGTTATTGGATTCGAGTTTACTTAAAGATAATAGGGTTCGTTGTCGGGATTAGAGTTGGTTCGGAATTCGGGAATTTAATTTATTATTCCCCGGTTTTTCGGAAGTTTATTCAAGACTCACGTATCCTCATATCGAGAGTGATACGAAATAATGTTCAACGAGTACTCATGAGTCTTAAATAAATTAAATAATCCGAAATTAAAATAACCGAGAATTCCAAACGAATAATTAAATTAAATTCATAAGCATCGTTAAATAAATAATTTATAAATTATTTATTTAAATTCTGAAAGTACATATCTAAGAGTATTTAAACGCTATAAGCGATTTAAAACTCACGAGTTAATCGAGCTTTATTTCGATAACTCTATCACTTGATATCTTCAGAAACTGATCTCGTCGCTCTTGACTCGTCTGGTTCCCGTTCGTCCGTCAAGATCTGTAATACAAACCTGGAATCCAACGACGAGTTAATATCTTAAATTCCAAACTCTTATCAGTTTCACAATCCAAATCCCGATTCCAAAAATCCCGAACCCAACACCAAACCGAAACCATACTAACCAACGACTCAACATAGACGATCTCAAAACTCAAACCGAGGCTCAGAAAAATAATCACGAGCAGTGAGACCGAGCCAGCCAAAACCAAGCTCACGGTCACAAACAAACATAAGCTTTATGGCCAACACTAATACCAACCAAACAACAATCTCAGCCAAAACAACCACTCAAACCAACATAAAGGTTCTCAGATTCAACATCACAGCCTCAGCTAAACAAATCAACACAAACATCAGAAACCTAACAAAACACACACGGCCAAGACAAGTGAAAACACTGAAACTACGTCCAAACTTCAAATCATCACCGAACAGCCATTATCAAACGAAACCCAAGTCTGAAACAGGTTCATAAACGTCTCAGAAACATCAACCAAAACGCAGAAATCAAAAATCCCAATTCAAACCCTAGTTCATCACATTTTCGGCCAAAAACACAACGAAACTAAGAAATCCGAGTTCAATGAACAAAATCAAGCTATACTCGTCAATCACGAAGCTCAATGAACACTTAGAACCAGTCAATTTCACAGATTTCTCTCGGATTCTAAAAACCCCCAAATTCAAAAACGAACCCTAATTCCTTAGAGTTTCAATTTGGGTAGAAGAATCTCACCTCGTTTCTGGAGGAATTAAACTCTCCGACACTCTCCTACTCGTTCACCGGCGTCTCTTCGTGGTCGGTGTGCTCGGTGGCTCGTGGCGGTCGCGCGCGGCGGTGTGTCGCTCGGTCTACGCGCGCGCGGTGGCTCAGCGGTCGGTGACGCGCGAAGGCGAGAGAGGGAAGAGACGAGTGGGAGGTGGCGGTGGCGACGTCGGGGGCTCGGCGGCGCTGTGTTTCCTCGGCCCGGAGCGCACGCGGTGGAGGCTCGGCGAGACGATAGCGCGGCGCGGAGAAGAAGAAGAATGAGGAGATTGACGAGGGTGGTGGCCGAGTGATGAGAGCTTGCCGTGAGATCTAACTGTTGCTTGAATTTTTTTTTTCGTTGTTCCTGTGCTTCGTTCGGCCGAGAAACGCGAGGAAGAAGAAGGAGAAATAGAGAAGAGAGAGAAACCGAGAATGAGAAATAGAGAGAGTGAGGGACGGGTGAGGTGGCAGTGAAAGAGAGAGGATGAGTGGCTTAAGAGCCTAAGTGGCACCCTCACGCTACGCCACGCGTGCACAGGTGGCCCACTCAATTATTTCCACAATTCTCTTAAAACGACCCCCTTTTCCTCTTTTTCTTACAATCTCATCCTTCAAAATGTTGCACATAAGTCCTTTTAAAATAAAACCTCACAAATCTGTCCTTAATTAAATAGAAAATAATCTTGAAAATAACCGAGAAAATTGTCATTATTTCCCGTTATCTTGAATATATTTAAGGGATTCCGGAATTTATTTTTACTCTTGAGATTTTTAAATCTCCGAGTATGTTTCGAATAATAATATTGGATTACTCGAATATTCTCATTCCGAAATTTCATCGACCTTAAATATTATCATATTCCAAGATATTTAAAATTTAAGGACGTCTCATATGCAACAAGAATTTGAATTAAAACTCGTCCATTTTATTCAAATTCACAAGTCGAGCGGTTACAAAAGTTTATACATTACAACGTGCTATCACTTGAACTTAGTGTTAGATTTAATTCGACTTAAGTCTGTCGTGTTTTTCGTACTAAGATGTTATGCTCTTGTATTTATGAGTGTTAATACCCTATTTCTAATGGAAATTTCATCCGGTAACAAAAAAATTGCCTAAACATCTCTAAATATTATTATAAATGCTAAATTTGATTTTTTTAAATTTATTTATTTTACAAAATACCTCAAATTTATTTTGTATACACTCATTGCAAATTTAGAAAACTATACAACATTTACAAAAATACCCTTAGAGCAACTTCAATGGAGGTTGTCCATACTTAAGTGGAGCTTAGGTGGAAAGCAACTCAAGTTGTTATTGTATTGTGGGCAACTTAAAATGTCACAATAATTATGACAATGGTACTCATATATGACACCAATGCTCACCAATATTTTATACAAAAATAATTTAAAGTGGATATAAAATAAATAAAAAAGAAATAATATGTCAATATTATAATTAACTTTTATGAATGCTCATATTGGAATATTTTGTCCAAAAAATATCTATTAATAATATAAAGTATTTATGACGATATGTCATGTCATGAATAAACTTCTCTTAGCACTTCTCTAATGTGACCGTTACCCGCGTTCCGGCCCGTTAATCGATTTATTCGGGTCAGGTAATACCCGTTCTTTTTTGGTAAACGGGTAATACCCGTTAAAGTTTTAACGGGTCCGGATACGGGTAACGGAATAGCCATCCCGTACCCGGTTACCCGAGACCCGACCCGTTAACTTTTAAATATTTAAAAATATAATAAATCATATGTTTACATAATTAGATGATATATTTTAAACATTGTTTTTAAAAATATAATAAATCATATGTTTACCTAAAGATGATATATTATTTTTAAACTTTATATTGTTGATAGATTTTTATTTTATAAACGGGTAAGCGAGTCTACCCGACCCGCTACCCTTTTTTTAAACCGGGTAAACGGGTAACGGGTCCAACATTTTTAACCCGTTTACCCGGCGGGTATCCCCGTTACCCGGCCCGTCTCAAAATCCGGGTAAACGGGTCTGGATAACGGGTAAAAAATTATAGCGGGTACGGGTAACGGAATAGGTGTACCCGGCCGTACCCGTTGCCATCCCTACATTTGAGCATTAAAAAGGTTCAATTTCCTCACTAGTCATATTTTCAGTCAGTCTCAGATTCAGGTCATGAAAACATTGCGATTTAATAACATTTCTCGAATTTAGAAATCTATTATATTTGTTTCGCCTGTGTCAAGTCAACAAGAATGAAATGCAGAAGATACAAAAACATGTTATGTGTCAGGTTTTCCTTTTAGTTTTGCCATAACCTCCTCTATCCTGCACAACCAGATACATAAAAGACAAGCAAATTACAAAAAAAGTAAAAAAAAAAAAAAAAAAAAAAAAAAAAAAAAAAAAAAAACCTTTTAGTTTCAGATTTATACCTTCTTGTACTGGTTGTATGCCATTTGGCCTGCCAATTCATTCCCATTCTTGTCAACATAAACCTGCAACCAAGACGAACAACACACCATTGATGGACAGCCTTTGAATTTAACTTGAATTTCGGTAGACACTCAGTTGATTTCGATCATAAGAACAATCGAATTCCACTGATAAACAATAAAAGACAATACAAGATAACCAAGTATTCGAGATAAACCCATAACCAACTAATTCATCCCTCTCCGAATTAATTATTTTCAGCTGCTACTCATTGCCTAAAGACTACAAAAAAAAAAAATAATAATAATAAATAATGTACCTTTTTCCCATTCGGACCAGTGAACCAATGGCCACCGGCGGCGCCACCTGGCGCACCTTTTCCCTTCTTCGAGACTTTCCGAGCTCTACTTGTCGGCGTTGGTTTAGCCTGTTTAGGATCGACCCAGCTCTGAGAGGCTCGAGAACTCTCTCCTGTAGAGTTTCTTCCACGTTTCGCGTTTCTACCTTGATCAACTTGTTGAGTCGCTCGTCGTTTGGAAGGATCTTTATTCCCAAATTGACCCCTGCCCGGGAAAAAAAAATTACATTAACACGTTATTCCTTTGATCTTAAAAAAAAAATTAGAAAGATAAGCTGATGAAACAAAATGTACTTACAGGTAATCGATGGCTGACGCACTATTTGGTTGATTTATGACATCATTTCCGACACATAGCGGATAGAAGTTGGACAATCGCTCGCAAACCAATTCGCGAATCCTCCGATCTCGATGGAGAAAGTACCGATGAGCAGGAACGGAACGTTCGGCTTTGTTCCAAGGTCGTTCGGGAAAAGTATCGTTCCTCGGCTTCTCAGGAGCGTTCTTTTTTCCCTCCGAAAAAAAGTACTCTTTGCACATTTCGTCCAGAGTGGGCGTTGGGACGTGAAAACTTTTGATCGGAGTGAAATATTTCCATAGATCACCGGTCTTGGTCTTCGATTTGGAATCGCTAGCGTTGGACTCGGATCGTTGCTGCTTCACGGACGACTGATTAGTCTTACTTTCACTGTAACCTGTGATTATATCTTCCTCGCTCGTGGAAGGGTCGTCGGAGTCGGAATCGATCAGCTGAAACCGCCGAACGGGACTGACTGTCGTCGATTTCGCAAAAAGTTTTTCTCTGCTCGTAGAAGCTGTTACGGTCGAAGATGGTTCGCTGTTCCTGGATATCGCTCCACACCCATTCAAAGAGATCTTCGAAGTACTACACACAGAGTGGTATTGTGTCGATGGACGCGAACCTGATACACGTTTTAATTAAACGATAAAGAAAAACATATATGCATTCAAAAACTAATTGAGCCAGGGAAAAAATCAACAGCGACTATAAACCAATTATCCGAATACATGGCGTTCGTCTCAGACACATTGCACTTAAAAAAAAAAAAACTAAAAAACTAAACTTAATCCCAATCAACATCGACTTTACTATAATGTATTAGACGCGTTATAGCAATTTATAGTCGAGAAGCAACTTCAATGCGCAATTTATGAAATGATAAATCTTGAAAATGAAAAACTAATTTTGATGCAGGAAAAACATCAATGAGCAATTATCCGCGTATGAAGTGTTCATCTCAAAATGAAAAGAAGTTCAATAGATACCGTGTAAAATAAGGGCTTAACTAGAAATAAATTCATAGTACAACCAAAGATCATTGCATATCTGAGCTCACAGATTTATATATACTTCCCCAGAAGCTTAAGACTCACTCGCATGTACATTACTTCATTCAAAGCCAGGTCTTTCATGTCATAACTCAAACCGTTTCTTCTTTTAAAAGAAAAAAAAAATTAATATCATAACTCAAACCCTTAATTTGCCTTTCTACCTCAAAATCACATATAATTCTCCCAAAAGTTACAATCTTTGCACACATTCAAAGAGAGAATCCTTAATCCTAGTACCTTAATCAATAATCATCTCCGCCGTTTTAATCTTATCAAATAAAACACAGAGAGAGAGAGAGAGAGAGAGAGGGAATAATTTAAATACACTTTCAGAAATATACTAAAAAAATAAAACCTTGGAAAAGAAAATCTCACCTTCGACAACATCTTCTTGGGAGGAGAAACTTTCGATGTCGTCATCCAAATCACGGCCTTTCAACGACGTCGTTTCTCGAGGCTGAGGAAGGCCACGCCTGAGCCGCCTGAGAATCCTCGCGGGTTCGGTTCCAGGATCCGAATCCGGATCCGAGTCCGCGACTTGCGACCCGAGGTGTTCGTCTTCTTCTTCTTCTTGTGCGTTGTCGTTTCGGAAATTAGGGCTGTTTGGTTCGACTGGGATTCGGGGCTCCAGGAGAGAGTCAAGTCCGAGCGAGAAAGAAGGAGCTTCCCAATCGGCCTCTTGTACGTCGTCGTTTCGAGGTTTAGGGCTGATTGGTTTGGATCGGATTTGGGGCTCCGGGTCTAAGAGAGAGTCGAGTCCGAGCGAGAACGAAGGAGCTTCACATTCCGTCTCTAGTACGTCGTCGTTTCGAGGTTCGGGGCTCGTTGGTTTGGCTGGGATTTGGGGTTGTGAGTCGAAGAGAAAGTCTAGTCCGAGAGAGAACGAAGGAGCTTCACAGTCGGCCATGGATTTGCAGAGAGAGAGGAAAAAATGGAAGTGTGTTTTTGAGTGGCATTTAGCGCGGAATTTGAATGTGAGAAAAATTGGAGGGACTTGGAAAAAAAAATTGAAATAAAAGTACTTTAGTGGAAAAATGGCGGGTTCGTAATTCACTCTATTTGACTGATTTGGTGTATTGATTTAGACCAACTCCATCCGATAACACCATTTTCTACTCTATTTTACAGTACATGTCACATCAAACATTACCTCATCTCCAACCGAACTCTATTTTTTACACCAAATTGAAATATTAATTTTATATTCAACTTTCTCTTATTTATTTATATACCCAAATCAGTCAAATAGAGTTCGGTTGGCGTTGGTCTTACTCCAGCCGTACGCCAAAAAAAACACTAAAATAGCGCTGAAGTGACTTTTATTTTTTTGGTGCGCTATATATAGCGCTTACTGTTCATTACGCCAAAAATACTTTTTACTTGTTATTTAGTCCTTGTAAAATGTATTATTTACTCAATTGTCATTATTTTATAAAATTATTTCATATTTATCTCAAAAATTATTTTTATGTATTAAATATTTTAAAAGACCACAATATTTTAAAATACAACATTGACATTTGGAGTTTCGGAATAACTAAAATGACATTAATATTAATACCGAAACGAAATAACATTACAACGACATCGAAATGAAAAAAAAAAACATTAAAAAAAACACAATACAACAAAATAAAATTACAATACATAAACTAATACTCAGGGAGATTAGCGTCGGATCCTCCAAGACCGGTGAAATATTGCGAATATGAATCGGAATTAGGAAATGGTGTTTGAGATTGTTGTTGTTCGGCTCTCTTTTGTAAAACTTTGGCTTGTTCAGCTTCCCAAAATGCACGAACCTGAGGATCTGATATTTTATTTAAATTCATTTTCATTATTTTATTTTCTTCTCTGATTGTTTTCAAATCATTAGCCATATCTATACTTTCTAAGAGGCGTTCCCTCATATCACCCGACTTCTTCATCTGCTCAAGAAGTAGTTTATTTCCTTCATCAAGCTTGCTGATGGAGGAAGCTACTTTGTCATCCGTTTTCATTTTTAGTTTAGCTTTTTTCACTCCAATCGGTCGCTCAGAAGGAGATGGTTGTCTAACCGACTCAGGAGTTTGTTGTTCGGACTCCGAAAAAGAACACGAACCTCGAGATGTTTGTCTCGCACTTGAGGCTCCGTCTTGAAATTTTTCAAAATTCTTGATGATGTTCCACACATGATTAAACTTCCAACCTTTCTTGAATTTTTCATCATCTGCAAGCAACACTTTAGCTTGATCCATCTGCAAGTCGATATATAACCAATTACAATAACATAATATTAAAAAAAAGATAAAAATAGCTAAAATACTCACAATATCTTCATTTGAAGCACCGCTCGGGTGTCTATTCTCAATTTGCCGAATGCATGCATGCATTTTCCTTGTAGCTTTCTCAATTACTTGGATTCGGGACTGAATTGATCGCTTCGAACGCATCTCCGCAGTTGGTTTTTTTGCATTGTTATAGCTGTCTTCAACACGGCTCCAAAACCTATCAGATGATTGGTATATACCAATGATAGGGTCTTGAGAAATCTCCATGTAAACTTGACAAAGAAGTCGGTCTTCTTCATGAGAGTATCCAGAAGCTCGACTTGTCATTTTCTTGTAATGTATCGTACTCAAGGCTCAGTAATTTTTTGGATGAATAACACAACTTATGGAAGATACTATTTATAGAATATGTTCTCACTCAAAGCTCTCACGCTTCCTTGTTCTGACGTGATATGACCACTCAATGCCACTACTCATCAAAGCTCTCACGCTTCCCGGATTCTGACGCGATGTGACCACTCAATGCCACCACCCATCAAGAATCTCACGCTTCCCGGGTTCTGATGTGATGTGACCACTCAATGTCACCACCCATCAAGAATCTCACGCTTCCCGGGTTCTGACGTGATGTGACCACTCAATGCCACCGCCTATCAAGAATCTCACGCTTCCCGGGTTCTGACGTGATGTGACCACTCAATGCCACCACCCATCAAGAATCTCACGCTTCCCAAACCGGCATTTACATTCAACGCCCTATAAATAGTCTCAGTTTTAATTCATCTTTCACACTCTCTAACACTCAACGCCCCATTTACATTCTCTAACACACTTCATCTTTCATCATTCATCTCTCAAAATGAGTTTTAATTCATCATCTTCTTCCTCTGATAATGATTTTCAACTTCAAATGGCTCAAATTGATGAGCAGGAGGATGCTATATGTCATCAAATTATCCAAAATAATATCACGATCATGCAAATTCTCAACGAACATGCCGCCGACCAAACCATTGAGCGCAACGTAGGAGGCTCGATTCCAGGACGTGCTTTCATCAATCGGGATCGAGAAAGTGCAGACCGGCGACTTTTCAATGATTACTTCTCAGAATCTCCGCTCTACAACGAGGCCATGTTTCGTCGGAGGTATCGAATGTCTCGCTCTTTATTCCTCCAAATAGTGGATGCTGTTAAAAGTCACGACAACTATTTTGTACAACGGTTGGATCGTGCTGGCAGACTTGGGTTGTCACCACTTCAAAAAATAACTGCTGTCTTTCGGATGCTGGCCTACGGTCTTCCGGCAGATGCCACAGACGAGTACTGCAAAATAGCAGAGTCCACGACAATTGAAAGCCTGAAGAGGTTTTGCCGAGCAATGGTGGAGGTATTTTCTGAGCAATATTTAAGATCACCAACTCCTAATGACGTTGCTAGACTTCTCCATATAGGTCAACAACGTGGCTTTCCGGGAATGTTGGGTAGTTTGGATTGTATGCATTGGAAATGGAAAAATTGCCCTACCGCGTGGGCCGGACAATATACGGGTCGTAGCGGAAAACCTACAATTATTCTAGAAGCTGTGGCTGATTATGATCTTTGGATATGGCACGCTTATTTTGGCATGCCGGGAAGCAACAATGACATCAACGTGTTAGAGTCTTCTCACCTATTTTCCAATCTCACTCAAGGTATTGCTCCTCCCGCTCATTATATCATACAGGGAAATGAGTATAATATGGGTTATTATTTGGCTGATAGTATATATCCAAAATGGTCTACTATTGTTCAAACTATTCGAGAACCCTGTGGCCGAAAAAAACAATATTTTGCAATGAAGCAAGAATCCTGTAGAAAAGACGTAGAACGTGCTTTTGGAGTTCTCCAAGAACGGTTTGCAATTGTGGCGGGACCGTCAAGATTTTGGAGAAAAGATGTCTTAAAAGATATAATGACTACATGCATAATAATGCATAACATGATAATAGAAGATGAGCGTGATCTCAACGTGCCCATTGAAGTTAACATAGAAACGCCACCATTGGGGGTTGAATTAGCGGAGAATGATGATACACGATTTCATGAGTTTTTCAGTCGCTACAGACAAATAAGAGACAAAGATGCACATATCACGCTCCGAAATGCATTGATCGACCATTTGTGGGAGATATATTCTAATTCAGATGTGTAATTGTATTTTTTTTTATTTTATTTTATGTTATTTGTTTTGTATTGTATTTTGTGTTTAATAAATATTAAGTTTACTTTGTGTTAATTTGTATTTTCAATAATTTTATGGAGTAATACTTCATTATTAAATAATGAATAAGTGGTATAATTAAAATATATTAAATAAATATAAGGGTATATAAATAAATAAGAGAAAGTTGAATATAAAATTAATATTTCAATTTGGTGTAAAAAATAGAGTTCGGTTGGAGATGAAGTAGTGTTTGATGTGACATGTACTGTAAAATAGAGTAGAAAATGGTGTTATCGGATGGAGTTGGTCTTAGAGCCATATTTTGAAGTCCACTAAAACGAATAGGAAAATTGTAGAAATATTGTTTTTTTAAGTGCAATTTATAAAAATAGCACTTTTTTTTTTCAGATTGTAAAGGGTTATTTAAGATTTTTTTTTTGTATAAATAAAACTGCAAACAGTACAAAAAAGTTGAATATAACCCAAAACAGTAAACGAGTTTTTTTTATTAAAAGTATAATGATTTTTCTTTCCTTTTCATATCTATGAAGCAGCAAGGTACAACAACAAATCATAATGCTCTCTTTAAACCCAGTGAGAACCAAACAATTGAGTCTATAAATAATCCAATACAACAACAAATACAATGTTCCGCCATTAAAATATCCCATGGTTTCCACGGTTTTTCGGGTATTATTTGTATTCTTGGAAGTTAATGTGACCCGTCGCTTGTGCGTGCTCAACAGCCTCCTGATATTTTTTTCGAGATAAAAACATTTTATCAAGCACATCGAAAATATAACGAGAAAAATTCAAGTAAAAAATAAAGAAAAGAGAAAGACTTGTAATTATGAGAGCGAGAAACGACCTTCTGGCCTTTGACTCCGATTTGGCAAACGCCACATCGCAAAGTGAAGTTCGCAGTGTCCGTAAATCTCCTTTTCCTAACAATGAGATCCATTGAAAGATTACTGTCATGATTTTTTTTCAGTCGATTTAAATATGGCATAGAAAAACTAAGGATGTGGTCAAAATAATACCTTTGTTGCTCCCTAATGAAATTAAGAGCAATTTCTTCGATTGGTCCGACGGTTCTGTTCGTTTGAACCGCAAATATTGTCTGATCAAATTCCTCCGGCGCTCCTTCAAACGGCGTCATCTAACGATATACCACAATATTTATAAATCAATACTTAGCATCGGAAAATGGAACTAAATGGTTTATACATTAAATTAAGAAAAATTATACAAAATAGTCATTCGAAACTAATTGATTCGCAATATAGCCAAAAGTTTAAGTTGTCAGCAAAATAGCCAAAAATACTGATATCCAAATTTTTTGACACTGCCAATAAGCAATTTACCAATGTCAAAAAATTACAGATACTGGTACTTTGCACATTTTTTGTAAAATTTAGCTATTTCACTGATTTTAGACAAACTTTGACAATTTTCTAAATCCATTAGCGGGTTTAAGTTAGCTATTTAGTTAGAACATCCTTAAATTTTGTACCAAAGTGAAAGCAAAAGATTAAATAATAATAATAATAATAATAAAATAAATAAATAACGTACAGCCAAAGCATCGTAATGAAGCCCGTCGTAGATCAGCATGACTCGTTCTGAATACTTCATTTCCTGTGAAACAAAATGAATGACCATTATAAGAAAGGAAAAATATAGAGTTTTTATTATCACGATAATGTACCGAGATAAACTGATTTTACTGGTACAAACCTGTCCGTACAAATCGCACCGCGTGGTTTGGATATCGTAAGCGGCGATTTCACGTCCATAATGTTTGGCCAATATCGAAAGCTCAATGGCACCTTGACAGCAAAAGAAAAAAAAGAAAGAGAAAGGAAATATGAAATCATTACGAGCCTAGGAGAATAACTGTAATTATTATTTAATCGTCAGTTAAATCATACATAGGCTATAAATAGAGAACAATAAAGTGGGAAAGATGAGCGTATTTATGTGAAAAGTTAGATGTTTCACTTTGGAGAGCACAAGCCTCTCGAAGCTTGTAATTAACGTTGTATTTTTCCTGTTTTTCTAGTAATGAAACACAGCAAGTTCTTATCGGAAACATGAAGCGTAGTACGAGCTTATTCACGAGTTGAAATAATAATATGACTTGTCGTATAATTTTTTTATGTAACAATATTAAATGAAAAGTTAATGTGCATTAGAGGTGATTCATGTTTGTTCCTTGGAAACGGACCAAGCGCTAATTTAACTCAAATGAACTCAAGATCTTAAATGGAAAACACTTAACGGGGAGAGAGAAGAAAAATCACTATATCGATAAAAAAAAACGGCTTAAAAGAGATTTGTATCCAAATTAGAAAAATCGGCAACAACAAGCAACAAAAAAATAAACCGAATCTCTTCCTAAGGAATCTCTTCCTCACACGAATCTCTCATGCAATTATTTCCATCATCTTCCTCTGCAATAATTCCTCCTATTTATAAGCTAACGTTATTATTAGGGTAACTATAAATTCATACTTAGTTAAATTAACCGCTTAGTATAAATAAGAGGAAAAGGAAGGAAAAAGATAAGCATATTAGGAGTGAAAATTGGGCTGATTGCTTCTCGAAAGCTTGTTAGTCAATTACCAAAATTCTTACAACACCCAAGTATTCTATATAAACCCCTTCCGAACTTTCGGGAAGAAATGAATTTCGGGTCACCAACTCTTAACATGAATTCATTACGAATATTATCAAGTACGAAAAAAAATCGACAACTTTTAACATACCGCCCCACTTATCTGAGTTGAGAATCCAAGCACAATACTCTTCGTTTGTCTTCCCGAGAAATGCTTCGGAGTATTTTGCCGGATCACTCGCAACCGTCGCAGCTATGACCTATCGGGAAAAAAAAATATTAAAAAACCGATAAGTGGTTAAACATTAAGAGCCCTAGTTTGAGAACAAAAAGCAATTTTTGGTAAATCTTTTATTGCTACACATGTTCTTAAAATTAAAGCCGTGAGAGAAGATTCACGACCTGCCTCAACTCCGGAGCTTTTTGTTTGTCGTGGTCCATCACATACCTGCAGATTTACATTATTTGGTTCTTTCAATGATTTATTTATTTTATTTTTTCTTCTATACTCAAAGATGTGTATTGGCGTACCCGACTGCGTTGAAAAGACAACTATTGTCCGAGGGAATGACTCTTCTGACCACAATTCCTTCCATTATTCTTTTATACCTGCACCTTCAAAATCAAATTCAAAATCAACATCAAAATCAGAAATTAAAAGAAAAAAAAAAAAAATCAACAACTTATTAGAAGTGTTGAAAGCCATTCCTGAAACTAGTTATATGAGAACTCATATGTTGAAACTCAGCTATTAGCAATGATGAAATAAATAAATAAAGACATACACAAGATTAAACAGAACAAATCAGAACAAGACGAACTTAAATCAAATTCAGGTCAATTTGAAAAGAAAAAAAAATATTGATGTGAACCATAATTGTATCGGTGCGTTATATGTATGGCAAAGTCACCGGATTAGTTTAAATTACTTCTGATTAAAAAAAAAAAAGAAGAAGATGAAATCAACAAAACAGAACCTAAAAATCAGATGAACAAATTCAACAAAGGTGAAAGTGAAAGAAGCCAAGGAAGCGAATAATCGTTGACAATAACAACGAAAACTAGACAAACATTTTTTTTTAGCACAACCAAATTACTCTCACGACGTCTATATATATATTCAGAAATATATATATATATATATATAATACATCGAAGATAATCTTACTTTTCTGCGTATTGCGTTTGCGTTAGAGGAAAGAAATCTCCGTTGATAATGTAGAGAGAGAAGCTTTTCTAAGGTAATTACAATGGAATCACTATTGCGTTTTTTTTTTTTTTCTGTTTCTCTATATTTCCACAAGCAGAGGCATCAACTTAAAAAAGAGTTAGAGCTGTAATCTGATACGGTCAGTTCCACGAAGAAGATAATATGGGGGCTGTAATTTGATTTTGGGCTTTAAAGTAGATTGTAATTGGGGTATAGCTGTAATCTGATGGGGTCAGTTCCACGAAGAAGATAATATGGGGGCTGTACTTAGGGCTTTAAAGTAGATTGTAATTGGCTCGGTATCTTTTCAAAACACGATCACAAATGATTAATCTGGATTCCTGTCTGGTTAGTTGCGTTGGGTGAATTGGGTCCCACTGAGTCGGTGATATTTTACTTTTTTTTTTCTATTCTCTTCTCTTTTCTGAAAGAAAACGACATGTAATATGTGGTACAGAAACGACATATGAAAGTGTATGAGAAAACGACGTATAAGAGCTGGATATGTTATTAAAATGAGAATGAGAAAAATTGCATTAATGGCTCTTTTTCTTTTATGATAATGATAGATTTCTATACACTTTTCATGTTTTTCTCTACTAATACTTACACTTACATATTCTTTAGTACTAAAAAAAAGCATTAATTCGACGGTTGTTTGAGTAGGACGGTCCATTTGGTAATATAGTTAAAGTTTTATTTTATTATGAAAATAACCCATCAAGTTCGCGGTAAATTAATTACCCATATTCGGATAAAAACATTGCATTTTTATCTTTAAGAAAAAAAAAACTTATAAAAAAATGGATGCATCGGAGGATGGGCAGATTCAAATTTTAATGAGAAATTTTTGGTTTTATTTCAAAAGATGCCAAAAATTCAAAACACTAGATATATGGATTTCATGCTGGTCCAGATGTATATGAAATAATAATAATAATAATAAAACCTTTATACAGCATATACTAGTCTTAAGAGAAGGAACAAATTTGTTAAGCATCCAAATGAGGATAAACCATGAAGTATGATAAGAGTTGCCACATTCAGATTTGATTCTAAAGTCAACAATGTTTTGTTCACATGAAAAAATATGAAGAAAGCTAAGCTAAAAGCTAAACACATATTTCTTCTTCTTGGACATAATAATGGGTTGCCGAGATTATTCAACTCAAAACAGTCAAACCAAATTACGAGAAACTAAACACTACAGAGTTGCGATGCACTCGATTTCGATTTTGGCATCCAATGGTAGCTTCGCTACCTGATATGTCGAACGAGCCGGGGCAGGTGAAGGAAAATCTGCATTTTTTTTATAAAGAAATAAAAAAAAAAAAAAAAAAAAAAAAAAAAAAAAAAAAAACACTTCAGTCTATGATTGTCATAAAGAAAAATGAAATCGATCACTCTCTTTTGCGTCATAGTTTCTTACTCTAGTGATTAGTGATGTTTGACTGTTTGACAAACTCATAATTTTTGTCAAATAGTATGATCCTTCATTCAAGGGATTGTGATTGAAAAATGAATTGAGATTCTCACTCAGCAATATTTCTGAAAATGAAGAACTAACACAAACTAAACAGAGCAGAACAGAACACTATAATTTTGCTAGAACTCACATTTTGCATATATATCATTCACTTTCTTGAAGTCCTTCAAGTCAGCCAACCTGAAGCAAATAAACAAAATATATATAAGCAAGAATGAAAACACGTTCTTTTCTTTTTCTAGTAAATGAAACCGTGTTCTTTAGCGCTAAATTCCAGAAGAAAATATAATGATCCCGAGTAAAACCATGTTCGTACATAATCGTCGTTTTGACCACAGATGAGTAGTTGGCACCGCCAGCTTTCAGAATCTCTCCCATGTTCTTGAGAACCTGCAAGTAATTCACCGTCCAAAATCAGTCAGAACTATCTATTGCCTATATACAATGATGCAAACCCCAAAAGAATGGACTTTGCATAAATTCCTTATAACGCTTCGTTACGTAACGAAAGGTTCTATTTCTTCTGTCCTATGGTTCGTAAAATGAATTCGATAATACACAAGTTCACTCGCTGTACCTGCTCAGTTTGATCTTCAACATCGTCCGATACAAACTTCCCAGTCTAAATTTAAGTCAAAACGAAAAATATTAACTTTCATACAATGCAGTCTTTATAATCAGTAAGAAAAAAAGTAAAGTAAGATAAAATTGATTAAAAGTAAGAATACCTCAGGAATAAGACCAAGAACACCAGAAAGATAAAGAACGTTGTTGACTTTAATAGCCTGAGAATATGGTCCCAATGCAGCCGGAGCTTTCTCTGTCTTCACAGCCTCTTTAATAGCTCCTTCTATTCAGTACACAAAATTACCCCCAAAAATTTAGTTCATTCGTCTTGAAACTAAACCCTAAATAATCTGACAACGGAAATAAAGAACTGCAAACAAATTGCAGGTTTATTCATATTTCATATCCCTGAGCAATTATTCGTTAATTATTGTAACAAATGGAACAAAACTACGAGATGACAGGTTTATTCATATTTCATATCACTGAGCAATTATTCGTTAATCATATCAGTGCAAATCAATAGCCAAAACCTAAATCATATAAAAACCATTGCAAGCAACGAAAAACAAAGACCTTCAAACAGATTACAGGTTTATCTATGTCAGCAAGCCATTTTTCGATAATTATTCATACAAACGGAACAAAATGCAAAGAACTCAGATGATTACAAAGTGTTGAGCCTTTAAAATGAAGATGAAAAATGAAATTCAAGCATATCATCAGTGTAGATAAATAACCGAAACCTCGATCATCTGAAAACCATCGCAAGCAAGGAAAATTAATAAAACTCAAGCATATGATAGGTTTGTTCATGTCAGTGAACCAAGTGGATGGGAAACAAAAAAAAAAAAAAAAACTCGCAGAAAATTACGAAACACTGAACCGTCGAAATAACGATGAAAACGAGAGAGAGAGAGTGATATAGAGAGAGGTTTCATACGAGATTCCGTAGAAATGCTGCGACAAGCGAAAGGCAAAGAGCGTTTGTTGTTCGATCGCCAGAGGCTCGAGCCGGCGACGGAAGCGCAGCCGATTCCTGCGGCGGCCAACGGCGACTTCCTTCGCAGAGCTCCGGTGATCTCCGCCGCCGCGTACGACGGCGCGTTGAGTGTCCTCGCTGCGCACCACGCCATTCTCTCTCTCTCTGAACTTAAACTGAGCGACTCGTCTGTGCTCTTTGGTCTAATTTCTGTGTTGTCCTATTTCTAAATTGTTTATTTCCAGTTTTATCCTTTGTTGTCTGGGTTTTGGTTTTTGGATTTGCTGAGCTGAGATTGGAAAGGCTGTGGATGAGCCCCGTTAAACAGCCACTTTTAATGGGCTTATGCTTAACTTTGTCCAATCAAAACAAGTGGGGAAAATTTCATAAGTATGATATTTAAGGATAGTAATTCTGTGAATATCAAACATTTCACACATATCTCACTTTTACAGAATTTCAGATGATTATATCCTTGATTCAATGCTTAGCTTAGCGCTACCATGTCAGGTCTCAGGTTTTATGAATCCCCACTCCATTGAAATTTCTAGCTCCGCCATTGACTGTAGTTATTCACTGAAGATTTTTCAAAAGAGATAACTCGTACTGATGAATAAATCGTTATCGCATAAGTAAACCGCAAAAAGAGATGTAAACTAAAGAGTTTTCCATGACAAAAAACAGAAAAGAATTTTCATATATTATATATATATATATATATATATATATATATATATATATATATATATAGGGCTGGTAAAATTTAAAACTTAGGCCTTCACAAAATTAACAAAAAAATATATATCAACTATCATTCTCAATAAATATTATAATGGGCAAACAACAATTATAATAGGGCAAACAACAATTATAATGGGCCTGTTTTCATTTTACGCACAGTGGGCAAACAACAATTATAATGAGATTTTTTGTATGTAAAATGGGGCAAAAATTCGAGGCCCATTTAAATAGAACTTTGATTTATTTTTCTTCCAAATTTCAGAGACCTTAAGCGGCTGCTTACTTCGCTTCACTGTCGGGCCGGGCCTGTGTATATATATATATATATATATATATATATATATATATATAGGAATAACATATAATATATTATACATTAAATATGATTAATTAAAGATATTTCATTTATTACTAATAAAAACACACATCAATAATTAAATGTAAAATTTTTATAAAAGACTATTTACTAAAACTAAAAAGTATTACAAAAATAAAATTTATCAAATTTATTTTAATTCATAAATGATCATTATTAAAATATAATGCAAAAAAAAAAATTGATTAACTAATGTAATCATTATCACATGAGAGTTACAGAATACCACAAACAACAGTAGATGTCAATGGTACGAGCAAGTCCGAATACTTGTGTTGTGATAGTGGGGCTCACATAGTATCATGATCAACCCACAATTGGCCTACTATTTGGGATGTGGAATTCCCTTTCATGTGTCGCGGAGCACATGTTAGATTATACTGCCAATATTTCAAAGAAGATTATACCATTAGAGGATCCCATATACAAGTAATTAAAACTTTAAGTCGCCAAAAGACTAGAATGCTGGGGTCTGAGGCTGACTTCTTAACGTTCGGAATGTCATAACCGACGAATGTGTGGCGACCTGAGAACGAGCGTCAAGTGATAGGTAGATTTCTCGCGAGCGTATTGCATTGATTCATGTTACCAATAGAACTGCTATGTATTATCATGTTGATTGCTTTCTCTATTTGCATGGTTTGCAAGTCACATGGATGTCGAACATCTAGTCGTTTTCAACACTAGATGGACTCCCACTTGCTAAGTCTCGCGACTCATAGATTATGATCCATGGTAATGCAAATAAGAGAAATACCGTCTTTCAGTAGATTGGAAATCTGGAGAGAGCCGGTAGCGTGTTCCTCGACCTTATGAGCGTAGTAAGAGTTTAGTAAACCAAGACAAGCGTCTTTTAATTAAGTTTGAAATAATTCTTGTCTTAAACCTTATTTTCTATTTTAATCATATCCTTTAAATTATATACAGAATATATCCTAGACGCAAGAGCGTCGTTATACTTTGGTCACTATAAGACCTAATCGTGTATGTCATATAGAGAAAAAAAAAGTTTTCGTAGTTTTATGAACTACATTTATCATGTTGTAGCTATCGTATAAATATTATCTTTCAAAGTGTCTTAGGTTGAGAATGAGCTTCATGGTCGTGGCTCTCGGGCGAGCTGCCGCTCGCGGATCGTGACAGTGAGAGACTCAATCATTCATTTCTGATTCTACAGAAGATGTGATTCTTCAATCCACTTATAGTAAAAAAACTTTGTAAGTATTAACAAGTACTTTATCAGAAAGTCCGTCAACATCATCAACAAAAATATTAATATCAACACGATTAGAAGAGCTGGCAATAATATTGGAATCATTAGTGATATTACTAGAGGCTGTAAAGGTAAAAAAAATTGCTTATTTGATCATATTCACCATCACATCCAACTCATCATCAGAGAAAGTTGTAGTGTAGCCTTTTTTCTGCTTCCTTTTGAAGTTTGGACATTCTTCCTGAATGTATTCAAACCCTTCACATCCATGACAATGAATCTCTTTAGATTTGTTGAGATTGTTGATGTTTGATCTATCACTATCACATTCATGCCGCTGAAGATTTCCATCATTTTGATAATTTTGGCGTGGCTTATTGTCTTTGACAATATGAGAGACATTTTTCCTGAATCCCCCTATCAAGCCTCCTCATGATCCTTGTCAAAATTCTTGGAAAGCATAGCACTAGAATCAGTGACATCATTGTCAATTTCATAATGTACTTACTCCCTCTGATTAGTAATGGAGTTTTTGAAAGCTACACCCTTTTATTTTTCTTGTCAGGTTTGGGAAGAGACAATTCATAAGTCATGAGAGACCCAATCAACTCATCGACTACACTTCCTCAATGGCAGTAGTCTTCATTCCAAATCTTTCAGGAGAGATCTCATAATTCTCAGAACAAGTTTCTCATCACTCATATGAACTTTAGGAGAAAAAGACTTATTAGCGACATCTCGGATGAGAACATTGAAATCATAGATGGTCTTTTCTTCAAGTATATTCATGGCCTCAAATTTGGTAGTGAGAAGCTTGAGTCTTTGACTACGCACTTTGGAGGTGCCTTCATGAGCAACTTCAAGGATCTCACAAGCCTCCTTGGCGCTCTTACATATATTGATGAGCCTGCAAATATTCTTATCCATTGTTAATAACATTGAATGCTGAGTTACCAAGGGCAACTTCATCTTTTGCAGCATTCCAATCCTTCTCGGGATTGATGGATACAACCACACCTTTATCATCTTTGACAGTGAGAGCAAACCAGCCATTGGTAACAACTTTCCAAGTATTGTTGTCAACAGACTTAAGAAAGACATATTAGAATAATTTAAAGACTACTAATGTCATTAAATAAATGTGTTGCGTCATTATTAATTAAGTCAAAATTGATGTGGTCTAATTTAGAATAAAGTTCGTGACTTAATGACATATTTGTCAAGTGCTATTATGTGGCTACCATAAGTGCTAATCTAATTTGACATGAGAGGTCAAAATAGAAATAAACAATAATTATTAGTAACTGTCTGACATTTAATAACAGGGTAGGTCCCTGATTGCAATATGTTCTTTTTTTTGTATCCCCATCAACAAGAATACTCCAGACGCTCAGGAAAACTGCAATTGGAAGACCACCATTGTTTTGTATTCTTGGATTCAGGTACGCTTCCGCTATTTAGATCTTGTTTCTTTTGAATTGAATTAGGATTAATTTATGGATTCAAATCCTAACAAGGCACGCATGCGAGCTTAGCAGTAGGTATAATTCGTCCTGTCAAACACCGGTGGACGATTAACATATCCTCATTTCCTGTCATTAATCCTCACAAACATAAACGATCAACAACACACAGATCACACCCTAAGATTTGGGTACCCGCTTTGATACAAATTAAAATTCTGTTTGGTCAGAAATAAGATGGCGCACATAATGTAGAGTTAGTGTATGTGACAATATGTTCCGATGCAATAGACGGAAAATATAAATTCATTGCGTAAAGTAAATGACACAAATAGTGATAACCCGGTTCAGTGCAACGTCACATACTCTAGAGAGCAGTTCTCCCAATGGAAAAGAAATTCACTATATGAAAAGTAGTCATTAGAATAACAATGGACTTGTATGAACGATCCCCGCTTCAAGGCCATTTTTCTATTACTACCCGTGAATTTCAACTCAAATTCTTCCTGAATTTGAGCTCCCCTCAATTTCTCTCAAACACTCCCCAAGTGTTTGGTAAGCTTCGATGTCAGCGCTCCTTAATCTTCAATCACAAAATCACAAACCCAAAAGAAACTCTAACGCTTAATAAGACGATGAATAGAGTACAAAGTATTACACCACCACCACCACATAATTAGTTTCCTAATCTGCCGATCTTGCACGATTAAGAACTTTAATTGTGTGAATGAATGCGTCAAAGACTACTTAAGGCATATGCTCTCTTTTATACTGGTCATACATCTCTGGAAGTTGAAATAAAGTTTCTTTACCACGCGGAGAAAATATATGTAGAAAATCTTCCGTTAACAATTTCGCCAAATAGGAAACTTGCCGATATTACAGTTCTGCGCACAACTACCAAAATATCTCAATATATCTTGAAACATGTTGCAAAACATATTGTCGAATAAATTTTGTAGTAAAAAAATAAATCAACAATATACGTAGCAATATATATGTATTTTGTGATTTTGATAAACACGTGAAAAGTTTTTTCTCACCAAAATTAAAAATACAAGGTGTAATCTTTGCAGTTATTGCGAACTACAGAAAATATACGTATAAAGTGTTGTGATTTTCTCTACGTGTATATATATATATATATATATATATATATATATATATTTGTCACGAGAAGAAATAAAATAAGATATATAATTAATTCACATATCATATTCATATCTGTCGCTATATACATTGACCCTACAAATTGGGCAAGACTCTTGGCGGCTCAGCCATTGGTCTATGCAGCCTAAGTGAAAGATATGTCCACACTTTGGAACTCTTCTTACTCTCTCTCCACCTTTCAATTCCTACATATACAAACAAAACACACACAAATTCATAATTAATTATTTGGACTAATTAACGAGAAACATAGATCTTACGAAGAAGTCAAAAAACATATGTTCAAAACTTAATTAGGGGGTCCCAATTTTAATCCATGGAATTCGCCAGAATCAGCTCACACATTCTCTTTCTTTCTAGAGTACTATTATTAATAAAGCAACAGTTTAACAGTAAATATCATAAATTTTGGCATCTACTAATTAATACACTAGAAATAATAAACATGCATGGCATGGGAACTATATGTGTGTATATATATATATATATATATATATATATATATACATACATATGTACAACATGCAATCAAATTGAGACAGTAGAAAATCTCGAGTATATACAGAGACAGTAAATTTATTATGGAATTTATTGTTAATTAAATTGATTTATGGGGGTAGGTATTTTATTTACAATTGTTAATTTTTTTTTAATTATTATTAAAAGCATATACAGAGACAGTAGAAAATCTTGAGTATTTTGTTAAACGTACAATTTTAACTATTTTTATAAGAAATTGAAAATTTAGTGATAATTAATTAGTTTCAAAAAATCTATTGTGTATGGGTTACCTGCAAGCAAATTGAGCAGTCATATGAGTGAATAATATTGTTAAAACAATATCGGTGATATTCTTGTGAAGGAATAAGCTTTTGGATGCAGATTTGGGACAGCCCTTTAGTTGAGGTAGTGTCATAAATGTCTGAATTCTCTCGATAAGTACTTTCCATACCGCTAATCTGCTCAATAAAACACTGTCAACAGTTAAAAAAAAATTAAGTATATAGCGTTTTTATTAAATGAAAAAATATATAGAAAAGCTAGTCTATTTTATATTCTTAAATACTTACTTGCCATTGATAGGCTTTTAGCATCGCACGGCTTACATATTCCATGAAGAGCTTGCCATTTAATAAGCTACGTAAAAAAGCTGCCTGCAATAATGATTAATAATAATTAAAAAAACGAAAGTCACATACTTGATTTTAACAAGGAAATACAGTTACTTTAGTGACTTAAAAGTTAAAACTCAATTTAATACAAATAAATCAGCAATAACGTTATTTAAATGATAGTAGCTTATTTTTCCAATATAAGTAAGAGTCATATGCAGTTTTCAATTTAATAATTTTATTTTTATTACAATAACAATATATTTTTAATAACCTTCTCAACATTTTAATTTGGATCTTGTTTAAAATTAATAATCACTATATTATTTTTTGAATATTGATAAGTATGTTGGTAACCGGTATCTCACTAATATTCAATCGGTGAATTAAAACTGGTATCAAAATAATTACGAAGTTCCGGTAGATAATCACTATCTCAATAAAATAAGAATATTGATATCAATGTTTTAATCTCGATTTATATTCTATATTTGTTTATAATAATATTGTACCTTGGAAAATGGCTCGCCATCAATATTAGAAGAATCAAGTAATTGAATGCCTGCAACAGCACCAACTATGGCTCCGACTATAGCTCCTTTTAAAAATCCAGTCTCTGTCGTTTGCCCTTTTATGGCTCCATGAATTGTTCCAATTATAGACCCTCCTATAATTATTTATACATTAATAATTAATTAAACTAGGTTTCTTTTTATTCTTCTCATACATATAATATGCATATACATATATATATATATATATATATACATGGGAAATAAAATTATGTTACGTTACGTTAAATGATGGAAGAAGTGTGTTTGTTCTTCATGTTATTTGTTTTTACACTAAATTAAGTATAGAGTAAAATTGATTAAACCTTTTAAATTATTTTGTTTTCTCTATCTTTTTCTTTCTTCATTATGGATCTTAGTAATTAGAGCCAATGTATTGACTGAGTCTTGTCTTTTAGCCAAAAAGTGTAAAAGAACCACCCACCGCACTGAAAGAAGAAATATAAAATAAAATAAAAGAAGCTTTGTAAAGAAGAAAACGTTGCAATAACTTGAGAACAAAGCCATATCATATGCATGACATCTTTGGTTTAGTATGATTTATGAAAGGTGACTGGTTTTTGTCTTTTGTTTTAAGAATAGAATAATAATAATAAAATGTTCATCTTTTCAAAGAACAACCTAACCTCTACTAAAAAAAAGGCAAAAATGGCTAATAAATTAAAAATAATTCATCGTCATGTCATGTAATAGCTAAAAAAAACCATGAGAGAGAGAGAGAGTGAAAAATATACATCATGAAATAGAACGTACGTACCTAATGCAAGAATGCAAGTTGTGGCAGCGAAAACAATCTTGTTCAAGAGCTTAACTACAAAAGGTTTAGCCTTAAAACCACTTATAGTCTCACCCAAAACACAGACAAGTAATTCCTCACAAAACCACCTCTTCATCATCAACACTGGATAACCGCTCATGAAACTTGGCATTTTTTTATTTATGAGAGAGAGAGAGAGTGAGAGAGTGAGAGAGAGAGAGAGAGTATAAACGTTCACTAGCTAGAGCTTTATTTCCCCTTGGGAATGAGTGAACAAAACATACAAATAAGAAGGCATTTAAAGGGAACGAAAAGAGAGAGAGAGAGAGAGAGAGAGAGAGAGAGAGAGAATTGTACATTTAATGAGGCAAGAGCCGAGGCTCACCAAACCCCTATAATATATCAGAATACATGATATCATGGCTTATAAATAAGGCAATGTCACATCATCTACCACAAAAAAATAATGATATATATTGCAAAATATAGTAGCTTCTTGATTATTACCCTTCACAAGGACATTATTTTTTTTCCCCTTTTGTTTCTTTTGCATGGATTAATGAGGAAGAACTGGCTTTCGGTTACACAGGATAATGATATTATAAATAATGCTAAAGTATTATAATTGTCATAACGTTACATGATATCATATAATCATCATATATGATTCATATCCACCCACATATACATTTTATTATCTGATTATATTAGGATAAAAAATTAAAAAAATATATGCATGTTACGGAAGAACTATATTAAATATTATATTTATAAGGTCAATTAGAAAAATAGTCAACTTAAATGTTTGATATTGCTAAATAGTCAACGTTTGGTAAATCTTAGGTAAATAACCATTTTCATTTATTTACAGACGTAAATCTTAGGTAAATAGCCTCATTCATATATTAGACCATGTTATTATTTACGGTTATTTATGTAAGATTTACCAAATGTTGAGTATTTAGCAATATTAAACGTTTAAGTTGATTATTTTCCAAATTTTCTTATATTTATATCTATCTGTACGTATTATATACGGGTAAATGAGCCAAATGTCACTGTACTTACAGTCATCCAACGTGTCCATTTAATTAGGGATTTTTTTTTTTTTACAATTGCTTGATAGTTTTTTTCCTGTTGACAATCCAACTGCTTGATTAACTCAGCTTATTATTATTTACGTTTGTAACTAAACATATGTGTATACATTGATATAATAGTTATAAAATCATACACACTACTACAAAACAAGGATTCTACAACGCTTAAAAACAGTTGTGGAATGATTCTACACTTGTCAAGCGTTGTAGAGAATAATTCTACAACGCTTGTCAAGCGTTGTAGAATAAATAAGTTGGTACTCGAATTTATGTTAGATCGAGACACGTGGATTTCTGTCTAAATGTATCGTTAAAATGAGTAACGTCGGTACTAGAAATGCAGTTTAATGATTATTCTCGTAAAAAAAAAGTTTGAGTACCAAACTAAGTCCAGAGAAAGAGTTTGATGATTTATGCCGCCAATTCCTCATTAACCATATATTGGAATCTTAAAAAAAAAAAAGAAAAACCGTTTTATTGAGATTCAAGGATTTAATATCTAGACCCTACGTGATTATATATAGGCAGCTTGATAACCTAATAATATTGGCTGCTTGGAAAAATTCCACTTGGCTTATCAAAGGTCATTAGCCATCGTCTATAATGTCACTGATGTTTTTTTTGACTCACCAGAGACTTGGAATAATTCTTTCTTTCATATATATATAATAATAATGATAATCATAATAATATAAATATATAAAGTATATCTAAACTATTTATTTTTCGTTTTCTTTCGCTCGACCAATATCTAATAAAGTAGCAAAATTTTACACCAAACATAAAATTAAGCATTTCATTATATTACACACATATAACTCTATCTCTCTTAAATAATAAATCGTCGACAAGATTAATTCATAAGATTATTACTATGGTAACCACTCTTATCCTCCTATCCTTCTATGACTAGAGAGATGAGTCACACAAACGCAAAAAAAAAAAAAAAAAATGAATCGTCAATTTTTTTTTTTTTTTTTTTTCTGTGCTTAAATAATTACAACTAGTTTTAGGTATAAATCTCCGGCTTAGTGTGATAGCAAGTTAGAATTACGAGGTCTATATATATACAATGTAATTACGTCTTTCACAATTTATGTACGACTAGGGACGAAGCCAGAAATTCAGGTTAATGGGACTAACATGCGAAAAAAAAGTTGAGAGAGACTAATTTGTAAATATTTGGGGTTAATTTTTTAAAAAAAAATTTAAAAACAGTGAAAAGTGCAAAAAAAAATTTGGAAGGGGGGACTATAACACCCCTTGAGCACTATGTGGCTTCGTGCCTGTACGACTCAATATTTTATTTACAATGTCAAATATATGAAAAGAAGAACATGGAGAATGCAAAGAATATAGATAACATCTAGAATATGGTGATGAAAATGAAATAACACAAACCACATACAATATTATAATAAAAATTAGGTAACTAATCAACTAAAACGTTTGGAATTGTTATATAGTTAACGTTTCGTAAATCTTAAGTAAATATCCACAAACATGACGTGACATTCCTGGTTTGCTTTTTTATTGAAATAAAATGGTGAGGTATTTACGTCAATTTATGCGTGTAAATACATGGATGTGAGTATTTATCTAAAATTTACGAAACGTTGACTATATTGCAATGTGAAATTGTAAATATGACTATATACCTAATGAACCCATATTATAAATAAATTAATCACATAAAAAAAAGTGACAAACATAAAAATAAAATAAAATGACATATCAAACCTTTCATCAACACTACAAATATATATATATATATATATATATATATATATAAAGCAAAACCCAGATTTTACTATTCATGCTACAGTAACTCCATATTTTTTTCTTAAAATTTCCATAAATACCTATTTAAGTTTTAAAATTACATAAGTAACCATATAACAAAATTCCAAAAAACAACTTTAAAAAACGAAAAATTCCAGAAACAACTCCAAAAAACGAAAATTCCATAAATGACTCTAAAAATGAAAATTCTCTAATCTAATTTTAAAACGATAACAATTATTATTACAACTTACAATTTCTAATTTTTTTTATATATGAGTTATTATTTAATTAAAATGGTTTAAATATATATTAAAAAGTGGTAAAAAAATGCTAATTTTTACGTATGACAAATGACAACCAACAATTGCAAACCGTTCACATTATTATCTAAATTAAAATTTATCAAACCGTTCACAACAATTGCAAACCGTTCACAATAAGCACGAACAATATAAACAATTAATCTGAATACGATGATAGATTAAAAAAAATCAAAGAATATTTAAAAAAAATCAATTACTAATTTACACAGTGTCAAAACGAGAGAGAACAGCTAATTAATCAAAATCAAGTAATTTGTTTTACATTCCTCAATTCTTCAAATTAGTTTTCTTAAACTAATTAACCTTATATTTAGGATAAGTTGTTGATTTCAAAAGTGATTTATGGATTTGTACATGAAGCGGAAAGATTAATATCATAAATGTATCAATATACTCAATGTGTTAGAAATTAATAAATGCACTATAATTTATTGGTACTCAATTTTGTTTGAAAACTTAAAACTTGATTAAATTTATTGCTTAGAAACTTAAAATTTTATTTTAAATCTTAAAATAGTAAATTCATTAATCAATTAGTTTTAAGTAACTATGACCAATTTTTAGTTGTTATTACATATTAAAGAATTCTAATTAGGTAGTACTTATTCATCATTAAATAATGAAATGATGACTAAAAACATTAGTATATATTTGTCTCAACACTTTTTTTTTCCTACTACGTACATATCTTACTGAATCGTTGTTTTCATCTCTATACGTGCAACAATATAACCACCATATAATTGATTATGTAAAGAGGTATAATTCTCTAATAATAATCCGGAGTTAGCACACAAAATAATAATCCAGATTATTAGCTCCAGCGAGTTTCCGAGCACATAATAAAATCGTCAAATCTTAGCTTGTAACGTTTATTATTGTTTTGGTTTCACATCTAAAAAATTAGAGATTTTTTTTATATGTAGTTCTAGTTTCTCGTTGCATTTTGTTTTGGTCATCGATTTTTTTTATTTATTTAATTATGCAATTTCTCAAATTATGTATCTTTTTACATGTAGTAAATATATTTGTTTCGCATATTCTAAAATGATATAATTTCCTAAGAGAAATTTCATTTTGTAGACCTAAAAACTATCAAAATATCAAGACTAGACCCATTAGTTTAATAATATCCGAAATTGGACTTTTGGACACTTTTCGGACAAAAATGCCCTTGCAAGTCCATATATGTATAAAAAGCATCGGATTTAAAAAACTCTCACTATGGAAAAATCCGATGAATCTCATTCATCGGATTTCATCGGATTTTTTCATGTTTTTTTAGAAATTCTAGCTATGGAATTTGACCACCGAAAGTTCTAATCCTAGCGCAGCCAATTCGAAGGTGACAAGAATTGTGATGAAGAGAATTTGAAAATGAAAGAGGAATATGTGTTATTTGAATTTCATGGGTATTTTTGTCCGAAAAGTGTACAAAAGTCAAATTTCAGATATTATTAAACTAATGGGTCTAATCTTGATATTTTGATAGTTTTTAGGTCTACAAAATGAAATTTCTCATTTCCTAATATCTCAATAATACAAATATAATTTTTTTAATATCCAATAAAAATATAAATGTAAAACCTAAATCACTAAGATAGCATATAACATTATTAGTGACATATGCAAGATATATAGAGATTGTCGTGTGGTCATAAAAAGACCCTTCAATCAGAGATTATTTATACACACACACATATATATACACACACACACACACACACACACATATATATATATATATATATATATATATATATATATATATATAAAAGAACAAGGTAGAACCAATTGCAGAGCAAAGAGAGAAATTAGAGAAAGAACGGCAAAAAAACCAGGTGCTGAGAATTAGTATAGTTTTATTTGCAGCTTCTGTGATCTGTGGGCTGAGAAGACAGAGATAGAAAATGGAAAATGGTATTGGCAAGTGGGTTTTCCCTAACTGCATTAATTGGTAGGTAAAGCATCATATTATTAGTACAATCTTGTGTACGTATTTCTCATTTATTTCTCCATTCTCATCTATATAATATTTTTTTGAAACTTTCCTTTCTCATTTATTTGTATACATGCATTCAGATACTTCTATTTAAAAAAATAAAAATAAAACAGATGAATAATTTTTGTGAGCAGTAGTGGCAAAGCCAGATTAATTTGAACTCAGGAAGGACATATGCCATAAAAAAATAAAAAAAATAAAAAAATAAAAAAAATCAGGAGGGTGTGTATGATTTTTTTTTTCCAAATATAAAAAAAATATACAGTTATGGGCTAAGAATTATAAATAGGATTAAGAAAGCAATTTAAAAAGTTTGGGGGAGGTAGTTTCCGTGACTCCGTCCATTACATTGAGGTACCACTAATTACAAGAATGATATTTTTAAAGTGCAACATTATTTTCTAAAAAAAAAAAAAAGTGCAACATTATCAAATAGTGGTTATCTTAACTCTTTTAAAAATAGTGTTTTTCAAACTTAAAATTTTAGGGTCCAAGATAGTAAACATGGTTTTTAATTTTTTTTTTCAAACATCAAGAAAAAAATGATTATTTATAATTTATAAAATGCTATTTTCGTGATAAAAATTTTAAATTATTGCGATAAATTTCAAAAATGCACTATGCCAAATAATGTGCTACAACATTAAATTTTTTGGGACATAAGAAAATTCGAGAATTTCAAAAAGAGCTTATTCTTGCGACAAATTTAAAAAATTGTACTATGCAAAACAATATACTAGAACAATAGAGATATAAGAAAACTCCAGAATTCTAAAGAGCAAAATATCATGAAAGATAGTATCCAAGGCAGTCCGATTAAATTCGGCGCTTGAATTAATTACATTATAATTATTGGCTAGTTGTTACAACTTATATCATAACTTGCAGTTTAGGTCAACCGGTAGTACAATTCGATCTGACTGGTCGGGAAACCAATACCACTAATTCCTTACAAATTGTAACTAACCCAATTTATACTGATTCATGTAGCAGTTAAATGCAATAAATGTTTGGCGTGTAAATATTAATATCATGTAAAATAAAGGTTTCATATTCACAAAAGATCCTTTAAAAAATCATTTACCATAACAAGAAAGATAATTTTTTTAATCATGTGGACGAATTCAATTTAATTTTGAGATTAATGAGTCATGTTAAAATGAAACAAGTTCCATGATACGCTCGTATTAAAAGTTGCCAGCCCATCAATTTTTTTTATTATTATTTCACAACACTTGAACAAAAAACAAAGAGCCAAAACATAAGATTCGGATAATCAATTTATATGGAGTCGTGGAAACTGGAAAATGTTTGAAGGAATATTTAAATTGTTGCTTTTAGAGAGTAGTGCAAGCAAAGACAAGGAATATGTATGAGAATATAAATTAAATTAATCACGTCAACAAATAAAACGTTTTTATTATTTTGCTATAGTTTCCCTCTTCTCATTCGTGCCTTGATCAACTTATAAAAAAAGGACAAAAGTTTTCCTAGGAAAATTATAACGTTTATGATTAAAATGTTTGTTTATGTCTTAAACTAGTTTGATTATTTTGCATCGCTCGTTTCCAAATGAAAAATCAGTATACTTTACAACTAATTTTATTTTCAAATCAAAATTTTAATATTTCAATGTCAAACAAGCATTACATGTATGTATATAATATATATATATATATATATATATATATATATATATATGTATATTATATAGACAGAGACATTATATCTTCTAATAATAATATAGATATTTAAAGATTTGCTTAAATTTTGTTATTTGATCACCTTTAACTTTTTAAGAAAATATTCCACTCTTCTAGCAAGTCGTAACTTGACTTGGAAGCTAGCAAAATGTACTAGTAAAGCTCCTCCATATGGCGCAGTCTTCTCTGGGGACGGGAGATCATTCAGTCCGGTTCGAGATGGAGGATCGGAGACGGGGAGTCTGTGTTGGTCATGGGCGATAGTTGGATACCGAGGGACAGACCGGCCACCTGGATTGACCCCCCTTGGATTCCCCCCGATATGCGGGTAGCTGAGCTTATGAGACTCGACGGTAGCTGGGACGCCGATCTCATCACAGCGATGTTCGGGGAGGAGGACGCTGCGGCGATCCTGAGCATTCCGTGTGGGGGTGAGGACATTCCTGACGTGCGACGCTGGCATTTCACCGAGAACGGAGAGTACTCCGTCAAGAGTGGCTTCCGTGTCGCGATGGAGAGAGCCAGTACTCCGGTCGCCAGTTCTTCAGACCCGACGGTGATGGAGAAGTGGTGGACGAAGTTCTGGCAGCTGAGAGCTCCTCCTAAGGTGAAACTCTTCTGTTGGCGAGTCTGTTTAGGCCAAATCCCGGCCAGAGCAGTCTTAGCCAAGAAGAGGATCACCTCTGACGACAGCTGCCCTGTCTGTCAGGAGGCGAGAGAGACTGTTTTCCACTCTTTCTGGGGTTGCAGGTGGAGCAGGAGAGTCTGGAAAGAGGTGGGCTTCGGCCACATTCTTCCGCCTTTCAGAGACGGCGATGCTTTCGACGCTATCCTCAGAGCGACGGAGACCCTTGAGGTTCGTTTCCATGAGCTTTTCATTACTATTATTTGGGAACTTTGGAACCACAGGAACAATGTCTTGGCCGGGAGATCAGCTTGGAGCCAGCCACAGCTAGTCCAGTGGACGGTGAGCTTCCTTGAGGAGTACAGAGCGGCTACGGTTGGGGAGACTCCGACGAGCACGAGGGTGTCTACGACCCCCAGATGGACCCCCTAGTGACGGGACCCTCTCGATTAACGTCGACGCGGCTCTCGCTCGCGACCGTGGAGGCTTCGGTGTCGGTTGTATAGTTCGAGACCACACCGGAGAGGTGATCGCCTCGCAGACGCTTTTTCTGGCTAAGGGGTTCTCCCCCCAGCTTGCGGAAGCGTATGCTGTCCTCCAGGGCATAGAGCTAGTTCGTAGCGTCGGCGGCAGGAGAGCGGAGATCCAGTCAGACTGCTTGGGGGTGGTGAGAATGATCGATGAGGGTGTGACGCCTGCGACAGAGCTTGGGACGATCCTGTACCGCATCTTCAGAAAGGTGAGGGAGCTTAAGATTTTTCGCATTATGCATATTTCTCGTCTTTGTAATGTTGCTGCGCATAATCTAGCGCGCTACGCGGTTAACCATCACTCGTCCTCGACCTGGCTGGGTTTAGTCCCGCCTTGTTCGGAAGAGGCCATTAAAGCCGATGATCGCGAGTTGAGGTCCCGCGCGGCCTAGGGCCTTGTTTGTTTGAGTTTATTTCTGTTTTCTTTCCGTTGGTTTCTTTTCACTCTTATCTTTGTAACCACGGTTTTCCTCCGCCATACGTGAGGGCTTTTATGATATTCCGTGGCACCGACCACGTTTCCTAAAAAAAAAAAAAAAAGTTGCATAGCATTTATGACCATTTAAATAAGGGAAATAGCTCAAATGCAAGATTTGTCCACTTTTATATTTGTATAAATGAATATTTTACCTTTGGATTTCATGATTTGATAAATAAATAAATAAAATCATACCACAAGTCCATTTCAGTTTAGAATTCCCAATAGCGCGATTCTTAAGTTTTGTTTGTTTTTGTTTTGTTTTTTTTTTTTTGTTTTTTTTGTTTTTTTTTTTTTTTTGGTGTTTTACAAGTTGCGAGTGTATATATGTTGCCATGGAAAATCTATATATTAATAGTATTTCTCAAGATCAATATGTTGTCAGATTATTAAAGATTAAAAGAACATCTGGATCCATCTTGGTCGATCACCACTTGATATCGAAGAACTTTGATGATCGGTGGTCGGACGAACACGAACCGGGTGGTACGTGGTCTTCTTTGCAAAATTACCTTACTCATCCGATGAAAAAAACCGAATGTATAGCTCTTGATAGGGAGAGAGTGTAGTGGATTGATTTGCAATATTGGAGACCATAACCATTGTTTGCCTTTATATATAAATTATTAAGGAATCTCATAAGTCCCATAATCAATCATATTTAGTATCCACCCATTATTTTCATATCAGTTACATAATAATGATCAAAATTATTTGGCGAAATCATAATTACATAAAATATAATAGCTCATTAATAGGAAATACAATTTCCTAAAAATTTCCCATTTGAGCTACGTATATTTACAATAATCATGTTACCAAATTCTTGATGTGTATTTTTTTATGCTATTTTGATTTTATTTCCTTAAACAATTTGGTCCATTTTTTATAATATATAAACTTTATTCTGCAGAAAAATCATCACTCAAACACATGGATACAAAACACACAGTCTACAAAGCAAAACTCCCACTAAACTCGGGTATCATCTAGAATAACGCCCATATGAGCAATGTGCTCATGAAACACCTTAGACGTTAAACCTTTAGTCAGCAGGTCTGCTAGCATAAAATTGGTTCCTATGTGTTCTATAGAAATTTGTCCATCCTGAACTCTCTCCCTGAAAACTAGAACTTGATGTCGATGAACTTTGACTTCGTCGAGTTACTATTGTTATTGGAGTAAAGAACTACAAAAATTATTGTCACGATAAACTTTCAATGGCCTATCAAACTCGCAATCTAGTGACAAAATTCTGCAGCCAAATTCCGTGGTTGGATGCCTCGAAACAAGCTATGAACTCCGTTGCCATGGTTAAAGAAACTATGAGTCTCTGTTTAGCATAATTCCATGAGATAGCTCCTCTAGCCAACATGAATACATAGCCTGATGTGGAGCGCTTGCTATCTTGACATCCTAAAAAATCAAAATCAGAGAAACCAATAACCTCCTAACTCTGTGATCTCTGGTAAGTGAGCATATAGTCTTTTGTTCGTATTAGATAACGCATTACACGTTTGTCCACCTTCCAAAGCTGCAAACTTGGATCACACAAATATATGCCAAGGAAACCCACAATGAATGCAATTTTGAGACAACTGCATACTTGAGCATAAATAAGACTCCTAACAATCGAATCATAAGAGAATCTTTTGCATATCATTTCTTTCAAGATCATTCTTGAGAATAAACTTGTTTCCTTTGGACATGGACGTATCTTTTGGCTTACAATCTTTCATGCTGAACATGCTCAAAACTCAATCAATGTAGTTTTTTTGTGATAATCCATAATACCTTGAGAACGATCTCTTAGTATCTTGATTCCTGATACCAAAGAAGCTTTACCAATATCTTTCATCTCGAAATTCTTCGTCAAAGTTTTTTTGGTCTCATACAGCAAATCAATGTCTCTACTAACGTGCAAAATATCATCAACATATAACACCATGAAGATGTATTTACTCCTACTGAACTTTGGGTATACACAATCATCAACAATATTTGCCTCGAATCTGTATGAGGTAATTACTTGATGAAACTAGAGATACCATTCTCGGGATGCCTGTTTGAGTCCGTAGATGGATTTCTTTAACTTGCAAACCATAGACTTTGAATCTCCTAACACCATAGACTTTGCATCGGAGACCATAACCCATTGTTTGCCTTTATATACACATTATTAAAGAATCCCAAAAGTCCTTTAATCAATTATATTTAGTATCCCATAAGTCCCTTAATCAATTATCAAAATTAATGGACAAAATAAAATCATTCATAAATAATTATATCATAATTACATAAAATATAATAGTTCATTAATAAAAAAATAATACAATATCCTAACATGTTGGGCTACTTTGTCGCGCAGCTAAGGATTAATAATTATCACAAATTAACTATTTTCTAACAGCACAAACACTATTTTCGAGAGGAGAATTCCGAGGACATAGGCAATTGTTGAATTTCATGAACAAATTGATTTTATTGAAGCTTGAGAGTTATATATGAAATAATACCCTTGAAATAATAATTCATAGGGGATTTTGGGGTGATGAGAATGTGGTTGGCATGTGATTGGGAAAGAAAGATATGGACTAGGTGTAGTGCAATATGGCAATTGTATGGGTGTTTATATAGTACTCAATTTATGTGCAAAATCAAAGTAATGGCTACTTCTGACGAGAAAAAATATCTTCCTTTTGAAACTATTGGCTGAGACTGATGGATATATATGAATGCATTTCTTTTCTTATATATATATATATATATGTATATATATATTGTAAGGAACAATTTATTAGGATATGAGTAGAATACCCATGATAAAAATAAGGAGGAGAACATTTAAAATAGAAAGACACGACACAAGTTTAAATCGAATAACATATAATGTTCGCTCATTTTGTTTTGTGCATGCTTTTTACACGAGGAAAAAAAAAACTTGAACATCTATTTGACTATTTAAAAATACTCATAATGATTGATTTGAGATAAATCAAAGAAACCGCGCCCCACTAACCACGATGAATATGATTCTTCAATTAATAAACACAAAAAATATCAACACTCCCCTATCCAAATGGTTGAAGGCGATTAATTTGCCTTCAATAAAAAAATAAACATTTGGGTGCGTAACAATAAAACAACGTATTTGTAAATACATATTACCTTGAACATTCAGTGAGTCTAGACTACACTACTAATCACAACCCTCTTCACACCACACCGACGGTCTCTCGATCCTATCACTCATTCGACTTCCCAAAATTCATCATACCAAAATTTTTGAAACACTTAGCATGGTCGAATCCACGGTCAAAATTAGCCCCTATAGCAAGAGTGAAAAAAATTTGATGGGTTTTTCTTTTTCGCAAAGATGGCGTGCTCTTACATAGCTAGTGATACTTATAGGCTTTTCAAATATGCTTAAGATACTTCATATCTTGATAAATATTATATGCTTACAATTCTCATTCAAATGCTTCTATAATCAAAATACAAAGAGTAAATACACATCGCGTCGATTTATCTATTTGAAATATATTTGCTTGAATAATCCAGATAAAAACAATTCATTTATCAACGACATCATTAATGGCTTGATATCTATGTTTCTTTTGATTTTTGGGTGGAGTTATAATCTGAATGAAAAATGCTTGTAGCGATGGTTCATAACAAAATAGTTTAAAAGTTGCACTGCTAATTATCCACTATGCTACGGCCACCTCGAAATACCGGCTCACACACTTTGGAGCTGCTCATAAGCAGTGGCAGAGCCAGAAATTCAAGTCAGCAGGGAGACAAAATTGAAAAAAATAATCTAAGGGGATAAATTATAAAAACACATAAATCTGAGCAAAAAATATATAAAAAAAATGTTAAAATTTTTAGGGTAAAAATTACAATTTCAGTTAAGGGGGAATTCGCCCCTCTTAGGCCCCGCATGATTCCACCCATTCCCACAAGTGCCTAACCAACTTCAAGGTACATGTTGCTGAATTTTATATTGCGTTGAAGTAAAACTTATGGAACAATCGGAATAAGATGATCATATGGAAGAGAAGTAGAACAACGGAAAATATTTTGTGGACTGGGTTTAAGACTACACCGATGCAGCCCTCAACTCCGCGGTCGTGGACACCGGGGACATCAAAATAAAAAAAATTGTACAAAATATGGACCAGATCGTATCGAGAGAGATCCAACCAGAAGCCAGTCAAGGTGTCTCACACATGTTCAATGACATCTTGGACAACGTTGTCGAAACATAAAAGCAGCCAATTCGACAACATAGAAAACTAGCATCCAACAGATAGAAATGAACTTCATGGTTCCAATTAGCAATTGTTTTTATGATAATGACTCTGTTTGATATAGCTTTGCTTAAAAAAATGTTTTTAGATTTAACTTTTGAAAAAATATGCTTTTTCCAAAAACTACGAAAATTTTGCTTTTCAAATTTTTTTTTATCTATATTTTGCAAAAGCACGTTTCGATTTTTACTAAAAACTATTTTTACCAAACACTTTAAAACGATTGAGCTTTTAGAAAAAAAAACTAAAATCAAGCTTAATAAACTAACTCAAACACCACCAATATTAAACATCATTGTCTTCATAAAATTCCATTTGATACGATGGATAAGTCAAATTCAGCCTTGTCACAAAGATTATTTTTCATTGACTGGAATAACCGGATTATTAAATTATCACAAAGAAATTATTTCCATTGACCGGGGTATTAACTTTTTTTTTTTTTGTTCTATCGCTTCTTCTTTCTGCATGGATTTACTTCATCCTTTGATCGTCATTTCTAATGCCAGAAATATTTATGGAGCTAAGTTATTACATGCTTCTGTGTCCCTTTTCCGGTGTTTATTTATATACTATAACGTGTTTGAGTTAAAAAGAAAAGACAAACAATAGAACTTTTATTGATATAATACGGGTATTATAGGCATGCAAACACAATTAAAAAAAAAAAATTAGGCATCAAGATATGTTAAACCGGCCCTCTTTGCACAATTGTATAGTTCATTGTTCTTTATCTTGTACAAGTGATGGCATATGACCGTTCACTGAAATTCGTTGGCCTAAATATACCATCAATTTATATTTATATTCTTTATCTCCAATAGTGGAATGATATGCATGACTTGAGAATGTCAACTATGAAGAAAATCAAGTATGTATATTGTTTCTGCAGAAAGGACAAAATATAATCTGTGGGAGGGCTGAGAAATGAATTATTTGCCTCTCATATAAAATGAGGTACAAGCTTGACGACCCTTTGTGGGTTTTGGTACTTTTACGTACGGGTTAGAAATCATAGGGTCAATAACTATGTATATATTATACATATTGTAACACGGTCTATTCTTTACCTCCAATAGTGGAATGATATGCATGACTTGAGAATGTCAACTATGAAGAAATATATGAAGAAAATCGAATATGTATTACTGTTTCTGCAGAGAGGACAAAATATAATCTGTGGGAGGGCTGAGAAATGAATTATTTTCCCATCATCTCTCAAAGGTACAAGCTTGACGACCCTATTGGGTTTTGGTACTTTTACGTACGGGTTAGAAATCATAGGGTCAATAACTGTGTATATATTAGACCCCTTATATTTATTATACATATTGTAACACGGTCAAAAATGAAAGGTCAATAGTGCAATAGTGTGTATCGGAGAAAATGAGATAAAGTTGGGTTTGGAAGTATATAGATAGTGGAAATGAAATTCAAATATAAGTTGGGTCCATTTCCAATATTATACCTAATTCCAATTAGCAAAATTGGGAAATGTATGCGGACACTGAAAGCCGAGCTAATTGAATTTACGTTTGGGAGACTATGGGAAAACTGGTAATATGAAATATAAAATGTATAAAAAAATTGCGAACCACTTGCAAAAATGTATGTTTATATTATATATAGATTAATTTGAAAAAAATACAATATATAGATTAATAATTTCTTACTATTAAGTCGCATGCTATGATTCGTTTAGTAATATGATAATGAAAAGTTATTTGTGTAAGCTGGATAATCTAAAGTTATTTTGTTGTATTTATTATTGTTTGTAGTCCACTATTCATCATATTTATGTAGAAGTTTTTGAATTTTTATTTGTACTTTTTTGTATTTTAAGTTTTTGATTTTTATCAATATATCATTTTTAGAAGCTTTTTATAAAAAAAAAAAAAAAAATCTTACTATTAAGTCGGACTTGCTTGGTATTAGGGACTTAAATTAAACGTGTATCTAAAATCTTTACATATAAAATTTCAGCTAATGGGTAGTTTTTTTTTTTTTTTTTTAACTCCTAATGTGTGTAGTTAATTTCACTTAATTATCTTCTAAAAATAGACGGTATTTCATTAAATGAATTAAAGACATTACGGTTAAGGTAGATAATTATACACAAATCAATTTACGGATTTTATTTTTATTTGAAAAATCTCTTTGTCCCAAGATCACAAAACATTTACATCCATAACTATTCAAATGAATTAAACGTGTAAAAATGAATGATTTTACAAGTACGTACATATGTAGTATCTTCTATTAATTTCTTTTAATTAGAGAACTCTTCATATATGATTTTTTATTTTTGGATAATCCTATGTGCTGTTCAATTTTCCTATCGATCGAGACCTTTTTCCGGTCACTTTCACGTCTTTGCTATTCCTTTATCCGAAAAAGAGAAAAGCACACATGTGTTTGATTTTTGGTGGAAACAAAATCTCAACGCTTTTTTGGGTATCATATAGTTGAATTTTGAAATCGCCAATATGAAAGAAGAAAAAAAGTTTTGCCAAATAATAAAGCGTGTCAAACCCACTATACTCAAATTCTCTCTATATAAATTCAAACCCTAACTCACAATAACCATGACAAACCAAACAATAATTTTCTTGAAAACCTATTCTTCAATACAAATTATACACCTCTCGCTCTCTTCCTATCTCACAAAATGAATCTCATTAATCTAATTTTTATTGTCACAATTGTTTTTTCTTATATCATGATCCAAAGCATTGACGCTTTACAATTTAGCAATCAACTAGAATCTGTAAATTACTTCGATCATGATCACTTAGACGAAGTCGATAGATTCAAAGGCTTTTTCACGCTGAGAAAGAAGACTCGGAAATTGACGTGCAACAAGATTCCTAGGGTTTGTCGGGCCAAGGGAAGCCCTGGGCCGAGTTGTTGTAAGAAGAAATGTGTCAACGTGTTGACCGACCGACGAAATTGTGGAAAATGTGGAAAGAAATGCAAGTACAACATGATTTGTTGTAATGGGAAATGTGTCAACCCTTCCTTTCATAGGAAACATTGTGGTGGCTGCAACAATAGTTGTGGCGATGAAGGTCTTTGTGCTTTTGGACTCTGTAGTTATGCATAATTATTAAATTGTTTAATTGTACTCTTTAATTTGGTGTTTTCTTGTGCGTAAGAAATAAAGCTTTTTCTTTTATGTATAATTTTTTTTTGTATTTATATAAAAAATGTGCCAAGTCAATTTGAGAGATCAATTTTCTTCTTTTGATTTTGGTATTGAAGTATAAAGTGAATTTAAGGCGCTCTGTTTATGTTGTGATATAAAAAGCTTATTTTTCTGTCATTGAGATTCTTTTGTTTCCATAAAAATATAAGCATAAATTAAAAATAACTTTTATGATGAAAGATAAATATATATATGATATATCTGTATATAGTTCATTTTAAATGTATTTCAACAATCTTAGAATTTTGTATCAATACAATTGATAATTACAATTGATAATTAAATCAACGTCTTAAAGTAAAAATTAGGAAAATAGTCAACTTAAACGTTTGATATTGCTAAATAGTCAACGTTTGATAAATCTTAATTAAATAGCCGTAAATAATGACGTGACCTAATATATGGAGGTGACTATTTATCTAAGATTTACATATGTAAATACATAAAAATGACTATTTACCTAAGATTTACCAAACGTTGGCTATTTAGCAATATCAAACGTTTAAGTTTGCTATTTTTCTAATAGTTTGTTTAAAGTATGAATTTATCAAAGAAGACTAGAGGACCATGGATCAAGTGATATCTAGAAATTATATAATCACTTAGGCGTTAAGCCGAAACTGCCTTTCTGGTTATGGCCAAACGGCACTTCGGATCTTCGTCAGAATGGTACGTTCCAGCCAATAAAGACCGGACGTTCCATCCTCCTTGAACATACGTTGTTCGGTTTAAAATTGAAAATATCTGGTTTTAACATATTTTTTTTTAAAAAAATTAACTCGTTATAATCAAGTTTACAAATCCGTCCAACGGCCTTCCCCTTTAAAAAAATAAAGTCAAAAGCTTCAATAATACAATCCCACAAGAAAGTTCTTTGGGGTTGTATTGTGCGGTTCCAGTTCTAACAAAGAATCAGAATTGTTGGTTCACAAGTCCATCTCAACGAATAATTCCGATAGATATTTCTGGGCGATCGGAATCATAAATTCTGGTCACTGTACATTCCAAAGACCATAATTAATTATTCCATTAAAAATTAAGATAAACATTACCTATGATCAGTGTATGTTGATACACATTAGATTCGAGAATATTATTCTACAAAAAATTTGCATTGGAGAAGTACTAGCTGTGTACATCTGACAAAAAAACAAAAACAAAAACTTTGATAAAGTTAGGTCCACGCCTTCAAAATAATAAGGGCAGTGCAAGAGTCGACGCCTTCAAAATAACGCAAGACATGTTATCTTATCCTCTTATTGTCGTGCATGTAAAAGTTCATAATACATTCTTATATATGAAAGTCTTTTACAAATCCGACGACACTCCTCTTTTATAAAATACATTAGAAAAATAAAATCAAAAGCTTCAATAATACAATCCCACAAGAAAGTTCTTTGGGGTCGTATTGTACGGTTCTAGTTCTAACAAAGAATCAGAATTGTCGGTTCACAAGTCCATCAAAACGAAAATTCCGGTAGATATTTCTGGGCGATCGGAATCAGAAATTCTGGTCCCTTTCGGTTTCAACGACCATAATTAATTATTTCATTAAAAATTAAGATAAACATTACCTATGATCAGTGTATATTAATACATATTAGATTCGAGAATATTATTCTACTAAAAATTTGCATTGGGCGAAGGTCCAAATAATTTAGAGCATTATGCATCCGATCTTATCTGCTTAATTAATGGAATATTAATTAATTTAGAATATTATTCTACCAAAAATTTGCATTGGGCGAAGACCTAAAAAATTTAGAGCATTATGCATCTGATCTTATCTGCTTAATTAATGCTTTAGTTAAAATATCATGTAATTGCGTAATTAATTCTTATCCTAGATTTTAAAATTATTGAAACTTGATCAGTAACTTTAGGTCAAATTTATTTGTCAAGAATTGTATGTGATGAGTTCATGGGGTTCTATTTATTTTGTGATAATAAATTAAGGAAATATGTAAGTGCATCGATGGTGTTAATTAGTAGGAATTAGGCTTGACGTTTCTTATATATAGTCTAACGCGAGTCAAAATTCTATGGTCAACTTCTATTCACTCGAAACAAAATTTAACGTTTCAAAAGTCAATAATGTACTAGAGAAGTACTAGCTGGTACATCTGATAAAAAAAAAAAAAAAAAAAAAAAAAAAAAAAAAAAAAAAAAAAAAAAAAAACAAACAAACAAACAAACCCACTAAGTAAAATGAGTGTATGTATGTATTTTGAAGAGAAAGACTAGATAAATTAGGTTTTGAAAAGCCGAACAAACGCTGACTTATATTATATATCAATCTTGCAAGCATGTGTCAAATACCGGAAACTTGTTGTATTATAATAATAAAGTCGACATGGTTCAATCTTTCAACTCTCAAGTCGTACAAGTACACCTTTTGGCTGTGTATCAAATCTGTGTAACACAATTAGTTCCGGAGAGTCTTCGTTACAAAAAAAAAAAAAAAAAAAAAGAAGCTTGAATATCATCTATTGACATCTTTGTTATTTTAGGTAAACAATTAGGGGGAAAGTTAAAGTAATACAATTTAGAAAAATTAGTCGAACTAAGCCACCTGAAACGTTGAAATTGTAATCTAACCAACGTTTCGTCTAAATTTTCACTCTAGCAAAAAATGATGACGTGTCTTAATTATGTAAGATGTTAATTACTATAATATCCTCTACTAGAATTTGCTTATAAAACTTGTAGCCCACGTTTGATCAACCAAAATTTTCGAAGTTAATACACGTGTATATATTTAGAATTTATATATATATATATATATATATATATATATATATATATATATATGGCAAAATTTGTTATTGAGCGTTTTCTTATTTCCTTCTAATTTTTTGTTAATCTCCGCTGCTTTATTAATTTATGTTAATTTTGGTAAATTTACATATGTGCAGGTGCAGGTGCAGGTAGAGGTCGATGTTGTTATCAATTGATATTTCTTTCATTTCCTTTAATACGCATTTAATACGGTGTTATTCACAAGCCGATCAAATTTTCAATACAAATTTTCGAAGTTAATACACGTGTATATATTTAGAATTAAAAAAAATTATATATTTGGCAAAGTTGGTTATTGAGCGTTTATTTCTTTCTAATTTTTTGTCAATCTCCGCTGCTTTGTTAATTTCAGTTAATTTCCGTTTATTTTACGCACGATAAACTTCGGCTGGCTGAAACGTTGGCTAGTATTTGGTTTCTATGATTTATGTTACATAAGGGTATTTTCGATATTCTCTAACCGTTAATTTATGTAAACGGCTAGATTACAAAATTTACCAAACGTTGGCTACATCCTTAAAATCATGTTTGAAATTGGCTATGTTGCTAGATTACCCTACAATTTATAAAAACTAACAAAAAAATGAAATTATTTTAAAAATTAAAAGACAAAGTATCACAAAGCTATTACAACTCGTTTAGTAATCTAATAATGAATAGTTATTTGTGTAGATAGGTAATCTAAAAGTTATTTTGTTGTATTTATTATTATTTGTAGTCCACTTTTCATCTAATTTATGTAGAAATTTTCGAATTTTTTTGCACTTTTTTGTATTTTAAGTTTTTGACTTTTATTATTATATGATTTTGAGAAGCTTTTCATAAAAAAAAAATCTTACTATTAAGTCAGACTTGCTTGGTTATTAGGGAATTAAATTAAGGGTAATTTAGCAAAATAGCCAACTTAAACGTTGAGAATTGCTAAATAGCCAAGGTTTGGTAAATAGTAGGTAAATAGCCATTTTTATATATTTACAAACGTAAATATCAAGTAAATAGCCACTGCCATATTAAGCCACGTCATCATTTATGGCTATTTATTTAATATTTACCAAACCTTGGCTATTTAGCAATATCAAACGTTTAAGTTGGCTATTTTTCTAATTTTTTGTTAAATTAAACATGTATCTAAAATCTTTACATATAAAATTTCAGCTATTCCTAATGGGTAGTGTTTTTTTTAAAACTGCTAATGTGTAGTTAATTTCACTTAATTATCTTCTAAAAAATAGACAGTATTTCATTAAATAAATTAAAGACATTACGGTTAAGGTAGATAATTATACACAAGTCAATTTACGGATTTTATTTTTATTTAAAAAATCTCTATGTCCCAAGATCACAAAACATTTAAATCCATAACTATTCAAATGAATTAAACGTGGAAAAAATGAAAGATATTGCAACCCGATTTAAAAGTACGTGCGTACGTAGTATCTTCTATTTCTTTTAATTAGAGAACTATTAATATATGATTTTTTTTTATTTTTGGATAATCCTATGTGCTGTTCAATCTTCCTATCAAGACCTTTTTGGTGGAATACAAAATCTCAACGCTTTTTTGGGTATCATATAGTTGAATTTTGAAATCGCCAATATGAAAAAAGAAAAAAAAAAAGTTTTGCCGAATAATAAAGCGTGTCAAACCCACTATACTCAAATCCTCTCTATATAAATTCAAACCCTAACTCACAATAACCATGACAAGCCAAACAATTTTCTTGAAAACCTATTCTTCAATACAAATTATACACCTCTCGCTCTCTTCCTATCTCACAAAATGAATCTCATTAATCTAATTTTTATCGTCACAATTGTTTTTTCTTATATCATGATCCAAAGCATTGACGCTTTACAATTTAGCAATCAACTAGAATCTGTAAATTACTTCGATCATGATCACTTAGACGAAGTCGATAGATTCAAAGGCTTTTTCACGCTGAGAAAGAAGACTCGGAAATTGACGTGCAACAAGATTCCTAGGGTTTGTCGGGCCAAAGGGAGCCCCGGGCCGAGTTGTTGTAAGAAGAAATGTGTCAACGTGTTGACTGACCGACGAAATTGTGGAAAATGTGGAAAGAAATGCAAGTACAACATGATTTGTTGTAATGGGAAATGTGTCAACCCTTCCTTTCATAGGAAACATTGTGGTGGCTGCAACAATAGTTGTGGCGATGAAGGTCTTTGTGCTTTTGGACTCTGTAGTTATGCATAATTATTAAATTGTTTAATTGTACTCTTTAATTTGGTGTTTTCTTGTGCGTAAGAAATAAAGCTTTTTCTTTTATGTATAACTTTTTTTTTTTTTTTTGTATTTATATAAAAAATGTGTAAAGTCAATTTGAGAGATCAATTTTCTTCTTTTGATTTTGGTATTGAAGTATAAAGTGAATTTAAGGCGCTCTGTTTATGTTGTGATATAAAAAGCTTATTTTTCTGTCATTGAGATTCTTTTGTTTCCATAAAAATATAAGCATAAATTAAAAATAACTTTTATGATGAAAGATATATATATATATATATATATATATATATATATATATATATATATATATATATATATCTTTCATCATAAAAGTTATTTTTAATTTATGCTTATGATATATCTGTATATAGTTCATTTTAAATGTATTTCAACAATCTTAGAATTTGATATCAATACAATTGATAATTAAATCAACGTTTTAAAGTAGAAATTAGGAAAATAGTCAACTCAAACGTTTGACATTGCTAAATAGCCAACGTTTGGTAAATCTTAATTGAATAGCCGTAAATAATGACGTGACCTAATATATGGAGATGACTATTTATCTAAGATTTACGTCTGTAAATACATGAAAATAGCTATTTACCTAAGATTTACCAAACGCTGACAATTTAACAATATCAAACGTTTAAGTTGGCTATTTTCTAATGGTTTGTTTAAAGTATGACTTTATCAAAGAAGACTAGAGGACCATGGATCAAGTGATATCTAGAAATTATATAATCACTTAGGCGTTAAGCCGAAACTGCCTTTCTGGTTATGGCCAAACGGCAATTCGGATCTTCGTCAGAATGGTACGTTCCAGCCAATAAAGACCGGAAGTTCCATCCTCCTTGAACATACGTTTTTCGGTTCAAAATTGAAAATATCCGGTTTTAGTATGTATTTTTTTTTTTTTTGAAAATTGACAAGTTTACAAATCCGATGGCCTTCCCCTTTAAAAAAATACGTTTAAAAAATAAAATCAAAAGCTTCAATAATACAATCCCACAAGAAAGTTCTTTGGGGTTGTATTGTGCGGTTCCAGTTCTAACAAAGAATCAGAATTGTCGGTTCACAAGTCCATCTCAACGAATAATTCCGATAGATATTTCTGGGCGATCGGAATCATAAATTCTGGTCACTATCAATTTCAACGACCATAATTAATTATTCCATTAAAAATTAAGATAAACATTACCTATGATCAGTGTATGTTGATACACATTAGATTCGAGAATACTATTCTACCAAAAATTTGCATTGGAGAAGTATTAGCTGTGTACATCTGACAAAAAAGCAAAAACAAAAACTTTGATAAAGTTAGGTCCACGCCTTCAAAATAATAAGGGCAGTGCAAGAGTCGACGCCTTCAAAATAACGCAAGACATGTTAACTTATCCTCTTATTGTCGTGCATGTAAAAGTTCATAATACATTCTTATATGTGAAAGTCTTTTACAAATCCGACGACACTCCTCTTTTATAAAATACATTAGAAAAATAAAATCAAAAGCTTCAATAATACAATCCCACAAGAAAGTTCTTTGGGGTCGTATTGTACGGTTCTAGTTCTAACAAAGAATCAGAATTATCGGTTCACAAGTCCATCAAAACGAAAATTCCGGTAGATATTTCTGGGTGATCGGAATGAGAAATTCTGGTCCCTTTCGGTTCCAACGACCATAATTAATTATTCCATTAAAAATTAAGATAAACATTACCTATGATCAGTGTATGTTAATACATATTAGATTCGAGAATATTATTCTACTAAAAATTTGCATTGGACGAAGGCCCAAATAATTTAGAGCATTATGCATCCGATCTTATCTGCTTAATTAATGGAATGTTAATTAATTTAGAATATTATTCTACCAAAAATTTGCATTGGGCGAAGACCTAAAAAATTTAGAGCATTATGCATCCGATCTTATCTGCTTAATTAATGCTTTAGTTAAAATATCATGTAATTGCGTAATTAATTCTTATCCTAGATTTTAAAATTATTGAAACTTGATCCGTAACTTTAGGTCAAATTTATTTGTCAAGAATTGTATGTGATGAGTTCATGGGGTTCTATTTATTTTGTGATAATAAATTAAGGAAATATGTAAGTGCATCGATGGTGTTAATTAGGAGGAATTAGGCTTGACGTTTCTTAAATATAGTCTAACGCGAGTCAAAATTCTATGGTCAACTTCTATTCACTCGAAACAAAATTTAATAACGTTTCAAAAGTCAATAATGTACTAGAGAAGTACTAGCTGGTACATCTGATAAAAAATAAAAATAAAAAACCAAAAAAAACAAACAAAAAAAAACCCACTAAGTAAAATGATTGTATGTATGTATTTTGAAGAGAAAGACGATAAATTAGGTTTTGAAAAGCCGAACAAACGCTGACTTATATTATATATCAATCTTGCAAACATGTGTCAAATACCGGAAACTTGTTGTATTATAATAATAAAGTTGACATGGTTCAATCTTTCAACTTTCAAGTCGTACAAGTACACCTTTTGGCTGTGTACCAAATCTGTGTAACACAATTAGTTCCGGAGAGTCTTCGTTACAAAAAAAAAAAAAAAAAAAAAAAAAAAAAGCTTGAATATCATCTATTGACATCTTTGTTATTTTAGGTAAACAATTAGGGGGAAAGTTAAAGTAATATAATTTATAAAAACTAACAAAAAAATGAAATTATTTTAAAAATTAAAAGACAAAGTATCACAAAGCTATTACAACTCGTTTAGTAATCTAATAATGAATAGTTATTTGTGTAGATAGGTAATCTAAAAGTTATTTTGTTGTATTTATTATTATTTGTAGTCCACTTCTCATCTTATTTATGTAGAGATTTTCGATATTTTTTGCACTTTTTTGTATTTTAAGTTTTTGACTTTTATTAATATATCATTTTGAGAAGCATTTTATATATATAAAAAAAAATCTTACTATTAAGTCAGACTTGCTTGGTTATTAGGGAATTAAATTAAACGTGTATCTACAATCTTTACATATAAAATTTCAGCTATTCCTAATTGGTAGTGTTTTTTTTAAACTGCTAATGTGTAGTTAATTTCACTTAATTATCTTCTAAAAAATAGACAGTATTTCATTAAATAAATTAAAGACATTACGGTTAAGGTAGATAATTATACACAAGTCAATTTACGGATTTTATTTTTATTTGAAAAATCTCTATGTCCCAAGATCACAAAACATTTAAATCCATAACTATTCAAATGAATTAAACGTGGAAAAAATGAAAGATATTGCAACCCGATTTAAAAGTACGTGCGTACGTAGTATCTTCTATTTCTTTTAATTAGAGAACTATTAATATATGATTTTTTGTATTTTTGGATAATCCTATGTGCTGTTCAATCTTCCTATCAAGACCTTTTTGGTGGAATACGATATCTAAATGCCTTTTTTTGGTATCATATAGTTGAATTTTGCAATCGCCAATATGAAAGAAGAAGAAAAAGTTTTGCCAAATAATAAAGCGTGTCAAACCCACTATACTCAAATTCTCTCTATAAATTCAAACCCTAACTCACAATAACCATGACAAACCAAACAATTTTCTTGAAAACCTATTCTTCAATACAAATTATACACCTCTCGCTCTCTTCCTATCTCACAAAATGAATCTCATTAATCTAATTTTTATCGTCACAATTGTTTTTTCTTATATCATGATCCAAAGCATTGACGCTTTACAATTTAGCAATCAACTAGAATCTGTAAATTACTTCGATCATGATCACTTAGACGAAGTCGATAGATTCAGAGGCTTTTCCACGCTGAGAAAGAAGACTCGAAAATTGACGTGCAACAAGATTCCTAGGGTTTGTCGGGCCAAAGGAAGCCCCGGGCCGAGTTGTTGTAAGAAGAAATGTGTCAATGTGTTGACCGACCGGCGAAATTGTGGAAAATGTGGAAAGAAATGCAAGTACAACATGATTTGTTGTAATGGGAAATGTGTCAACCCTTCCTTTCATAGGAAACATTGTGGTGGCTGCAACAATAGTTGTGGCGATGAAGGTCTTTGTGCTTTTGGACTCTGTAGTTATGCATAATTATTAAATTGTTTAATTGTACTCTTTAATTTGGTGTTTTCTTGTGCGTAAGAAATAAAGCTTTTTCTTTTATGTATAATTTTTTTTTTTGTATTTATATAAAAAATGTGTCAAGTCAATTTGAGAGATCAATTTTCTTCTTTTGATTTTGGTATTGAAGTATAAAGTGAATTTAAGGCGCTCTGTTTATGTTGTGATATATAAGCTTATTTTTCTGTCATTGAGATTCTTTTGTTTCCATAAAAATATAAGCATAAATTAGAAATAACTTTTATGATGAAAGATAAATATATATGATATATCTGTATATAGTTCATTTTAAATGTATTTCAACAATCTTAGAATTTTGTATCAATACAATTGATAATTAAATCAACGTTTTAAAGTAGAAATTAGGAAAAATAGTCAACTTAAACGTTTGATATTGCTAAATAGTCAACGTTTGATAAATATTAATTAAATAGCCGAAAATAATAACGTGACCTAATATATGGAGGTGATTATTTATCTAAGATTTACGTCTGTAAATACATGAAAATGACTATTTACCTAAGATTTACCAAACCTTGGCTATTTAATATCAAACGTTTAAGTTTGCTATTTTTCTAATGGTTTGTTTAAAGTATGAATTTATCAAAGAAGACTAGAGGACCATGGATCAAGTGATATCTAGAAATAATAATCACTTAGGTGTTAAGCCGAAACTGCCTTTCTGGTTATGGCCAAACGGCGCTTCGGATCTTCGTCAGAATGGTACGTTCCAGCCAATAAAGACCAGACGTTCGGTTTAAAATTGAAAATATCCGGTTTTAACATTTTTTTTAAAAAAAATTAACTCATTATAATCAAGTTTACAAATCCGGCCGACGGCCTTCCCCTTTAAATAAATACATTAAAAAAATAAAACCAAAAGCTTCAATAATACAATCCCACAAGAAAGTTCTTTGGGGTTGTATTGTGCGGTTCCAGTTCTAACAAAGAATCAGAATTGTTGGTTCACAAGTCCATCTCAATTAATAATTCCGATAGATATTTCTGGGCGATCGGAATCATAAATTCTGGTAACTGTACATTCCAACGACCATAATTAATTATTCCATTAAAAATTAAGATAAACATTACCTATGATCAGTGTATGTTGATACACATTAGATTCGAGAATATTATTCTACAATTTGCATTGGAGAAATACTAGCGGTGTACATCTGACAAAAAAACAAAAACAAAAACTTTGATAAAGTTAGGTCCACACCTTCAAAATAATAAGGGCAGTGCAAGAGTTGACGCCTTCAAAATAACGCAAGACATGTTATCTTATCCTCTTATTGTCGTGCATGTAAAAGTTCATAATACATTCTTATATGTGAAAGTATTTTACAAATCCGACGACATTCCTCTTTTATAAAATACATTAGAAAAATAAAATCAAAAGCTTCAATAATACAATCCCACAAGAATGTTCTTTGGGGTCGTATTGTACGGTTCTAGTTCTAACAAAGAATCAGAATTGTCGGTTCACAAGTCCATCAAAACGAAAATTCCGGTAGATATTTCTGGGCGATCTGAATCAGAAATTCTGGTCCCTTTCAGTTCCAACGACCATAATTAATTATTCCATTAAAAATTAAGATAAACATTACCTATGATCAGTGTATGTTAAAACATATTAGATTCGAGAATATTATTCTACTAAAAATTTGCATTGGACGAAGGCCCAAATAATTTAGAGCATTATGCATCCGATCTTATCTGCTTAATTAATGTAATATTAATTAATTTACAATATTATTCTACCAAAAATTTGCATTGGGCGAAGACCTAAAAAAATTAGAGCATTATGCATCCGATCTTATCTGTTTAATTAATGCTTTAGTTAAAATATTATGTAATTGCGTAATTAATTCTTATCCTAGATTTTAAAATTATTGAAACTTGATCCGTAACTTTAGGTCAAATTTATTTGTCAAGAATTGTATGTGATGAGTTCATGGGGTTCTATTTATTTTGTGATAATAAATTAAGGATTTATGTAAGTGCATCGATGGTGTTAATTAGGAGGAATTAGGCTTGACGTTTCTTAAGTATAGTCTAACGCGAGTCAAAATTCTATGGTCAACTTCTATTCACTCGAAACAAAATTTAACGTTTCAAAAGTCAATAATGTACTAGAGAAGTACTAGCTGGTACATCTGAAAAAAAAAAAAAAAAACCCCCCACTAAGTAAAATGAGTGTATGTATGTATTTTGAAGAGAAAGACGATAAATTAGGTTTTGAAAAGCCTAACAAACGCTGACTTATATTATATATCAATCTTGCAAACATGTGTCAAATACCGGAAACTTGTTGTATTATAATAATAAAGTCGACATGGTTCAATCTTTCAACTTTCAAGTCGTACAAGTACACCTTTTGGCTGTGTACCAAATCTGTGTAACACAATTAGTTCCGGAGAGTCTTCGTTACAAAAAAATAAAATAAAATAAAGTTTGAATATCATCTATTGACATCTTTGTTATTTTAGGTAAACAATTAGGGGGGAAGTTAAAGTGATACAATTTATAAAAACTAACAAAAAAATGAAATTATTTTAAAAATTAAAAGACAAAGTATCACAAAGCTATTACAACTCGTTTAGTAATCTAATAATGAATAGTTATTTGTGTAGATAGGTAATCTAAAAGTTATTTTGTTGTATTTATTAATATTTGTAGTCCACTTTTCATCTTATTTATGTAGAAATTTTCGAATTTTTTTGCACTTTTTTGTATTTTAAGTTTTTGACTTTTATTAATATATCATTTTGAGAAGCTTTTTATATAAAAAAAATAAATAAATAAAAAAATCTTACTATTAAGTCAGACTTGCTTGGTTATTAGGGAATTAAATTAAACGTGTATCTAAAATCTTTACATATAAAATTTCAGCTATTCCTAAAGATGCAAATTCGGTTAAACTAATCTTTTTGATTTATTTTTTAACCTAAATTAACCGGTTAAAATTAACCGAACGGTTAATTTTAACCGCGATTTCGGTTAAAATTAACCGTTCGGTTAATTTTAACCGGTTAATTTTCGGTTAACCTAGGTTAACCTAGATTATAAGAGTTATTAAATAAATAAAAAAATATATTATTTTTCAAATTAAATTAATTAATTTAACTTTAATTATAATTAATAATATCTATTAACAAAATTTAATTTAGTTAAACTGAAATTTATTAAAATTTATATACGAATTTATAATAATTTTAAAAAAATTAATTATATCAATTTACTAATTAATTTAATTATAATGAAATTAAAGGCATTAATTTCTTAAATAAATTTAAATATTAAATAAAATATATTAAAACAATTCGGTTAATTCGGTTAATTTCGGTTAACCTAATTAAAAAAAATCGGTTAAACGGTTAACCTTTAACCTAAATTTTCGGTTAAAGGTTAACCTAAGTTAATTGAATCTCTTCTTTTAGCTATTCCTAATGGGTAGTGTTTTTTTTTTAAACTGCTAATGTGTAGACAATTTCACTTAATTATCTTCTAAAAAAAATAGACAGTATTTCATCAAATAAATTAAAGACATTACGGTTAAGGTAGATAATTACACACAAGTCAATTTACGGATTTTATTTTTATTTGAAAAATCTCTATGTCCCAAGATCACAAAACATTTAAATCCATAAGCATTCAAATGAATTAAACGTGGAAAAAATGAAAGATATTGCAACCCGATTTAAAAGTACGTGCGTACGTAGTATCTTCTATTTCTTTTAATTAGAGAGCTCTTAATATATGATTTTTTTATTTTTGGATAATCCTATGTGCTGTTCAATTTTCCTATCAAGACCTTTTTCCGGTCACTTTCACGTCTTTGCTATTCCTTTATCCGAAAAAGAGAAAAGCACACATGTGTTTGATTTTTGGTGGAATACGAAATCTCTCAACGCCTTTTTTTGGTATCATATAGTTGAATTTTGAAATCGCCAATATGAAAGAAGAAAAAAAAGTTTTGCCAAATAATAAAGCGTGTCAAACCCACTGTACTCAAATTCTCTCTATAAATTCAAACCCTAACTCACAATAACCATGACAAACCAAACAATTTTCTTGAAAACCTATTCTTCAATACATATTATACACCTCTCGCTCTCTTTATATCTCACAAAATGAATCTCATTAATCTAATTTTTATTGTCACAATTGTTTTTTCTTATATCATGATCCAAAGCGTTGACGCTCTACAATTTAGCAATCAACTAGAATCTGTAAATTACGTCGATCATGATCACATAAACGAAGTCGATAGATTCAGAGACTTTTTCAAGCTGAGAAAGAAGATTCGGAAATTGACGTGCAACAAGATTCCTAGGGTTTGTCGGGCCAAGGGAAGCCCTGGACCGAGTTGTTGTAAGAAGAAATGTGTCAACGTGTTGACCGACCGGCGAAATTGTGGAAAATGTGGAAAGAAATGCAAGTACAACATGATTTGTTGTAATGGGAAATGTGTCAACCCTTCTTTTCATAGGAAACATTGTGGTGGCTGCAACAATAGTTGTGGCAATGAAGGTCTTTGTGCTTTTGGACTTTGTAGTTATGCATAATTATAAGATTGTTTAATTGTACTCCTTAATTTGGTGTTTTCTTGGGTGTAAGCAAGGTTCTAAATATCGGCGATATATATGGATATATCGCCGATATATCCGTTTTTTTGAAGGCTCGGTAAAAAAACTGATATAACAGCCTAAATATCGTTTTCTTCCCGATATACCGTTTTTCTAAAAAAAATTCCTACAACAGCCAAAAACATAAACGTTATTCCTGAAATACCTATTTTCATAGCTCTAAACAGGTCCAAAATTTAAACTTGAGTTCTTAGGAATATGAAGACTCATTATTGCTTATTAAAATTCATAGAACTACATATGAAGTGATTTTTTTTAAATGTAAAACAAATTCCTACAACAGCCAAAACAGAAAAGTTATTCCTGAAATACCTATTTACATAGCTCTAAACAGGCCCAAAATTTAAACTTGAGTTCTTGGGAAGATGAAGACTCATTATTGCTTATTAAAATTCATAGAACTACATATGTTTATATGGAGTGATTTTTTAAAATTTATTAATTTCATAATAAGGTGAACTTTATTGTTAGCTAAATAAATGTTATATATTCATTCATTACGTATATTTATAGATATAAATATACGTATATATCTATATAGATATGTTATATATATATATATCTATTTAAAATATAATTGTTATATGTATCATTAAATTATATATACATTTTATATATTTTTATAGGATTTCTGCCGATATATCCGTCGGTATCCGATATATCATCGATATATCATCGATATAATCGGTAGTCGGTATTTAAATTGTTATAGAATATCCGTCGATATATCCATCGATACTCGATATATCCGTAAAATCAGAACCTCGGTATGGGTATCGGTATCGATATTTTAAACCTTGGGTGTAAGAAATCAAGCTTTTTCTTTTATGTATAATTTTCTTTTTTGTATTTATATAAAAATGTGTAAAGTCAATTTGAGAGATTAATTTTCTTCTTTTGATTTTGGTATAGAAGTATAAAGTGAATTTAAGGCCCTCTCTTTATGTTGTAATGAAAAGGTTATTTTCTTGTCATTGCGATTCTTTTGTTCCATAAAAATATATGCATAAATTAGAAATAACTTTTGTGATGAAAGATAAATATAAATATATATATATATATATATATATATATATATATGATATATCTGTATATAGTACATTTTTAAATGTATTTCAACAATCTTAGAATTTGATATCAATACAATTGATGATTAAATCATCGCTTTAAAGCATGACTTTATCAAAGAAGACTAGAGGACCATGGATCAAGTGATCTATAAATTATCATCACTTAGGCGTTCGGCCGAAACTGCCTTTATGATTATGGCCAAACGGCGCTCGGATCTTGGCCAAAACGGTACGTTCCTGCCAATAAAGACCGGAAGTTCCATCCTCCTTGAACATAAACTTTCGGTTCAAAATTGAAAATATCCGGTTTTTAATTTTTATTTTTTGAAAATTGACTCGTCTTAATCAAGTTTATAAGGGCAGTGCAAGGGTCGACGCCTTCAAAATCACGCAGATTGACTGCAATAGTGACTGCATCCTTTTCGTGAAAGTCTTTTACAAATCCGATGGCCCTCCCCTTTTATAAAATACATTAAAAAAATCAAAAGCTTCAATAATACAATCCCACAAGAAAATTCTTTGGGGTTGTATTGTGCGGTTCCAGTTCTAACAAAGAATCAAAATTGTCGGTTCACAAGTCCATCAAAACGAAAATAATATTTCGGTAGATACTTATGGGCGATCGGAATCAGAAATTCTGGTTCCTTTCGGTTCCAACTACAATAATTAATTATTCCATTAAAAAGTAAGATAAACATTACCTATGATCAGTGTATGTTAACACATATTAGATTCGAGAATATTATTCTACCAAAAATTTGCATTGGACGAAGGCCTAAATAATTTAGAGCATTATGCATCCAATTTTATCTGCTTAATTAATGGAATATTAATTAATTTAGAATATTATTCTACCAAAAATTTGCATTGGACGAAGACCTAATTAATTTAGAGCATTATTCATCCGATCTTACCTGCTTAATTAATAATGTTTTAGTTAAAATATCATGTAATTGCGTAATTAATTCTTATCCTAGATTATTTTGAAATTATTGAAACTTGATTCGTAACTTTAGGTCAAATTTATTTGTCAAGAATTGTACGTGATGAGTTCACGGGGTTCTATTTATTTTTTGATGATAAATTAAGGAAATATGTAAGTGCATCGATGGTGTTAATTAGGAGGAATTAGGCTTGACATTTCTTATATGTAGTCTAACGCGAGTCAAAATTCTAAGGTCAACTTCTATTCACTCAAAACAAATATTTAACGTTTCAAAAGTCAATAATGTACTGGAGAAGTACTGGCTGTGTACATCAGATTAAAAAAAAACTTTGATAAAGTTAGGTCCACTAAGTAAAATGAGTGTATGTATGTATTTTGAAGAGAAAGACTAGATAAATTAGGTTTTGAAATGCCGAATAAACGCTGACTTATATTATATTGCAATCTTGCAAACATGTGTCGTATACAGGAAACTTGTTATATTATAATAATAAAGTCAGCATGGTTCAATCTTTCAACTTTCAAGTCCTACAAGTACACCTTTTGGCTGTGTACCAAATCTTTGTAACACAATTAGCTCCGGAGAGTCTTCATTACAAAAAAAAAGTTTGAATATCATCTATTGAAATCTTGGTTATTTTAGGAAAACAATTAGGGGGAAAGTTAAATTTATACAATTTATAAAAACTAACAAAAAATGAAATTACAACTCGAACTCAAGTGTGATTTGTGCATGTATATTTGAAATAACTAATAATTGCGTGAAACTATGAATATTCACGGTATTAGTGTATGAACAATTTATGAATTTAACTACCGGCTTATAACACAGAGATGTATAGCATCAACAGTACGCAATATTTTTGTTTAACAAAAAAAAAAAAAACAATACCTCAATATTAATTTACTTAAATTTTGTCTCTTGAAATGTTGAGATGCGTTGACCATACTTTTTAAACGTCACTTCTTATGATTCGCATTCTTTAATGCTATTTAGTACATAGTGGACTTAACTAGTTTGGTTATACTAAAATTAATTAAGCGCGTTTAATGTAATAAATTATTTCCATCTGGGAAAAAAGAAGCACGTGATTATTTGAACAATAGCTAGAAAATATCCAAGACTCCAACATAGAATTTTACGAACTAAAGAAGTGTTTGGCTAAACGTGTCAAAACAAATCTCACTATAAATAGAAGCCCAAACCAAACTCTTTAAGCACCAATTCCATAAATCCTTCTTCCATATCAATCTCTCTCTCTCTCTCTCTCTCTCTCTCAAAAATGAAATTCATCAACTTGATCTTTGTTCTCATGATAGTCCTTGCCGATATCACCATTCACGGCATTGAGGCCAAATTCTTCCAAAACGAACTAGAGAAGTTTGATGATAATCTTGATCAAATGTTCTCTAATTCGCCTTCTTATTACTCCGTCCCAAATTTTCGCGGCGATCGTTTCAATTTCTTTCGTCCGATAGACCGAATTCGGAGATCGATGTGCGACAAGGTTCCTAGTGTTTGTCGGGCCAAGGGAAGCCCCGGGCCGAGCTGTTGCAAGAAGAAGTGTGTCAACATGTTGAGCGACCGACGAAATTGTGGGAAATGTGGTATGAAATGCAATTTCAACAAGATTTGTTGCAATGGAAAGTGTGTGAACCCTTCTTTCCATAAGAACCATTGTGGTGGTTGCAACAATAGCTGTGGCAATGGAGGTCTTTGTGCCTTTGGACTTTGCAGCTACTCATAGAGATTCACATTCTTTAATTTGCTTTCATTTCTTTAGTTATTTGATGTCAAAAAGGAAAAAAAAAATGCTCATTGAATGGTTTCTTTACTTCAATTTGTTTGTTTTTTTAATCAAGTTTTTATATTTTAATTATTGATGTATAATGTTCTTTTCACTGTGGGATACAGAAATAATTAAAAATTGTTTTATTAAGTATTTGTTCTCATTCTTACATTTTTACCGTATGGAACCCTTGAAAAATAGACGTGTGTGCAAATTTGAGGAGAAAAATAGAAAGACCTATAGTAACTATATTACTATAAGATATAATTTATAACGTACGTATCTTATTTTTTTTTCATTTCTCTGTTAACATATATATATATATATATATATATATGTGCATGCAATGCTCTCTTTTATGCACGCTTAATGCTCTTGTTACAGTTTTATTTGAATTATACAGTTTCCCATAAACTTTTGTTTTTCCATTAACTCATTAAGAAGTATTTGTAGAAGGTTTGAAAATTCAAAGTTTATAGAGAATTGTGTGTATCCCAAAAATTGAAGCATAATAAGAGGGCCATATTTTGTATTCAGGCGGGGATGCGTACTCAATTGCAATCACTGGTCAGGGGGTTAGTTTGAATTTTTTTTTTCTTAAAGAGGGCTGAGATGAAAATTTCCATGTAAAGGCTCCATTCCTTGGTGCATAGGTGGTCATATGATAATATAAAGAAAAAAGGTTAACCATGCATATAAAATAACACTGCAACAACATCAAACAATAAAATAAAGGATATACATAGGTTAAAAGTATCGTGGCGATATGTCAAAATGCTGTGTCAATATATAGATTAAGACGGCGATACACACGATAAACATATATATTTTAGACCCAAAAAAAAAAAGGTGAAAACTCTATACATGAGATTTAAAACTGCAAATCGTTGAATGATTTAGTGTTGTGCATTGAATGATTTCTTCACAATGCAATTTAGTCAATCTTTTTTTTTTTTTTTTTTTTTTTTTTTTTTTTTTTTTAACGGACTGTTTATAAAAGAATAGTTGTTCAAATAGGTCCGGCATAAACGCGCACTAACCTAAAGAATAATAGAGCGATGGGCTAACAGTATTCAAATCATATGTGTCCATGTATTCCTTGAATTTTAGGAGACGTTTCATACTAGAGACCGAGAGATCATAAGAATATTAAGGTCCTAAGTTCAATTTAACTACAATAAAACATTTAGCTCGGTTGCTAAGCCTAGTACATCAGGTTTACTCTCCCAAACTTTGTCTTTGTCAGTGAGACAAATTGACCTGAATATCGTCTTTCTTAATTAATGGTAAACTTGAAGAGGAGTTAAGCCTCAAGATTAGTTCATTGACTACATGTTGGATCTTCTATGTCATGATTTAGTTTGACAAAACAATACAAGCTGAAAGAATTTGTTCATGACCCGGTCACTTAAAGTCACATGTCCTCCCGTGCGAATATAACTTAAAATATTATGTTTACAGTTCTATATATTATGAAGAGATATTCTAAGATATTTGGTTTTCGAGAATAACAGATTCGCGAGAAATTTGGTGTTAACCTATTAAAACTCTTCTAGGGCTGAATTAGGTTAATCACTTTTTTCTATTTGGTCAATTCACGTTGACCTTAGCCCTGTACTAGTCTCTCTACTTTGGAGATATTCATCAACAACTTGTTTTAGGTACATGCTACTGTTGTAGTTTATTTGTGTAGAGTTTGTGAGTGCGTATTTTGTATTGACGTGCTATGTCAATCTTCGAGAGAAATTGCGTAGAAAAGAAAGGTAGTCTCTGATCTAAGGGGAGCTTAGATTGTCGTCCATTGGAGAAATCAAAGAAATAGGTGTTTGAGACTGAGTATATGCAAACCTAAGTCTTGTACATTTGATTATTGAGATAGAGAATCGTTTTTCACCAACGGACGTATCAATCCCCCTTAATAGATGTTTTGTCATCGAACACAGTTACCAAAATCTCTGTGTCATTTATTGCTTCTGATTAATTGCTTGTTTGATTTGTTGATATAATTAATTATTTTAAAAACTATCATTTGTTCAACAAGTTTTTTTTTTTTTGAAAGAAAGTCCTGAGGACTAATTCATTGAAGGCATGTCAGCCAAAATAATATCCATCAGGCATGGGGGTACAGAGTTTGGCCAAAAGGAAAAGGCACCGAAATTAAGAGCAAACTTAGCAAGATAATGAGCAGCCAAATTACAAGTTCTGGGTATATACTGAACCAGGAAGAAGTCAAAACTCGCAGTGGCCACCCTGATGTCTTCAAGCACTCGGCCAATATCTGTCGTTGGCAGAGTGCTGGAGCGGAGCAGCGTGGGAAGCATTGCGCAGTCGGTCTGGACGGTGAGGGCTGTAATTCCAAGGGAGCTCGCCACGGAGATTCCCCGGCTGATGGCTTGGGCTTCTGCCAGAGTAGGGGTGAGAGCGGCGTTGCCAGGCGCGATGAAGGACCCTCGAACGACTCCAGTGGCGGTACGGAAAACTCCACCGAGGCCGCACCGGCTCCCGTCGGAGGAGAAGGCCGCGTCGGTGGACAGCGCTGTGATGTTGTGGCTCGGAGGCGGCCATTTTTTGGGTCGGTCTAAGGTCGGGGCGAGTTGAGGAGACCTTGATGACGAGTGCTCACGGTAGTCCTCCAAGAGGCCGATGGCGTAGTTGAAGGAGGCCTCAATGGAGGTGACTCTGCTATTATGGATCTCTTCGTTTCGCCGGTTCCACGCCGACCAAGCGAGCATAAGGAACAAGTCGAAGTCTTGGCTGTTGAGACGTTCCTTGATTTGGATCAAGAAGGCTATCATGTCGCCGTGGTAGCTGTCCTTGATCATCGGCCACCAGCCAGCGAACTTCCATAGCTTCTTACTCTCTTTGCATTCCCAAAGGGCATGGAAGGAAGTCTCGGGGCCACCTGAACAGCGCGAGCAGCGAGGGTCTATCGGCATACCTCTCGTGACGAGGTTCCGGGATGTGGGAATCCAGCTTCTGCAGGTTCGCCAAAGAAAAGATCGTACCTTTGGGGGGATCCGACGCTGCCAAAGAGTTTCCCACCATTGGCCCGTTGCTTGGTGTGAGGAGGACTCCGTAGTAGGATGGGAGGCAGCAGCAATCCAGTAGCCACTCTTGGCTGAATATTCTCCGTCGTTGGTGTGGTGCCAACAGAGTGTATCCGTGACCGAGTTGGAGACTCCCGGGAGCCGAAGGACAGCCTCCGCGTCGTCGGGGCAGAGGTAGGCATGGAGGAGCGTGCGGTTCCATTCCCCGTTAGGGAGGGCCAAGTCGGCGACCTTGGTCCCGTGAGGGATTGAACCGGTGTGGCGGATTCGAAAATTCCCTGCTCTAGGCAGCCAGCGATCGCTACAAACGTTGACGTCGGCTCCGGTTCCAATCCTCCAGCGAGTGCCTTTCTCTAGGAGTTCCCGGCCCCAAAGAACCCCATTCCAAAACCCGGAGGCGTATCGAGAGCTCGCAGCCTCAAGGAAAGAGGAGTTCGGGAAGTAACTCTCTTTGAGGACCCGGGTTGCTAGAGATGTAGGATTACGGAGAAGTCTCCAACCGGTTTTTGCGAGGAGGGATTGATTTGCCCATTCCAAGTTCCGGAATCCCATGCCTCCGTGGGATTTCCTCTCGCACATTTTCTCCCACCGTCCCCAATGGGTTTTTTTCTTTTTCTCTTCGGAACCCCACCAAAAGTTTGCCGTAAGCGAGTGGAGATCGTGGATGAGGCGCTTCGGAAGTTTGAAGCAATGCATGACGTAGCTAGGCAATGCTTGAATGATAGATTTGATGAGTACTTCTTTGCCGGCCGTGGAAAAGAAATTACCCTTCCAACCTTTGATTTTATTCCAAACCCGCTCGCGGATATAGCTAAAAACTTCCGCTTTGTTTCGGCCGATGGATAGAGGGAGGCCTAGGTACTTGTCGTGACTTCCTATGATGTTTACTCCAAGCACTCTCGCAACCTTGTCGCCTTGGTTTGTCTTCACCGTTTTTCCAAAGGTAATCTCCGATTTCCCATAATTGATGAGTTGACCGGAAGCCCGAGCGTAAGAGTCAAGGCAAGCCCGAACTTCTCTTCCCTCTTCCTCCGTAGCCCGGAAAAACACCAAACTGTCGTCCGCAAAGAAAAGGTGTGAAACTTGAAGGCCCCGGTCTCCGAAACGAATTCCATGAATGGTGCCTTGAGATTCGGCGCGGCGGAGAAGGGCGGAGAGACCTTCGGAGCATAGGAGGTATAGGAAGGGGGATAGAGGATCCCCTTGTCGCAGCCCTCTATGCGGAGTGATACTTCCTTTCACTTCTCCGTTGATTATGAAAGAGAAGTGAACGGATTTCACACATCTCATGACAAGTTCCACCCACGAGGGAGCATAGCCTACGCGGAGCATGACCGCCTCGAGGAAGTTCCACTCAACTCGATCAAAAGCCTTCGACATATCGAGTTTGAGAGCTCCGCATTTGCCGTTCCCGAACCGTCCTCGTTTCATAGTGTGGGCCCCCTCAATGCCGATTGCCACATTGTCGAAGATTTGCCGACCTCCGACAAACGCGCTTTGGTTTTCGGATATGACGCTTTCCATCGTAGCTTTTAGACGGGTGGTGATGCACTTGGAGATAGCCTTGTAGATGACGTTGCATAAGCTTATCGGTCGGAACTCTTGAATCCTCGTCGGGTTTTTGGTCTTCGGAATCAAAGCGATAAGAGTTTCGTTGAGGGACCCAAGATCTTTTTTGTCGTTGAGGACCCCGAGGCAAATCTCGGTCACACTGTTGCCCACAACTTCCCAGTATTTGTGAAAAAATAGCCCGGGGAATCCGTCTTTCCCGGGGGCCTTGTTGGGGTCAATGTCTCGAAAGGCTGTCCGAACATCGTCGCTTGTGAAAGCCGAGGTCAGCCAGGTGTTTGTCTCCGCCGTGATACAAGGATCTAGACAATGAGTAATACGAGCAATGTCTCTCGAAGACGGGTTAGACGACGAGAAAATATTGTCGAAAAAGCTCGAGATTATACCTTCCACACCTACGGGATCGTCTGTCCAACGTTGAGCGGCATCGTAGAGCCCTCCAATTTTGTTTTTTTTCCGGCGCTGCGTAGCTTTCCGGTGGAAGAATTTGGTATTGCGGTCTCCTTCCCGAAGCCACGACACTCTACTTCTTTGTCGCCAATAGATCTCCTCCTTTGCAAGAAGAGAATTTAGAGCTTTTTCTTCACTTCGGATCGCCGAGGAGTCGTAGAGGGAAGTGGATGCGTTTAGGTGACTAAGAGTGGCCTTGTGCTTCTCGATGTCGGAAGTCATAGCTCGGTACTTCTTCCGACCCCATGAGTATAGCGCCGAGGCGCAGCGTTTTAGGGCAGTAGGCGAAGAGGCTCTCCAGTGATTGATGATGATCGCCTTACATTCGTCGTCTTCGCACCAGGCCTTCTCGAAAACAAAACGCCGCTGGCCTCGGGGAGGCTGCTGAGAGTGTCCCTCCGTGGAGAGGAGAATGGGGCGGTGATCAGAGGCCCAAAGGTCGAGATGGGTGACTGAAGCATTTGGAAAAAGAGTCGCCCACTCCTCGTTAGCTACACAACGGTCTAAACGTTCAAGTGTAACGTTTCCGTCTAGAGTTTCTCGGCGCCAGGTGAAGGGATCACCATTGTAGCCCAGGTCTTCCAATTGGCAATCATCGAGAGCTTTTCTGAAAGCTGCCATTTGGCCCGGGTTTTTCCAGCAGCCTCCCTTTTTCTCGAAGTTGTAAAGCAGTTCGTTGAAATCCCCTCCGCAAATCCACGGGCCATTATGGAGCTTGTGGATACGGGAAAGGAGATCCCATGTGAATTTCCGGTGGGACGGGTTTGGGTTGCCGTAAATCCCAGTGATATACCAACTTAACCCATTCTCATCCGTAATCAAAGCATCGATGTGTCCCCTCGAGTACGAGCCAATGCTAAGATTGATATTATCTTTCCAAAATAGAGCAATACCACCGCTCCTGCCCTCGCACCCCACGCTGAAACAAGAGCCGAACCCCAACTTCTGTCTGAGACTTTCCGTGTAAGCTTTCGTGGATTTTGTTTCAGATAAGAAGATGAAGTCCGGTTTAAATTTATGAATGTGGAAGTGCAGGGCGTTCATCGTCTCCGGGCTACCGAGCCCGAAGACGTTCCAAAAAACACCAATCATTGTGACCGGTCGCCCCGGGACACGAGGGGCGCCGATATAATGTGTTTTGGTGGTTCGGCCAAATCTTCCTCATGAGAAATAGCCAGAACCGGTGGAGAGCCGGTTGTTGAAGGAGGTGGAACCTCATACCCGATCAGCAGGGTCTGGATAGGGGTGGTGCGACGACGTTTCCGGGAAGCCGAGAGGGGGGAGCTGGTGTTGGGTTGTGGTGGGTTGGTGTTTTTTGGCTTTGGGGTGGTTTCTGGGTGTTTTTTGGTTTTGTCAGGGGAGATAAAATCGTTAAAAGTGCGTTGCAAGGTTTCTGAGAGCTGGGATATATCTTTGGCTTTGGGTTCCTTATGATTTGGCCCAAGGGTAAGAGAAGAAGAGGATTTGGGAATGGTTGGGCTTGTGGGAGTGGCCGGCCCAGATGGGGGAGGGGGGGATTTTGTGGGGTGAGATGGGCTTGGGTTAAGTGGTTTGGGCGGCCCATTTGGGGGGGGGTAGGGCTGACTTGGATAAAGCTTGTCTGCTGCGTTTCAAAAGGGTTTTAGGGTTACCCACCTTTCTATTTGTCTGGGGAGATCCACTAGCTTCTTTCCCAGAAGAGGAAATGGTGTTGCAGGTGTTCTCCTCGACTGCGGGAAGTGGTGTCTTCGGCGGGGGTCTGTCATTCTGAGACGAGGCGCACTGCTCAAGATGTCCTTTCGCTGCAACGCTGGCCTCGCGCGTGGGATCCACGGGTTTTTTTGGGGAAGTTTCCACTTCTATCCGGTTTCCGACCGTTGAGGGGGGGTTCCGATGGCCTTGGGGTTCCTCAGCCCTGTTATCGACCGTTGAGGGGGGGTTTCGAGAGCTTTGGACCCTACCGCCGTTGGAGAAGCAAGAGGCGATCGGAGAGTAGGAAGACAGCCATTCACCGTACATGGGAAGTTGTGGGAATCCTTCCTTCTCAATTAAAATATCACTGACTCTTGTGCAGTCATTTTGGTTGTGACCGAGCATCCCGCAGCGGAAGCAGAAGAGCCCAAGGCCTTCATACTTGGCTTGGATCCAGGTGGGGGGGAGGTTATCACGGTCGAGGAAAAAACCAGCTCGGAGGGGTTTCCTGATCGGGACGGAGACTTTGAATCGGACTGATTGGTTAAAACGGCCTCCTCTGCTCTCCCTGCAGTCCAGGATCTCTCCAAAAGTGGCTGCGATACGTCGGAGGCAATGAGCGTGATTCATCGCTGGTGGGAGCCCAGAGAGGCGGATCCAAAAAGGACAGAGTCGGAATTTCACTTCGTCTAGAGTGAGGTTTTCCGGCCAAGGCTGAAGGATGAATTGGGTACCCTTGACCGTCCAGGGTCCCCTGTTTAGTATGTCCTCAAGGTCCTTTCTTAGTTTGAACTGGAGTCTGAAAAGACCGGGGCGTATTTCCGATATTGACCAGGTTTCCGTTGTTTTCCAAGCTCGGTTTAGGACGGCTGAGATGGTGCTACGGCCGCAGGGTTTCCTGGAGATGATCCTCCCAAGGAGGACCTGGTCGGAGCCTTTTTCTGGGGGCAGATTTGGTGGCTTGTCGATGGTGAGTTCTGACGCCAGCAACGAGGAGGTTTGTGCCACCACCTCTTCCATTTCTTCATCCTCGTCATCGTCAAAAGGGTTGCTGGGCAGATTGCGTTTAGGACCCATAGAGGGCAAGGTACACAGTGACCTAAGGACCTGGATGTCCCAGAGTAAGAGAAGCTCAGTGGATTATTTCGTAGACATCAGAGAGGGCAACTGTACGGAGAGAAAAGAGAAAAGGGTTTTCTGTGATGAGTGAATATATTTGTTCAACAAGTTGTTTCACCCTAGTTGAGCAACTATTTTAAAACACGTTCAGCGATTTCATTACCTAACTCATGTTTGTCGGTTGAAGTCTGAAAGTGAGCTGGACTGACAGACTGATCTGACGTTAATTCCTCGTGCGTGGTTTTTGTTTTGATAAAAATACATTGTTCAAACTTCAAACATCCATCAAGTACCGTCATAAATATTTTATCTCGCACCTTGAACTTTAAAGTCTTTTACTTTTGGTGTCAAATAGTTATTGGAGATTTGATTAGATCCGGTTTCATGTTCACGATCGCGCGATTCGAAAATGCCTGTTACTCAATTCTAACAAATCTTTGTAACAATTAGTTCCGAAAAGTCTTTTTTTTTTTTTTTGCTCCAAAAAGTCTCTTTGTAAATAATAAAAAGACTATCAATTCGTTTTCAGTGTTTTCTAATAAACTCTACATTGTAGTTTGTTTTCAAACATAGCAAATTATTACCGTATTTTAATATCTTCAAAATTTCACTAGTGTAGAAAGAACATACAAAAAAAAAATTGTCCATTTATCACATAATTATACTTGTTTTTATTACTTGTGTTATAGTTATATAGTCAATTAAAATTAATAACTAAAAATAATTAAAATTTATTTAAAATTAGTAAAATAGTATAAAAAAAATGTGCAAGCACCATGTTTCAATAATATTTTTTACTCTGTGATTAAATTATTTGAAAGTGATAAATTACTTTCATAATTGTCAAACATTTAATCATAGAGTGAATTTTTTTTTTTTCACATGTAATTTTGATTATTTGGATGAAAACTTAAAATTTTGACTATTTTGTTCATCAATTAATATCAAATAGCTAATTCGTATAATTTTTTTTCTTAAAAAATCTTCAATTATAATAACCTCTATATTAGTATCTTAATTCTATCGGTTTAAGTACTACCAAGAAATAAAACAGGTTAGGTGAATTAGCTGATGATCAATTTTTGAATTCCATAATCAATATTGAATATATCACCGATCAAAATGCGTTATTTATATAATTGTTTTAGGTGATAACTAATTTTAATAATTTTCAGTTAGAAATTTACAGAAAGTTGAACTAATGCAATTAATGGACAGCGTGACAGAAGGAAATATAGAAACAGAAGGAGAAGGACAAACCGTTTGTATTGTGTTTCATATTTATGCGAGATAAAACAAGAAAAATATAACGGATTAGGCCACTTAAAATGTAAACATTGTTATTTAACCAACATTTCAAATGTAGCTACTGAATCTGACGTGGCAAAATTAATTTATGTTATATTTTGGATATTTATATATCGTTAATTTTTATTAATGGCTACTTTGTTAAAATTAACAAGGTTGTCTATGTATCAAAATATAAGTTTGAACCTAGCTAGTTAGCTTCAAAATAAAGTTATCTATTAAATATACATGCGTGATTTCAAAAAAGTGAAAAATATTACTTAATTTTATAAAAGTTTTAACAAAAGATATATAGTAAACAAAAGTGCATTATCTAAAGTCTAAACATGTAAAGATCAGTGTTTTTTTAAGGGTCCAGTGGGTATATAGCACAATAGAACTTAAGTTTTTGCAAAATAGTCATTGTTTGTCAAATATAAGCAAACTAGCCAAATAAGATTAATCTAGGCTGGATTAAATTTAATCTCAATGAACTATAAAGACAGACTGTAAGTTTTATGTAGCGTAGATTAAAATTAATCAAGGCAGGATTAAAAGTCGTAGTACTCTTAATTGACTATTTTGCTATACCTAATGAAACTATGGCTATTTTGCAAAAGTCATAGTTTGAATTGGTTATTTCATACCATTTTTCAATTTTTTTTATTTATTTATTTTTATTTTTTTAAGAAAGATCTGTTTTGTAAATAAGCTTTGCTGGGGCAAAATGTATATCTGAGTCATTTTCGTAAGGAATATTTCCGTCTCAAAAAGGGGCGATTTATCAATATTAAAACTAAAAGTGTATAGTGCAATTTCAATAAAACCATGATAAATTTTGTAAACACGTTGATGCTTTGACCTTATTTTTGTTAGGTCCCATGATTCATATTATTTAATGCTACATATTTAGTACATAGTGGACTTAATCAGTTTGGTTAAACTAAGACAAACGCGTTTAATATATACACATATAATATTATTTCCATCCAAGAAAGCTCGTTCTTTAGGCAACTCTCCAACAAAATGTTTGGCTATACGTGAACAACAAAATCTCCCTATAAATAGAAGTCCAAACCAAACTCTTTAAGCATCACTTCTTCCATATTAATCTCTCTCGTTCTCTTTCTCTTTCAAATATGAAGCTCATCAACTTGGTCTTTGTTCTTATGATAGTCCTTGCCGATATCACCATTCACGGCATTGAGGCCAAATTCTTCCAAAACGAACTAGAGAAGTTTGATGATAATCTTGATCAAATGTTCTCTAATTCGCCTTCTTATTACTCCGTCCCAAATTTTCGTGGCGATCGTTTCAATTTCTTTCGTCCGATAGACCGAATTCGGAGATCGATGTGCGACAAGGTTCCTAGTGTTTGTCGGGCCAAGGGAAGCCCCGGGCCGAGCTGTTGCAAGAAGAAGTGTGTCAACATGTTGAGCGACCGACGAAATTGTGGGAAATGTGGTACGAAATGCAATTTCAACAAGATTTGTTGCAATGGAAAGTGTGTGAACCCTTCTTTCCATAAGAACCATTGTGGTGGTTGCAACAATAGCTGTGGCAATGGAGGTCTTTGTGCCTTTGGACTTTGCAGCTACTCATAGAGATTCACATTCTTTAATTTGCTTTTATTTCTTTAGTTATTTGATGTCAAAAAGGAAAAAAAATTGCTCATTGAATGGTTTCTTTACTTCAATTTGTTGTTTTTTTAATCAAGTTTTTATATTTTAATTATTGATGTATAATGTTCTTTTCACTGTGGGATACAGAAATAATTAAAAATTGTTTTATCTAAGTATTTGTTCTCATTCTTACATTTTTACCGTATGGAACCCTTGAAAAATAGACAAGTGTTGAAATTTGAGGAGAAAAATAGAAGACCTATAGTAACTATATTACTATAAGATATAATTTACAACGTACGTATCTCTTGTTTCTTTTCATTTCTCTGTTAACATATATATATATATATATATATATATATATATATATATATATATATATATATATATATATATATGCATGCTATGCTCTCTTGATGCACGCTTAATGCTCTGGTTACAATTTTATTTTAATTATATATACAGTTTCCCATCAACTTTTGTTTTTTCATATACAACAAGGACAAAATTATCTGAATACTAAAAAGTAAAGAAGTATTTGTAAAAGGTTTGAAAATTCAAAGTATATAGAGAATTGTAACTATCCCAAAACTTGATGCATAATAAGAGGGTCAGATTTTGTATTCAGCCGGGGATGAGTACTCAATTGCAAACACTGGTCAGGGGGTTAGTTTGAATTTTTTTTCTTAAAGAGGGCTGAAATGAAAATTTCCATGTAAAGGCTCCATTCCTTGGTGCATAGGTGGTCATATGATAATATATAAAAAAAAAAGGGTTAACCATGCATATAAAATAACTGCAATACCATCAAACAATAAAATAAAGGATATACATACGCTAAAAGTATCGTGGCGATATGTCAAAATGCTGTGTCGATAGATTGGTTAAGACGGACACACGATAAACATATTTTAAAACCAAAAAAAAAAAAAACGTGAAAACTCTATGGATGAGATTTAAAACTGCAAATCGTTGATGATTTAGTGTTGTGCATTGAATGATTTCTTCACAATGCAATTTAGTCAATGTGTTTTGTTTTAACGGACTGTTTATAACAAATAGTTGTTCAAATAAGTCCGGCATAAATGCGCACTAATTAACACTCAAATCATACGTGTACATGTATTCCTTGAATTTTAGGAGACGTTTCATACTAGAGACTACGAAATCATAAGAATATACGTTTCATACGTGTAATGTATTCCTGAGTTCAATTAAACTACAATAAAACATTTAGCTCGGTTGCTAAGCCTAGTACATCACGTTTACTCTCCCAAACTTTGCCTTAGTCAGTGAGACAAATTGACCTGAATATCGTCTTTCTTAATTAATGGTGAACTTGAAGAGGAGGTATATTTGGTTAAGCCTCAAGATTATTTCATTGACTACATGTTGGATCTTCTATGACCTGATTTAGTTTGGTAAAACAATTTTGATAAAGTTGTCAAGACAAACTGAAAGAATTTGTTCATGACCCGGATAATTTAAAGTCACATGTCCTCTCGTGCGAATATAACTGGAAATATTATGTTTCCAATTCTTAATATTATGAAGAGATATTCTCAGATATTTGGTTTCCGAGAATAACAAATTCGCGAGAGATTTGGCGTTAACCTAATAAAACTCTTTTAGGGTTGAATTAGGTTAATCATTTTTTCTATTTGGTCAATTCACGCTGACCATAGCCTTGAACTAGTCTCTATGCTCTAGAGATCTGCATTGACAACTGATTCTACGTACATGCTACTGCTATAGTTTATTTGTGTAGAGTTTGTGAGTGCGTGTTTTGCATTGACATGATGTGTCAATCTTCAGGAGAGGATTACGCGGAAAATAAAGGGAGTATCCGATCTAAGGGGAAGTTAGATTGCGGTCCATTAGAGAGATCAAAGAAGTAGGTGTTTGAGAGGGGGTATGTAAACCTAAGTCACGTACCTTTGATTATTGAGATAGTAGATCGCTTTTCATCACCGGATGAATCAGTCTCTCTGAGTAGGTGCAGTATCACTAAACAAGGTTAACAAATCTCTGTGTCCTTTATTGCTATCTGATTGATTGCTTGTTAATTTAATTAATCATGCTAAAAACTATCACTTGTTCAACAAGTTGTTTCACCCATTAGTTGAACAACTATCTTAAAATACGTTTAGCAATTTCACTACCTAACTCATATTTGGCGGTTGAAGTCTGAAAGTGAGCTTGACTGACAGACTAATCTGACGTTAATTTATCGTGCATGGTTATTGTTAACATCCATCAGGAACCGTCATAAATATTTTATCTTGCGCCTTGAACTTTTAAGTCTTTTGCTTAATTTTGGTGTCACATAGTTATTGGAGATTTGATTAGATCCGGTTTCATGTTCACGATCGAGCGATTCGAAAAATGTCTGCTGTTCGATTCTAACATATCTTGCTAGTGTTTTGTTTATTGAGTTAGCTCTTGTTAAGTTATTCACTCTGACATTACTTTCTCTCCACTGGTTTTTCTTTGCTCGCCATTGAACTCGTGAGGAAGATTTTAATCCATACTGGCATATTATTGATTGGTGTGTATTTGCATTTGATCGCTGAAAGGTCTTCGAATGAGCATCACGTGGAAGTAAAGAGATCTCTAAGGAGATCCTAGATTATGGTTATCTGAGAGAGAGAGAGAGAGAGAGAGAGAGAGTATGTCTAAGCATGTATTGTACACCTCTATTGAGTAAATTATTTTTCATCACTGGATACACTGCTTTCTAGATTAAGTAAATATCACCGAACAGAGTTATCAGTCTTTATGTCTTTTATTTCATGTTTTACTACTATATTTTTATTTTTTATTTTTTATTGTTTGTGTATAACAATTCAGTAGTTGTTTCGGCATAGTGTTCGACTATTTAATCACGTGTGTGATAATTTCATGATCAAAAGGGGGTTGTGACTACTTTTCACATACTTGACACTAAGGCTTTGAACCACGGCCAAATTAGCCACCTCTTCCTCCGTAATTAAACATACTAGGGATCGATATATTGAACTGGGGTAGTACTTCATGTACATTTAGAAAAACAAAAAATTTGATACATAAAGTTAGGTCCACTAAAAAGAGTATACATATTTTGAAGTGAAAACTGGATAAATTAGGTTTGGAAGAGTAGACTTTGACAATAAATAAATCTTGCAAAATGTCTCAAATGAATGAATGCGTAACTTGATTATTTGTGATAATAAAGTCAACACGGTTCAATCTTTCAATTCCTACAAGTACATCTTTGGCTGTGTACCAAATCTTTGTAACAATTAGTTCCGAAAAGTCTTTTTTTTTTTGCTCCAAAAAGTCTCTTTATTGTAAATAATAAAAAGACTATCAATTTGGTTTCAGTGTTTTCTAATAAACTCTAAGTGTAGTTTGTTTTCAAACATAGCAAATTACTACCATATGTTAATATCTTCAAAATTTCACGATTGTAAACAGAACATACCAAAAAAAAAAAAAAAAAATTGGCCACTTATCACATAATTATACTTGTTTTATTACTTGTGGTATGGTTAAATAGTCAATTAAAATTAATAAAAAATAATTAAAATTTATTTAAAATTAGTAAAATAGTAAAAAAAAAATAATGTGCAAGCACCATGTTTCAATAATCTTTATCACTCTATGAATAAATTATTTGAAAGTGATAAATTACTTTCAAAATTGTAAAAAATTTAATCATAGAGTGATTTTTTTTCATACGTAATTTTGATTATTTGGATGAAAACTTAAAATTTTGACTATTTTGTTAATCAATTAATTTTAAATAGCTATTTCGTATAATTTTTTTCTTAAAAAAATCTTCAATTATAATAACCTCTATACTAGTATCTTAATTCTATCGGTTTAACTACTAACGAGAAATAAAACAGTTTAGGTGACTTAGCTGATGATCAATTTTTTTAATTCCATAATCAATATTGAATATATCACCGATCAAAATGTTTTATTTATATAATTGTTTTAGGTGATGAACTAATTTTAATAATTTCAGTTAAGAATTTACAAAAAGTTGAACTAATGCAATTAATGGACAACATACAGAAGGAAATATAGAAACAGAAGGAGAAGGACAAACCCTTTTTATTATGTTTCATATTTACGCGATGCAAAACAAGAAAAATATAACGGATTAGGTCACTTGAAATGTTAACATTGTTATTTAGCCAACGTTTCAAATATAGTTACTGAATCTGACGTGGCAAAAATTAATTTTTGTTATATTTTGAATATGTATTAAAATATAAGTTTGAATGTAGCTACTTAGCTTCAGAAGTTATCTATTCAATATACATGTGTGATTAAAAAAAAATTTGAAAAATATTACTTAATTTTATGGGCTATTTTGCTAACTAGCCAAATCAACCTATTAATATTAAGAGAATAGCCAAAGTTTCAATTAATTAAGGGAATAGCCCAACTAATCTAAACTACCTAAATTACCCTTTCACACAACTCTCTCTCTCTCTCTCTCTCTCTCTCTCTCTCTCTCTCTCTCTCTCTCTCTCTCTCTCTCTCTCTCTCTCTTCAGCATATTCTTCTGTGTCGCCGAGGCTCCGCTCGAACATGATCGCCGCCGAGAGCCCGAGGTAGCCGTCGAGCGCCGCGGCGGAGACGAGGTCGCTTGCGCCGCTGGTTTTCACGGTCAAGGTGCTTCGGGATCACCGCCACCGCATCACCGTCGCTCAGGCGGCGGAGCGTGCGCACGGAGAGGCCGCGATCGGGGGAGTCGAGGATGGCTATGGCGTCGCTGTACCGTTTCGATGTCCGTACGCTCGTCCTCGCAAGAGATTTCTCCGGCGACGGCCTCGAGTCGTCCGAGCTCTTCCGATCGTTCTCGGAGATGGCGCGGAGGGTTTGGCTCCTCCACTGCCTTGCTTTCACGATCGAACCGGAGGTCTCAGAAGTCGACGGCGAAGCAAAGCCCTAAACCTAACCCTAACCTCGGGTTCGCTGGAGGTGGAGAAGAAGAAACAATTCGCGAATCGGTTAATTAATTAACTTACTGGAGTGAGTTACGTTAATTAATTAACTGATTCGTGAATGATTTGAAATTCACAAAAAATTTACAAAAATCATAACTTAAGTCAATTGATATTCAAAGCATTCAATTAATTAACCTAATTCCGAATTCAATCATTTAGTAAATTAACTTTACTCACAAAAAAATCAAAACCTAAACTAATATTCAACCAATAAGTTAATTAATTAACCTAACTCACTCCAGTAGGTTAATTAAATTAACCTATTGACGAATTTACCAAGGGCGTTATGGTCTGAGCCGAAAATATGAGCTATTTACTTAATAAAATGAAACTTGGGCTATTCCCCCAATAAGAATGACAAATTTGGCTAGTTACAACAAATTTCACTAATTTTATTAACGTTTTAACAAAAAGTATTTAGTAAACAAAAGTGCAATATCTAAAGTCTAAACATGTAAAGATCAGTGTGTTTTTTTTTATTTATTTACTTTTTTAGAAGATCAGTTTTGTAAATAAGCTTTGCTGGGGCAAAATGTATATTTGAGTCATTTTAGTAAGGAATATTTCCGTCTCAAAAAGGGGCGATATATCAATATTAAAAACTAAAAGTGTATCGTGCAATTTCAATAAAACCATGATTAATTTTGTAAACACGTTGATGCTTTGACCTTATTTTTGTTAGGTCCTATGATTCATATTATTTAATGCTACATATTTAGTACATAGTGGACTTAATCAGTTTGGTTAAACTAAGACAAACGCGTTTAATATATACACATATAATATTATTTCCATCCAAGAAAGCACGTTCTTTAGGCAACTCTCCAACAAAATGTTTGGCTATACGTGAACAACAAAATCTCCCTATAAATAGAAGTCCAAACCAAACTCTTTAAGCATCACTTCTTCCATATTAATCTCTCTCGTTCTCTTTCTCTATCAAATATGAAGTTCATCAACTTGTTCTTTGTTCTCATGATAGTCCTTGCCGATATCGCCATTCACGGCATTGAGGCCAAATTCTTCCAAAACGAACTAGAGAAGTTTGATGATAATCTTGATCAAATGTTCTCTAATTCGCCTTCTTATTACTCCGTCCCAAATTTTCGCGACGATCGTTTCAATTTCTTTCGTCCGATAGACCGAATTCGGAGATCGATGTGCGACAAGGTTCCTAGTGTTTGTCGGGCCAAGGGAAGCCCCGGGCCGAGCTGTTGCAAGAAGAAGTGTGTCAACATGTTGAGCGACCGACGAAATTGTGGGAAATGTGGCACGAAATGCAATTTCAACAAGATTTGTTGCAATGGAAAGTGTGTGAACCCTTCTTTCCATAAGAACCATTGTGGTGGTTGCAACAATAGCTGTGGCAATGGAGGTCTTTGTGCCTTTGGACTTTGCAGCTACTCATAGAAAATGATAACACTTAAGACACTTCACACTGATTTAATATTCTTTTTTTTTGTTATGTCAAGATTCAAATTCTTTAGTTATTTGTTGTCAAGGATAAATATACAGATATTGAATTTGTTTGCTTTATTTCAGTTTTTAAAAAATGTTTCTTCGGGATACATATAAATGCTAAGAAAATATTCTTCCATTGTGGGATACATAATTCAATTTTGATTTGCAAATGGATGTTTTTTTTTATTCTTGCTCTTTTATTTTTATATTTCGTGAAAATTGAACGAGTATCTTCAAATTTGAGGAGATAGAATTAAAAAGACCTAGCTAGCTATTAGACATAATTTTATAACTTGCATGTACGTAACAATTTATTTGTAAGTAGTCAACAATTCCAATATGTATAAAAGATTTCACGGCTACAAACGGCTCTTCAAAATCTTTCGTGTGCATGTTAAAAAAACGCGTTAATCTTAAACCCAGGTACTTAACAAGATGATTTTTTTTAAACCATCGTGCAAACCTACAATTTGCATGAAGTTTTTTTAAAAATCTTCATTCTAAAAGTAGTAAAATAAAAAAGAGAGCTATAAAACTGTTCGTGCGATGGTGTTTGAAAGAGCGTTCTAAAAAAGATAAATATGTAGAGTTTGCTGCAACAAATTTAACTAAACGTAGCTTTTTAAATACTAAAGTTCAAAATGTTGCCGATCAATTTTGGAGAAAAAAGGAATAAGGATTTTGACGCGTTGTGAAATCCCAAAAAAAAAAATACACTTTGCATGATAGTTTATTAAAAAATCATAAATCGTCGCGAATTATGATCATTAAGGGTTTGCTATATTCTGTGTAATTATATCTTAATATGTGAACGATTATTCACAAATTTACTCTTTAGTTTGAACAACTCAACGGTACAAAATTGCATTGCTTGAAGAAAGTGAAGAGAACCTCTGGGAATAGATTTTCTTTTTTTAGATTTTGCAGGATAAGTACTAATTAAGGATTATGAGAGCTTTTCTGTTTGATCATAAACTCACTATTCTGGCATTGCATATGGATATTACTTTCGTCCAATAGTCTTGATCAAACTCAAAGGTCACTTTGATTACGTACCTTACTTCATAGTGATGTACGTGATAGTTCATAAGTCGATAATAATAATAATAATAATAAAAAACTAGCTAGCGGATAAAAAAGAAAAATCCAAGTTTATTAATGTTAGGCCCACAAATAAAATCGCCGTGTACACACTAGACCGACTTAAGGTAATATTTTCGTATCAAAGTCTAAAAGGTGGCCGAGACCAAATACAGCAACTTGAATAATTGTTGACAATTCAACTTAATCAACATGTTTTGCTTTTCCGGACGGGTATGCAAGTGTAACTAATTTGTTCAAATGTCCTGCGTAAAATTTAATTAAAAAAAATGACTTTTACTTGGTGCAAAAAAATTTCTAACACTTGAACACAAGAACGATGAATTATCGGGCTCATAGGGGGAACTCAAGTGTTTAAAAAAAAAAGACAACAATTAGTTACAAAATTAGTGGATTAAAAAAATTATAATGAAGAAAATTACTTTTATATAAAATTATAGTCGATTCTTCTAAGAAAATAAAAAGAAGTGATAGAGTACGTGCGTAACAAGGCAGTGGTGAGACTGACGTGTGGCGCAAGGCAGACCTACTGCAGAGTGTCTACAACTTACTGACGTGTACTAAGGCCTATATTAGTTGATTTAGGTCTCCAGTAGTGTGATGCCATGTGGCACCGACTGTCAGTTTGTTATGAAGTTAGTTACGTTTACTTGAGTATACAAATATCTTCTGTAATCATTGAATTCAGTAATGAGAATATTCTTTTGTTTCTCTCATCATTCTTTCTCTCTCTAGATCTAGATCTGAGATTCTATCATGGTATCAGAGCGAAATTCAAAAATCACAGAGTTGTCATTTGTGAAACGAGAGACACTGAGTAGATTCTTTTTAATGAGAGGCACATGTAGGATATCATCTAGTCTCAGCTTTGTATCTGGTTTTAGAGATTGTAATTGAGAGTTTCCAGTGACAGATATAGGAAGAGCAGTATCATTACCAACGATGACTTTGTCCTTGCCTGTGTAGGTGGTGTGAGTACTGAGGTTCGATGCATCAGGAGTGATATGCGCAGTCGCACCTGAGTTAAGGTACCACAGTGGATCATAGATCATCTCCGGTGTAGCAAGGTATGACTGATGATAGGTTGACGAGGTTACAGCATCACCAGGTGCAACTGAGGGTTGAACTTGACCATAGTACGCTTGAGGAGTGTGGCCCGATCCACTGAAGGATTGAGCTTGGCCATAGTAGGCTTGAGGAGTGTGGCCCGATCCCTCAAGAAGATATCTTCTGTAATCATTGAATTCAGTAATGAGAATATTCTTTTGTTTCTCTCATCATTCTTTCTCTCTCTAGATCTAGATCTGAGATTCTATCAAGAAGTTGGTTGGGTTATAATAGAATGGTCACAAAACAATGGAGGTTGAGAGAGAGTAAAACTATTATAGCGTCGCAGACGTTACACAAATTATTATATTTTTAGATTACAAATTTTATACATGTATACGCACTGTACAAGCCTAAAATTGAAATAATATGATAAAACAAAAATACTTAGTTCACTAATGTAATTACTTTTACTCATTACTCAAAAATATATAAAGTTCTTAAGTAATTAGATTTTGATTCTCAATAAGTCAATAGTTCCTCACTCATAAGAACGTCAATTTGGAATTACATAGATGTTCGGCCATTCTATTGTTCAATTTTTCTTTAATATATATAATTAATTTAGGATAGTATAACTTTGGTATAATTCTATGAAATATTTTATCTTATTATAATTCCCTAATTTTCTTTATTATTATTATTATTAATACGAATATGGCAGTTCTATTTGAAATCTCCACTAACATAAAGTTGGGTATAATAACGTGTCAAATGCACTGCCGAAATCATCTCACAAATCTATAAATAGAAAGCTCGTACACTACAACCTTCACAAACCAAGCTCTTAAGTTTTCTCTTCCATATTTACGTATAAGAATAGGGATGAAGCTCGTAAATTTGCTCTTGATTCTCATGAATTTTCTTGCCTATACCATCGAAGCCACGGCACTACGAAATCTTAATAGCCATGCCCTAGAATATTCATCTTTCATTCAAAATCCACCGGAAAAATACCGCTACAATCATTTCTTCTGTCCGATAAACCGAGCTCATGTGACAAGGTTCCTATGGTTTGTCGGGCCAACAGAAGTCCTGGGCCGAGCTGTTGCAAGAAGAAGTGTGTCAACATGTTGATCGACCGGCGAAACTGTGGAAAATGTGGGAAGAAATGCAATTACAACAAGATTTGTTGCAGTGGAAAATGTGTGAATTGAACCCTTCTTTTCATAAAACCCATTGTGGTGGTTGCAATAATAGCTGTGGCAATGGAGGGCTTTGTGCCTTTGGACTTTGCAGCTACTCATAAAATTACTCTATACTTAGGCTGTTTATTTATTTGATTTATTTAATTTTTTTAAATTGTAGTGAAGATTAATGAATATTGAGTTGAGAATTTATTTTTATTTTTATTTTTTACTTTCAGGTGCGACTAGTCGCACCTATTATCTTTTTTAGGTGCGACTAGTCGCACCTATTTGTGTATCAGGTGCGACTTGTCGCACCTGATTACTAGGGTTAGTTTTTAAAGCTGCGTCTTCTTCACAACAGCCCCAACACCCAACAGCCCCTCTCTCTCTCTCTCTGCGACTCTCCCTCCCTCTCTCTCTCCCTCCCTCTCTCTCTCTCTCTGCGACTCTCCCTCCCTCTCTCCCTCCCTCTGCGACCTCGCTCCCTCTCTCCCTCTCTCTTCTTCGAGCCACCACACGTACCGGTCTTCTCCGACGTCCAAGTCCGCGCCGGTCCTCTCCTCCGTGTCGGTCCTCCGCAGCCTCTCTTCCTCGCGCGCCACCTATTCCCGAGACCGAGCGCCGTCGCGCACGTTCGCCGCCAGCCGCCGAGGACGCCGACCGGGGAAGGAACGACGGGGAAGAGGTGAGAACTGACCAGGGAGGGTTGATTTCGTGGATTGAGGTGAGGAATCCATCTCTCTGGAATTGATTTTAAAGGTTAGGGTTTGTGGATTTGAATTTGGGGCTTTCTTCTCCCAGCTTGATTTCATGGTTTAGATGTGGCTTTAAGCTCGTTTTGGTGCTTGTTTAAGTTGTGAATTGGTTTGATTTTGGAGTTGGTTTGGAATTGTTGGTTTTTACTGCTTTGCACAGCCTGTAGAAACGAACGTGGACAGTCCGATCCTCCGCAGCCGTGCCCTGTGAAGCTCCGCCGCCACCTCACCACCACCATCTTTAGTCGTGCCTCGCTAGCCCCGGCCATCATCCCGTCCTCTCCGCATCGCCTCAGCCTGGTCGAGCGCCGCGTCGCCTCAGCGTTGCCGCGCCTTGTACCTCGCAGCCCCATCGGTGAAGGTTAGTGGTTATTTATGTTAATTAAATTAATTGATTAGTTATAGTAATTAGTTAGTTAAGTTCATAAATTAGGTAAATAAATTTGTTAAGTTGTTATTTATGTAATTAATTCACATGTTTATAAAAATGCTAATTAGTTATTACATTTTAATAAGTATGTTAATATGTTAGGTTAATAAGTAGTTAATTTAATTAACTTGTTGATTAATTTGTTAATTTAATGAATGAAGTATATTTGTGTTTAATAAGTACATGTATTAATTAATGTAATTATAATTGTTAATATATATAGTGTTTATAATTAGTTTAGTAAACTAATTAATTTGTAGTGGAAATCAAATTGGTTAATAAGTTGTTAGTTTAGTTAATTAATTAATTTGTAGTTTAATTGTTAATAGTTTGTACTTAATAATGAAATTGGTTATGTAACTAATTTTAAATTTTAAATGTTAGTTTAATTAAGATTGAAAATTGTTAATTGTTTAAACTATAGATATTGATAAAATGTTGTGATCGAACTACAGAGGCTCGGTTTAGGACTTAGTTAATTAATATGATAGTTTCTGGATGGATTTTAAATGTTTTTAAAGTAGTTTGCAGGTTTTTGGTTTAGCAATATTATAGGGGAAACTCTGCCAAAATTTCGGTAGAGTTTTAAACCAATTAGAATCGAAATCCACTAGAAACAGTCCATTTAAAAAAATAAGATACCTTTCACAGTCTCTCTCTTAGTCTGACGCTCTCCCAATTGAGCTATCCCCGCTAACGAAACATATGTAAAGCACAAACATTCCGACAATTACCTTCATGAATAAGTTTTATATAATTAATCCAGCTTTAACGTATTTATTGTATTTAACAAAAATCTTACCTAAAAATCTTTAGTAGACAATTAATTATAACCAATGTGTATATATAAATATACATATACATAAACAAGAGAAGTCAATTGCATATTCAACTTCTTAATCTCCTGAAACATGAAATTAAAAAAAAAACACTTAAAGATTCTACACAAGCATTTCTATTTATTTATTCGTGGTTTCTCAATGTAATATCACGTAACATTCTATTTCTCGATGTTCTTTTTTTCGGTTCAAATAATAAAATATGTTTCTAAAGACAAAAAAAAAGTTCTATTTTATTAATCCTTATAATAAAAAGAATCATAACAACTATATTCTATTTGTTATAATAAAATAGTTAATATTCTCTTTTATTTAAATAAAGTTTATTATCTACCAAATCATATTTGTAAATTATTTATTTTATTTATGAAATATCCCAACCTCCAAGGTTGTAAATAAAACAAAATTCAAAAAGCTTTGCGAACTAATTTAAGTGCTCTTTATATCATTGGAGGCCACCGGGCAGAATAATACCGTGAGCCTTCCACAATTTATCTTTAGCTCCGAATCTGTTGGTCCCCTTAGCCGAGAAAACCAATTATCATACATTAAGCTGATAAGAACATATACTACACTTGGTCGTAGCCAAAAGGCCAAAAATCTCCCACACTTGTGTTTAATACGCCCCCTCAAGTTCAACCTGGAGACGCAAGGTTAAGCTCAGTGGTGTCGTCCACGTTTCTTTGTTTTCTAATTTTGTTTTCTTCTTATAGGATGTCGACTGGAGCAGGTGGAGGCGAGGATCCACCACAGACGCCGGGATCCTCCGGATCGAAGAACACACGTGGACCAACGAAGGGTCTCGTGTCAGCGAGAGCAGGGGTAGGGACTCCTGGTGCGAATGTAGTTCGCTACGATCGGCGACACATGATGTTCTACCAGGACATCAGGGAGCAAAATCCCTTGATCGGCACCTTCTCGAACCGTCTTGGAAACTTGATCAAGGCGACGTTTCAAGCACACGCAAATGACTGGAATGAAGTCGAGCCTTAGCATGTGACGGCCGTTATGACCGCAATCCATAACGAGTACCGTTTTGTGTACGAGGATCATGCAACTGGCGAGAGAGTGCTAGCTGATTGCATTCGCAACGAGATGGAGTCTACAATCATTCGTGAAATGAAGCGGTTGCGACGCAACCAAAAGTCAAAGTTATCATCTAGATTCTTCAACAAGTTTTGCGGGAAAATAGAGCTCGCCAGAGAAGAAACACCAAAGGGCTATATGCACGAGGCTTGGTTGAAGGCAATAGAGGTCTTCAACACACCGGAACATAAGGTATGAGTTGAACATGATTTTTTTTTCTCATCGAATCGAATTAAATGAATTTATGTCTCGCAGGCAAAGGCTGACCGCAACCGACAAAATGCGAAGAAGAAGCAGACAAAGGCCAGACAAGGGTCGATACCTTTTTTCGCTCATCGACAGAAGAGCGTAAGTTGCTTAATTTTTATTAACATTAGACACATTAGTCTTATTTTGATGATTAAAACTTGCAGAGGAAGGAGGATGGGACATTGTCCTCCGCATTAGCGACGTGGGAGAAAAAGCATCAAGATATTAACGGCAACTGGACAACGCCCTTCGCGAGTCAACAATTTGTAAGTTATTTTATTTAATTACTTAATAATAATTATATAATACTTTTATTTGGTTTTTTTGTAAAGGCGCGAATCAACGCCCAAGTGGCAGATATTTTGCGACAAGCGGAGGAGAGAGGCGAAGATGTGAGCCTCGAACGCGCAGAGGGGTATGCGATGCATGACGTTCTCGGGCCACCCCGTGATTGGGATGTCGGAATAGGACCCACGACACCAGTTGGGGCTTTGAGTATGGCTCGAGCTCAAGATGGAAGCTCGTCTGGTTCGTCACCTCAGTCACGCGTCGATCCAGTACTGTATACCGAGTTGCAAGCTCAGTTGGCAGCACAACAAGCTCAAATGGCGTCACAACAAATGCAGATGGAAGAGATGCAGCGACAGCTGCTTTCGTTTACACAGATGCATACTCAGGCTTCCCCTACGCCGACATCAGCGGCAATGGCTGATAATGAAACGCCAGGTTCTGCGGAGTTTCAGCGTGATCGTCCTAGCGGTAGCGGCAATGGCCGAGGAGGAAGCAGCAGTAGTGGCCGCGGAGGCAACTTATTTGGAGGAAGAGGAAATTCCTCTATAGATAAGTTTTATAGGCAACAACGAAAATAGTTGCACTTGTATATTTTTATATTAGCGAACAAACTCGTATTAGTTGCTTGTATATTAAAAATATTTTAATATGAAATATTAATTTCTAATTCTAATTATAATTCTATTATAATTCTAATAATATTAATTTCTAATTCTAATAATATTATATTTTAATTCTAATATTTATAAAAAAAATTAAATAAATTGGGTATTGGGTGCGACTAGTCGCACCCAATCAGTTGGCGGGTAGGCTATTGGGTGCGACTAGTCGCACCCAATACGTTGGCGGGTAGGGTATTGGGTGCGACATGTCGCACCCAAAAGTCAAATTTCCGCCTTATTCTTAAGTTCCCACGGAAAAATAGGCACGACTTCAGGTGCGATACGTCGCACCCAATAGTGTCGCACCTAATAGTCTAATACTATTGGGTGCGACATGTCGCACCCAATAGTATTAGCTGCGGACTATTAGGTGCGACTGAGTCGCACCTAAAGTCGCACCCGATAGTACTATCGGGTGCGATTTCTTGGGCATCAGGTACGACTTTTGTCGCACCTGATGCCCATATTTGTAGTAGTGGAAAAGTAATCACATGAAAGATGAGAATGAGAAATAAGAACTTCTGAGAAAATGTTATTGACTAAAGAATATGGATCGAATAATGTTTATTAGTCGATCATCATCGAGCTGATCGCATGTTCCGGCATACTATCATATCAATTCTGGCCTACCATATTTATCGGTGTATCTTCATCTGGGTCTTTGTAATTAGGCCTGAGTCATTGGACTTCTTTGTGGACGAAGTCCCATATCAACATTATTATATCTATATTTCTTTTTACAACAAGTGCAAAAGAATGACAATATTACTATAAGGCTGTCTTTATGTGCGTATCTTTAGATATGATTTACACAAGTTGGATCATAGTGATAATGTGTTGCGATAATTTTATACTCACGTGCACGTAATCGCTCAACTAGTAAATCCTAAGTACGAATCGAATCTCACGAGAATTATGTTTAACCGAAACTCAACTAACTAGCAACGAATTGAACTCAAATAGAAGATGATTCTCAACTAAAGATGGCTAAAGTAAATAAAACAAGAAATAAACACGGGTGAACGGATATGAAGAAGGCAATGACAACAGCTTTGCTAAACTCTCATATGGTCGGGATTCCTAGAACTACGCACGATTTTTCGATTCTCTCTCTTCACTAATCACACTCACGTAATTATCGTTAAATCTCTCTGGAGCATCTAACAACCTATATGAATTTCGGATTTTCATCTCTCAATCTAAAACCCTAAAAATACGACAAGCATTACAATCAAGAATGTTCACACGATTCTATATCAGTCTTGCTATCTCTAACCTAGGAATGTACTACAGTTATCTAATTCTTATGCACGATCAACCTAATCTTTCTCAAGCATCAAGTCAATCCTAAAAATTATGAATGATGTCGCGACTCTTACACAAGCATTAAGCATTAAGCATAGACGGTACAAGTCAAAAATCCATAGGTCAATTTTGCCAAAAAGTTCATGTTATTTGAAAAAAAAAATAGCATTTCATATACTAGTTAGGTCCTACAATAACACACTATAATCTCATGCGATAATCAGTTATAGGTCCACAACATCTGAATTTTCATTACATTCAAATGCCAAACATATATGTGGTGTGCAGGGGCGGAGACATATTACCATTTGAAACAAATTAAAAATAATATAAAAAATTAAATAAAAATGTCTTTTAAGGTACCAACTATCGTAGATGACCTTGAATAATTTATGGGTTATTAAGGTATGTAGCCACACGGCTATAGGGGATTGAGATTTAGTCCACCTTTTGTTAATTTCTTGTAATAACCAATTGAACTTATTAACAAGATTGTAAAATACTTATTTATCCTCTGAAGATTTCAGCCCATTATTTTCACACAATTAATTACAAATTGAAATCAAATATTCGGCCATTAACTAATCGCGCAAATCGAGGATCATCATTAACACCGAAAATGAAGATTCCCGCCCATTATTTTCACACATTTAATTAGAAATTGAAATCAAATATTCGGCACAAATTGAGGATCATCATTAACACCGAAAATCAATTCTCACACGAAACACACAACCACAATCTTCATTCAAACAAAAAAAACAAAAAAAAACCTCTCGACCGAATCCGTAATGCTATTCAAAGTTCTACGCGAAAGTATCTTCTGGCGAGTGAAGAACAGCGACAATCGAACCCAGGTGAGTAAAGAACAGCGACAATCGAACCCAGGCGAGTGAAGAACATAGTGATTCGAACCCAGACGGCGAAGAAGAAGGTAATAAAGTGCCATTATGGTCTTCAAGTTTTGATGTTATTTGGTTGTTCTGAGTTTTTTTTTTCATCGAAAAATAATTTTCTTTATTTCGGGAAGTGCATTACAGTTTTGGGTTTCGATTGTTTGGGGACGAAATGAAAAATGGAAACGGCTGTCGTTTAAAAGTGTGAAAATGGGTTTCGAGTAAAATATTGAAATGAGTTTGTAATGTTTCGGTATGGGTTTGTAATTCTGGAAATTTGTTAGTCTTGAAATTTTTTTCCAGTTATTAACTGTTAATAAATTATGAATGGACAGGCCCTTGACAAACCCGAAGTTGATCTACTCTGCCTAAAAAGATAACAAAGAAGGTACCGATTCCACACCCCGTCAAAGATCAGCCGAAACGAGCGTGTAGGAAATTTTTTGGATGCATAGATTAACCTGTATGTAGGAATGGTGTAATTTTTGTTGGTTGAAATATGACATTATGCTCAGTAAATCTATTATTTACAGAACATAACAACTTGCAATCGTTATGCCTGGGTAGATGTAAATCAGTAAATTATAGCAATTAACAAGAATGCTCAACATATACTTCCCCTATTCAGGATACTTTACAGTAAATATATATTTTGTAAATATGCTGTAAATTATAGTAGATTGTTTTGGATGTCCTAAAATTCTGAAATTTTAGCAAGGACACTTAAAAGAAATTCAATTTGAATGTCAAAATGGCGGCCAAAAATGGTATTAAGAAATATTCCGAAAATAAATAACAGATTGCTAATAAATGGAAAAATATTCGGAATTGTTATTTATTGCTAATTTCCGAAATTAGAAGTCAAATCAAATTGAAACAAGCGGCTGTAAAAATTCAAATTCTGCTGGAAAATTTCAAATTCTCACGTTTGAAACTTCCTAATCGGTTTCAATATTTGATTCAAATTTTAAAAAAATAACTGCCTAATTTGAAACACTTGGCCGAAATTAATAAAGAACAAATATGTAAAAAATAAGCAGTTAATAGGATGTCACGTATGCAACTTGGCTATTTACAAAGAATTTACAAAAAGTTGATTAATTTCAATTCCTACAGTTTAGGTGGCTTATGTAGCTAAATTTTTGATAATTTATTTAATTATGTACATAAAAAGCCAATATATATCTTTCTATTTTACAAGTGTATTTTATTTCTTGTTCACACTAAATTCATATTATTAATATTTTATTTCCAAAATAAAAACGAGCAAAATCCTGGAAAGTTCAAAATTTTAAAAGCTCAAATCAAAGTTATTGTATATTTCCTTAAAAGTCTACTAATATATGGTAAAATATTCATCATACCCACGTCAGCATTCAGCGGAAGGTTTGATCGCACATGGACAAAAGAGACATCTCGAATATTCTACGTCAATGATAGAGCATAGAACAATGTAGCAAGAGTTTCACCCAGAATTTCTAATTAGCTAAATATCAACGTTATTCTATATATATAGAAAATAAACATATAAGGTTAAAGATCATCTTCAATAACAAACAGCCACTAAATCAAAGAATTTGAAAGATTTAATTAACAGCCGGATCTGTAATTATAGAGTTTGTTCCGCTATATTTTATTGAGCAGATTTAATTATTTTGAACTATTTTGTTCATAATCATAAACTTGATGTCAATAAACTTTGATTTTACATTGCTTCTTTTATTGTTGGAATATAGCAATGCCGAAATATTGTCACAAAAATTAATTTTAGTGGTCCTTCTCCAACTATATTATTTGTAGCTGTGTGACCCCCATAACAAGGCAATAAACTCCGCGAAAAAATAAATAAATAAATAAATAACTAACAAACTTCATATTGCAAATAAAATATTGCTTTTTTCATGCGGGCCAGAATGTCCATTATTATCCCTTTACTCTTTTTTTAATATATATATATATATATATATATATATATATATATATATATATATATATATATATATATATATATATTGGCTTATAGATACTTTGGGTAGTTGAATTTAAAAAAAAAAAATTAAAAAAAAATGTAACGACTGATCGTAGGCTGCCCCGAGTAACAAAGAAATGTCAAAGAAGAGTGACCCGCATGATCAAATTCAAGGTTATCAATTACCATATACTTTGGCTTATATATGATCTCAAGAGCGACCTTTCAGCCTTATTTTTTATAGTAAAAATAGTCATTTATTTTCATGTGAAAATTCATTGAAAAAACTTGGATTACACTTTTAAGATTTCGTAAGAAAAAGAGATTTACAGTTGTGATTTTTTTCACACGTATTGACCATTTAATAACCTCGAAGTGGTATAGTTACCTAGGGGCGTACACTTGACTTGACATTAGACTACGGAAGTCAAGTAATAACAAAGTCAGTGATGTAAAAAGTTCAAACTTCAATTATCATAGAAACAAAATATTGTCTTGACAAGCTGTCAATAATTTTTTTTATCACCCCACTATATATAGATACATGGGTTCTTTAAAGATGGTAACTTAAGCTATGTATGAGCTATTTCCGTAGGAGCTTCCGAGATCATGCAAGTTAGCTTCATTCTCACGTCCTCGTGAGAATTTTGAGTGCATAAAGACAACTAGTACACTTATTTAATATATATTTTTCTCGAAATACGTTTATATATCGTTGGTATAAGAAAACGAGTTGTTAAATATATTGCTATGCATCCGTGTATATTGCCGACAATTATTACAAATATATATTTGATTTCCCTATGCTTACAAAATTATATGAATACTTATTTTGTTGAAAATTTGAATAACTTGTCTAAAACTATAGATATTATATATGCATATATATACAAGGACGAAGTCGCAGACAACCAAACTTCCCTTCAATTTTTTTTTTTTTTTTTTTTTTTTGCATTTTTTGCCATTTTTTTTTTACCTTAAAAATTTATAAATTAGCCTCATTCCCCCCGGACTTTTTTTTTGTATTTCTGGCTTCGTCCCTATATATATATATATATATATATATATATATATATATATATATATATATTCTACCATCTCTAAATGGGAAAATAATAATACTCAAATACCGTTTTGAAAGATAAAATTAATTAATATAGTAGACTTCAAGGAACTCGAATGCATGTGCATGAATCTCTCTCAAGTGATACTATTACGTTACGTGATAATAGGCGTACATACATGTTGAACATATGAAACAAAAATTTGCATTGCATATATAATGGTAAGAGGGTCAAGAGATAAATAGATATTAAAAAGTAAAATTTAGTGAAAGTAAATTATATCCATCGTTTTTTATCCTTGCTTTCAAGAGTTCTGGATAACATATACCCGATGTATGTATAAAGTTGATCTCTAATCTGTTACAATAATTACATAACAAATCAATATACATGTATGACTCTTCTAGTATAGCTCCGTCAAAAATGTAAAAGCTTTTCATAACGAACATACTACAACTTTTACTCAAAACACACATTATACTTGATATAAGTTTGTGAACGAAACGACACGACACGACACACATAAATATTACACTCCAAATCCAAACATAGCGGATCAAATTTGTAAATCATAAAAATGTAGTGTATAGTCTTTTGATAAACCACTAGATTTTACGTGGTTATTTTTTATTGCATATAAATTAAAATAAATTAAAAATGAAATCACCAACCTCACCAATGGGTATATATTTTCATCAAGAGGATGAAGTAATGTACGTAGTATATAATATAACCACCAAGCATGACGACGATCACACAATCAACAAGAGAGAGATCTCTTTATTTCTTCTTGATCATCATCACAACAATATGATCATGCTTACGCGTAGTTACAAAATCCATAGATGCACAAATCTCCCGCGTCGCAACTATGGTTGCATTCCCCGCAATTTGTCTCATCATCCGCCAAGTAGACGCACTTTCCACGGCAACACTTGTGTGTGAAATTGCACTTCTTGTTGCACTTCCCACAGTTATCGTCGTCGTTCATCAAGTCGACGCACTGGTTTCTGTTGCACATTGTGTCGTTGGCACTACTGCACTGCCCTGTTGCCCTAGGGTTTACGCCGTTCCTTGCCACGAGGAAACGGCTCAGCCTCTTCGAGGGATGAAGGATAGGTGGTGAATGATCATCATCATAATCATCCTCATCTTTGGTAGTGAGCGATTTTGTGCCACTTTGAACTTGTGTAGTGTTGAGAATCATAGTTAGGGTACTAATGGACAAGACCATTGTTATTGCAAAAGCTATGATTATCTTGGTGATTTCCATGATTGAATTCTTTGCATAGCACTTTGAGAGATAATAGAAGAGAAGAGAAGGAGGAGAGAGGGAGAGGGAATGTGAACATGATGAGGTTAAAACTTTGTGATTAATATACTATGATTATGAAGTAAGAAAAAAGTAATAAAGAGATGGTTTGACTCTAGCGAGAAAGAAGGAAAAGTGTGGTGGTTTTCTTTTTGGGATGTGCTACGAAGAGTGTGGTCTAATTTTTAGGGCTTATGGGCCAATTAAATAATTTTTCTTTAATTTAGGCACCACTTCTTCTATGTGTGTATATGTTCATTACATGCTTAGAGTTTCAATTATGCCATGTGAAGAGTGAACAAGTAAGTTAAAACATGCACATAATAAAAGTCAAAGGGTATTACCGATATTTTGGGTGTATCCTTTTGAGTTGTGTTGAAGAATGAATAACCGGAGTGGCCTTTGAGCAAGCTAAGAATCAATGTACTTCCAATTATTGACCGACTTGAACAAATTTAGCCAGGCTGTTAGGTGAAGCAAAGGGGTTTTGAGTAATTTCTAATCTTAGTACAATTTTTTTAAAATAGGAACTACACAAACTAAGCAAATGTAAAGAGACCCTATAAACGAACGTCTTGCAAATTCTAAACTTGAGCTCTAAGATGGGTCTTTGTACAACTAATCTCGTATAACAAGTTCATGGCTGTTTGTAACACGCTTTGTGTGAATCACGTCACACTAATAAAACAAGTGCACGTGTCACTGATTTTTTTTAACTGTTTGACTTAATGCAAAATAGTTAATACATGTATTAGCCTAATGGTTTTGAATCTACGTATTACTTTTTAAGGCAATGAGAGAAATTAGGTAGAATACAGATTATGGCCTCAATTTTGTTTTGTGACTTTGTAAGAGTCTATAATGAGAGTCTGATAAGAAGTGGATCATTATATTTTCTCAATTCTTAATTACTATATATCTTTTTTGACATAGTGACACGGTAACGTATTTAGGGTTTCAATACGAACTTAAACTATATATATGATTTATAAACCTAGTCAATATTTATATGACCAAAGCAATCTCCCTTCTTGTTAAAATAAATAAGCAATAAATAAAGAGGGGGCTGTACTAAATAACTATAGGTAAATTAATGTTTTAACCCGCATATGGAATTTACCAAAATTTAGAATAGCTAAACTTTGAACATCATTTTGTATATGTATAATAAACTTAACTTTGAAAATCAGATTAATTAGCTGTGTACATGTTTAGATATCAATGGTCACGACAAACAATCACTACAAAATATATAATAGCAATTTTCTAGGTACTGGGATTTTTGTTTGCTTAAAGATCTGATTAAAATTAATTTCCACCTAGCCAAATTAATGTTACTTGAAATGTGGAACAACATATTTGCTTTACACCTAGCTAGACATTAATTTACATTTAAATACTTATTATTGGCTGTACGAGCCAATCGGGATAGCAGATATAGTATCTCAATTCAAAAGAACGAATATTCATGTCAAATATAATTAGATATAAGTATAATATATTTGGAGGGGGGGCCACAGTGTGACTCTCGTATAACATTGATTATTTAAAATCTTTGGGATCTAGATAATTCTAAGACTCAAATATTTCCATACATATCCAGCTGTTTTAATTTAGAGATTTGTAATTAACTAGACCACTTTAAACATGTGATTTTGAATCTAGCCTATGTTTGACAATTTTTAGGGATATAGTCAAATGACTTATGTGTCAATAATTAATATTTGATTTGCCCTTATTTATTAACAAATTCGTCACTTTCTCTCTCCTATTTTTTTCAAATAATTTTGTTTGCATCAAAACTTCAAAAATTCGTATATTTCTCATACAAACTCGAAATTGAGTGATTTCATATCCTACGAATTCGTGTCGTCGAGATCTTCAAAAATAAACTCATTGTGTTTGATGAAAAATTATGTTTAATGTATCATATTTATATTTACATCTATTGTATTAAACATGATTTTTCATCAAACACAATGGGTCTATTTTTGAAGATCTCGGTGTCACGAATCCGTAGGATTTGGAATCACTCAATTTCGAGTTTATATGAGATAAATATGGTTTTTTGAAGTTTTTATGTAAAAAAAAAAGTGTAGGAAAAAAATAGGAGAGAGAAAATGACGAATTTGTTAATAAATAAGGGCAAATCAGACCTTAATTATTGCCACATAAATCTGTTGGTTATTTCTATACAAGTTGTGAAACATAGGCTAAAAACAAATTTTATAGTTTCATTTTGCCTATTTTGCTACACTGTCCTTTAATTTATGCACGAGATTTCGAGTACATACAATAATTTTTCACATCGGGTAATTTGCTCTTTGTATGATTTGAAGAGAAGATGTGTTATATATAACTTACCATACTTATCATGAAGAAAATGATGTGAGAAGTATCACATGTTAAACTACAATAAAAAAGTTTTGTAAAACTAATAATATTAGTTAATAGTTTTATTTTATATTGATCGATCGTCTAATAATCTTCAGGTTGTCTTGGTGATCTTTTTTTTTTCTTCTCTTGCAAATACTTCATTACACAAGTATATATCGTTTTCTAGTATGATTCATTAGGTTGTATTTTCTTAAGACAACCATTTATAAAATCTTGTTCATTTCATGAGGTTGTATTAATAATAAATACATTCATTCACATCATATTTGCATCCTTCTTAAGTGTGTGTATATAATATGTTATATATAGATCTCACACATGTCTTCGTCTGTCCAAGCAAAAAATTCTAAACTATGTTTTAGTAAAAATGTTAAATGAGATTTAATACCTTCTTCTGGCTGTCTGCCAACTTGAAGCTTTTTCTCCGAGAACTCAAGATCGACCGCGATTCGCTCAACCCCGTCTTTGGGTCAGACGTACCCTTTGCATGGTAGCTTTGGGTCGATATCTTCAATCTGAATCATGAAGTGACCATTCTTATATTGGTCAAACTTCACAAAGTCGGAGTAACACGTTCACACCGCAAACTGGTCTCCCCTGAGTACGCTAATCTTGTGCTCAATAGGGAATTTCATAGTCAGGTAATAAATCGCGATGATAGCTCTGATTTGTTGAAGAGTTGGTCTTTTGTTAACCGCATTGAATATGATGCACCCACCCGAAATGACTAACCACTTTGGGTTTATTGTCTTTGCTCGTGGATCGCCAACAATCAATGATAGATTGATCACTTCCTATGGTCAAATTGCGTCCCTTGTGAACCCGTAAAGGTAAGTGGGTGTTGAAGCCAATAGATTGATGCTAAGACCCATTTTTTTGAAATGTGCCTTAATAAAGAACATCCACCGAACTCCCGTTGTACACAAGCATTCTCTTAAACACGTTGTGTTTGATGGTTGCCGATAGAACGAGTGATTTGTTGTGTGGAAACTAGAGTAAGCGTCCATCTGCTTCCAAAAAGGTTATCGCATCGTCATCTTTCTTAAGACTCTTCGGTGGACCTTGTTTGGCGGAGAACATCACGTTATAGGCCGGCATTAGCTTTTCTTCTTCTAGTCGGCTTTATTAGTCTTCTGAAAGTATTTGTGTTTTTAAGAAATTTTTGTAAGAAATTTTTCAAGTTCTCCTTTTTGAGATTGAATCAAATTTTCTTCTTTTCTTTTTCCTAATTTTATCATATCCAGATTGATTTTTTTACTAGATATATTTAAATCAAACCAAGAAAACACTACAATTCCAAAAATAAAAATTCACACTTTGTAAAAAAAAAAAAAACTAATTTAAAAATAACAATCAAGAAATACACATTATAAAGGAAAATAAAGTTTAGATAGATAAAATCTTGAATTCGATCTTTTTTCCTTCTTCACGTGGGTAATGAAATAATATTGTTGATGCATCATCGACAGCTTCTTGTATGAGCGTGGCTTTGAAAAGTTGGTTCATGAAGATTTTTTTATTTGAAAAAAGGTTCAGGAAGATGAACCGTCGAGTATATGGGTTGTTTAAAAAAATATTGTATATGGGTCTTGTATGACAAGTGGGCTTGGCTGTGTACTCTTTATTTTCCTTTTTATTATTATTATTATTATTATTATTATTATTATTATTATTATTATATAATATTTGTGTGAGCCTTTTGAAAAAGGGCGCCTAAAACCTTTGTTTTAGCCTCCCTTGCAGGTAGGTTGTGCCTGTCTCTAATTAATAACAACACGAAATTTTAGGTGTGTTCAATACAATAATTGCTTGGTATCAATAGTAATTTAGTTAGATATTGGTATATAAGCAAGTGATTTAAATATTAAAACTTGTGTTAAAAATAAATAGTTGACATAGTTTCTCATTGAGAAATTTTATTTTATAGACCTAAAAATTATCAAAATATTAAGACTAGATTCATTAGTTTAATAATATCCGAAATTGGATTTTTGGACACTTTTCGGACAAAAATACCCTTGCAAGTCCATATATATATATAAAAAAGTATCGGATTTCATCGGATTTTGGAGGATTTCATCAGATTTTGAACACAAATTTTGGGTTGAAGGTCATCGAAAAAATCCGATGAATCTCATCGGAGATCATCGGATTTCCGATGAGATTCATCGGATTTTTCCAAGTTTTTTTTTAAAAACTCTCACTATGGAAAAATCCGATGAATCTCATCGGAAATCATCGGATTTCATCGGAATCCGATGATCTCCGATGAGATTCATCGGATTTTTTCATGTTTTTTTTTTCAAATTCTAACTATGGAATTTTTTCCAAAAACGATGCGAAACCCTCAAAATCGAAGCTAAACATATACCCAAATTTCTAAAAAAAAAATCGAGCTCGACCACCGAAAGTTCTAATCCTAGCGCAACCAATTCGAATGTGACAAGAATTGTGATGAAGATGATTTGAAAATGAGAGAGGAATATGGGTTATTTGAATTTCAAGGGCATTTTTATCCGAAAAGTGTCCAAAAGTCCAATTTCAGATATTATTAAACTAATGAGTCTAATCTTGATATTTTGATAGTTTGTCCTCCAAACAGTATAGAAATTGAAGTTTTTACTATAAAATATTCAATTTTTTTTTTTTTTTTTATATTTTTAGCTCAAAGTAACATGATTTTTTAAAATTTAATTTGATTTTTTTTTTAGTTTGTCTTTCACTTGAATTTCTGACTACGCCCTACTAGTAGTAGTAACAGTAATGTTACTGCATATTGTAAGGAAACTAAGATAGGGATACAATGGCCATTCTTCTTTGAGTTGGGCTATTAATATGGAAAGAAACTCAAGTTGGGCATAAAAGCATATGACTTTAAAATAAGGGGCAATTCAGTCCATTTCCCGCGTTATTAACTTTTCATTCCATTTATTTCTTATCACATTTTCAACAGAATCTCAGAAAAAAATTTCCCAAATCGTAGAAGCCCTAGAAAAGCTCTGCTCGTAAATCTTTAATTCTAGGGATCGAGTTTTAAGTTCCAACCTTCTTCAACTAGTCAATCTCCGATCAGCAATGGTGGAACTGGAATTGGTTGGCCGGCATGCGCTTCTTTTCGATGACGATGCGAACGCGATATTCGTGAATTCCGAGGAGGCTCTGGTCGACTGGGATTCGCTCCTCATCGACCGGTACGACGTTCGCCACCTCCTCTCCGGTCCTCCTCCGCCGAGAAATCGCCGCCGCCAAGCTGTTCCTCAAGCCGATGCGTCGATCGCGACGGAGCTCGATCGGGAGAGATATCTCGATTTGCCTTCGGATGAGCAAGAACAAGGTAGAGGAATATAATACTTGGAAAATTAATATTTTTTTTGGGCTCCGTATGTGGTTGGGGATTTTGTTTTTTCTTTTTATGATATGGGGCTTTTAGTCTCATTAAACTGTTCTGAAAATAAAATCGATAGTTCGTTCTTTTATTCGTTGTAATAGCGTAGAACTTGGCTATTTATTGGTTATTTAGTTTTTTTGGTAGAGGAAAATAATTCATAGTACATTAAGGTTGTACGTATTTGCCTCTATATTCGTTGCTTATATTTTATTTTCTTATTGTGATTTTGGGTTTTTTTGTCTCATTTCTTTTGAGGAAAAAAACGATAGTACCTTCGTTTATTTGTTCTACTGAAGTAGAAGTTGGTGATGCTATTGTTATTTGGTTTCGTAGGATAAAGCTAAATGCCAAATATATGAACTTTTACTTAGTTCGTTTAAAAAAAATGAACTTTTACTTAGTTTTGGCAGCTTGAAGAATCAGCATTTTCTGTTTCTTCATGTATTGATTATGATCTAGACATTATGTCTTGAGCATTGAAACAACTGGCGGGAACGATTCAAAGTGAAAGTTTGTGCAGTTTAATAGTTGGTGGATATGGCTCATTATTTGATTATTAGACTCTATAGACTCAGAGATCTAATTTTAATTAGCGTGCTGGTACGTAATGGTGGTTAATGATTTTAGTACATCCAAACAAATGCTCAGTTAAACAGAATTAGCACTAAATAAATGTTAAGCCGGTTTATCATTTTGAAAAAAAAAAATATAAGTTTTAAGCCGATGTTTAGGTTGCCTGTCATTAAGATTGTTACATATTTTTGCCCCCGACATTTTTTCAGTTTGCAGATGGAATATAAATGCAACATGTCATCTCTCAGAGGCTCGAGTAAGAATGCTCGTGTTTTATGAAGTTGGTGTACTTTTCTTCCTTCCGTTTATTTTCTGCTCTGATAGAATCTCTTATCCTTTTATTTACCATTTGCACTGTTTCTGGTTTAAACAGGTTCTTTGTGTATAAATTTGTGTTTTAACGTCTCACCTTTTGGTCTGCAGATGTAAATGAAGAAGCATTACCGGTTACTGATGATGGCTATCGTGCTGTTGGCTTCTCTTATGGATATCAAGATGAATCGACAGAGCAGAAAAATAAGGAGGATGTTGAATCCATTTATCTTCCACCTTTTCCCGTGCCAGAAAGCTTATATCAGAACCTAGTAAGTAATATCCCATGAAATTTTAAAAGCTTCCAATTTGTATGACATGAATAAATGCTGTTCAGTTGTTGCATAACCAGTGTGGCCCAGCTCAGATGATAGTTCACTAAGGTACGTGTGTTATTCTAAGGCTTACCATTGTCTAAGTTTCAGATGCTCGGAGCAAAGACGGCGTTCTTGATTGCCGAATGGCTGTGCAGGTTGGATTAGGATGGTAGAAATTCCTTGAATCTTACTGCCTGCGAGCAAATCGGATGACAATTAACTTCATAGGGTTCTCATTCTTAATCATTGTTGTTATCCATCGTTCCTGAGGTTCTGTAGGTTTATTTCATGATTGATTCGTAAGGTCTATTGTTCTGCTATTTTTTTTTTCTGCAATAAATATCTTTAGTATTGTGTTATACTTTTTTCTAAGCAAAATTCCATGGTTTTGAAATAGAAGATTTTTTTTTTTGTTGTTTTCGGGTCATGTTTTGCAGCCTCCAACAGAGAAGGTGCATCAAATCATTGCAAGAACTGCCACATTTGTGAGTGAGCATGGCGGGCAATCGGAAATCGTTTTGAGGGTGAAGCAAGGCGATAACCCGACATTTGGGTTTTTGATGCCAGACCACAATCTTCATCCCTACTTTAGGTTTCTCGTTGATCATCAAGAACTACTGAAGCCCAATGGCGATGGCAAAAAAGAAACTCCCGGTCAGACCGGTGGTGCTCTGTCTTTACTTGGCTCGATATACGGCTATGACGAAGAGGAAGATGGTGAAGCAGTGGAGGATTTACCCAACTCGAAGATGAGCAAATCGCCAGAGAACGCTGAAGCCGTTAGTTCCACCGTTTCCCAAGGATCGGATTCTTCGGGAAATACATGTGTGAAGAATCAGACGGTCCTCAACAACAGTATGAAGGAAAAAGTGAATGCCATAAAACGGAATCCTAGCATCAACTCGGTCAAAAGTGTTGCAGCGTCGGTGCCAGCTAAGACACAGACACCTCCGGTGCCTCCGAGCATCGCCAAGGTTGAGCTGCCTGTAGTGGAGCCTCCCTCTGAGCTGAAGAGAGTTGTTGAGAAGATCGTCGAGTTCATTTTGAGGAACGGAAAAGAATTCGAAGCCGTTCTTGCGGAACAAGATCGTAAATTTGGAAGGTTTTCGTTCCTCCTTCCAACTAGCATATATCACTCCTACTATTTACAAGTTCTTCAAAAGACTCAAGAGGTTAGTCGTCCAAAACCGCTAAGTAGTTGGTTTATGATAATACGCCAAATCATGCCTTTTTTTCTCCAAAGAGTCGTGCGAAAATAATATATTTTGTGTACCCATAATTCTTCATGCACTTTCTTGTCAAAATCGTCCATTTTCCATTTTCCATGAGATTCTTCTAAAAAACTGAAATAATTTATTTTGTGAACCCAATCATTGTTCATGTACTTGCTTGCTAAATCGTCCATTTTCCGTGGGATTATACAGAAAAACTGAAATCATATCTTTTTGTGAACCCAATGGTTCTTCATGTACTTGCTATGCTAAATTTTCCATTTTCCACGAGATTCTACAAAAAAAACTGAAATCATCATTTCTTTTGTGAACCCAATTATTCTTAATGTACTTACTATGCTAAATCGTCCATTTTCCACAAGATTTTTGCAAAAGTTTCATCTTATGTATAACTACTATTTTTTTTTTTCCTTAAACAAGATACCCACTTATACATTGCTTGCTATTTCTTCTTTTGACAGTCGAAGCTTTCTAGCAAGGCCTCCGTTTCTGAGAAGCACGATCCAGGCAGGCCCGGGAAGGAGAAAAAGACATCGCGTAGAGACATTGCTTCACCTTCGACGGGAATCTCGAATGATGGCGATAGGAAAGAGAAGTTCAAGATGGCTCTCGGAAAACCCAAGAAAAACGAACAAGAACCGCCTCCGAAAATCGAGCAACAGCCGTCGGAGATCGTCCTCGACGCGGAAGTAACCGCGGCTATCCTTAAGGCCGCCACGAGGGGTATTAAAGACCCGGGTCTCAAGATATTCCCTAAGCAAAGCGCGAGCGAGGCCGAGGCTGATTCCTCCGAGGCTTCGTTGACCAAAGAACAGAGGGTCAAGGCCGAGAGGCTGAAACGGGCAAAGATGTTTGCGGCGATGATAAAAAACGGAGCCGCGCCGTCGAAACCCGACCCGTCCCGCGGCCTCTCGGTCGAGCCGGCCGGTTCCGGGGTTTCGTCGTCCGGGAACGAGACCGCGAACCCGAAAGTGGGCTCGGCCTCGGTCGATCTCGAAGCGTCCGAGGAGATCGAGCGGTTGGAAAAGAAAACCGTGATTGACGAGTGTACCGAGCGTAGATCGAGGAGGACCTACAGGCCTAGATCCAGTAGAGAAGACAAAGACGAAGAAGAAGGAGAAGAAGAAGAAGATGAAAGAGATGATAGACGGTCGAGAAAGAAGCACCGGTCTCATCGATCGTCGCGTCATAGTCGGGACAGACACTCTCACAAGAAAAGGCATTTTGAGCTCTCCGACGATGATGAGGAAGATCGGGACTCGCGGCATCGACACAAGCGTAGAAGCTCTGTTGATCGCGATGATGACGATGATGATCACGAAGATGATCGTCGAAGGTCGTCGAGGAAAAGGAGAAAGGATTACGATAGGTTCTCCGACGACAAAGATCGGGATCGGAGTCGCCGGAGCCGAGCCGAGAAGCGGAGGGAACGTCGGTCTGGTAAAGAAGGTGAGGTAGAAGAGGGCGAGATTTTGGATCGGTCGAAGAAGACGGCGAACGAAACGGGCCGAGAACCTGATATACTAAAATCTCCCTCTGAATCCACGGTGGTCCCCGATGATTTACGGGCCAAAGTCCGTGCTATGTTGATGGCGACGATGTAATTTCTTACCCTTGATGTCAAGAGGTTTTACACTTTTACTGTCCTGAACGAGAGATCATCACATGCAAAATGGAAAAATAACTTCGTATTCTGCTTATCTGTAAATACAAGAATGGATTCCAACATGGGAAAAAAATTGATGTTTTAGGTGTATAATTTTATGAGAAATGATAACAAGCAGTAGCAATTTTGATATTTAGAATCAAAATATGTCAAATTATGTTTTTTGACATTTCTATTAGTAACTATAGACATGAAAGTATATATTTATTACTTATAAGTCTACGAATGATAATTGTAGATATATAAATCTACCTTGGTAGAAATGTTCAAAAACATAGTTTGATTTATTTTTGTTCAAAGTATCAAAGTTGTTAATAATTGAAACAACTTTCCAAATTTTATTTTTGATAATATGTCGATTAATTTGACAAGAGTACTATAAAATGGAATTTTCTTATTTATTTTCGTAATAACGTTAACTTCACCACGGAGATGATCCTCTCATAATTTGGTGTAAACTTGAAAGATGTGTGTGGGAAGAATAATGTTACTTTTTGAAATTGTGGTCCTTGTGGAACACCAAAATTTGTTGATCAATGAGAAGGAATACTTGGATAATGAAAGGAAATTATCAAGTTTGAAAAGAGGGTTACACATATATTGTATTTGAATACGATAATTCTCGGAATACTTCAAATTTTAAAGTCGTCCACATAGATTAATTATTTATAATTTTAAATAATTGTCATTTTCTTTGAACAAAACCGTAAACAACAGTTCAAATAAAACAATACAGAAAACTGTAAAATAAAAAAATCTAAACAAAAAAAAATATAGTATAATACAATAGGTATTGGTAAAATAACGAAATAAAATGGATACGTACGGGATTAAATTAGAAAAATTGGGAGAACATAATTTTTATAAACCAAAGATAACTTTTTATTTATAGATATATATAAAATGAAAATAATATTCCAGCCAACAACTCATAATGACATGACAAGCTGCTAAGGAATAATATATGATACGTGTAAAACATCACATTCCACAGGCATTAAGATAAGACTTAGAAAACACTAAGAAAAAACAAAACCAGTTCACTCGTTTTCTCTCATATTTTCATAGAAATAATGGGAGACTAAATACTAGTCTCAAGCTATTATGTATACTAACTACTATTCATTATTTCAAATATCACACACTATCCAATTCCATCCTTGTAAATTTTTTTTTTTTGGCTATATTTGCTTGACTTTGATCGTCAAAATTAGACAAAGCAAAATGGTAGATTGTCATTGACCAATGATATGGATTGATTATTTGTTAGGAAGATAGACAAGCTGTGCCTGCGTGGATACATTTTTTAATATAACTATCTACACAAAGATACGTAAGTTCATATCCTAGCTTCAGTAATTTAGTTAAACCTTCAAGTATAAACTCTTTTTAAAAATATTATCCACAGAATAATTCGGCTGTAGTTGGCCAATAATTCATTTTGCTTGCTACTTCACTCTTTTGGTTTTCACACTGGCAATAAGAGAACGATATTGACTTCGTGATATTGTCTTTGCTCTTTCATAATTCTCATTTGTTCTCATCAATATTATATTCTAATTTAAAATCCAATTTCGACATATATTAATTATAATCTTAAGCAAGACAATGTTCTTAAATTCTAAAACTCTAAAATGCACTAAACTCTCTTATTGCACAAGTATAAGAAATTTCCAATATTTGAAATATACAATTCTTATTTATTTTTATTTTTTTACTTTTTTTTTATGTATTTGTTTTGTTATATCTACATTTTCATTTTAGTTGTTTTTACAGTAAAAATTTACAATATCAATTAGAATAAGAGTTTGCTTATAGTTTTAATTTACAATTTCATTTAGAATAAGAGTTTGCTTATAGTTTCAATATTCTTGAATGAACATAAAATAACTGATATTTAATTAATCTCAACTCTAACCTAAGATGCCTATTGAATCTATAGTATATTTCTCTTTGTCTCTACATGTTAATATGTTTCTTATTCAATGGAGTGTATAGTCTCTTTTACTATAAGTGGTTTCTCATTACTATTATTTCTACTATTCCTTGTAGTAGTATTTTAAATACAATTACAACACTTTCACCCAATTATAAAAGAAATGATATTCTCAATTCAGATTGCATGTCGGTTGGATCTCAAATATGGTTTCAGGATGGATATAACTCAAATGCAAAAGATTTCATATTAAAATTTTGAAATTAATGAAGAAGATAATATTTTTGGCTATTCTCTATTTCTTCTTCTTTTTTAAGGAATGGTTTTGGCGATTAAAAAAATTTATAAAACTGCTCAAAACAATGTTTTTTTTACAGTGGACCAAAACGATGAAATTCGATCAACATGAACCATTATATACGTTTGTTCTAGAGCTGACAAGTTAGGTGAATCTGATTGTATTTTTTTATTAAGTAACATAATTTTCATTTTTATTATTTTAATTATGTTAAGCAAATCACACACATTTGTTGACTTCATCAAAGTCTTAATATCTAAGACAAATCTTATTGTTATTGTGTGGAAGAAACATATAATCAGGAAGCCTACAAAAGCCAATTTAGCATGCATATAATACTAGAGTTATAACACAAGCAAATATATATATATATATATATATATATATATATATATATATATATATATATATATATATATACACACATTTTATTCCCGTTACATGTGAAAGTTCCATAACTCTGAATATTCAAGCAATTAAGAAATATAACAAGAGGATGTTGAGTGATCCATGAATGTTGAAGACAATTAATTAGCCACACGATATTAAAATGCAAACACTTAGATATCATCATTTGCAGCTTTAAAAGATATTGATTTTGTTATCTTTCCTTGAGAACATATAATATACATATGTCGACACTTTTTTTACTTTGTATTTAATTTAGGTTTCACATCCTGGTGAAGTATATTTATACATAGTATTCTATATAGAAACTTCATGGCTAACAAATGGTCACTACTACAAAATTGATTTTCTGATGCGCAAGACTATCAGATGCGACTAGTCGCACCTAAAAGTCGCATCTAAATGACTTTCAGGTGCGACTAGTCGCATCTGATAGTCTTTCAGAAGCCGAAAAAATTCGCTCAAATTGTCTTTTGATTTTGACAATCCGATGCGACTAGTCGCACCTGAAAATATGTTGAAACTTTCAGGTGCGACTATGTCGCATCAGATAGTTTGAAATTTTTGAGCGGGCCTCATCTCCCCCTCTTTTATTTCATTAGTCTGACGTGGCGAATGAAATTTTTATTTTTTATTTTTATAATCAGGTGCGACTAGTCGCACCTGATGACTCATCAGATGCGACTAGTCGCATCTGATAGTATTATCAGGTGCGATGCTGTCGCACCTGATTATTAGGGTTTTGTTTAAAAACCCAGGTCGCGATCCTTTCTTCTCCAGCCGCTCAAACTCTGTAAAAAAAAAAACGCTCTCTCTCCCTGCGAACTTCTCTTCTTCTCCGGTTGTAAACTCATTAGCCCACATCCATCTCCTCCGTCCCTCTCTTCTCCGACTAATCCTTCGCCTAAGAACACTTCGCCGACCACCACCGGACCACCACACCGAGCTCTGCCGAGTCCCAGCCACACCGAGCTGCGCCGCCGAGTCTCAAGTTCCGCTGCCTCCGAGTCCCAGCCACACCGAGCTCCGTCGCTGTCGCTGCTCCATCTCCTCCGTCCCTCTCTTCTCGGCCTCTTCCTTCGCCGACCACCACGCCACGTACCCGTACCCGGCCACCGGACCTCCGCCTCATCCGGCCACCGGACCTCGCCAGTCACCACTGCCTCTCTCTCTCACTCGGTATTTCTCTCTCTCACTCCCTCTCTGCCTCGCTCCCTCTCTGCCTCGCTCTCTCACAGCTCGGTTTAAACTCACAGCCGTACGTCGTCTCGTGCCTCCGGACCTCGCCGTGCGCTCAGCCCCGGCCCCGCTGCCTCCGAGTCACCACCGACTCTCTCTCTCACTCGGTATTTCTCTCTCTCACTCCCTCTCTGCCTCGCTCCCTCTCTGCCTCGCTCTCTCTAACTCGGTTTACACTCACAGCCGTCGTCTCGTGCCTCCGGACACCGTGCGCTCAGCCCCGACCCCGCTGCCTCCGAGTCCCAGCCACACCGAGCCTCTGTCCCCGAGTCCCAGCCTCCGAGCCGCTGTCCCCGAGTCCCCGGCCGGCCGTCCTAGGTTAGTGTATATATATATTAGTGTATATATTAGTTAGTTAGGTTAGTGTATATATATAATATGTTAGGTTAGTGTATATATATAATATGTTAGGTTAGTTAATTAATTTGAATTATGTAAGTTAATAATAATGTGTAACTTAATTAGTATTAATTTGATAATTAATTTAACATGTTTAGTAATTTGATAATTTATTGTAAATTAGTTAGTATTAATATGATATATGGTTAAAATAAGTTTGATTTTGATAATTAAGTTTAATAATGTGATTAGTTTATATTAGGTTAAAATTAAGTTTTAGTTGTTTTTTGACATGTTTTGAAATATAGTTTGTGACATTTTTAAATTTTTTGCTTTTAATTAATTTAGATTAATTGTAAGTAAATTATTACCTAGAAATTGTAATTAGTTTAATAATTACATTTATGTTGCTTAGTTTATAATTAGTTAATTAATTTGTGATAAGTTTACGTAGTTGATTTAACATGTAATTAAATTGTAATTTAAATAAGAAAAATAGTTTTGTGACATGCTTTGATAGTTTGTGACATGTTTGATAGTTTGTGACTTTTGTCGCACCTGATGCTATCAATTGTACTAGTGGGTTACCGTAGCAATAAAATAAAAAATGAAAATGCGTAGAAGAAGAAAAGGTTGTCGATGATGTTTGAAAAAAAATATATATTAAAAAAAATATTTCGAACAGATTGTCAATTTTTAATCCAAAAATTATTCTTTCATAAACTTTTAGTGTATTGTTTGAATCAATTTAAACTAACTGAATATACTCAACACAATATAAAATAAAAATGACTTTATTTCAAACATTAAAGATTATTTAAACTTATTTTAGTTTCATTTATTATTTAATGAGTGAGAAATCAATTTGCAAACGGTTCTTGGTTACATTGCATCATGTATATAAAAGGCTTGGATTGTGGTTCATATTATAATGTACCTACTTTGCGTTGCGTCAACTCTAATTATTTTCAACTATATATATATATATATATATAAGATTAAATTGATCAATGGAAAAGACTAAGAAAATTGATTATACAAGACAATCATTTTCACATACACAAATTAATATAGAAGAATTTGTTGCAATTAGTAATTTCTTAGCTTTTTGTAAGATTTTAATTTTTCATTTTATTAAAAAAATAGCTTATTAAGTCAAAATAAATTAAATTAACTAAAATAATTAATTTAATTTATTTCGGCTCGATAAATTATTTTTCTAATAAAATAAAACTCTGACTATTTTTTAAAATGAAATTGCAGGACCAGCCTAATTATCCTATTAATATATATCATAACACGTATATACCTCACAAAGTGAAGTCCAACTTTGCTTGCTATATACATATATTTGATTTATATTAATCAGTTCGGACTTCGGAGTTTGCAAAAAAAAAAACCATAACATAACTTCCAATATACTTAGAATTAAGTATACCAGCCCTTAAGAAAAGAAAAAGAAAAAAAAAACTAAAGGCTGAAGTATTTAAGATTTATTTACATGCTTGGATTTTTTTTAAATAAATACAAGAAGAAGAAAATAAAACCAAAAAGATTGGTGCCTTATTAGACAGAAAATCATGCATGTAACCTGAATTATATACTACTGAAAATCCATAATATGAAAATGATAATCACCAATCATATGGTAAGAAAAAAAAAAGACCATGTTATACTGCTTCTAGAATATAAATTATATTAAACTGAAAATCCATAATATGAACATGAATCTATAATATAAATTAATCCAAGCACTGTACAAATTAAACATTACAAAAAAAATTCAGTTGAAATAAAAATGGAATTATGTCCTGTGCCGAAGTTTGTTTTTGTCTTAGATCTAGAGTTCATAGACGAATTAAAATTTTGCTCTCAATTCTAACGTTTAGGAGAAACGCGTCATTATTTTCTCAATCTTGTAAATTGTTACAGTAATTAGCAAGCTCGTTGAGGATCAATATATATATATATATATATATATATATATATATATATATATATATATATAACTTAAAAAGATGCTCTAGCTAACTGATTTTTTTTTTAATTTTAAATTGTGAAATGGCCAACGTTTTAATAATATTTTATATTTAACCAATTCCTAATGTCATAAGATAAAATGGCCATTATTTTTTTTCCCGACATTCCTTACTAAATATAAATTAAATAAATATATATATATATATACATATCTTTTTGTCACATTTTTAGTCATGACGGAAGTTAAAAATAACAACATCGCAATTAATAGTCGGTAATAACTGCTAATAAGTTTCTAGAACCATAAACCTATTAACAGTTATTGCCGACTATAGATTGAAACATAAACATATAGTAACAATTATTATCGATGATTAATTACGGTTTTAATGTTTTTGACTTATGTTTATGGCTAAAAGTGTGACGGAAAAGGAGAGAGAGAGAGAGAGAGAGAAGAGAGAGAGAGAGAGTAATTAATGTGAAAAAGATAAAGATAACTGAGATCTTAAAAGTTGGAGATTTTGAATAATAAATTCAATTTTTTTTATTTTCAAATAAATTAGAATTAACTAATTAATATAAATAATAATAGTATAAATCATGTGGCACGTTAACTTGTTGATTATTAGTTTAATATTTTTTTAATTTTAGCTATAATAAAATTCTCACCTTTTAAATGATATAAAACTCAACTTAAAAACCTCTTATTGACTGCTATGGCCTGTATATATCGATATTATATTAATATCAATATATTAAAAGTTCTGTACCAAGTGACATGATGCATATATTTATGACCGAAATAGGGGTTTAACGAATATGAAACTTACATCTCAGGTTATGCTAATAAGTGGACATTTATTCAGACGGTGGAGTTAGGAAAAATAATCAATTATAAATAGGTGAATATATATAATATATGTATGTATGTATGCATTGCGACTATGTTAGTAGTTTCGTCTATTTTTGTAGGTATTGACCTTGATTGAAATGATGTCACGTTCTTATAATTACGAGAGAGAGAGAGAGAGAGAGAGAGAGAGAGAGAGAGAGAGAGAGAGAGAGAGAGACGGTGATTATTGAATGAATTCAGGCTATGCTATTGAAAATTTTAAAATGACATACTATCAAATAAATATACTTTTTTTTAACATCTATCAAATAAATATACATATTGCATATATGGATACAGTTACAAACAATACATATAGTCATAACATGTAACAAACAAATATTTTCATGTATTTTTACTATGACTCACCCTACACGTGCAATAAAGAGGTATTATTCATGCTTGTCAATTTGATACTATCCTTTAAGAATTTACTATCACTTCTTTTAATTGATCATTGTCTACGTGTTTCTCGATGCCATTTTAGACGAGATAAATATATCGATCGTGTCTAAAAATTTATTTGTCACAATGAAATTTAACCGATAATTTAAATCTAATGATTTCACCAATAGTTAAAACGCATCGATTCAACCCACAAGTCAAAATAAAATTATATATTTAATTGATAGTCGAATGATAATTAAAACGAATCGATTTAATTAGTCAATAATCGGAACACAATGATTTAACTTAAATCGTTAATCAAAGTGTTTGACTAATGGGTAACTGATTTGATTGGTAATCGATGTATCCAATTAATTGTTGATTAACCTTAGAATTAATGGAAACACATTATATGTAAAAAAATTCATACCGTGGACCTGCTAAGTTAAAAAAAAAATATACAGAACGGACCTTATATTTACAAAATATACAAAAATGGACTTTTGATTTAATTAAACACAACTAAAAATGCCCTCATACCATTTAAATTAAATTATTACTTGTTTCTCTCTCTCTCTCTCTCTCTCTCTCTCTCTCTCTCTCCCTATATATATATATATATATATATATATATATATATATATATATATAGATGAATTAAAAAAACTACGACAAATTCCAACGAGCAACAACAATCTTCGATGATCTCCGAAAAACACGTGTGAAATTAATTTTTTAAAATTAATTTTTCTCCATTTTAAATTCTATCATTCAAGAAAATATTGAATTTCATAGGAATTTATCGTAATTAATCGGAATAATAAAAAATTAAGAAAATAACGACTTTTTTTTGCAACAGAGACTACAAAAATGTCGTCGTTGCTATTAATTCAAAATAATTTCGAATTAAGATGACTTACAATGGCCTTTGAATATCATCAGAATTAGTCGAAATTAATTTGAATTAAGAGGAATCTTTTTGTAATTGTCGTCGTAAAAAAGAGTCGTTTCCTTGATTTTCCTTTATTCAGATAAATTACGATAAATTCTGATAAAATTCAATATTATCTTCAATGATAGACTTTAAAATAAAAAAAAAAAAAAAAATCAATTTTACTCGTATTTTTCGGAGATCGTTGGAATTCGACGTAGTTCTTCCGAACTCGTTAACATCGAGTGAGAGAGAGAGAGAGAGAGAGAGAAAGAGGAAATTAGAAAAAAAAAATCATAATTTTAATTTAAATAATATGTGGGTATTTTTGTCCATTTTTAAAACAAAATCTATTCTTGATATTTTGCAAATAAGAAATTCGTTCCTCATATTTCCACTCTCAAATTTCTCTGTATATATGGTTAGAGCTTAGGCTTGGTGATATGAGATCTAATTAGAATTTAGAACAAGACGTGGACAGTCAAAGAGAAACGATAAAAAAATGGGACCCACATTGAGTGGGCGGTCATAAGGAAAAAATAAAGGCTCACACGTCAACATCATTGACTCTCTCTCTCTCCCCTTCACATGTTATACGCCGGGCCAATTGGGGCAATATAGGCATTCCTTTATGAGATAGAGAACTAGTAAAACCCTATTCTTTGACTCTCTCTCTCTCTCTCTCAATTTTCTTAATATTACCATTACGTATGGATTATTCTTGATCTAGGCACTATACAGTTTACAAGTTACACATGTTCATATTATCAGTGACCACATTTTTCTTTACCACTATTTGGTTCTTCATAGATCATATAGTTTGTGGGAAGTTTTTCGTATATACCATGTTATGTATGTAATTAAATAAATTATTTGATTAATTCTCGAAATGCGAAAATGAAGTTGTATCAGCCATTTGTGATTTATATAAATTAGTCAAAACAAAATTTGCGCAATGAAATTTCATACATCTATATGCGTACGTCAACAAAATAAAATAAAATAAAAATCTTAAGTTTTTTTTTTTCTTCACTATCCAGACGGAGAATGTTTTCCACGCATTAAATTTGTTTTAAATAAAAAATTTGTGGAGAAAAGATCAACCACATTGTTCATGATATAATCTTATAATTTTTGTAACTATCCGGAATTTTTTTAATTGGCTATAAAAACACTCAAATTACGCGTAGTCGTATAAATATATAAATATTTGTTTCTGTCATTATATACATATTATATCATATAAAATATGTATCTATGTATGGATGTCTGTCTGTATATGTTCAATTATATCATTTATGTTTTCTCTTGTTGCTTTCCACCGAAAGTATTAATAATTATATTAATAATTATAGAAATATCAGACTAAATTAATGGTAATAGAAATAAGATAAGTATACTTATGGTCAGAGTCAGACTAGCGATTTCTATGGCCCGAGAGTATATATTATATTCTCTTTTCCCATTACATATAAATTCACACTATTTACGTCAGATCTACTACAAACTTGGAAGCCACAAATTACCCAAATCCGGTTTTCAATACTTTATTTTCTCATATCTTATGGCCAAAAATCAATCACATTAGCAAAAAATAATTCACAATATTTATCAATGAAAAAATTAATTAGAAAATTAAGCTAATAAGTAACAGAAACAGTCGACCGATGACTTTCCCTGATCATGATCTATAGTCTCTCTCTCTCTCTCTCTCAAGCCACGTGGCGACTTGACGCACTATCTTACCTCAGTGCTTCAATATCTGCCATATTTATTCTTTGAGATAAGTGGTTTAACATAATATATATATAATAATATTATTTTAATCTTTTTATTTTCTTGGTCGTAGTCTAAACCCTTTTTGTTGCCGAGTCCATTGCACATCTTGATCAAAACTTCTTCACTACTCTCATTTTCGGTCATATATATTCATTATACCATTTTACTTCTATATATTATTACTTGGCTTTGATCTTTATATAATAAGCTCTCTTCAACTTCGTTTCGTTATTTCTTTTTTGTCTCTTTAAATCTCTCCTTTACGACTAAAAGAGAACACATCAAATTCTTTGTAAGTCCTACTACATAAACCTAGCTAGCAGTTAAGAAAATACTAAAAAAAAATCTACCAAATAATTAAGATCCCTCTCTCTCTCTCTATACCCCTCTCTTTCTAGATTGTTGAAATAGTGTGTCTATGATCATGGACCACCCCACTAGAGATGATCAAGAACAGCACGGCTCTCCGGCGATCAGAGGCGGAGATATTATCGGAAGGAAAAGAGTGATCGGAGAAGTAGATTTCTTCAAGGATCATCGCCACCATCGACATCACGTGATCAAGTCATCGAGCCATGATCATCATCATGACAAGGTTGATGAAGCAGATGATCATGATCAAGAGACCGGGCCGCGAGATAGCGAGCTTGTGAACGTAAGCGCGATTAAATTTGGCTAATGATGATTATCATAATATTTATGGGAATTTTTTTTTTTATATAAGTAATTTTTTGATTAGTTTTATTCCTTTGATTATGTTTTGTAGACCGGTTTGTGTCTTCTTACAACAAACACTAGCAGTGACAAATCAACGGTGGACGATGGATCTTCTGACAATAATATGGAAGATAACAAGAAGCCACACGAGGTAACATATTATATATTATGTAATAAACTAATAACGTTAGTATTATAGGTAGTTCTCTTGTGATCATATTTTAAATTAGGATTTTTCTTTTTTCTTTTTGTGTGTTGGTGTGTAGCTTGCGGTTTTGCAAGCCGAATTGGATCGAATGAACTCTGAAAATCAACGATTAAAGGGATTGCTTAGTCAAGTTAACACTAGTTATAATGCCCTAACCCTCCAACTCGGCGCATTTATGCAAAGGCAAAACAATCAAAAACCCGAAACCGCCGACGAAGAACGCAATAATATTATGGTAATACCAATTTAATCTAATTCATTGAACGCAATTATGATAATATTATGATTTGTGGTCGTATCGGTAATTAATTAATCATCATACATGTAATTATAATTAGGCGATTAGCGGGTTATTAGAAGATCATCAAAGAAGATTTGCGGGAGCCGGGGCTAGGCAGTTCATGGACAGCGCAACCCTAGAAAGCCTCGAAAATTCGCGGAATTCCTTGGAAGGAATTATAACAAGATCGCAAATTTGTTCGAGGTCTTCGCCCCAAAACGAGATAATCGAGTCGATGGATTGTAAGAGAGGAAGGAATGTTGTTAATAACAAGGAATTATTAGACCATCAAGGTGGTCAAGATGATCAACAAATGATTGTCGGTGGGTCTAGGTGGGTACCGAACAAAGTCGCTAGGGTTAACAATTCTCGGGAGGAAGAGCAAGCCGCCTCGGACACCATGTCGATGATCCGAAAAGCACGAGTCTCGGTTCGTGCAAGATCCGAAGCTGCCATGGTAAGTATATATATATATATATATATATATATATATATATATATATATATATATATATATATGGTGATGAATAATCCATACATGGCTCCGTAGATTTTGTGAATTAGTTATGAAATTGAAAAGGATGCTCATATATTGTCAAATTATGGATAATTATAAAACCTATTTTGTCAATACCTAGAATTAAATTACGTTGCTTTTGATTCATTGACTTGAGAGAATCATGCCAAAACCTTGATTGATACGCTGAACCATCTCGTCAAGCTTGATTTTCCAAAGAATTCTATTAGTGATGATAAAGATTGTGTGGCTAACTTTGACTTTCTTGTGTTACTTAACTTTTATAGATATCTGATGGGTGTCAATGGAGAAAATATGGGCAGAAAATGGCAAAGGGAAATCCATGCCCTAGAGCTTACTATCGCTGCACTATGGCCACTGGTTGTCCAGTTCGCAAACAAGTAATATTTTTAATTTTTTTTATTTCGTTTGAAAATAAACTATGGAAAATATATCTAAGCAAATAATTCTTTGTATTATTGCGGTTCTTATTTCTGTTGATCTCATTTTTGGCATGACTAAGATTGATTGCCGGGTCTTATCTCTCAACCTCTTCTCATAATGGCGTAATGAATATCTCGTGACCTATTTCATATATACCCCTACTAATCAACTTACATTCATAAATAAACATATATATAATTTGTGTATATATATATATATATCGTCACTGACACGTTCGAGAATATACACATTCACATGTAAAGTCAACATAATATCAAACAAGTTTGACGTAAGTAGGTTTAGTTCAGCACATATAGTATCACTTTTGTTTTTTGTTTTTTTGGTGACTCAAATTTCACGCCTCTAATTGACACTGATCACATAACAATGACTTCGGATATCAATCATTACACGTTCAAAGACTATACACATTCACATGTAAAGTCCACATTATATTATAATATTAATATCGCACAAGTGTATCAGTTGAAAGTGTAGCTTATGTTACTAAATCTAATTTTCTTTCTTTCTTTCAAATAGGTAACATTTTTGCAAGAGTACTTATTTACACTAAACTAAGCATTATAACACCTTAATTTCGTCACTGATCTAGAGGACACTCATCTCATCATATCATTAGAATATCCCAAGTTAATTATATTCACTACATGTTAAAAAAAAACATTACATATATGTGATCGATCAACATTATGATTTACTAAAGTATATTATGAAAAACATAATTAAGCCTTTTCTTCTTTCTTTCAAATAAGTAGTACATACACTAAACCAATTGCATACATATCATTGCATTAACTTCTTAATTAGGGTAATTAACTAACAACAAATATTTATGATCTTGATATGATCTATAGGTACAAAGATGCGCCGATGACCAGACGATCCTAACGACGACATACGAGGGAAGTCACAACCATCCTCTTCCTCCGGCGGCCATGGCAATGGCTCAAACAACCTCATCGGCGGCCTCGATGCTCTTATCGGGCTCAATGCCGAGCTCAGATCTCCTCCACCACCACCACCACCACCTGAACCCTAACAGCTTCTTGGGCCGGGCCGGGCCCACCACAAGCTTCGCGACCCTCTCTGCCTCGGCCCCGTTCCCCACCGTAACCCTAGACCTGACCACCACGAACAACAACAACAACAACAACAACAACAATAGCGCGAACAGCGCTTCTCCGACGGCTGACCAAATCATCGCGCAATTGCGACAGCTGTCGCAAGGCGAGGCGGCGATGAACAATAATGGATCGTCGACGACGCAAGGTTTGTTGTTAGGGCACGGGCAAAACGTTGCGAAGATCGTGGAGAATCCTAGCGAGTTTTTGTCGTCGGCCATGGCGAACCCTAATTTCACGGGGGTTCTCGTGGCAGCGCTCACTTCTATGATGGGAAATAATAACAACGTTATTGGCAACATCAACAACAGCAATAATAATAATAATAATAATAACAGTGGTAGCAGCGAAAAGAACTAATTAATTTGTAAGTGAATAATAACTTGACGTCAGTGAGTTTTAAGTTTGATTAGGGTTTTATAGGAGTAGCTAGTTCTATGCACTCATGGTTTCTTTTTTTTTTTCTTTTTCTTTTTTTCCTTTTCCTTTTCTACTTCTTCATAATGTTGGATATTTTTGCATAATTTTTTTTTCTCTCTAAATAATGACTAGATTATTGACTTATTAATCTTTCATTTCATTTTGTTTTTGCATTTAAAGAAGAGAGCTGAAACCGTAGCTATATGATTTTGAACACCTCTATGTCTCCTTTTGTTTTACAGGAGTAGCTAGTTCTATGCACTCATGGTTTCTTTTTCTTTTTTCTTTTTTTTTTCTTTTCCTTTTCTACTCATAATGTTGGATATTTTTGCATGTTTTTTTTTCTCTCTAAATAATGACTAGATTATTAACTTACTAATCTTTCATTTCATTTTGTTTTGCATTTAAAGAAGAGAGCTGAAACTGTACCTATATGATTTTGTACACCTCTGTGTCTCTTTTTGTTACTAGTTCAGTTGGATTCTTTAGCACCTGTGGATAAAATTACTGGGACGTTCTTATAAAGAAGTTTTGATCATATTATATGATAGACACAGTACTATATACATAATATATATATATATATATATATATATATATATATATATTATGTCTTATAGCACTAAACTTTTGTTAGTAAGAAACACTTATCATGTTCATTATGAATTATTAACAGTATATCATTTTATTGATATATGACCAGATAAATTATTTAAAAAATTAAGGATGACAGTTTTATTACCGTCGTACTCTACTTGTCATGAGCTTAAACAGTTTATGACATGTATATATGAATCCCGTTAGGGATGGCAACGGGTACGGGTAAGACCGGGTACACCTATTCCGTTACCCGTACCCGCTATAATTTTTTACCCGTTACCCGGACCCGTTTACCCGGATTTTGAGACGGGCCGGGTAACGGGGATACCCGCCGGGTAAACGGGTTAAAAATGTTGGACCCGTTACCCGTTTACCCGGTTTAAAAAAAGGGTAGCGGGTCGGGTAGACCCGCTTACCCGTTTATAAAATAAAAATCTATCAACAATATAAAGTTTAAAAATAATATATCATCTTTAGGTAAACATATGATTTATTATATTTTTAAAAACAATGTTTAAAATATATCATCTAATTATGTAAACATATGATTTATTATATTTTTAAATATTTAAAAGTTAACGGGTCGGGTCCCGGGTAACCGGGTACGGGATGACTATTCCGTTACCCGTACTCGGACCCGTTAAAACCTTAACGGGTATTACCCATTTACTAAAAAAGAACGGGTATTACCCGACCCGAATAAATCGGGTAACGGGCCGGAACACGGGTAACGGGTCAAATTGTCATCCCTAAATCCCGTTAAAAAGTATATAAAGGTATTATTAGTAAATTTTTCACATACACTGCCTATTTACCTTATATATACCTTACCCATTAAAAATAATAACGGGTACGCTACTCATACCAAGACATTGAAAATATATGAGTATTAATAAGGTATGATATATATATATATATATATATATATATATATATAGGGTAGGATTTGGCTGTAATGAAAAATATTAATATAATTTAAACATCATAATAAACTTGATAACATTGATTCTTTCTTATATCTAATGATAAATATAGACTCTCTTGATTCTCTTCCCTATCAAGGTTAGAGGACTGCCTAATATGTGCGCACCAAAACTAAGATTAAATACTTATACATCTCCAAAATCTGAAAATTTATTCTAAGTACCAAAACCTAGCTACTAGCTATTTATACATATATATATATATATAGATATATATATATGTGTGTGTGTGTGTGTGTGTAATATAACGGATTTGGAAATTGTCTCATTATCAGAACCACGATAAATGGTAAATAAAAATCAGTGACATAAAGAAACAGATTATACTGGTGTCTTCAAAAAGTAAGCAAGTTTCCTCGAGATCCATATTGGTATATAAAATAATACTAAAGTGGTCCAGGTATTTTATGTCAAGCTACATATTTATATATCAGTTTGACTTCGATCCATTTTATGGACCATAAACACTAACTTTGGTACTTTTTTTTCCAATTTTTTTCTTACATATAACATCTTGAGCTTCTTTATGTGATCTACTTTTGAAATTGCTTGCGAGAGAAAAACTTACTGGATTCACAGATCATAGTGGACTGAGTGTGAAACCAATAAAGAAAGAAACTTTTCAAGCATATTGTTGAGATATTAATCAACACTTCGACCAAGACGGTGTTGAAAAAGAAGCTTATTGGAAGACTTGGTTTTGAACCGTGACTTGGACTTTATAAGTGTTTCTTTTTGTAACATTATATTTCTATCGTCCATAATTGCGGCCGGCAAAGAAATAAAGTTGTAGTCCACACACTTAACAATAATAATATTATAATAATAAATATTATTATTATTATTGATCCTTCTGTTCAATTATTTAGTTCAATCATTTTTTCTTGAGCAAATTGAACTAAAAATATAATATTTCAATTTTTTGATAATTAGAAATATCATTGGATTTAATTTTCCAATCTGCTGATTTGCTAAAGATTCCTTTATTGATTATAACAAAAACTAGCCTTAGATTTTGTTTCTTAATAAACTAAGTTTTAGTGGCGCACGCTCGACTTATTTAATTTAGGCATTTTCTTCACTTTTTTTTTTTATCTAAAATTTTGAAAAAGGGAGTTTTTCTTCACTTTTATTTCTCTTAATTTTATCTTACTCCAATTAATATACATTAATTAGACCTATACATAATAATAAATCTTGACGGCACAAAACAATCGCAAACAAAAAGTAGACACAAAACTAATTTCTAATTTATATTATGAGGCACACATATAGTAAAGATCAAGGAAAAAAATGCCGATTTCGTTGCCGTTTCGAGCCTCCTGATTTACGGAAATTCGTCATGCCGATGGAATTTCCAACGGAAAAATTGTGGAAATGGGCAAGTAAAATGCCGTTTTCAAATGCCGATTTCCATGGAAATTCGACGTGCCGACGGAATACCGAACGGAAATAATGTGGCGAAACAAACACATAAATATATATATTTTTAAATGTAGTTCAAATTTAAAACACTTCAAATCATACATATCAAACTACTTTCATTTCAATATGTCAACAAATTTCTTTCACCATGTCAACAAATTTCTTTAAACATGTCAACAAATTTATTTCAACATATCAACAAATTATATTCAAACTCATTTCAATTCAATTCAAAACGTAACAATTTCAATTCATAATCTAATTTAAACATGTCAACAAATTTATTTCAAGATATCAATAAATTCTATTCAAAGTTCAAACTAATTTAATTTCAATTCAAAACGTAACAATTTCAATTCATAATCTAATTTAAACATGCAACAAATATATTTCAACATGTCAAAAATTTCTATTCAAATTCAAACTAATTTCATTTCAATTCAAAACGTAACAATTTCAATATATCAATAAATTCATACACTTAAGTCTTAAATAATTTCATTTCTAGCATATACAAGATAAAAAGTAAACACAAAACCTTACTTAAAAACAGAAATAAAACTTGAATTTCGGTTTTTTCAGTCGCCGGAAAAACTCAAGGTTCGCCGGAAAAAATGGTGTTTCGCCGGAAAATTTCAAGGTTCGCCGGAATTTAACCAAAAAATCTGGAAAAAATATATATGATAGATCGTCACATTACAAACAACTTTCATGAAGAGGATTACATGAAAAAAAATCATATTACTCAAGAAATTGAAGGTGCAAGTTTCAGAATCTAGGGTTTTGGAAATTCCTTGGAAATTCTTGGAAATTCGTCGACATATTGTTGATTTATACCTTCGCCGTGACGGAAATGATGGAAATTCGCCGATGGACGTGGAATTTCTCCGACAGCCGAGTTGTCTCCTTCACAGCCCCGTCTCGTTTTTTTTTTCTTTTCCTTCGAGTTTCTTCGAAATTCTGGGAAATGGGGATGGTTTTATACACACTTTTGAACGACATTGACCGGCATAAAACGACGGAAACGAAATATCGTTTCGTGGAAATTCCAACGACATATAACGTGGAAACGACATTTTCTTCTTCCGGTGGCCGCTGACCCGTGGAAATGGAATTTCCAGGCGAATTTCCGGGAATTTCTCCGGCATTTTGTTCCTTGGTAAAGATAGAAAAACAAGACAAGAAAGATCATAAAACTTGAAAATTATAAATGAAGATGAGAAAATAAACAAATATTTTTTTTCTTTTAAAAACTGCCCCTGTACCTAATGCCTTGAACTTGAACACTTAGGGCTTCTCCTATCACACGGCATCCCACTATATATGTCGTGTGATATGCCTCAATCACACTGCATTTGTATCACCAAATATAGTGTGTGATACAGTGTCACGCTATATTTGCAGTGGCACTGTATCACACGGCAAAGCTTCTTTTTTTTAAAAAAAAAATCATTTTAATAACACATTAAACATTAATTATATATATATATATATATATGTATATATTAACTCTATAATTATTTATAAAACACCAAAACTCATAAATTGACTATAAAAAATACATTAAAATAAACTTCAAGTAAAACATTAAAAATTTAAACATAGATTACAAAGTTTAAATTAAATACACAAAATAAAATAAAAACTAAAAACAATAACATAATTTTAAAAGACATAATAAAAACTTAAAACACAATTTAATGACGGAAAAAATTATTTCCAGTTCCGTCAAGATAATTATAATACTAAGTGTAATCTTGATTTTGATCTCCTTGAGTTTGATCTCCCTGAGTTTGATCTCCCTGAGCTTGATCTCCCTGGGCTTGATCTCTCTGGGCTTGATCTCCCTGGGCTTGATCTCCCTGGGCTTGATCTTCCTGAGCTTGATTTTGTTGATAATTAGATGCTCGATACTGAGATCCATAATATTCAGTTGCTTCTCCTTGTTCTTCATATTGGTTCGTCTGTGCTCTTTTTTTGCATAATTTTTTCTTTTTCTTTTACTAGAAATTCACGCATATTTGGGTCGGATATAGTATCCAAATTCATGAATAAAATTTTATTCTCTTCTTTCATTTGAGCTAGCTCAATCTTTTTCATTCGAAGTTCATTTTTTTGTCTCTGAACTTCAATTCTATCAATATTAGAATCTTTAATAGTTCGGACAAGACTCTCATTTTTGTCCATCATTTTTTTAAATTCTTCAGCATCTTTTTGTTGTTTCTTTGCTTTTTTTACACCCATTGGTCTTCCAGATAAATTGCAAGTGCCTTCTTGATCGTTTATGTTAAGATCAAATGAATTCATACCGGGGGTTACAGGTGACTCGGTAGAAAATGATGACGATGACGGATGGTTAAGACCAGGGGACTCGGTATTTGAGTTGTTACCAACAAATTTCTCAATTCCCTTAAGAATAGGCCACACATGGTCCGGATCTAAAATTCAATGGTCCGGATCTATTTGTTTGTTTATGATAATGCTCAGAGACAAGATGTGACATAAATTGAACGGCTAGATTTTAGATCTAAAATTCAATGGTCCGGATCTATTTGTTTGTTTCTGATAATGCTCAGAGACAAGATGTGACAGAAATTGAACGGCTAGATTTTAGATCTAAAATTCAATGGTCCGGATTTATTTATTTCTTTCTATAAATGATGAGTTTCATACTTGGAAAAATATCACCTCTTTCTTTACCGTATACTTCTTCTCATAAAAAACGATGAATTTTCAATATGGTAGTTCATCTTACCTACCATCTTCTTCCTCTTCTTCTTCTTCTTCAGATAATGAATATTATGAAGATCTAGAAAACAAAGTCATACCTCAAATTACTGAAAATAACAATTTCATGCTAAATCGTATGCTAAATATCGAAGGCACTCAGCGTGGATCTATTCCTGGTCATATCATTATCAACCGTGATCGGGAACAAGCCGCTCGCAATCTCTTCAACGACTATTTTGCAGAGAATCCTCGATTCCCAGAGACAATGTTCTGACGAAGATTTCGAATGAGCCGAGCATTATTTCTTCAAATTCATGATGTTGTGCAAAGGCATGACAATTACTTTGTCTAACGAAGAGATGGACTCGGTAAACTCGGGTTATCTAGTTTGCAAAAATTAACAGCCGCTTTTCGAATGTTGACATATGGATCACCGGCAGACTCCACCGATGAGTATATCAAAATAGGCGAGTCCACAACTTTGGAATGCTTGAAGAGATTTTGCCGTGCTATTGTCGAGGTGTTTGGAGGCCATTATCTTCGAGCACCTAATGCTAATGACGTTGCAAGACTTCTCCACATTAATGAGCGTCAAGGATTTCCAGGTATATATGTTGGGTAGTTTAGATTGTATGCATTGGAAATGGAAAAACTGCCCAACAACTTGGGGAGGTCAATATGCTGGACGTAGTGGATCTCCTACGATTATTTTAGAAGCTGTAGCTGATTATGATATTTGGATATGGCATGCATACTTCGGTCTACCAGGATCTAATAATGATATTAATGTGCTAGATGCATCTCATCTTTTTGCTAATCTTGCTGAGGGTACTGCTCCACCGGCCAATTATGTCATTAATGGAAAAGAATATAACATGACTTATTATTTAGCCGATGGCATATACCCAAAATGGTCGACCCTTGTTCAAACTATTCGTTATCCACGTGGTCCAAAAAAAAAGTTATTTGCAATGAAGCAAGAAGCACGTAGAAAGGATGTGGAGTGTGCATTTGGAGTGTTGAAGTCAAGATTTGCAATTGTGGCCGGACCATCCCGCTTTTGGAGTAAGAAAGTGTTACATGATATCATGACATCTTGTATTATTTTACATAATATGATAATAGAAGATGAACGCGATGCTAATCCAACCATTGAAGAACGAGCCGAAGTTTCAAATGCTGAAGTTGAGATGGCAGACGATGAAGATGCTCGATTTCAACAATTCTTAGGTCGACACCGACAAATCAAGAACAAAGACGCTCATATTGAACTTCAAAATGCATTAATTGAGCACTTGTGGAATGAATATACTAATTCTGATAATTAGTACGATGTAATCTATCTTTTCAAATGTATGTTTTTATGTTGAATTATTTAAATGTAATATTTTTAGTAATGTTATTTTTATTTATCTTTTTTTATTTATCTTAATTTTTGTTAAATATTGGTAAATACTAAATTATTTTAATCACTTAATTAAGATATATCACCATTAATAAAGAGATTGTTTTATTTTAATAATATAATAATGGTGAATAGTATTGTTAGTGTGAAATTTGATATTGTGGTTGGAGTTGGAAAAAAATTTGGTGCTAAATTAACACAAAAGTTGTGTTGAATTAACACCAAATATAGAAAATGGGTTGGAGTTGCCCTTAAGGAAATGAAAAGTCAAATAGCGATTGTATTTTGTAAAAATTATTTAAAAAAGGGAATTGAAAAAACATTCAGAATAAAGAGGGGTAAGAATGCGTATGGGTTTGGTTTGTGTATTAGCTTCTAGCTTAAATGAGGGATGTATTCATGCAGCTTTCTAATATTATATATACTTTAATTATACAATAAATGTTTCCTCAAAAAAAAAAAAAAATATACAATAAATGTTTTTAAATATGGGCCTTCTTTAACATGAGGCCTAAAAGAAAAGACATTATCTTCTTTAGCACATCTATTGTCCTATATATATTCTTTTTTACTCACTGATTAAATTATCAAACCAGATACAGATTGATGGCGCATTGTTATTGTTATTGATCTTGGGGGTTTTTTGATTTGTTGGATTTGGGTCGCAGTGAATATACACATTATTATATGCATTGTATCTGTAAAACACTTGCTAGGAATCATAGAGCAGCCACCAAATCGACATATGTATCTTTTCGTCGTGCAGTCCGTTTCAGAATTTTGACTTCATCGCGGTGAAAAAAAAGATATTTGAGGAATTTTTTTACCGTAAAAAAATTCGCTATTTTTGTAAGGGATTTGAAATAGCTGCTATTATGGAAATTTTGCACCCTAAAACCGTTACTTATTCCCTTTCTTTTTTGCTTACCTAGCGGACTGGCTTGACTCAGTCATATACTCCTTCTAATAAGGTCCATTATACGGTTCTGCTAAAAAAAAATGGGCCTCTAATGAGCCCACGTAATCTACCACACACAATAAATTCCAACCATTAAAAAAAGAAAAATAATAATATATTCTTCTCTATCCAATGTCAAACACTTCTTTTTATTTTAATATTTTTTGAATTGGGCACCTCTTTTATTATTCGGATTACTTGACCAGGCGTTTGTAATTTTGGACACGTGGCGACTCGGATTGAATTTCGGTACTCTCTGTCCTAATGCAGCGGAGATCTCAATATAAGACAAAACAACTTGCACAACAGCCCTTCAATTATATCATTATTATCAATTGGCTGTTCTAAAAAATAATCGTACGTCTTTATCCATGACCTCTTTGGGTAACCACCATATATTTGTACACGTGTACGATCAGATCGGATCTCAGTACTCTCTGTCCTGTAGCGGCGGGGTTTTCAATACAAGACAAAACGTTTTTCAATTTGACCCCTTGATTTTATACTTCATTATCATTTTGGCTGAATTAGTATACTTGCTATTTTCAACTTCTATTTAAACATTTTAATGAATTAGGCAGATCTAAATTCATAATAAAACAGCGTAAGTAAAGCTTAAGCATATTTTTGTTATTTCAATATGATACTTTATGGGTATTTATTTTATCATCTGAATGACATTATTATTAAATTAGTTCAATGAAATGAACCTATTATTAGTTTAGGAAATATAGTCTAAGTCTAGCAAACAAATTGATCATTTAAGTGTCCAACCTCTTAAATTTTGTCATAATTAAAGGATTGACTATATAAACAGATAAGTGTATAATAATAGATTTAAGAAGTTATCGAAACACTTAAAAAATTATCCAATCACTATCTACAAGAAGTCTCCTTAAAAAATAGTCTGATTGCTTATAGAGAATATTTACTTACTCCTCACAAGTTAAATTCATCAGGCTTTATATTATAGTCCAACATTCCAGTAAACGACTAAAAAGATATAGTAAGGTCTAAATTGGTACAAGTTATAAATTCAGGGACCAAGAATACAATTTAATTAATTTATTCCGTATTATAAGTTATAACACGTTTTTTTACCTAAGAATATTAGATCATAATCTACAAGAACATTCACGCCGATTGATTTATTGAAAAAATACAAAATATTTACTTCTTCTTTTTCTTCACAAAATATAGATCGGTACAAGTTTAAAACATTTACTTTATATAAAATAAAACACGTTTTTCACTTAACAGTACAACATTCCATTAAACTACTACTACAAAGCAAAACAAAACAAAAACTTAGCAGGGTCTAAATTGGTAAAACGTATAAAGTTCGCAGTCCAAAACAAAAAATATGTGTAAAGTCATAAGCTGGTACAAGATATTTAATTAAATTTATATAATGCCACGTCCAGTATTATATAGATACTTATCTTAGCCCCTACGGATTTGCTTCATAGAAATCCTCTCTCTCTCGCTCTCATCTTTCTCGTTAACTGCTATGTAAGTGTGATTTTTTTTTTTTTTTTTTTTTTTTTTGTATCAGTTTTCGATTATCATGATTTCTTGTTCATTTCAAGCTCCGATCGGTTAATTTTTGGTACTTGTGTGGTGTTATTTTGGAGCTTTGACTGATAGCTTACTTATTTGGGGGTTTTTAGGTTTTCGATTGGTTTCCGAGAAAAATATGGATTATATAGTTTTCTCAGACACGGCTTTTTTTTTTTTTTTTTTTTTTTTTTTTTTTCTCTCTCGTTTTCCTTGATTAATTCTTGAAACGAAGCTCGTCAAGTTTTTTTTTTATTATTTATTTTTGTAAATTACAATGTTCTGAAGCTGACCGGTCATCGAAGAAATGAATATATTTGCATGCTTGAGTTTCGCGGTCTTGACATGATTTAATCGATCATAGAAGGGTTTTTTTTTTTTTTTTTCATCTCTGTGAGTTCTATTAAGCATCGAGTTTTAGATTTGAATTTGAATTTTGAATTGTGATTTTTTTCCCCTAGCTATCTGAACTGAGTAGTATCTGATTATTCATAAAAATGCGTTGACTTTTGTTAAGACTAGGTAAGGCTTGTTTGAGAATCAATTTTTCGTATGTGTGATTAGATTACAAAATTAGTGAATGGTCTCTCTCTCTCTCTCTGATCATAGGTGACTAGTCCAAAAATTACGATTTTTTGTATTGAATTGTATCTGGTTCTGTATGACTGAAAAAGAAGCAATAGGGATTTAATTTTGCTTATTACTCTGTTGCATGACATTAATTTTGCACTGTTCTCTTACTAATTTGACTGTAAACAGAAAAATTTTGGTCTGACTTTTTACCGTCTGTCCATTTGCAGTGAAAACATGGGTACCGGATCGAAGTTTTTTGTGGCAACTCTTTTCCTGGGTCTCGTCCTGAGCCCGGTGGTTTTTTCTGCATCGAACGATGGGTTGGTTAGGATCGGACTCAAGAAGAAGCAGCTCGACCAGACCAACCGAATCGCTGCCCAGATCGAGACCAAGGAAGGACAATCGTTCAGATCTTCTGTTCGGAAGTACCATCTTCGCAGGAATGTGAACGGTGATTCCGAGGATGTTGATATCGTTGAGTTGAAGAACTACATGGACGCTCAGTACTTCGGGGAGATTGGAATCGGTTCTCCGCCCCAGAAGTTCACCGTTATCTTCGACACAGGTAGCTCCAACTTGTGGGTCCCGTCTTCAAAGTGCTATTTCTCGGTGAGTCGATTCTTTCCTGAGATTTTTTCAATTCAGTGCTTGGGTTGAATGATTGAACGTGGATTTGTTAGGACTAATTGAATATTAAATAGATAAGTAATGGGGTAGTATATACTACATAGAATACTTAGATGTTTCAGTTATGTAAATAAGACGGAGTAGTAGGGAAGATGATCATGAAAATTGTATGGGAGATTACTGAGAGGAAGAGATTATCTCTCGGAAAGTCAGATATCCATAATTGGAATTCCTTTTTATAATTTTCACTAATACAAATATATACCAATTCATATCGTTATTCATAGAGCAAGTAATGTTGCATTGTGATACAGGTGGCCTGCTTTTTCCACTCGAAGTACAAGTCATCCAAATCGAGTACCTACAAAAAGAATGGTTAGTTAGCTTCTTGACATCGAAATCAGTTTATCATTTATCTGTGAGTTGACATTTTATCGGAAATTTTACGGTTATGTATTTCCTCTTTCAGGTAAGTCTGCAGCCATAAAATATGGTACCGGGGCCATTTCTGGATACTTCAGTGAAGACCATGTTACCGTTGGTGATCTTGTCGTCAAGCATCAGGTAATAATCTAATGGTCACTGGCAATAATGCGAAAATGTCATTTGTTTTCCTTACTGATAAATATTTTTTGTTCTAGGAATTTATTGAGGCTACGAAAGAACCTAGCATCACTTTCGTGATCGCCAAGTTCGATGGAATCTTGGGACTTGGGTTTAAAGAGATTTCGGTTGGGAAGTCCACGCCTGTGTGGTAATATTACATCTCCCTTTTATTACATCTCGTGCTATTGTAATCATTATTCATCGTTACGGCTATGTTCAATAAAGAAAAAGAGTATCGATTTCTCTTACTTAATGAGCCACGGTGTAGGTACAACATGGTTGAACAAGGTCTCGTGAAGGAACCCGTTTTCTCGTTTTGGTTTAACCGCAACGCTGACGAAGAAGAAGGCGGTGAAATCGTTTTTGGCGGAGTTGATCCGAATCATTTCAAGGGCGAACACACTTACGTTCCGGTTACACAGAAAGGATACTGGCAGGTTCGTTAATCCTCGTTTTTCAGCCATACTGATTTGGTGTATAATTTAATGATTTTTCTTAATTCAATGATCTTCATGCTTTTTACTAATTTTTCGACAGTTTGATATGGGCGATGTTTTGATCGGCGGTCAATCAACTGGTGAGCTAATTAGAAATTATAGTTTTAAAGGAACCCGTGTAGTTGGTCATACATGTTGCTATAACTCAAGCATACCCATTTCAGGTTTCTGTGCCAGTGGTTGCTCGGCGATTGCTGATTCTGGAACCTCACTATTGGCTGGGCCAACGGTATGTATATAGTAGTGTTTTTATATCATATATTTAATTGTGTGAAGCCTTTGTTTGTGATAGTATTAACGATGTTTCACTTTAAGGTTAATTATATGTGTGTTTCTAACTCATTGCAGGCAATAGTGACTGAGCTGAATCACGCTATTGGTGCCGCGGGTGTGGTGAGTCAAGAGTGCAAAGCCATAGTTGAACAATACGGAGAAACCATAATCAATAGCATTCTATCTAAGGTATCTATATGAAACTCCATAACCAATCTGCACAGCTAAACAAATCAATCCCTACCTCAACCTCTTATACTTTCATCGTTCTCTCTCTCAGGACCAGCCCCTGAAGATCTGCTCTCAAGTTGGTCTATGCGCTCTCGATGGCACTCGTAGCGTAAGGTTAGACTCGTTTTTTTGCTTCCGTGTCTTTATGTCTATCGTTTATGTCGCTCACAATATAGTAGGAAGAGATGAATTACTAATCTTATTTATCGGAGAAGTTACTTAGAAATTTTTCTATATAATCTCATTTATATTTTTTTCAAATACATAATATCTATAAATATAATATTAAAGTTAACGAGGTACTCAAAATTGTATGCCGATTCGGTGTAATCACCAAATGTTTATCCATAGAAGTCTTATGTCATTTGTTCTACTTTTTATTTAAATTTCTTAAACTTTTTTTAAATTGGATGAAATTTTTGGTCAGTATGGGAATCGAGAGCGTTGTTGATGAGAACGCGGGCAAGGCATCGGGTGCCCTCGGCAACGCGATGTGCTCTGCGTGTGAGCTTGCTGTTGTATGGATGCAAAACCAGGTCAAGCAGAACAAAACCCAGGAGCAGATCTTCGACTACGTCAACCAGGTGAAACAAATTTAAAAAATATAATTCATAGGTTAAACAGATGAATAAGTTTGGGAGAGTCATGGGTCACTTTTGAGTACTCGTTTATCAATGGAATTTGAATGGTTCTTTCTTTTATCATATTTTCTATTCTCATGCCTTGGGACATTTTGACATTTTCTCAGCTGTGCGAACGAATTCCGAGCCCAATGGGAGAGTCAGCGGTCGACTGTGACTCCTTTTCTTCCATGCCTAACGTTGCATTGACCATCGGTGGAACCCAATTCGAGCTCACCCCCGAACAAGTATGATATTTATAACCAACCCTTTTTTTCGTTTTCCCGCGTCTTTCAAAATTAAATACGTATTTAATTTTTTTTTTTTTGGTTCGTCACACAGTACATACTCAAAGTCGGAGAGGGCAGTCAAGCTCAGTGCATTAGCGGTTTCATGGCTATGGATGTGCCACCGCCACGTGGACCCCTCTGGTACCAGTTTTATGCCATATTTTTTTTTTTAATATTTTTTTTCTAATCGTTTTGCTAGGACTAGAGAGGAGACTGTTGACCATATATTATTTTATTATTATTTTTAATGAGGCTAAATTAACCAGGAAAATTGGTTAATATATAAAAAATTTAACAAAAAAAAATGTGTTATTTATTGAACAGGATCCTCGGAGACGTGTTCATGGGTCAATTCCACACAGTGTTCGACTATGGAAACATGAGAGTTGGGTTCGCCGAAGCAGCTTAAACATATTCCCTCTCTAACTAACTAAAAAACTACAAACTTGGTTTGTTGGTTTATGTGGTTCAGTTTGTTTCTGTGTTGCTTTGACTTTCGGATGATGATCGTTTCAAGGGGAGTTTGAACTTTATTTAAGTTATCCATGAAATAAAATTTGTGTAAATAGTAAGTGAGATGTTACGGGATTTTATCGAACGTATCAGAACTCTCTCAAAGCTCTATTTGCCTTTTCTTACTATGTGTGTTCAATTTAATGTGAATGGTTTGACTGTACCGAAATTTAGGTTCGAAATTGAAATTTCCAAGAACTCGCAATGCCCATTTCGGGAATTTTGTGTTGACTGAATTTAAAAATTAAAAAGAATAATAAGGAAAATTTACTAATGGTCGGAAAACACGGATCATCACTGGTAATTTGTTTTAGATTTTGGGAAAAGTTCATATGCATAGATGACTCGTCCTCTAGGCTTCCTTTGGAGTGGAATTTCGTTAGAAACACCGATCAAGCTCTTGGGACGGGCCACGGTGGGATGGTCGAGCTTGCCAGGAAGTACCACCGAGCGCCCGAAACTAAGGGGCTGTTTGGTAACGTTTTTATTTTTTGTTTTTTGTTTTTAAAAATAAAAGTGACCGTTAGGCAAAAAAACGTGTTTGATAAAGTCATTTTTGTTTTTTGTTTTAAAAAATAGGAGAGAGAATAAAACAAAAATTGGAGAATAAAAAAAAAACTTGTTTTCAAAATTTTTAAAAACAAAAACTCTCGATCGTCTCTTTATTTTCTTAAACGAAAACAAAAACAGACCTTCGTCGCCGATCCGCAGAACTTCACCGTCACGTGGACCGGTCCTTCAGTCTGTTCCTACACCGGAGTCTTCTGCGCTCCGTCGCCGGTCTCCGTGCTCGTCCTGACGAACAACGATCTCGGCGGCTGTCTTCTCCGGAGCATCGGGAAAATGATTACCAAACATGTTTTTATTTTTTAAAAATTAAAAAACAAAACAAAACAAAACATAATTTGTATTTTTAAAAACAAAAACAAAATGTTACCAAACAGGCCCTAAATCATTTTGGGTATGAGTTATAATACGGATGGCTTATACAGGCAAATGATAAGAGCCAAGATCTTTTTACCTTTTTCTTTTGGTGTTATTGATAAGATTATAGGGGGTGGGTAACTTCCATAATTAGTATTAATTAGGGGTTCGCTAATACAATGGGTTTGGAAAATTTAGAAAAAGTGTCGAGGGGAAGGGAGAAATTCGTTTTATATGAGTTCCGGCGTATAAGGGTTTGCAAGGTATACGTGATCTTGAATTTTTTTTTTTTGTTATTTTTTTTTTGTATTTGTATTTGGGTTTGGAAAATTTTGAACCATAGAAACAATGTCGCAATAGGGAAATTGATGTGATACTACCAATTTTGGTTCGTTGCGGTCAATATGAACGCGGCTATTGTTTCGGGAGCGGTCGATTTTAGTGTTGGGTGCGTGTCATCTGTGACTATAAAGCCATGGTGATTTCTTCGGGCATTTTGAAGAAAAAAAAAAATCAAGGGTTCTCTCCTATTGTGAAGGCCTCGGCGATTCTTCATGGAGTCACGAATCACGATGGCTCGTGAACTATTTGGATGGAACCAGGTTGTTATTCATTCGGATTGTCTTGAGGTAGTCGTGGCAGCAAAGAGCAGCAACGTTCCTACTTTGGAGCTCGGAACTATTTTAAAATATATCAAGGCGATGACCTCTATTTTTTAATGCGGGGACTCATAAATTAGCTCATTATGCCCTTGGGTTTATGTCAATTTTCTTTATGTAATAGCAAGTAGTCATCAATGACCAATATTTAATTATATGTACCCATTAAATAATTTAAAATGTCTACTAAACCTTCATCGTTCTTTTCCGCTACGCAGATATATATTTTACAAGTATAATCTGTTTTTAGTTTATCAAATAACATATGGGAAATTTAATAACAATATCCGTAGAAATAATTTATAAAAATGTTCAAACCGTCTCTTGAAAATCTGGTACTAGTTTGGATTTGCTTTCTTCAGTATTAATTTTTTTGAGTTTTTCCCGAAAAAAAAAACAAAAAACTATTGTAAAATATTTTCAAGATCCGGTACTTCATTGACTTCAGATCTTAAACTTAAGATCGTCACTTAAACTAACGTACAACTCATCCTTGACAACGATACCGGTACTTAATGAAAATACCATTGCCGCGTCACCATTTGCGCATCACGGAAGTGCTGCTTCCGTGAGCCTCGGAAATGGGCAGGGGGTCAGGCGGAATTGAAATGGCAATAACAGTGGCAGGTGAACGTTGGCTTGGATTCGTTTCTTGGTTTTTTTTTTTTTTTTTTTTCTAAATCTGGACCCTTGAATTACAAACGGTAACTTAATCAAAGGCCCGAAAAAATGGCTGTTTTAGGAACGATTTATGAACGTTGGGGACTAAACTGTAGCAATTTTTTTTTATTAAAATTTATGTTTTAATCCCTCTCACACAATTCTACTATAAATACATCCACATTCTCTTGAATTTTCTTCACAACTCTCATATCTCCCTCTCAATCTCTCTCAAGTTATATAATCTCTCGATAATTCTCATATAGTTATATCTCTCAATTTATATAGTTTAACTTCTGTAAAATTTATATTATAGTTAAGTTTATATAATTTATATTATATAGTCAAGTTTATATAATTTATATTTATATAGGTTTTACGAACATTTTTTTACACAATATTTTCAATATTATTTATTTTCTTTTATATAGTTTTAAGTCATAAAAATATATATTATATTATTAATTATAATTTATATTATATACTTAAATTAATATTACAAAATATATTTTATGAATACATATCATGTCTGGCGAGTCATCATCTCACCGAAGTTCTCGTCAAAGTTCTAATCGCACTCTCACACCGTCACAATCACAACAATAAGAGGAGCAACACGAAGAATTTCTACAACCCTCTTCACCACGACAATTTCCAAAAAATTGGTTAAACCTTTCTCAATTTTCTAATTACAAAAACACTGAATATCAACCCGTCCCATATCCAAATTTTTCATAACGACCTCCAAGTATCCCTCTATAATTATCCCAATTCACCCCGGTATCCCTTTTTCGACCACAATATTTTTCACAACAACATCTACCACTTCCTCCTCCACATCAACAACAATATTTTACACAACAATCTCTAACACCTTCTCACGACCAACCTTCTAGCTCCCAACAATATCCACACGAAGACCCTAACCAGGTATATTAAGAAAAACTTCGTAGATTTCAACATCAGTCATTTTCTCCACCACCTCAACGCAAGTCATCTCCTCCAACATGTCCACCACCTCCACATCAAGATCCACCAAATCCCGAAGATCAAGAAAACCCACAAGCTCAACAACAACAAAAAAATCACGTTCCGAAATGTGAAAATACTTCCTGGAGATCCACGATGACAAAGGAAAAAAGGGTCAATGTTACAAATGTAGGAAGCTCATCAAAGTTAACAATACACAATAATGGATTTGCTCGTTGCGCCACCACTACAAGATATGCGTCAAGGCCAAATCTTTTTCATCTCAAGTACGTACCCATGATCCTGACGACTATATCAAAGAACTTGTTAAATACATAGTTTCTATCAATCAATCATTTTCACCTGTAGAAAGAGTAGGTTTTTGTAGATTTATACATTATTTAGTTCTTGGCATTTAACTGATTTCAAGAAAAACTCTCCGTACAGAAATATTGAAAAAATTTCATGAAGAAAAAGATACACTTAGAGCCTGCTTTATGCATGCTAGATTTAATGTATCCCTGACGTCTGATATTTGGTCGGAAAAATACCAAAATGGACTGCAAGAGTGTTGTAGTTTATAACATAGAGGAGGCTTGAAACTTAAACAAACGGACCATAGCCTTTATAGATGGTAGTCACATCGCATATGCCATATTAGGAATCATTCTAGATGTTATATAAGAGTAGAACCTACATGAGAGCATCATTTCCATAACTCTTGACTTTGGAACAAACAATGACTCCATAGTTAGAGCTTTACGACTTAAGATACCCAATCAAGACTCTCTTTTACACCAAATATGTGCACCCATATCATAATAACAATTAAGGTGAAGCAGGGTCAGGAACAACGAATCTCTTTATGATAAAGAGATTCCTTTTGCAAGTCCGTTATTACGGGTAGTTCCTACAAAGCAAAGGATCAGACTAATGATCATAAACCTTATAGTGAAAGCCATAGCTTGGATAAATAGTTCAACCTAAAGAGTAAACAAACTCAAGAGACGTTCTTTATTTAACGGTCTTGACGAGAGGAACTTTCACACCGATTATAAGATTAGATAGAACTCAACATTTTTAATGTTGAATTCCTTCTTGGCCGACAGATATGTAGAGGTTACCCGTGAATATGTGAACAGATACGGAGACCATGACATAACCGAAGCAAACATTGCAATGGCTAAGTGTTTTACTCATTTTCTTCACGTTTTCGCCGTTTACACAACCACATCTTATTTAGAACTATATACTGTTATAAGAATAAATCTTCACGATTCCAACCACTTTGAAATATTTCAACCGTGTATCGAATCTATGAGAGATTTTTTTAAAAATATTGAAGAACTTCAAAGATTCCTTACTTATATGGTTTTGCATACATTCTAGACCCCTGAATAAAATTGGGGGTTATCTTACATTTTACAATATTTAAAACGTCATACTGGACAAGATTACGTGATATATGATCATACTAGAGTCGTAGAAGAGTTATACTCCTTTTTTCAGGTTTTACTAATGATAAATTCCAACTCGTCCCCAGCCGAGTCCACCCCGACATGACTCAACATGTAAATGAATGTTTCGAGATATAGCTCGTTTTGCCCGAGGCAGAACTTCATCTCCAAAATCATCACCACATCCCCCAACCGCTGAAGAGACATCTGAACATGATGAGATCACGCTATACAACTCTCAACAATTTTCTTCCATGAACCAAGATGACCTCAACTTGCTGGCGTGGTGGAGGCAACACAATTTTTTTTTTTTCAATATTATCCAAGATGACCCGAGATGTACATTCGATCCTGGTTTCAATGGTTTCGTTCGAATCCGCATTTAGTAGCTCGGGTCACATCATTGACGATCGAATGCAGAGTTTGAAATCCGAAATGGTAGAAGCACTGACCATTTACAAAGATTGGTGTCGACACGGAGAACGCTATCAAGAAACATTTGTGAACATTGATGTTGTTGATGATTTTGATGTAAACTTCAAAAACATGACTATTCATGAAGTATATTCTTATTTTACTCATAATCTTGTTGTTATGCTGTTAGTTTTATTTTTATTTTATAAAGTTATTAATAAAGATACAATTCAGTTTATATATTAGTACCTTTTTAAAAAAAACTTTTAACATTTTAGTCCATTTGATTTACCATTTAATTTTTTTTACAAAAAATTGGCTACATAAGCCACCTAAACTATATGAATTGTAAATTAGTCAACCTTTGGTAAATACTTTGTAAATAGCCAACTTGCATATGTGTCCGCCTATTAACTTCCTATAATATATGTTTGACTGTGTTAAATAAGTCTTTTATTAATCTGTTAATAAGTTTACTTGACTATTTACAAGAAATTAACTAAAAGTGAACTATATCTCAATCCACTATATCCGTGTGGCTATATAACTTAATAACCCTTTTTTTTATTATTAAAAACCAAAAATTAGCGAAAATACTAATTTTCATTAAACCTAACGGAAGTACCACTTTCGTGAACTTTCGGAAGTCAAAGAACTGTCTAACGGAATTGCTACTTCCGTTAAGCAATGGAAGACACTTTATCGGTATTTACACCTTCTTCAGATGCCCAAGATGACGTACAAACAAAAAAAAGACATGAGTTTTGAATCTGACTGAACAAAGTCAACCGTACTCTTTCCCAATAGAAAAAAGCTCACATGTTTGACTTTGCTAATATCACAGGAAGACCTTTTTTAGTAGTCCTTCAACCGTATGTATGCAGTATATATGCCCACAGACAGTAATTAACAGCCTCTGGTTTCTCCTCTGACAAATCCCTTTATCATTTCCACTACTTAAATGGGTTGATTCAGAGCCAAGTTAGGTTTAAAAAGTGTGATATAAATATTATGATAAGACAGGTAAAAATGAGATGAGATGAGATGGGGTTTCTTGTGTATGAATTAAGAATAGAATTGATGCTTTGCAAAAGATTCACAGTTCACAGCTGAGCTTGCATTCAAAAATTTGGCAGGCTTGGAAGAAATATTGTCCCCAACTTTTCATATTTGTTTTTGTGGGATTAATTTTTTGGTCCCCTTTTTGGTTAAAAAAATAAAAAAAACAAATAGACATCTATGATAAAGGTGAATAGAAAGAATGTGATGAGTGTGTCCATAGCTGTAAAAAGAATGGGCTGTGATTAAAATTTAATGCTTTGGTCTATCTGGTGAAACATACACAGTCATAATTTTTTTTTTTTTTTTTTTAAAAGAGTGAGAGAGCGCATATGAGCACCGACATAATGAATGATAGAAATTTGAAATTGAAACATAAAACATTTGTTTTTTGGGTTGTTGTTTTGTTTTTGAATCCATTGGTTTCTCATGAGTCATGACACAATAATAAATAGACTTTTTTTTTTTGGCTGGCCGAAATAATCTTTGATTTGTTATGCATATGCCATTTTGATTTATAAGCTAATTTTACTAGCAAAATAGTCTACGGTCTATTGATTTTGTAGCAAGCTAGTATTTTTATTTTGTAAAAGACTATCAAATCTTTCTTAACGAGATCCTATGCGTGAACAACTTGAAACATTTTAAATTGATCAATTTGTTTTTTATAGTTTAAAAAATTCATCAAAGCAAGATTTTAATCCAACGATAGAAAAGTATTTGTTTTTACGATTACAATTAGTTATTATATATTTATATAAAACTAACAAATTATTTAAGTTGAATATTTCATTATTTTTTTTAAATAACTAATAAAATTGATAGTTTTTTAATATTATTTTACTTCAAATTACTTTAATAACAAGAATGTCACTCACATGGTAATATAAGACTCTTTACAGTCAAACACCTAATAAATAAAAGAGATTATGCTAAAATTATGAACATTTAAAACTTTTATGACCAAAATTCATTAATTTCTTCTAATTTCAAAACTATAACTATTGACAAGTTTGTCAATAAATATATGTATTTATTGACAAATTTAACCGTAATTTTAGAATTAGAAGTAATTAATAAATTTGTGCATCATTTTGGAATGATCAATGGTCATAGTTTTGAAATTATCCCTAAATAGAATTCCGCATTGTAATTTATGATTATTTGTGCCAAAACACCTAATAAATAAGCATAAACTATTATCTCAATTTTGATGGAATTTGATACTTGTGAGCTAGCAAGCAAAGTCATGACTCATGAGCCATGGCTTTTCCTATCATGGCCAAGAAAAAGAAAAAAAAAAGTGAAAAAGCGAAAAAGAAACTACTTATCAAGATAAGTAGTTATGAATAGAAAGTGAATGGTTATTGACTAAATTTGATTCCGCGTTACTAGTATTCAAATTATGGTATGGTATAGAGTTAAGCATTACTTTGATCATAATCATTGCAAACGGCCATATTCACATTATGTGACACTCTCTCTTTGGTGTTACTTTAATTGCCCGCACAATACAATAATACATCTTAAAAAGTACTTCATGAATTGGAGGAGATACTAAAAAGAGGATAAAATACGCTTATATTGTGATCATTAGCATTATTGGTGAAAATTAAAAAGGGTTGCCTCAAGCAAAAATATTGAAAAGGGTTGGTAGTACAACAACAGATAACAAATGAGAATCTGAATTGGATTTTCCTTTGTAGACTATGAATCTCAACAACAATACCGCCGTCCATTATGATAAATCATAAAATATACTTTTATTTTTATTTTTATTTTATTTTATTTTATTTTATTTTTTAAATCTTGATTGGAAATACAGTTGGATTTAACCATCCACACTTCTCTCTAGATTCCTTCCATATATAAAAATAAAACATTAAAAAAAAAATGTTCTTTCTATTATAATCATGAAACCCTTTCCACAAGAGTTTGTCACGCTAACGCGTGGTATATGAACATATATAAATATAATCACAAATACACCCACAATAAGAAATAATAAATAAATAAATTTTGACATTTAGGAAAAGAAAAATAATATAAATAAGAAACCACAAGCAAAAAAATTAATTTTCATCAAGAATACAATCAAATGCATTTATTATAACTTATTACAAAGATTTGACTATGCCATGTGTTATTTAAGTTAACATTTGAAATTGTTGCGTGTGAACTTATGGAACACCGTGTTGAAAAATAAAAAAATAAAATCTATAAACTTCTATCCGAGAATTCCCTAATAATAGTAAAATTTTCTTTTTCTCTTTTGTAATTAAAAAGAAAAAACCCATAATAAATTAGCTATTAATTTAATTAAAATGTTCACACCGCAAAATTGGCACGAGTCTTCACGTGTCGCCATGTGGGATCGCTTTATTCCCATGCGAAGTTTAATTTTGCGGCTCCTTTCGGACGTCCAAAACCTCTCAACCTCTCTCCTATCGCCACGTGTCTCAACAGTATTCAACGACCGTCCCATATATTTTTTTAGAAAGCCACTCTTCATGCTTAAATACCCCATAAACCAACAAAATCATTGGCTTTCAAACTCCACTAAATTCTTTATTTATTCATTTCTCTTTTCTCTTTGCTTATCCTAACTCCAAGAAAGATTTATAAAGCTCGTCACAACCCACCAAAAGAAAACAAACATTACACGAAAAAAAAAAAAAAAAAAAAACACTCTGTTTTCTTTCTCTGTTTCTGCTCTGTTTTTATATTTCTTCTTCTCATTCAAAAACTCTGTTTTTTTTTAATCAATGGAATGGATAAGAGGACCGGCCATAGGAAGCGGAGCAACGGCGACGGTCCACATCGCCGCCGAAAAATTCTCCGGCGAGCTCTTCGCCGTGAAGTCCGCCGAGCTCTCGCGCTCGGCTCCGTTGCGAAACGAGCAATATCTCCTCTCGAAACTATCCAATTCCTACTCCCCGAGGATCGTCAAGTACTTGGGATTCTCCGTCGACGATTCGACGTACAATCTCTCCATGGAGTACGTCCCCAACGGAACTCTCTCCCAGGCGATCCGGGCCAAGGGAAAGCTCGGCGAGGCCTCGATAAAGGTCTACGCCAGGCAAATCCTCGAGGGACTCGAACACTTGCACGAGAATTCGATAGCGCATTGCGATATCAAAGCTCAAAACATCCTCATCGGCGAGGATTGGGGAGCCAAGATAGCTGATCTCGGTTGCGCGAGATTGGTGCCCGATGAGAACAGGCCTATCGGGCCTGATGGCCCGATAGGCCTGTTCTCGGGCACCCCAGCTTTCATGGCTCCCGAGGTGGCTCGGGGGGAGAGACAAGAATTCGAGGCCGACGTGTGGGCCATCGGGTGCGTCGTCGTCGAGATGGCCACGGGAAACGGGCCGTGGCCCGATCGCTCCGGGCCCATTTCGGTCATGTACCGGGTCGGGTTCTCGGGATCCGTGCCCGAGTGCCCGGGAGGATTTTCGGCCGAGGGGAAGGATTTTTTGAGCAAGTGCTTCGAGAGGGATTGGAGGGCGAGGTGGACGGCGAAAGAGCTTCTCGGTCACCCATTTCTCCGCGGGTCGGAGGCGGGTTTCGGGCCCGAATCGGTGTCTCCGAGCAGCGTTTTGGACAAGGGCTTGTGGGATTCGGTCGAGAGTCAAAGTCAACGGGGGGGTTTGTTGGGGTTTGAGGAGTGCTCTGTTTCGGGCTCTGTTTTGGGCTCTGTTTTTGGGAGGATTGAGGTTTTGAGTGGGATTCGGTGTTCTTTTGATGATGATGATGGTGAAGATTGGTTGACTGTTAGAGAGGATGAAAGTCAACGGGATGTCAATGAAGATTCTATGGTCTCTGTTGTTGTTGTTGATGATCATGAAGAGAATGTTATTGATAATGATGAATATGTATTTGGTCAAGAATTATCATCTGTAACTGTAATCTCTGATCCTGAGATATTTCCCGGATCTTCTATATGTAACAATGTTGATCTCCAAAATGAAATGAGTAATAAAAGCTTTTGTTTTGATTCAATTTCGTTTCTCTCTCCAATTTTTTTTTTTTTTTAACTTACTTGCATGGAAAAATGCGATCAAAGTGTGAAAGGCACAAACTTTAATTTTTAGTGTTTCTTCGGTTTTCACCCACTTATTCCCATTTCTTTCCTTCTTCTTCTTTTTTATGGGTTTAGTTGAGAACCTACTCATTTGAGAGACTACGTTAACTTTCTTGTGTTTGTCTTCATATGAATTTTCAATTTTCTTTTCCACTAATTTTTTTTTTACCTTTTCACATCCCAACTAGATATTTCTGTGAAACACAAGTCCAAATGATTCCAAGTTGACACAACAAAAAAACATATCTTGATGGTCTTATGTGGTTCAAAATTTTGTGTAGTAGTTGGGAATGAGTCTCATATCATTTCGTGTAATTCTAACCTCTCTTATGAGTAGTGGAGATCTACTTTAGTTTCAACTATCAAACAAAGGATGGTTAGTGAAGAAAAAAAAAAAAAAAAAAAAACAATTATAGTTCATTTTATTTTGAAATTGTTTAGGGGGGTTCGGTTTTAAATTCAATTTAAAAGTCACAGCCTGTCCTTTTTTAACTCTTGTCCTTTGGCTTTATGTTGTATCTTGTATGTATGTGAAGCGTTTTGTTTATGTTTTATGTTCTCTTGAGTTGGGCCACTTTAAATTATTCATTATAGTTGATAATTAATTGGATTTCTCTAATTTGGCGATTCATTGGCTCTGTGTAATGATTCCTTGATACATCTAGGTCTGAGTGCCATGATAGCTTAAATGAACAGTTTGAAGTTTAGTTTTTTTTAATTAGTGATACTTTAAGCTAATCATTTTTTGTATTAAAAATTATATTGGATGTTTGAGAAAATAAAAATATATATAATTATGCAGTAAAAGCTACGTTGTTGTTTGAGATTTTGACACATATTTTCTTAAACTCATTTCATTAGATCGAAAATTAAATTTAAAATCAAGGAAGAGTATTATTTTCTTACAAAATATTCTTTTGGGACTGTTTTCTTATTTTGTGACCAAACTATCACGAACTTACGAATGGTGTTACAATTTTTGTAAAACTTATTTAATTAGTAATAGATCTGTCAAATTTTAAGTTTTGATTTATTTTGATAACATATCATAAGTTTAGTAATATTTGTGTCGAAATTCTTTGTTGTTTGATAATTTGAGCTATTTAAAATATTTAGCTTATAACGACTTTATAATTATTTTTTCGTTTAGGATTAAATATAGTTAATTTAGTTTAAGAAATAACAGATTATATATAATATACAAGTAATTCCTTTTTAATATAGTTATTTTTAAATATATAAGTCATAAATTTTAAGCATAAATAGGTCAAAATCTTTCAAACTACACTTTAATTCGTTTAAGATTTGAATTTGATCCATTTTACCCAATTGTACTATTGATGCAATTCCAAACAAAACCCATTAAATATGACCTTAGTGGTGACGTTGCGTTGAGTAGAAGTAATTAGCTTATTCTTTGTGTGGATGGCATTTAGGATAAATGTGTACCTTAAATCTTAATTTACAATACTTTATCAAAAAGCCGTTTACTTGATGTTTAATTTATGTTAAGCATCTGGTTTTGGACTTCTTTTCATGCACTGCGTATGTTTTGCTTGTAATGATGACGTACATGTGAAGTAATAATATACAACACGCCTTTTTGTGATAAATAACTAATTAAACTCTAAGAATATCCCAAAGGACATTTTTTTCTCCAAACTCTATATATAATCTAGAAAACGTTGAACCTATCCCACTTTTTTTTTTTTTTTTGCCAACTGCTTCAATTAAATAGAAAAAGCATATCCCAGTTGACCTCCACCAAAAGTCATGTCGAACTTTAGTGTGAACGCATGAGACCTTAGTTTTTTTTATTATTTTAATAGCGTGTGGTAGAGATGGTCAACGAACTTGCTTTTTCCCATTTTACCTTCCCAAGGTTGACCTTTGATAAGACTCACCCACTAGACAACAAATTGCACACATATAAATACATGATCACATTATGCCATTTCTATTCAAAACGTCGACTCAAAAAAAAAAAAAAAACACTAAAAAACCCTCAAAATGAAGTGGAAAAAAACCTCAACAATTATCGGCCGCGGCTCCACGGCCACCGTGTACCTCGCCGGAGATTCATCCTCCGGCGAACTCGCCGCCGCGAAGTCAACCAAAATCGCTCTCTCCGGTCCACTCCAAAGAGAAAAGTCAATCCTCTCAAAACTTGACTCTCCGTACATAGTCAAATACAAAGGCTTTGAGATCACCGAAGAACACTACACGCTCTTCACCGAATTCCACCCTCTCGGCACACTACGCGACGAAATCCAATGGAGCGGAGGAGGAAAGATACGGTACGACGAGCCCACGGTGAGGTCGTACACGTGGCAGATCCTCAAAGGAGTCGAGTACCTCCACTCGATCGGGATCGTCCATTGCGACATCAAACCCAGCAACGTCCTGATCGACGGCCAAAAACGCCTCAAGATATCCGATTTCGGATGCTCCAAGTTTCTCCTCGCCGACGGCGACGAGCCCTTGACTTTCTCCGGATCGCCGGCGTTCATGGCGCCGGAGGTGGTCAACGGTCAACGGCAAGGGTTCGAGTCTGACTTGTGGTCTCTCGGATGTACGGTCGTGGAAATGGCCACCGGAAAAAGTCCTTGGCTCGGAGTGGTCGGAGACGACGATCCGATCTCGGCTCTTTACCGGATCGGAATCTCCGGCGACTCGCCGGAAATTCCCGATTGGATGTCTCCGGAGGGAAAGGAGTTTTTGAGCGCGTGCTTCAAGAGAGAGCCCGCAGAGAGGCTCTCGGCGAAAGAGCTTCTAGAACATTCGTTCTTCCATGGCTTGTCGAAAATGACGTCATCGTCGGAGTTCGAGAAATCACTCTCTCCGAGTCCGAGGAGTGTGTTCGATCAAAGCGTTTGGGATTCAGGCTATGATCAGAGTCAAAGTCAAGGTTCTTTCATGGATTATTATTATTCTGATCGTGTGGCTGAGAGGATTCAGAGGTTGACGATCGTTGGATCGAGTACTAGCGATGAACATCAAAACGACGTGTCGTTTGACGATGACGATGAAGATTGGGTCACAGTTAGAAGTAATGTTAATAGTAATGTAATTAGTAGTTGTAACATTAGAGAGAGACGTGTTGCACTTTATTTTGACGAGTGTGTAGAAGAAACTGATATTGTATTTAATAAAAGCTTGAAAAAAGAGAATTTTAGATATCTTCAATATCTCCCTTATTTATTTCCCTTTATTTATTATTTCACAAATTTTTTTCCACTTGTGTATATCTCCTTGGACAATGAAAATGGAAAGCTGTCTTCTAGCTGATAATTTTTTTGGGGCCAAAGCATGGAACTATGAGTTGTAAATAATACATACAAACATACATGAATATGTTTTTTTTATATAATTATAATAAAACAGGAGACCATAACTTAATCAAAGTCAAATTATGGGTCAGAAATGGTAAGGTTGGTGTTAGTTGTATCATCGAACCTCATATACGACTTCCCACTTGTTTGGGTGTAATTTTATATTCTATTTGTCAAAATGTTAATTTGTCTAATTCAAAGAACGAGTAAGAGCATATCTTTTTTTTTTTTTTTTTGCAACTTGCCATTGCTGTCTAGAAGATTTAGAGGCCTATAAGAATCGTAGGAAAAATCCAAGTGGCCTTCTTAGTACTTTTGATAACACCTAAGCTTTTTTGTGATCGTGAAGTTGAGTGAGATTCACAAAAAAAAAATAATAATAATAATATATCACCATCTATGGTCTCAATATCACCGATATTATTTCACAACTAGTAACGGACTCAATTCAATATTCCAAAGCCCCAACATGACTAGCTACCTAGTGGTGGCTAATTAAACCCAAATGTTGCAAAAGAAATCGGTATTTCAATTCTCAAAGTCATTGTCTTTAAGCTTTATGGATCATGACACATCGATCATTTTTGTACGTCAAAAAAGTTTTATGAACTCATTTTATGTAAAATACATTCAGATGGAATCTTAAATGTGTGACTTGTGTGATCTCATTTCTATAAGATAACAAAATCGACTATATTACTAACAAAATTTGTGGGTCTCACACTTGATATTTCGTCAAAAAAATTAATCGATATATAATTTTTTTGCGTACAAACCGAATATTATTTTACTTCAAAAATAAGATTAGAGAGGTTGATATGTGAGATTCCATTAAGGAATTAATTAGATTGAGAAAAATACCATAACCAATGATAGAATGAAATGGTTATGGAGAAGCCTCATTAGTGTTGATTCTGTGATGGAGTCCGAGCTTCTTAGCATTTATCTCGCTTTGTTATTTGCAAAATTCCAAATTCGCATGTGTTTTGTATTATAATTTCTCTTCAAATGTTTTGGAAACTTGTTGAACACGCAAACTCATTTGATGTATCAATGATCCTCGTCTTCTCAAATTTTCAGTTTTTGTAATTTTGAGATCTCATGCCCTTTCACCGGGTAGTTTTTGTTTTGGCTCGAGTTTTGTTACGAAGATCTGAGTTTTAAATTAAATATCAGAACATATGCCTACAAAAAAAAAAAAAAAAAAATTACCACAAGTCATAAAGAGCAAGTGTTGACTCATGTGAAGAAGTAAACGTAACCTAACTCATTAGATGTCCATTTTTCTTTTGCTTATAATTTTGAAAAAGAAGCACCGATTTCAAAACGATTTATTATTTTATATTTTTACAATTTGTTACATTACACCTTCTTGGACCACCAAACAAACACCCATTGGTATACCTAACTAACTATGATTAGTTAACAATTAGTCCCTACGAGACTCCATTAGGCAGCTTAATATTCTCAATGGATAACGTATTTGATGAGGAATTGATGACCTAAGCCATTGAGAGAGTTATCATTGGAGATATTTTTTTAACACATTAAAAATAATTCTCAAGTTGTTTTTTGGAATCACATAATCCACTTGTTAACATGATTTTTTTTTTCTTTCCCTTGTCATTTCCTATTGGTAAGTGGCGACTCGTAGAATCCCAAAAGGAAACTTGACTTATCAACAAAAAGGCCAAGGCAAAGTTAATTAACCGACCAACTAATCTTCTAACACATTTATAATTATTTATAAGGTCAACCAAATACTAGAGAGTTGCCCATCTATAGATAATTTATTTTTATCTCTTAAAAAAAAGATAATTTATTTGTGACAGAACCGTCTCATAAATATAAACAAGACTTTAATAAAACCGCTCATAATAATCTGAAACATATTTATAATTCTTTTAATGTGAATCATTTTTTTAATCGACACTTCAATGCAAATTATTACACAACTAATGGCAATATAACATGCTATTCTACAGCCATGGGGTCAAGTTGGCCTTGTCCCATAAATTCACTGGAATAATTATATAATATTGTTCCTTTGAAATTTGTAATATTAACATTATATAATCTATATAAAATACATAACAGAAACAGAATCAAGTGCACAGTGGATAACTCTTCGAGATACCTACTTGACAATCATTAGGGTCTCATGATAGGAATCAGATTCCTGATCCCTTTGTTAAATATACCTATATATAATTACATATTATTATTTATAAATATATGTATAAATTAGGATTTTTTTTTAGAAGTGCTATTAATCCTTGTTTGATTTCTTCGCTGCTTCCAAGGTGCTTCTGAGGAGTCTCAGTTCTCTGATGTAGTAATGTTGTCTGTCTATCATTAGTGCAAGGAACAACGACACTCCTATAAACATGAAAATGGAAAATATTAATTAGTCAAATTAATTAAGATCAGATTTCTAGTGTATATTCTATATATATAGCCAAGTGACACCATCAGGACAGCCATTTTTTTAATGAACATAAAGATGAAATAATGTAGGCACAATTACATGAATAATTTTTCTAAGGTGTAGCATTTTTAAAACAGAGTGGATGTTTACATCTTTTTGAAATTATTTTTCTTTAATTGAGACTGTAAAAATCAAGAAATGATTTTTTATGATAAAAATATTATTTTCGTAATAAAAACGTTAGACACGTTATTTTTGTGATTAATTAAAAAAAAAAGCAAAATCAATCATTTGCACAATGTGTAATGAATTTTAGTTGGGGCCGACCATAGTTATATTGAGGCCCAACCCAATTAAAGTCTCATTTATACACGATATATATTCAACAATAATTATTAAAAGCAGAGAAAAAAATTACGGTATTTATTGAATTTTGACCCCTTTGAAATTTTAATTTACGCTTAAGAATATAGGCAAGACCTACCTTTACTAGTTAGGTTGAGCTTATATAAATTTGTTTGATTCGGTTTTACTTTTTAAAAACCAAAACCAACTTTATGAGTTTTAAAAATTTGAACCAATAATCAATTCAGTTATGTTAAAATAAATTTTTTATTATCGAATCGAATCGATTCGGTTTGCTATTTAAATCGATTATCATAAAATACAAAAATTCAATATTTATACAAAAATCAATTTTATTTGAGTTTGGCTATAAATTTGATTTTTCCCGAATTCGATCATCTGTTCTATATTGGTTAAAAAATAAAAAATTAAATTGAAATTTTATATGATTACAATGAACCAAATTTCACATTTATGATAAAAATGATAATTAAATTGGTCTACTTAACTTAATCGGATTTACCACAAAATCAATTAAGTTATTAGCTTAATTAATTTTTTTATGCCCCTAATTCTTAGTTATCGTATAACTTTATGATTTCTTGACGTGTAAAAATGCGAATTATTTTTGTCCATTAAAAAACATATAGAAAATTTGTGGATTTTTCTAATGAATAGAAAATATGGATCTTAATTTAATCTTACTTACCAATTAGAGAGGCCTCCAAAAGACGTTGCGTCATGAGAACCTCGTCGGTCGGATTGAGGCTGGCGCCAGAATCAGAGGAACGCTTTCGAATGTTTGCGAGGGAATATGAAGTTGAGACAAACACAACAACCATTGTTCCACCAACACTCTTCACCACCAACGGTCCTCTTCCTTGCTTCAACTTGTCCAAAACCAAAATCACCAATTTCCTTAGAGGCGTTTTGAACATTAGGGCTAATATCAATGCCATTTGGGCCAACACAACTCCGAATAGTAATTGAAACATCTCTACTTAGTGCCCTTTGATTATGTTGCAAAAAATGTGAAGATAATATTTTGCTGAAATGAGAGTATAATAAGTAAGGGACGTAATTCATGATAACTTGAGAAAGAACCTAAGTATATATGTGCATTTGGATCACCTTAAAGTTCGGCTTGTGAGAAGCTATTCTTTGGGTTCTATTTTTAAGTATATTGACCCATCAAAAAAGGCATATTTATTACATTGGATAAAGCACATGCTATGGTGGTGTGCGTATGTGGCGTTGTTGTACATTAAACGACAACGTTGATAAATGACACGATTTTATTACCATGGCAATTGGGAATAATTTTTGGGGGATTTGGATAGGTTGAATTTTTTTTTTTTTTTTTTTTTTTTGGAAAATCACAAGAATAGTATTTTTAATTTTTTTTACAAATTTTAAATAGTTATTTTTCTTATAAATAAAACTGTAAATAATTAAAAAAAAAAATTTAAATAGAGTCGAAAACTACAAAATATAATTTTAAAAATCTATAAACATAAATAAAAAATAATTTCTTACAACTTAAAAAAAAACTACTTTCGTGATAAAAACATTAAACACCGTTATTTTCATAAGTTTAAAACCATATTATGCAATTTCTAAATTTTTTAGTCGTAGATTAGATTTCTGACTTATTCCATTTTTTTTTAGTAAAAGATGAAGTTTTATCATTAAGCCAACACAGAGCTGAGAGCAAAGTCTACTTGTAAGTGTAACAAGCCATAAATACAATATGGGGGTTCCCCTATCCAAGTAGAAGGAAAAGTTGAAAAAAAAAAAACCTACCATATGCTAAATAATCAACAACAACATTATCAGATCTTTTAACAAAATGAAATGAAAACATAGAAATAGAGCTGGAGCAAATCTACTATATGGAGTCAGACTCCATTTCGCAAGGAAGTTAAACGGAGTTTCACCGCAAACTCGATTCCATCCCAAATCGCCGAGAGCAAAGCGCTGACCATTCACTCTTACCAATACCGAAACTCGATCCCGAATTTTGGGTTTGCTTCTTGAGCTCTTATAGTCAAGTGATGCCAATATAAATCCTTTTTTTATGTCATAAAACTACGACGTGCAATCGGGTTTTTTTTTTTTTTTTTTCCTTTTCCTTTTGGGGTAAATTTTGTTCTCAAATCAGACTTTCGTTCCATGTCCCGTCAATACGTAGAAGGTCGCTGAATTTTGTTCCTATCCAGACGTCGTGGTGATTGAATTCGAAAACCCACATTAGACTCGTTACAGAAATGACCAACCCTTGTTTGTTGTGGGCTAAAATATGGTCCCCTTTTTTTAAAATTCTTTCCCTTTAATACCCGAGAGACGCGCAAGTCCGGGGCTCTCTATTTTCCACACCTGTTTTGCCAGTAACGCATGGTTGAAGTTTTTGTTCAAAAACCCATTCCTTCCTTGCTCTTGGCCCGACAAAGATGTTGTCATTTTGCCTAATGGAGCTTATTTTTTACCATTGCTGATCCCCCACCAAAAATCTGCACAAAGGCTCTCAATCTCATCACAAATGCGGGATGGAACTTGGAAAGTGCTCATCGTATCATCCGCTTATCCTTTTAAGTGCTTTAGTACGGAGATAGACGAGATAAACATCAATACCAACACTATAAATGTCTCCAAGTAGGCCACAAACGAGGCAGATATCTTGTTCTCCGGGGTGTTCGGCGAATATGCAATTGCCGATTTTTCAAAATTAACAAGTTGTCTCGAGGCCTTCTGGTAAGTTTGTTTATGAAGTATATGATATGAAATAGAGAAATCATACCTGTTTTTAAGAAAACAACTTATCATAACTGCTCACTATTCTATCCAATATATCATAGGGTCCAACGGTTATATAGCCCAATAGAACTTAAGCTTTTGTAAAATAGTCATAGTTTGCCAACTATAAGCAAACTAGCCCAAGTAAGATTAATCTAGGCTGGATTAAATTTAATCCCAACGAACTATAAAGACATAATGTAAGCTTTATGAAGGTTGGATTAAAATTAATCGATGCATGATTAAATTTAATGAAAACATGTACTCTCAATTGGCTATTTTGCTATACCTATTGACTACTTCATACCATTTTTCTTATATCGTATCGATTATCGTAACTTGCGTACACCTTGTAGGTAACCAGAGATACTCCATGACTCGCATATATACTATGAACAAAGCGAGACACAAATCAAGAGAAGACCTCGTAGGAGTCCTACCAAGTATTACAGTTGAATTAATGACGAGCAAACCTAAGGTAAGTTCGCAATGAATGGCGACACAACCCATTGGAGATTGACATTCTCGTGTATTAGCTCGAAACAAAAAACAAAACTAAGTATTTAACGACAAAAAATAATTGAGACACTCGAGGGCTATTACGGGAAACACTCATTCCGTGGATATTGCCTTTTCGAAAAATAAATAGATAAAGAGACAATTACAGGTGGTCTTGTCTCTTGTGGCTTCAAAGGACTATGAAATCCAATCATTAATTTGCACTGAGAACGACACTATGATGACACATTCCATAACTCGATATATCTATCGAAATCCAAAATCTATCACCTCCATGATTTTTCGTAGGTACGACTTCAATTCGATCGCATACCAAACAGTAACCGTGTATTTTGTCTAGGAAACGACAATTGGATTAAAGTGCGTGACATGTACTAAGCATGAAACTAAGGAATAAAGTATTATGAACCGATGAGTTGTAAGACTTTAATTGGTTTATAGACTTCAAAAGCATCTCCAATCCACTCCATAATGGAGTGAGAAGTGACGAAATAGAGTTGCATTGCATTTGCTCCAATGCAACTCTATTTCTCACTCCATTATGAAGTGGGGGAGTAGTAAAACTCAAAATATGGAGTTTTTCAATTCATTCCACTCTATTTTGGAGTGTGATTTTAATAGTATAACATTAATTTATTTAATAGCAAATTAACAACAATGCTAATTATAATTATATATGTTGTGTGTAATTATATTAATTTATCACAAAATTACATATATAATTATATTAGTTTATTCTGATTTGATATAAATAATTAATTTTGATATGTGATAGAAGAATAATAGTTACATTAATTACAAATATGTTAATTATTAAAATAAATACATGTTATATATAATGTGTGTTTATTTTATTTTTTAATACAATATTATTGGATGTAAAGTGTACGAGTTAAATAAATATGAGTTATAGTGTAATATATAAAAAGATGTTTAAACTATTATAATAATAGAATCATGATGAAGAATATGTTTTTTGATGTTAAAAATGAAATATTGAGTTAAAGATGAAATACTGTTTGATTAGATAGAAATTGTATTTTAGAGTGCTAAAAATTGTTTTTGAGTTTGAAAATGATATGAGTACTACATCACACAACAGATTTCTCACACATAATAGTGTAAAACTTAAAAAAAAAAAAAAAAAAAAAAATTTATCGGTATATATATTTCTTTTGAAACTAAAAAAATTATTAATACAAAACTCTCTCTCTCTCTGTTCTAAGTGTCTCCAATGGCGACGCCGCCGCCGTTTCTCTCATCATCGCCGCCGTGTTCATCCTCACCGTCTCTGCTATTCCTTCGCTCCAGTCTCAGTAGAACCAATCGCATCCGATTCAAATCTTCCGCCACATCCTTCTCCGTCCGCGCCTCCGCCGCAGATTCTTCAGGTGCTCTCTCTGAAATAACAGTCTAGGGTTTCGTTTCGTTCTGGCACTGAATCCACTGTGTGTGTGTTTTTTTGGAAGATTAGTTGTGACTCTTCTCGACTACGGAGCTGGAAATGTGCGTAGCGTTAGGAACGCCATTCGATACCTTGGCTTCGAAATTAAAGATGTAATCTCTCTCTCTCTCTCCATTGTTATTTGTTTCGTATGAGAAATTTCCTATATTGCATTTCACAAGTGTATTGAACTTATCAAAATATGAACTAACTTGAAAATTATGTACTTTAGTTGCAAATGAACCTAGTTTGAAAAGTTTTCTGGTTCTCAAAATTTCTGAGGATATGCATTTCGTTTATTATTCTCTTTGATTATTAATAATTCAATTGTACGTTTGAACTTTGAATATGAAGGTTAAATCTCCTCAAGACATAACCAACGCAGACCGGCTGATATTCCCTGGGGTCGGGGCTTTTGCACCAGCCATGGATGTGCTGAACAACACCGGGCAAGTCTATTTATTTATTTATTTTTATACATAGCTTTTGTTATAAATTTATAACACTTGCTTTTACTTAGTTCGGGAAGAGTATGAAAGGGCTTTATTTTTTGCAGGATGGGCGAGGCACTCCGTGCTTACATTGAGAGTGACCGGCCATTTCTAGGCATTTGCCTTGGCCTTCAGTTGCTTTTCGAGTACAGTGAAGAGAACGGACCGAGTCAGATTTCATCTTTTTTATTTATAAATCTTTTCATGGAATAAATGCAATAATGTGCTAATCTAGTGTCACTCGATTTTCTTTGAATTTTTACCATCGACGCACTTATCACAAACTCACTTGTGTTGCAGCATTAGATAGTCCTTTGCAATGAGGTAGTTTTTTGTTTAGATAAATAAGGCGAAAGAATAAGACAGCCGTATCAATAACTTTGTTGTTCGATAGTGTGTTAGGAAAATTCTCATTATTTTTATTTCTGCGTACTGAAATTTGTTAATGGTTCACAGTTAAAGGTCTTGGCTTGATACCCGGTGCGGTTGGGCGTTTCGATTCATCAAAAGGCTTCAGGGTTCCACATATCGGCTGGAACGCTTTGAAGATAAGAGAAAATTCTGAGATTTTGGATGATATTGGAAACCGCCATGTGTATTTCGTTCACTCTTACAGAGCCATACCAGTATGTTTCCCGTGTCCCTCGATTTTAATATTATTATTTTTTCTTCGAAAAATGTGCATACTATGATATTGATATTACCTTACGTGGCTTTTAGTCAGATGAAAATAAAGATTGGATTTCATCAACCTGCAACTATGGTGATGATTTTATAGCTTCGGTCAGAAAGGGGAATGTTCATGCAGTTCAGTTCCACCCGGAGAAGAGTGGAGGCAAGTGATTTCATAGCTTATTTTCTTTATATTTGTATAATTCATGAACTTTATGCAAGTGACCCATATATTCTAACATCACTTGAACTAATAGATGTTGTTAAGAGTGACCAAAAGTGGGTGAAAAGGGAAACATATTATATTATCTCAGGGAAGCCGTTGATTGAGATAGAACATAACCAAAAACTCTGAATAAATGTTTCAGATGTCGGTCTTTCTGTGCTGAAAAGATTTTTGGAACCCAAATCAATTGGAACAAAGGTAATCTCTATTCATGCTAATATACGCTTTTTTCTTCTTCTTCATATAGTCTAGTCTATGTTCAACCATCTAACACTTTAGGATGTTTATGCGAAGACAGAAGCCTATGGAAGGGAAGGCTACAAAACTAGCAAAAAGGGTAGATTTGTCTAGCCATTCAAATTTCTCTTTATTTGAAATAAATTTTCATTTTTGTTGTTTGTGTGTACTTCCCACAAAGACTATTCACTAATATATGACTTTTTTTATATTTTTTTTATTTAGGTAATTGCCTGTCTAGATGTCAGGTCCAATGACAACGGAGATCTTGTTGTCACTAAAGGAGACCAGTATGATGTAAGAGAGCAGACAAGTGAAAATGAGGTACTTAACTATACAACAATCTAACTAAAATGAGGAAACCCCTTGAATCTCATATAAATGTTAGTGTAATGTTTCCCTTCTCCATAAGATTCCAAAGCTGAAACCCAACTTCTATAGGTGAGAAACTTGGGAAAGCCTGTGGAGCTTGCCGGGCAATATTACAAAGATGGTGCCGATGAGGTATATGCTTTCAACATTTTCAGGCATTCTTCATTGCTGGAATTTTGATATTGAACCATAGAAACATTTTGCTATAAACTGTTGTTCCTTTTGTATAGGTCACTTTCCTCAACATCACCGGCTTCCGCGATTTCCCTTTGGGTGACTTGCCAATGTTGCAGGTAGCTTCTTGCAATTATCTTTTCAGCCCATTGGAAAAAATTTCTGCAACATGACTGGTTTTGTTTTACTATGTATAGGTTTTGAGATACACGTCGGAAAATGTGTTTGTACCGCTAACTGTTGGAGGAGGAATCAGAGATTTTACAGATGCTAATGGAAGGTATTTAAATGACAATATGTTGGTTCGATTTTTAAACTTATTTTGCAAGTCTGTTAACACAACTCAGTATAGATCGATGTAAGAGTGGAAATTTTTTTCCCCTTTCTTATAGGCACTATTCTAGCCTAGAAGTTGCTTCAGAATATTTTCGATCTGGGGCTGATAAGATTTCCATTGGTAGTGATGCCGTATTTGCTGCAGAAGAGTATTTAAAAACCGGAGTACGGGCATATTTTACCTTGATGATTTTGGCTTTGTTTTACAATCCGTGTTTGCTTATGTTTCTGTATCAATGTCGCTTTTCAGGTGAAATCTGGAAAGAGCAGTTTAGAGCAAATATCTAAAGTTTATGGCAATCAGGTAATTTTGCACTCGTTTTTGGAGATGGGGTACTTTTTTTATTTTTAAAATGAAATGGAAAACCTAAGAAATGCATACCTTGTGTAGCTTAGCATTGACATTCAAATAAGATTTTAATCTAAAATTATTTTATAATCATCACAAGCCTTGAAAAATGCAATTTTGACCTTAATATCTCAGGCAGTGGTTGTCAGCGTTGATCCTCGTAGAGTGTACGTCAAAGATCCTACTGATGTAGAATTTAAGACTATAAGAGTAACTAAGCCAGGTAACAGCGGCGTTATTTTCTTCTTTCTTTTGTTTATTTTCTTTAATCTTTTTGTTGTTTGTTTTGTCACACACAGCAATACAGTAAGCGAACTGAACAATTACAAAATCCGTATCTTATTATTAGTCAGCTTTTTTGTATGTTCAATTTCAGATGTGTATATCATAATGTGGGCTCAAATTTTTTTTTCTTCCCAAAATTGTTTTCAGGTCCCAATGGTGAAGAGTTTGCGTGGTATCAATGCACAGTAAGTATTCAGTACTTTCTTGAAGTAAAATAATTTCATTCTCTATAATGGCTTTTCTGTGTAAGATTCGGGTACATGTAGAAAAACCAAGCCAAGATCTGCAAATAGTTGGTATATATGATTTAATTTTACTAAAAAGGCTGTACCGAACAAGCTTAGACTGTGAACATTGTTTCAAACTATCATGAAGAATTTGTGTTGCAAGTCTTGTACTCGATTATTCTTCCGTTATTAGTAGTTTCAAGACATAAGTAAAGAATAAATGCACGATGCATATTATTTCTTGAATTTAGGAACTATAATAATGTCTATAAATGACTATTTAAATTTCGTTTTTGCAAACGTATTTAAATGGGTTATTTCTTTAGGTTAGCGGTGGACGAGAAGGTCGGCCAATTGGAGCTTATGAGCTTTCAAAAGCAGTTGAGGATCTTGGAGCCGGTGAAATCTTGCTAAACTGTATTGATTGCGACGGTGAGTATGACATACAATCCTTCTTTTCGAGACATCGATATAGTAACTACAAATAATCTTCTAAAAAACCAACAAATCTCTCTCAGGCCAAGGGACCGGGTTTGATGTGGAGTTTATAAAGCTGATATCAGATGCGGTGAGTATTCCTGTAATAGCCAGCAGTGGCGCCGGATCCGCAGAACACTTCTCGGAGGTTTTTACTAGCACGAACGCCTCTGCTGCACTCGCTGCTGGTATTTTTCACCGGAAGGAGGTAAATTCATTTACTGTCTTACAACCAAGACAAAATAAAGAGAAAAAGGAGCAAAATAATGAATAAAAAAAGTAAAAGACCTTTGTTTGAAAGTAACTTTTTTTTTTATGTGTAAATTACAGGTGCCGATTCAGGCCGTGAAAGAGCATTTGTCGAAACAAGGAATAGAAGTCAGAATATAACGTTTGCGAGCTTTTTCTTCTTGTTTTTTATCTCGATGCGTCTTCTTTTCCCTGAAAACGGGGGTTTTCAATATTTTGGACTCCAGCGAGCGGTGTTGTAGTGCAGTTTTATTTCTTTTTTTTTTTTTAATTTTTGTTTCATATTTGGTTTAAAAAATGAGACTTTTTTTTAAAACTGTTTTTTAAAAAATTTATTTTATTTTGAATTTGAACAATGATCACTGGAAATGAGATAATAATATACAATATATGGTTTCTTATAATTGGAAAAGCTTATTTGCAGACATTATATGGTTCCAAAATATCATTATTTTTTTTTTCAATACATGACACTTTCGTGATATAAACTCAAATTAGCGTAGTTTTAGTCATTTTTTTCCCTTTTGGATTTCCAATGGTTTTCACTTGAATTTGTTTTCGACGGCACTCGAGTGATATTTGATGAGGAAACGAAAACGCTTAAATTTTATTGTCGGTATGCAGCAAAACCCAGCTTTTTTTTTAAAGGACTCAAATTGCCGGTCATGCGCTCAAATTTGTTGAGAGCTACTCGTTAAATTTAACGCCTCCAACTGCGCTTCCGAGTCAGCCAAAATCTACTCATTCAACTACTCAAGCAACATGAATAATGCGCCCAAGTCAGCGAGAACTTGCTCGTTCAATGACTCGGATGCGCTAACAGCGCCCTCGACGAACCAGCAAGAATTTCAATTCAGATAACACACATTAGTCCGTGAAATTTTTGCCCTTAAATGTTTATCAATTTTTATATTTTAGCCCAAAATTATATGATTATTTAAATTTCTCTCCATGATGTTTTTTTTTCCCTTCTTTCAAATTTGCCTTTCTAACCGCAATTCATGGCTCTCCGCCACTACCTCGTATTCTAAGAGGCACCACCGAAGTCACACTGACTTGATCTTCACATTGATCGCCCGGGATTTGAGTAATCCCGACTCGAGAACGTAGATGTGCTCTATGGGAGACGAGGAAATTTATATTGTGTAGAGTCATTATTCCGTGACGCAAAGACTTTGCGTGACAAAAGTATCTGGACGTAGATTAAAAGAAAAAATTTCTACGTACGCTTCTTTTTTGTTTCAGTTCGAAAGAAGTTCTAAGTCGAAATTCATGTAGTGATTTCGTATGTTTTTTTTATTATTATCTTTTATAATTTGTATATGATACCATGAGAATCGATACCTTATTACGGAATCATATATATATAATAGAACTACAATACAAAAAATAAATAGAAAATACAATACATGGGAAACGTAATAACTTGTTATTAATCCAATATAAAGGAACGAGAGAAAAAAAACTACATTAATACAATACAACAATTCTGCAAATTATGAAATTATCGCCACATTCATCACTTGATCAACACACAACCACATTCATCACTTGATCAACACACAACCACATTCATCACTTGATCAACACACAACCACACGCAAAAAAAAGCAGTACATTACAACAAAGATTAACGACCGGAAATAAAAAAAAAAAAAAAAAAAAAAAAAACAAAACAAAACAAAACAGGTCAAGTTGATCATGTATAATCATGATCTATTATTGATCATGTATAATCATGATCTATTATTGATCATGGGAATCCCCTTAATCCACCACCAGCTCCTCCACCGCCACCTCCGAGCCCTTTCTTAATGCGTTTTTTTTCGATTAATATTTAAGGACACGTGACGTGGGCAGACTTGGTCACATATCTTGCCTTGGTGGGACCAAAGTCAGCTTTCTAGGCCTCGGGAAGCTCAAGGAAAATAGGGGTAAGCTCAAGGAATTGGTCAAAATATGCGGAATAGCCGAGAAAGAGAGAGAGAGCTTTGGGTCCTAAATTCGAAACGTCCCTCTATTAATCTACCATTCTAATGAGAGATTTGAGTGTGATATGGTGGTTGCTCGCTTCATTTCACGCCGGAAGGTTCTTCGTTGTCCATTCCTAAGAACAGAGAAAACGTGAGCTAGAGGATCGCATAGGATTTCCTCCCGGTGAGTGCTCCGACGCTAAAAAATAATCTAGGTGACATTTATGTGAGTAGAGATGGCCTTGATTCTCTTGCTTTTGATCTCAAATGTATATGAGTGAGAGAGAATGAGAGTGAGTATAAATTTTGGCATTAGTTGTAGAGCAAGAAAGGAATTGAGAGTGTGATCAAGAGAGAGTTTCTGAGAGAGAAAAAGAACAAGGGCAATCTTGTTCATCGGGGAAACACTTGAGAGACTTGTAACAAGTATTATTGCTCAATATGTGATCAAGCTTTGGGAAATGTCTTTGAGAATCTCGTTTTATACTCAAAGATAGTGGATCGCAAATAGGGTTCTCTCGTAGCCCAAACTAAGATTAGGATCACATTGATATGAACCTATGATAAAAATTCTCGCATCTTTATCCTTTACTTGATCTTGGCGCTCAATTGCTCTAGATTGCGTATCCAAGAAGTTATCTTATTGTTATGTTTGATTGTCTGATTTCGTGTGTGTCCTCGTTAATATTCCATGTCGTTTACTCTAACATACCTTATTATGGAGTCATATATAGAACTACAATATACTAGGCAAACGTAACTTTTTTATTAATCCATTAAAACGGATCGAGAGCAAAACTACATAGATATAGCACAACAATCCAGAAAATGAAATTACTATCACCATTCATCACTTGACCAACACACATGCATACGCAAAAAGCAAAGTAGTACATAACAACAAAGACTCACGACCGAAAAAAAAAATACAAAAAACATTTTAATAATTTGATCATATATGTATATGATCATCATCATGGAAATCCCCCTAATCCACCGCCAGCTCCTCCGCCAAACCCTCCACCGGCGCCGCCACCGCCACCGAGTCCGCCGCCACCGCCGCCACCAAAGCCTCCTCCTCCGCCGCCTCCGAGCCCTCCTCCGGCACCGCCACCGAACCCGGACCCGCCTCCGAATCCTCCTCCGGAGCCACCGCCGAGTCCTCCTCCGCCGCCGCCACCAAACCCGCCTCCGCCGCCTCCACCGAGTCCACCGCCGCCTCCGAGCCCTCCGCCGGACCCGCCGCCAAATCCGGCTCCCCCTCCGGCGCCGCCGCCGCCACCTAAGCCTCCGCCTCCACCGCCACCTAGACCGCCGCCGCCGCCGAACCTAGGGCGAGGAAAGAAGGTCTTCTCATCATTGAAAGACTCCTTTTTTGTCCCCAATAGCTTCCTTGCATTGGTGTTAGGGCAAATGAAAGCACCAACAACAAGCACAGAAAGAAGAACGAAAACCCTAACCCTAGAGTTAGAACTAGAACACCTCATAGTCATTGTGTTTTTAGTAGTGTATGTGATAATGTTTCTTTAGAGTTGATCTGTGTTTAGTGGAAAGGTATGCATGGGGTTTATATAAGGTTATATGATTGGTTGAGAAGCTATATAGCTCTTAAATATTCGCTCACATCTTCTCATCCATAATAAATGTATAAGATAACACAAAGAAAAATAAAACCGTGTAGACATGGTCCGATATGATTTGCTACTTAATGCAACCCTAGTTTTCCCAACTGTATCTAGATGAAGAAAAAAAAGGGAAGAGACAAAGCAAACAAAGCTACAGATATGTTCACACCTGATTCTTCTGATGGGACTTGTGTTATATTGTCCAATTTGAAAAATGTTCACGTCGCTCTTTTTTTATTTTTTATTTTTATTTTATTTTCATAATACGTATAAAACTACCCACTTGCTTTTAAAGAGAGAAAAAAGCTCTATTCCACGTCGCTGCACTAAAGTTGCATGGACTTTTTTTCCCTCTATTTTTTAGTAGCGCTTTTAAGCTAATCTGTGATTGGCTCCCTCGGGTTGACAATTTTAAGCACAGTACATGGCTATCTGCTTAGAGACATTGCTAATTGTATATATGTTCATGTATGTATTAAATACGGTATTATCTTTTCTTTTTCTCTTGATATGTGTATATGGTTTCAAAATGTTATACATATATATGACATATATATTGTTATCGGGGATACCTTGCTAAGTCAATGTAACAACTATTCCCTTCAAAATCGCGTTTAGAATAGTTAATGAGATACATTATCTTTAAAGCTGACTAGGATTAGTGGCTACGATAAATTGTAGAGTGTTGACCTGTAAAATTAGTACAACAATATCTCACGAAAATACACAGGTTTCGAGTACGAGGACTCCGAGTACCGATATGATTCAGGCAAGACTTTCTCCTAACACTGACGAATCTATTATAAGAGAGCAATGTTTACAAATGGTTTTAAGTAAAAGAAAGCAAAGAAGGCATAAAATTCTCCTCCTTCTCTTTGTCTTCGAATCTCATATTTATATGCATCTGGGGTCCCTCTCGTCACTGTGTGGTCGTGGGTTTGGACGGTTATTCTTGTGAACGTGGGATGATCAGTCCCACGTTTTTGGTAGTTTTTGGTAACTGCCATTTTCCTTTTACAGTGGTGGGCGGTTACTACGCTGACGTGCGCGTTATTAGAAGTTGAAACATGTTTTTTTTTTTTTACTAGTCTTTGACCTACGGTCTTCTCTTCTCTCCGAAGTTCTGATCGGTAGGTTTCGTTCTTATCTTATGAACGGATCGTTCATTTTCAGTGGTTAACTCTTAGATCTATTTTACCTGAGTTCGGTGCTGGATTTTGTATGCTGCTCGGGATTCCGACTATTATGCTCGGTGTTTGACCAAATTATCCCGTAAAATAGAGAATGACCATAAACTTGCTTTCTATCTTTAAGAATGCATCTTGAGACCCGACTTTACTCCAACTTATTTCGAAGGTCTTGAATTCCATGATCTATTAGTTTGGCTCAATCAAATTCTTAGATAATCAATAAATGATGATATCTAGATTGACTTGATTGTTACCTCTAATATCGTCGTGATCGATCTTTGAGAAGACTGGCCACTACTCTCGGGGCCAAGCTCGTGGACATTTTAACCGATTATAAATAATCGGTTGATTAATTTATATTTTAACCGTCTGTTTATTTAGTCAATATTAATCAAGTTGTTAATTCAAACCAGTTATTTCATATTTAAACTGTGGTTAACTAGCTACCGAGAAAACAAATAGTGAAATTAACGGATCGTTCTAAAAAATTACGGTTGAGTGGTTAAACTTTAACTGTTTTGAACGGTTGAAGTCTAAATTGGTTAAAAACATTTTTGCCCACCTTTATTCGCTATAACTAGTACTCTATGGCTAATCTTTTCACATATATGAAGTTATTTTCTCGAGAACAAAGGGCAAAGTCTCGCGTTGAGCTCTATAAACTTTCTCCCATCACCATCATCATCATCTCTCTCTCTCTCTCTCTATATATATATATATATATACACACACACACATTAGCAACGAGTTTTAATTAACCCGTCTTCTCACATACGCCACGGCCACGTCATACGGACTTGAGCGTGACTTGGAATGATCATCCGAGGTTCAGATGATCATAACTTGTTACACAAAAAATATAAAAAGAAAAAAAAAAAGAAGTCAAAATTCTTTTTTTTTTTTTTTTTTGTTGAAAGAAAGAAGTCAAAATTCTAATAGTGATTGATTATAATTTTTTATACGAGCCCATAGAATTGATATATATATACCTAATTCGGAGTAATATATATAGCCACAATTCGAGGCAAACATAACTTTTTTCTTAATTAATAATTTAACATCAAGAAACATAAGCAAGCTTAATACTAATTAATAACACATAAATAATCAAGCAAATGAAATTATCATCATCACTTGAAAATACATGCACATGCAAAGCGTAGAACATAACAAACACTCACGACCGAAAAAAAAAATACAAAAACATATTAATAATTTGATCATATATATTGTATATGATCATCATCATGGGAATCCCCCTAATCCACCGCCAGCTCCTCCACCAAACCCTCCACCGGCGCCGCCACCGCCACCGAGTCCACCGCCACCGCCGCCGCCAAAGCCTCCTCCACCGCCGCCTCCGAGCCCTCCTCCGGCACCGCCACCGAACCCGGACCCGCCTCCAAATCCTCCTCCGGAGCCACCGCCGAGTCCTCCTCCGCCGCCGCCACCAAACCCTCCTCCGCCGCCACCTCCGAGTCCACCGCCGCCTCCGAGCCCTCCGCCGGAGCCGCCGCCAAACCCGGCTCCTCCTCCGGCGCCGCCGCCGCCACCTAAGCCTCCGCCTCCACCGCCACCTAGACCGCCGCCGCCGCCGAACCTAGGGCGAGGAAAGAAAGTCTTCTCATCATTGAAAGACTCCTTTTTAGTCTCCAATAGCTTCCTTGCATTGGTGTTAGGGCAAAAGAATGCACCAACAACAAACACAGAAAGAAGAATGAAAACCCTAACCCTAGAGCTAGAACTAGAACACCTCATAGTCATTGTGTTTTTATTCCCAAGTATGTGATAATTTTTTTTTTCTTTTTCTCTCTTCCTTATTAGTAGTGAACTGTGTTAAGTGGAGAGGCATGCATGGGGTTTATATAAGGTCTTATGATTGGTTGGGAAGCTATCTAGCTCATAAATATTCTATCATATATCTTCTCATCCATAAATAAAAGTATACGATATATGAGACAAAACACAAAACAATAGACATGGTCCAATATGATTTATTACTTAATGCGTTCCTAATTTCCCAACTGTATTTAGAAGAAAAAAAAGGAGGCAAAGCAAAGAAACTATATATATATATATATATATATATATATATATATATATCCCACCTGGCTGTTCTCATGAGGCTCTTGTGTTATAGTCCAACTTGAGTTTTCAATAGAGAAAATTGTTCAGTCCATGTCGCTGCATTAAATTATTTGCATGGACTTTTTGTGTCTTTTCTCTGGCAGGGTTTTCGAGCTAATTTGCAATTGGGTTCTCTCGGGAACGTTGACTACATAATCGTATATAGTCATCTTTCTCACACTACTTTCTGGTCTACAATGTACTAATTGTATTTATGCGGTGTATAATCATTCTTATCCTATTGACATGTAGATAATGGTTTTAAAATATTAAATATATAGGGGGGTTATCTTGCCAAATCAATGTAATAACTTTCCGTCGATGTCGTTTAGAATAATTAACGGGATTCGTTATCTTAAAAGCTGAAAAGGAGTGTGCAAGGGCATGAGTTTAATCTCCAAAAATGACAAAATATTTTAGAAATGACAAAATATCTTCATTATTGAAGTTTAAAGAATATCTTTATAATTTTCAATTTGATCAATTATACACTATGTGTAAATATATGAAGGAAAACTTGTATAAAAAAAGTTCTGATTAGGAGTAATGAAATTAAATGCCACAAATCCTTTAGTCCCCGAACTTTGATAAGCTTGACAAGTTCGATAGACACAAGGGACGAAAGAGATTCTCGCGTGTAGACATAGGATAAAAACAATTCTACTGCGTAAAGTAATTACTAATTATATTATGTGGCATAAAGACTGAGCGGAAGAATTATCCGTAGCGCAAATCGGGGAATATCATAACTTTTCCAATACAGACACAAATTTCCTAAACATCTCGCATTAGAAATATTTAATGGAATATCTCACGAGCTAATAACATCCGGACAAACGTCATTGAGTTACTTAATACCAACTACATAAACTAAACTCTTCATTTTCTCGAATATTATCTTCCCTCTATCGTCTGAAAAGGAATTCGTTATTTTAGGCAAATATGAAGGCGTGAAGTAATGGCGAAATAAGAAATGCACACAAGAAACAAGCTAATATGAGAATGAAAAATAAGGTATTCTAAGATTTGTTTTTTAAAACGAGGTACCTAGGAAATTTCGACTTACACTACATTAATTGTGGGGAAAATAACACATTTATACTCTGTGTTTTAGTGAAATGTCGAGTTTAACCCTCAGTTTTCAAAAATGTCGAGTTCATACCCTCTGTTTAACTAAAATGACGAAATTATACCCTGAAATGAATAACAGCGTCACAAATCTCCCTTTCATTGATATTAACTCTTATATAAGAAAAACCGAATCAAATCTAAATCAGTACCCTAATTTCCAAATTCTCAATTTTGAAATAAAAATAGCCTTAAATTGAAATTAAATAATAAAACTCATACCGCCTAAGAAATGACTTCATTCCGTGTTCGAATTGTAACTCTAAAACTTGGATTATCTGTTCGAATATACGATTTTGATGACTATCAACTATCGATGTTTACCCCTTTGCCTCTTTCTGTGATCTTCACGATTAAGAGACTGTTGTTTATTTTTTAGTTTTTAAATAAATTACATATGTAGCGCGAATGAATAAAGATAATTGGTGTTTATATTATAAATATTATAGTCAACGTCAATGAAAAGTCAATAAAAAGAATATTTGTGACACTGTTGTCTATTTCAGGGTATAATTTCGTCATTTTAGTTAAACAGATGGTATAATTTCGTTATTTTAGTTAAACAGAGGGTATGAACTCGACATTTTTGAAAACCGAGGGTTAAACTCGACATTTCACTAAAACACAGGATATAAATGAGTTATTTTCCCTTAATTGTGACTAAGTGGGCTTTAGGGTCAGAATAATTAAATACAAATTTTAATAAATGAAATAAAGTCCATTTTATTCTCTTAAAATTCGAACGTAGTGTATTTTTTTTTTTTTTTTTTATCAACTACAATTAAATATATAAGAATAGGATGTATCAAAAATAGGTCTTTATATTTGTATCGAAGTAATCATTTCGTATCATATTTATTAAAAGTGGCCGTATTTAAAACATAGTTATATATAGTCAATGTTTCGTAAATCTTAAGTAAATAGCCTTTTTTTTATTTACACACGTAGATTGACGTAAATACTATACCATTTTATTTAAACAAAATGGCAAATCAGAAATGCCATATCATGCTTGCGGTTTACCTAAAATTTGCAAAACGTTGACTAGATAACAATCTCAAACGTTTTAGTTGACTAGTTGCACTACTACATACTGGAGATTCCATAATACAGTACTGTTGTGGAATGATTCCACAACGGTTAGGTACTGTTGTGGAATGCTCCGTTGTGCAATGATTCCACAACGGTACTCGTCCCGTTGTGGAATCTTAGGGATTCCACAACGGTACAGTACTGTTGTGGAAACTTCCATTTTCCAGAACGGGACAGTCATGTTGTGAAAAAATGGATCAATTTTTTGCACATTCGCCACGGCCACGTATGAATTTAGCCGCATCGAACTCTTCCACAACGGTACGGTTGTAGCGTTGTGGAAGAGTTCGCCGCGGCCAATGTCATACGTGACCGCGGAGGAGTTAAAATATTATGTTTCTCGTTTCTCGCCGCGGCAACATTATGTATTCGCCGCGGCTAGATCTTTCACAACGGGACGGTAGTACCGTTGTGGAAGAGTTCGCTGCGGTGAAATATATACGTGGCCGCGGCGAATATGTATTGAGTTTTTAAAAACTCTCGCCGCAGCAAGGTATATACTTTTGGCTGCGGCGAGATGAATTCCCAGGAAAATTTGCCGCGGTCAAATTGTACCTGAGAGCTATTTTTTTGTTTTCCAATTAAAAAACCTGAAAATGAAATTATATATTCAAAACCAAATATCCATTACATCCATAATATCCAAAACATATCCAAAACATTCAAAACCAAATATATATCCAAAACAAATATCTATATCCAAAATCAAACTAATATTCACATTCTATAAAAGTTTGTACGTATAACACCCACTCTTCTCGAACTTTCTCTAAGTTATCCGGTGTATATGACTTCTTCATTTGTAATTTATCTATACCAACTCCAACAATATCACGCATATAACTTAAGACATAATACCCGCATTCCGTGTTTCCGATTTATCTTGGAGCCGAGGCACTTGTGATTAAGGTTGATTGACCGTTACTTCGGGCTTCTTGATTGTGAAGCTTGAAATCCGAAAAAAAATCCTTATACGCCCAAAAAAAAAAATAGAAAACAAATATTTGTGTGAATGAAATACTTCAAATATTATGTAATTAATTTACCTTTTTATCAACTTCCTTAAATCCAATGGGATTTTATTTTTCAACGGATCGAATAACATCGCTTGATCTTTCCAAAGATCGAAGACAACAAGCATCCAATGTTCATTTACATAACGGCATCAAAACTAGTTGTTTTGATTTGCAATTTCGTACTATTTTGCCGATTTGCTTGACGCGTTCAGACAAATGGGCCTCATCGTTGTTGGTTTGGAGGTAGCAACTCAAACCCGCTTCAACAAAACACATTACTTCACTCCACTTATTTTTGTCTAATATGGATTGTAGATAACTACGAAAAACAATTATTGAATTAATTAATAAAATGAAATATTGTATATTGATATAAGAAAAAGAATATAAAAGAAATATTTACCCCATGTAAACCGTTATGCACGACGCGCCTATTTTCTCGTATCTAAGGAATTCTTTAACATCGTCAAACATCACCGGAATATGCATAAAACATAAAATTCGCCGCGGCGAGACCTTTGAATTTACACCTCTCCCACAACGGTACAATGTACCGTTGTGGAATACTTTGGCTGCAGCGAGTTGATGTCTTGGCCGCGGTGTGATCCAACAACGGGTCACTGTCCCGTTGTGGAATATCCGAGATTCTACAACGGAACACAATACCGTTGTGAAATCTATATTCTTCCACAACGGTATAGTTGTACCGTTGTGGAATCCCACAACGGATTGTACCGTTGTGGAAACATATAGATTCCACAACGGTACTGTGTTCCGTTGTGGAATATCCGTTGTGTAATCCAATATTTGTAGTAGTGTTACCTAATTTTTTGTTTTAAATTTTGGCGACATCTAACTATATCTAGCCGATATCTAAGCTTTTGAAGATTCTCGATATGATATGTGTAATATATATATTTTCTAGTTTTAAAATATGGTCCAATTTTATAAGATTCGTGAATCAAATTGTTAAAATTCATTAAATTTTGTTAAATTTGAATGATTATTTTTTTTTAATAAAGTTTTAAATTATAGAAAAAATTGTTTACTAACAAAGAGAGGGAGAAGACACATCACTTTTTAATTTTTTTTTTACATTATTGTTGACATAGAGCATTTATAGAATACATGTCATTAATTATACTTAATATTTTCAAATCAAGTCACATCTTCCTAAAGAAAAAAGATATAGAAATTGTAAGAACCCAAATATATGAACACCATTAATATCATTTGAAAACAAAATAGAATTAATATATATGTTAGGTTTTCTTATTTTGAAATATATGTATATATATAATCCATCGGTATCTTCGTCGATAACCGATATCTCCGTAAATTTTTAATTCGTACGTCGGTAGCGATATTTGAAATATCTATAAATTCTCCATTGATATTTCTATCGGTAACCGATATCTCAGTAAATAGATTATCGGTATTTAATCGATCCGTAACGGTATTTGAATTCTTCGTTTAGATAAGTTAATTTTATAGTTCAATGAAAAAATAGAATCAAAATGTTAGATATGATACCATAGAACTGATGTGCGTTTTTCAGTCATATAACCACAATATGAGGGAAACGTTAACGTACCTTTTATCAATCCAATACCAAGAAAAACGATAGAGAGCAATAATAGTATTAGCAAATAATAAATCAAGCATATGAAATTATCAAGAACTTCAAAATACATGCATATGCACACATGCACATGCAAAAGCAAAGTAGTACGTATTACAAAGAATATTATTGACTGGAAAACTAAAATACAAAAGCATTTTAATAACTTGATTATAGATGTATATATGATCATCATCATGGGAATCCCCCTAATCCACCGCCAGCTCCTCCACCAAACCCTCCACCGGCGCCGCCACCGCCACCGCCGCCGCCAAAGCCTCCTCCACCGCCGCCTCCGAGCCCTCCTCCGGCACCGCCACCGAACCCGGACCCACCTCCAAACCCTCCTCCCGAGCCACCGCCGAGTCCTCCTCCGCCGCCGCCACCAAACCCTCCTCCGCCGCCTCCTCCGAGTCCACCGCCGCCTCCGAGCCCTCCGCCGGAGCCGCCACCAAATCCGGCTCCCCCTCCGGCGCCGCCGCCGCCACCTAAGCCTCCGCCTCCACCGCCACCTAGACCACCGCCGCCGCGGAACCTAGGGCGAGGAAAGAAAGTCTTCTCATCATTGAAAGACTCTTTTTTAGTCCCCAATAGCTTCCTTGCATTGGTGTTAGGGAAAAAGAAAGCACCAACAACAAGCACAGAAAGAAGAATGAAAACCCTAACCCTAGAGATAGAACTAGAAGAGCTCATAGCCATCATATGATATTGTTTTTTTTTTTTTAGTAGTGAACTGTATTAAGTGGAGAGGTATATATATGCATGGGGTTTATATATAAGGTCTTGTGATTGGTTGAAGCTATTTGGCTCTTAAGTATTTCTATCTCACATCTTCTCATCCATAAAAGTCTGCACGCATATATAACACAAAAACAAAACAAAACTATCGCTTATATATGGCTTTCAAATATTATATATGATTTATTATTTAATGCAACCCTGATTTCCCAACCATATTAGAGGAAAAAAAGGAAGATAAAGCAAACGAAAATTGTATATATGTTCCCACCTGACTCTTCCCATGAGACTTGTGTTATATTGTCAAATTTGAAAATTTTCGTATCGCTCTTTATTTGTATATATAAAACTACCAACTTGCATTACAAATCAGAAAAAAATAGTTCTACTTCATGTCGCTACATTAAATTTGCATGGACTTTTTTTTTTCTTTCTTATGAATTGGCTTTCGAGCTAATTTGTGATTGGTTCTCTCGGCTTGACTATATCAAGCAGAGTGATCCTTCGGAATCCGGATTGTTTGATCTTTTTTTGTGTCTCCAGGCAGATACTACATTTAAATACCCAATGTCAAAATTTAAAAATTTAAGGTAAGTAAATATGAAAATAAAATTTTGTAAGATAAAAATTAAATACAAGGTTTTATGAGAAACAAAAATTCGAACTTGAAACGGCTACAAATATTATTTCGCTCTAAAATTTAATATATTTCTTACATTATTAATGTATTTTTGTAGGGATTAGTTTTAAATTTTATTAGATAAATTACAAACTAAAAGTAAAGACTACTAAAATAAATGAGAAGGGCTAAATTTTTTGGGGTGGTCACTGTCATGGTGGGGTTAGGGGTTGGTGGTCGCGGGTCGCATCAATACTACCAAAGCTCAATCTAGTTAATTTTTTTTCCTTCAAGAGTGTTTTTTTTTTTTTAGTATTACAATTTACAAATAAAACGAAGTAAATAGTCATTTAATTATTATTGGCAAATTATCATGAACCACTATAACAGAAGGCTTTTACTCGTTTGGTGCCTTAAAATATACATGGGATTGTTGATGTTAGAATACTCTTTTGTGGGAACTTTACAACATCGTGATTGATGTATAATTGTTTTTTTAAATAAAAAAAAAAAAATCCGACTATCAGCAAGACCCGTGAGTGAGAAGGGAACGAATATTAAAAACATTCGATCGGCTTAAATTCCATGCCGTATTCGAAAATATTATCCCTATATATGTTTAGTCACATGACATCAAAATATAAAGAATATCCTAGTCAAATATTCACATCTCCACATTATTAAATATTGACTGTTGGAAGAATTGTAAATAATAAGCTTTATTTACAAGTAAATGGATGATTTGTGGCTAATATTTGAGTGGGGTCCACTCATCGGAATTTGTTAATTCTTGCGTATTCTTATTCCTCGTTGCGTTGGGTATAAGATTGATTATTTATTTGCCAAAATCATTACTATAATGAATGAGAAATTGATGCTCAAAGTATGCTTAAAGAACACATTAGTCATGTGGAAATAAAGTGAATTGCAAAAGTCCCACATGGGTTGAGTAAGTGTGTTGTGGTAGTGTTTATATACCATCCTCTCTCTTTAGTGGTCAAGCAAGTGCAAGAGAGGAGAGTGTGTGTGGGTTATCTCTTAACCCCTCACGCGCGCGCCGCCGCCGAGCCGAGCCGGGCCGGGCCGGACCCGGGCCCGGGTTTCGGGTTTCGGGTTTCGGGAATGTCTCGGTCTCGAAAGTTCACTAACCTTTGTGTTATGTTGGGAATTAATTTATTCTGCATGGGATTAAAGTTAGTGAGCAGTAATGAGCATTAATGTATTAATTGGAGGTTATGGCTGAACGTTTTAGATGGTTCAAATTCGGAACCTCCTCTGCTTGCTTGGCTATAAAAGGCCTTCGAGTCTCTCATTCTGAACACATCCGAGAACACTCCTCTCTCCCTCTCTTTGAAATTGTTTTGTTTTGTAGTCTGGTGATAGGTTCTGACGCTCTGGTTCTAGTTCGCCGAAGCCGAGTTTTGTGGTGCATTGCTCGTCTTGAAGTCGTTGTATCCTGGGAGGCTTTCGCTCACGAAATCCAGCACCCGTGGGAGGGCGATAAAAGCTTCAAGGAAACCGTCAAACGGGCCTCGACCTTTCCTTGTTTTCTGTTGCTATTCCGGTTTATTTTCTTTTTAATTTCCTTGCATGTGTCTTGTAATTTTCCTATCAATATTTTATTAATATTGCTAACAATCTTGAAGCTTTTATCTTTTTTTTTAAGACAGCCTGCGAGGAAGAAAAGTTTTCCAGAATATTTTTTTTTCCCGGTTTTGGTTTATTCGTTACTAATATTCGTTGGTTTCTCTTGTAGAAAAGATGACTAACGCTAACGACACGACGAATGTGACTGGTGATGGGAGCCTCTCCGAGAATCCCTCCGTGGTGAACACCCCGACGACCATGATGTTTGGTCAAATTCCTGTGACCTTGGGTCAAGACTCGGTGGCGGCTACGGCCGGGAACGGACCTGCGGGTCTTGTCCAACCAATGGCTTCGATGGCCATGAACGGTTCAAGCGGTTCTGTGGCACGCGTGCCCGCCGTGATACCGGCCGAGAAGCCCGAGAAGTTCACGGGGTTGAACTTCAAACGTTGGCAACAAAAGATGTTGTTCTACTTGACAACGCTCGGTCTTGCACGGTTCCTGACCGAAGATCCACCGACTCCTCGTGAGGACGAAACCGATCGTGATGTGCTAATGGCGTTTAGCGCATGGAAGGATTCCGACTACTTGTGTCGGAATTCCGTGATGAATAGTCTCAACGACTCGCTGTACAATGTGTATAGCTCCAAACTCTCCTCCAAAGAGCTTTGGGAATCACTGGATCGGAAATACAAAACCGAAGACGCGGGCTCTAAGAAGTATATCGTGGGCCGCTTCCTCGATTTTCAAATGGTGGATTCAAAGACCGTGGTGAGTCAAGTCCAAGAGCTGCAACTTATCATCCACGAGATTCATGCCGAGGGAATGACCATTAGCGAGTCATTCCAAGTTGCCTCTGCCATCGAGAAACTACCCGCGGGGTGGAAGGACTTCAAAAACTATCTCAAGCACAAGCGAAAGGAGATGAGTTTTGAAGACTTGGTTGTCCGTCTCCGAATTGAAGAAGACAACCGTGGCTCCGACAAGAGGTTCAAGATCCACTCCGAGAATGCCAACGTCATTGAACATGGCGAGAGCTCGAGGGGAAAGAAACCCGCCCACAAGCTTGGGCCAAAAGGAGGGACGTTCAAGAAGAAGAAGCATCAACAAAAATTCGTTGGGAAATGCTTCAACTGTAACAAAGAAGGTCACCGTGCTACCGATTGTAGGAAGCCAAAGAAGAAGAAGGAGGCCAATGTCGTGGAGGGCGATGATGAACTCCTCGTCGCTGTGGTCTCCGAGGTGAACATGGTGGACTCGAACCCCAAGGAATGGTGGCTGGATTCTGGAGCAACCCGCCACATATGCTCTGATAGAAACTCCTTCTCCACCTTTGAGCCGATGGAAGATGGAGAGAAGTTGTTCATGGGCAACTCTGCCACCTCTGACGTCAAGGGAAAAGGCGACGTCCTTCTGAAGATGACATCTGGGAAGGAGTTAAAGCTCACGAACGTGCTCTATGTGCCCGATATAAGGAAGAATCTCATCTCTGGAACTGTGCTGTGTAACCATGGGTTTAGAATGGTTTTAGAGTCTCAAAAAGTTGTACTATCTAAGAATGGGATGTATGTGGGCAAAGGCTATATTAAGAATGGGATGTTCAAGATGAATGTAATTACCATCAAGGCAAATGAGATTAATAAGAAGAATTCTTCCGCTTATATGATTGAGTCATTTAATTTATGGCATGGTAGACTAGGTCATGTGAATTATGACGCGTTGAGAAAATTAATTAACTTGGATTGCATTCCAAAGTTTAATATTGACTCAAAACATAAATGTGAAATTTGTGTTGAAGCAAAATTAACGAGAACATCTTTCCATAATGTTGAAAGAAATAGCGAACCTCTTGACTTAATCCATACCGATTTATGTGATTTAAAGTTCATGCCAACAAGAGGGGGTAATAAATATTTTGTGACTTTTATTGACGATTGTACAAAATATTGTTATGTTTACTTGCTTAAGAGCAAAGATGAGGCAATTGAGAAATTTACCATGTTCAAATTAGAAGTTGAGAATCAACTTAATAAGAAAATTAAAAAGGTCCGAAGTGACCGAGGAGGAGAATATATTGAGCCTTTTGGGGCGTTTTGTGCACAACATGGTATTATTCACGAAGTCACTCCTCCTTATTCTCCTCAATCAAACGGAGTTGCCGAACGAAAGAATCGCACACTCAAAGAGATGATGAATGCGATGTTGTTGAGTTCTGGGTTACCCCAAGAAATGTGGGGGGAAGCAATCTTATCTGCAAATTTCCTTTTGAACAGGATACCCCGAAAGAAGGAGGATAAGTCTCCGTCTGAGTTATTTAAAGGAAAAAGACCTTCCTATAAATATTTGCGAATGTGGGGGTGCTTAGCCAAAGTAATGGCGCCTCCTCCAAAGAAAATGAAGATAGGACCAAAAACTGTAGATTGTGTCTTCATTGGATATGCACAACATAGTAACGCATATAGATTCATTGTGTATGACTCGAAAAACCCCGATATACACAAAGATTCAATTATGGAATCTAAAACTGCTTCGTTCTTTGAACACGTGTTTCCTTATAAGTCTAAGGAAGAAGTACCCAGTTCATCAAACCAATTTCTTGACGATATTGAGGAAATAACTCAAGAAAATAATGACGAGTCTGGGGACGAGACAGAGTCCGAAGGACCTAGACGAAGCAAACGAGCAAGGGTAGAAAAATCATTTGGTTCTGATTTTCTGACCTATATGCTAGAGGCTCCACCTCAAACCTACAAGGAGGCTGTAAACTCTGTTGAGGGTCATTTATGGAAAGATGCCATAAGAAGTGAGATAGATTCTATCTTGCAGAACCATACTTGGGAGTTGGTTGACCTTCCTCCTGGAAGTAAAACACTTGGTTCTAAGTGGATCTTCACGAGGAAGATGAAAGTCGATGGTACTATTGATAAGTACAAAGCAAGACTTGTAATCAAAGGGTATAGACAACAAGAAGGGTTGGACTACTTTGATACATATTCTCCCGTGACGAGAATAACATCCATAAGATTGATAATTGCATTTGCTGCATTACGAAATTTAGAAATTCATCAAATGGATGTAAAAACTGCTTTCCTTAATGGAGATCTCGAAGAAGAGATTTATATGACTCAACCCGAGGGTTGTATTGCTCGTGGACAAGAAAGGAAAGTGTGTAAATTGGTCAAGTCGCTTTATGGCCTTAAACAAGCCCCAAAGCAATGGCATGAGAAATTTGACACTGTGATGATGTCAAATGGATTCAAAATCAACGAGTGTGATAAATGTGTGTATATTAAAGTCACTAATAATGGTTATGTGATTTTATGTTTATATGTTGATGACATGCTAATTGTGGGTAGCAATAATCGCATGGTTCAGTCTACGAAAGATATCTTGAACTCAAGATTCGATATGAAAGATTTAGGACTTGCTGATGTAATTTTAGGGATCAAGATTACTCGTACGACTAATGGAATTGTCCTAGATCAATCACACTATGTTGATAAAATTCTAGACAAGTTTGGAAAGAGCGATTCTGGAGTCTCTAGAACTCCTATAGACATTAGTCAACACTTGTCTAAGAATAAAGGTGAATGCATCTCCCAAATTGAATATGCGAGAGTGATAGGCAGTCTCATGTACTTGATGAGTTGTACGAGACCTGATTTGGCCTACACTGTTAGTAGACTAGCTCGATATACGAGTAATCCAAGTGCTGAACACTGGAAAGCAATCGTGAGAGTGCTGAGGTATCTACGATTCACTCGTGATTACGGTCTACACTATACAAGATATCCTGAGGTCATTGAAGGTTACACTGATGCGAGCTGGATATCTGATATTCAAGATTCTAAAGCCACTAGTGGATATGTATTCACTCTGGGAGGTGCGGCTATATCTTGGAAATCCTCCAAACAAACTGTGATCACTAGATCCACAATGGAATCTGAGTTTGTTGCGTTGGATAAATGTGGCGAAGAAGCTGAATGGCTTAGGAATTTCGTAGAAGATATTCCTGATTGGACTAGACCCGTGCCTGCAATATGTGTATATTGTGATAACCAATCTGCTATTGGTAGAGCACACAGTGTGATGTATAATGGTAAGTCTAGACATATCCGTCGACGACATAATACCGTTAGACAACTTCTCTCATCTGGAGTCATAAGTATTGACTATGTTAGGTCCAAAGAGAACATTGCGGATCCGCTAACCAAAGGGTTAAATAGGGACCAAGTAGAGAAGACATCTAAAGGAATGGGACTGAAGCCCATGGCAAATAAAGCCAAGGCAAAGGAAACCCAACCATGATGACTGGAGATCCCAAGATCTTGGTTCAAAGGGACAACCTAATTGTCAAAGGCTAAGTGAGGTCACTGTGGGGGTAACCCCTGATCCTATTCCTATTAAAATAGTGACTCCCGTACGAGGTTAAGCTTAGAGATTTTAATGATTCTGTGAAATTGGATTGTTGAGATTCCGAATGAGTAATGCGGGATTACTCTTCATAACTGAATCACCTATGTGAGAGAGAAGTGGGGCCGCTTCAAAGGAGAATTAATTGGGCTTAGTTCTTTAGAAACTCTTGCAGAACCAGGCGAATGTTCAGGGCAAAAATGAACATAACCATGAGAACTGAATCTGTGTCAGGAAAATATCAGTGGGGGATATGTTTATCGTTTATACAAAACGACTAACAGTTCAAGGACATCGTGTCTACTGAGTAGTTAGTAAAGATGACATATCTTTCCGAGGGAAGGTTCAAAGGCTCTACCTACCTATCCTATACTGGTATTAACCGTAGAATCTATCACCACTTTGAGTCGTGTCGTGTCTTTATAATTGTCGTCTCACAATTTCATTCATGTGGGGGATTGTTGGAAGAATTGTAAATAATAAGCTTTATTTACAAGTAAATGGATGATTTGTGGCTAATATTTGAGTGGGGTCCACTCATCGGAATTTGTTAATTCTTGCGTATTCTTATTCCTCGTTGCGTTGGGTATAAGATTGATTATTTATTTGCCAAAATCATTACTATAATGAATGAGAAATTGATGCTCAAAGTATGCTTAAAGAACACATTAGTCATGTGGAAATAAAGTGAATTGCAAAAGTCCCACATGGGTTGGGTAAGTGTGTTGTGGTAGTGTTTATATACCATCCTCTCTCTTTAGTGGTCAAGCAAGTGCAAGAGAGGAGAGTGTGTGTGGGTTATCTCTTAACCCCTCACGCGCGCACACACACACACACACGCGCGCCGCCGCCGAGCCGAGCCGGGCCGGGCCGGGCCCGGCCCGGCCCGGCCCGGACCCGGGTTTCGGGAATGTCTCGGTCTCGGGCTTGGGCCTTGGGCTCTTTGGGCTTACCCTTAACTTTTTATTGCAAAGTTCACTAACCTTTGTGTTATGTTGGGAATTAATTTATTCTGCATGGGATTAAATGTCTGCATGGGATAAATGCATTACGTGTGCCTTTATTCTGGAGAATAAAGGAGACTTAATGGAGACGTTTTTGAGCGAGCTTCCAAGGCTGCTCACGTTCAAAACCTGCAGAGTTAGTGAGCAGTAATGAGCATTAATGTATTAATTGGAGGTTATGGCTGAACGTTTTAGATGGTTCAAATTCGGAACCTCCTCTGCTTGCTTGGCTATAAAAGGCCTTCGAGTCTCTCATTCTGAACACATCCGAGAACACTCCTCTCTCCCTCTCTTTGAAATTGTTTTGTTTTGTAGTCTGGTGATAGGTTCTGACGCTCTGGTTCTAGTTCGCCGAAGCCGAGTTTTGTGGTGCATTGCTCGTCTTGAAGTCGTTGTATCCTGGGAGGCTTTCGCTCACGAAATCCAACACCCGTGGGAGGGCGATAAAAGCTTCAAGGAAACCGTCAAACGGGCCTCGACCTTTCCTTGTTTTCTGTTGCTATTCCGGTTTATTTTCTTTTTAATTTCCTTGCATGTGTCTTGTAATTTTCCTATCAATATTTTATTAATATTGCTAACATTGACAAATGCAACAAATGCCAGTACTTTAAAAATACAATAAGAAAGAAAAGAAACCTAGCATGCACTAATTATTGATTTTTTTTATAAGCAATAATAGTAGTTCCGAAAATGCAAGGTTATATATATACACATAAAAATTAAAATGAATATGGCCTGCTCACATGAGTTTAAGATATATACTACTATAAATTGACCGGCTCAAATAAGTAAAATCCAGTTCTCCACATTATTAATCATCGACAATACAACGAATCCAGGTACTTTAAAAAAAAATACAGGCAAAGATTGAAAACCAACATTAACACTTAAAAGTACGCGTGGTAATTAAATAAAATAGTAGTAATCGATCGTCATAAAATGAAAAAGGTTCACACACATTTTAATCATCATCAATATATATATATATAAGAAGTGATGTTCATAGTCTATCAGCGCATCATCCTCAGGCAAAAAAAATTAGTGGATTCTAAGACCGTGGGTCCCACATATTAATTTGCCTATAATTCTCTTACGGTGATGTGCTGAATTCAGACTACGTTTATCATTTTCCTATATTTATATATATATATATATATATATATATATATATATATATATATATATCAAGGAAGTCCACCAAACCCACCAAGTCCACCGCCAGCTCCGCCACCGAACCCTCCACCGGCGCCGCTGAGACCGCCGATTCCACCGCCGCCGCCGCCACCGAATCCTCCGCCGCCGCCTCCTCCGAGCCCAGCTCCGGCGCCGCCACCGAAACCGGAGCCGCCACCGAACCCTCCTCCGGCCCCGCCTCCGCCGCCGCCGCCAAACCCGCCTCCACCGCCGCCCCCGAGCCCTCCGCCGGAGCCGCCGCCAAATCCGGCTCCGGCGCCGCCACCGCCGCCAAGACCCCCGCCGCCACCACCTCCTAGACCTCCTCCGCCGCCGCTGCCGAATCTCGGACGGGGAAAGAAGTTCTTTTGGTCGTTGAAAGAAATGTTATTAGTAGACCCTTTTTTATCATGGTCGTTGGATTTTCCATGCAACGTCCTTGCATGGATGTTATTAGGGCAAATGAAAGCGCCAATGAGGATGAGAATGAGAAGAGTGGAAACTCTAGAGCATGTCATCGTCACCGAACTGTATGTTATTATTGCTTTTTTTTTTTTCTTTCTGTTTGGTGAAGTTGAAGTGAATAGATACGGGGTTTATATAGAGATGTGAGTAAGGTCTTTTTTTAAGTACATATAAGGTGAATTAATTAGCATACGCGAGTTCGGTTGAGAACCTGCTTTTGTTACATAATGTTTATATATTATATATGATCTTTATTGTTACTATTTTCTCATCTTCTCATCCATAAAAAAAAGTTTATGATATGCACACATATGTACTATAATGTACATATTATAACTAATGTATATGTATATTTATCTGTGTGTGGACTAAGTATAATTATAAACCATGATATATATATATATATATATATATTAATATATAATGTGTGTATATATAAATAATAAATAATACGATCATGAATTCCCAACTGTCGTTTAAAAAAAAAAAAAAAAAAAATTCCCAACTGTCGTTTCGAAAAGGAGGTAAAACATGTATGTCCCACCTGATTCTTTTGACATTATTTAGCTCAATTGGGAAAGAAATGCTCAATTGCGTTTATTATTATTATTATTATTATTATTATTATTATTATTATTATTATTATTATTATTATTATTATTATTATTATTATCATTATTATTATTATTATTATTATTATTATTATATTGATCACTTCTCATGATAATAGAATATTTTTTACGGAAATTTATCTAGTTTTTCCCATGTTGATTAAAGGTTAAAGGATATTAATTAGTTGGAACACGATTTGAATTGAAACAAATTCCGGAAAATTTTCCAAACATTATTTTTTGTCATTCTGAAAATTGGCATTATTGTAACCATGCCATGTTGAAAAACATTGTATATTTCTCCCATAATTGAATATATGATAACAACAAATATAAACACACCCTAATAAACTATTGTAGTAATCTATCTGGTAAATCTTTTAAGCTGGCAAAGGTATTTGCTCAGAAAAAAGAAAAAAATAAAACACATCTCATGTGATGTGAGTGAACGGTGCGCATAGCATAATGTACTAGATCTATAGCACAAACCACATTGGAACCTATATCTAAAAATTTGAATATTCTCGTGCCTAATTTATGTATAGCGGTGACCTTTCCAGGTATATTTTAATATTCTGGAAGTATGACGAATGAGATTTAGTATGACATATATATTGGCTATTAATCGAATAAAACTGAATCCATTTAATCGGCTATAACCAGAAATTTGGCTTCCATTTTTATTTTAAAGGTTTGTCGAAAATTCGATTTAATTAAGCCTAAAATTGTATCAAAATTAAATCAAATTCATCCCGTTATATATCACTCTTTTACCTTAATTAAAGAGACGAGTGTCGCTCTGATTTAAGTATTTTTTGTGATCATTTCTTGTTTTTATTTACTTATATATTGGTATAGTGACTAATTAATGAATGGTGTTAAATGAAAAATGGATATTTTGCGAATTCTATGTTTTGATTTTGATAATTAGCTACATTGTAAAAAAAAACTATGCTATGCAAAATTCTAACATAAAATTTAATTTCTTAGTATTAGAAAAAAAGCTAGGTGCGAAAGATTCAAGTATTGTAAATATATGCAATCTTTTTTAACGCTCTAAAATGATTGTATCAAATAATAAAAATATTCTAGAAATTTAGTAAAAATATATGTAATAAAACACAAAATTGACTTTATAATAATGTGAATTTTATAATGTAAATGTATCAAAAATTGAAAAATATTTGTATCTTACATCTTCGGACGGTATACCCTCAAGCAATTCAAGAAGATTTTAATTTTTGCAATATTTTCAATATTTGACATTGTTCTTCGTCGCGGATGTGTGGCATCATGTTTCACCTTTAAGGGTATTTCGTCGAAGAATTAAAGATACACACTTAAATTTAACTTTTTAGGGGCAATTAGGTCAATAATCCAATAATCTATCATCTTTTTAAAAAATAGTCAAAGTTTCATTTTATTAATAAAATAACACATCAAGCCGAAGTAAATTAATTAACTGGTTAGGTGAATTTAATTTACTTCGGAAAATAGCTTACCAGATTGAAGTAAATTAAATTAACATAACGAGTTAATTAATTTATTTCGGTCCGGTGAGTCATTTTTTTTCAATAAAATGAAACTTTAGCTAGAATTTTAAAAGAAATTAAAGAATAGACTAGTTGCAACAATAGAGAGAACACGTCATCAAAGAGCTCCAATTCTCTGCTTTTTTTTTTATCCGAACAACAACATTGGTTTCATGGCCTTCTTAAGCATAGTATTTGGTTTCCTTGATAGCAACTCTCGAGCATCTTCCTTATATGTTTGAATATTTAAAAATGATAGAAGAAAATACATGTTGTCGCGGATGGTGAATCACGTCACTAAAAGGCTGAGTGTCGGACTAAGTGAATCTCTTTAAGATGTTTCGCGGCTCTGTCCGGGGTTGTGGAAGAAATCAATAAGCCCTTTCATATTGCCATGATAAAATAGCCCTAGAATACCTGTTTGGAATCCTTGAACAAAGAAATGGCATCAAAACAATAATAATTAAGTCCTTGACTTGATTGGATTAAGAAGTGTCCTTGTTGAAACTTTTTTTAAAATTCTAATCTTATGTACTAAAACAAAACAAAAAAATATGAGGAGAGAAGCTTAGTATTTCGTTATCCAATGCCACGAAGAACGAGAAACACATCAAAACTCTAGTACCCATCAAATCTAAAACCGAAACCAAAGTCCATACTAAATTTCAAGACTACATAAAATTTTCAAACCCGTTGAACTGTTATGAACCCGGGATCTTGATCTTGCGATTCGTCCTTTCACTACTACAAAATACCCTTTTAGAGTCGCTCAAAAAGCGAGCGACGCTCCATGCCACGTGGCCTGGCGTATTTTTTAAATATTAAAAAAAAAAGATTTCTGGAGTCGCTCAATTTTTGAGCGACTCCAGGCTGGTGTCGCTCAAAAATTGAGCGACTCCAGGTTGGCGTCGCTCAAAAATTGAGCGACTCCAGAAATTTTTTTTTTTTAATATTTAAAAAATACGCCAGGCCACGTGGCATGGGGCGTCGCTTGCTTTTTGAGCGACGGCACGTCACGTGTATCTGGCGTCGCTCAGATACCTGGCGTCGCTCAAAAAGCGAGCGACGCCCCATGCCACGTGGCCTGGCGTCGCTCAAAAAGCGAGCGACGCCAAACGTCGCTTGCTTTTTGAGCGACGCCAGGCCACGTGGCCCAATCAAATTAAAATGCATTAATTTCAATCTTTTCCACGTCAAACGAGCTCCAAAAAATAAGGTTACGCGTCGCTCAAAAATGTACCCGACGCAAATATAGCGACTTCTAATAGGTATTTTGTAGTAGTGTTTGTAGGAAGTACTCGAATTCATTGTCGTGTGTTGAATTTCGTTTTTCAGCCACTCTAATATAGAGAGAGTGCTCTCCAAATTAAAAGTTGACTGAGAAGGTAATTTTAATTAACTAAAAAGACCTATATAAAGGTAGGTCAAATTACAAGCAAAACGGGTCCAATAACCAGAAGTTAGATAGAATTTAAAGACATAATTAAAAAAAGACAAATAATTAAAACAAAATCATCTTAGATCCACTATTTCCGGACTTTCGGTGATATGACTTCCCATCGGAAGTGTAACATATGCAATAAACACAATCTAATTAATGAAAGGTTGGTTTTGTTAATTAGAAGTATTCTAGTAATATTTAGTAGACAATTTGCAATTATGTAAGCTACGACTTGAACGATTCTAGTAATATTATAGTATTCTGTGTAATTTTTCTTGTTCCTTTGCTGCAAATCTTCATCGGTGCGGTGTTGTCGTTTAGACTCAAACTTAGAGTCATAGTTGCATAAACTAGAATGAGATAGCGAAAAAAACATCATTGGTACTCTTTTTATATTACTTAGAGCTGATAACTCCATTCTTTATTTTCAATGTGGTATCTTTTCACTTATAATATTTTGCAAAAGAATCACTGTATAATAGTAACGAATTATTTAGATTGTGTGAAGAGATAGAGATAGATAATGTTGGTGTATTCTTGTAAATTGAATTCTAATTATATACAAATTTAGTAGACCCAATATGTTGAGTCCCTCCAGCTCACAATACACCCGCCCTTCAGCCTTGGCAGTGGGACGGAGCCAGAGAAGCTCACTAGGGGGGCCGCTAATTTGAAAAAAAAAATCAGGGGGACTAATTTGTAAATTTTTTGAGTAAAAACATGTAAATTTTTAAAAAAAAAAACTGACCAAAAGTGCAAGAAAAAACAATTTGAGGTGGGCTTGAGCCCACCCTCGGCCAACTGCAGCTCCGTCCTTGTGGCACGCACGCTCGACAAAGAGTCGCTCAGCACACTTGGCCTTGGACTCCAGGCATCTGCACGCTCGGCTCGAGGCCTACTCGGCGGTGATCCCTTGCGACACGCCCCAACGTATGTGTGTGAATTCGGTCTCGTAGCAATGCTCTCACTAAATCCCTCTTTGCTAAGTACTTTCTCATACCGAATGAAAGACACCAAAGCCCTCCTTGACGCCGAGCCCCCTCACTTGCCGCGGATCCGAAGCCACAGAGAACCTTGGCGTGCCTCATGTACCGTGAACCTGAGAAGCCTCCTTGCCAAAGATATCTTGTGAGCCGAAGACTTGTCGCACAAAGCTCCATGCCGTGTTTGTAGTACGCAGGGACGAAGCCGGGAATTTAGATTAGGGGGGACTAATATGTAAAAATTTTAAAATTTTAGGGTAAAAAAATGAAAAATGGATCAAAAGTGAAACAAAAAAAAATGACCGATCATATATCGGTGGTCCGCCGCACCTCAGCCAAGGACAAAGCAAAGACTCCACGCCATGCATTTAGTCCTCGGCACGTCCTCAAACACCGAGCCTCCTCACTGAGAGCCCCTAGTCGAGCCCCTCGGCCCAAGTTACCTCAAAGGCTCAAAACCTCTCAAGCCTCATAGTTTTCTAAAAGTACCTCAATTCACACAAGTATGAGGTAAGTTCTCAACTTGAGAAAACTATGTCAAAATGGTTTACGAGCTCTAAACTCTCTCTCTTTCTTTCAGACCTTACTTTTTCTCTCTGTAATCTAGGGAAGAGCTTGAAGATTTTTTTTCTTTCTTATTTTGTGTAGTTTTCAATTTTTGACATAAAGCTATTTTTTTTCTTCTAAAAATTAAAAATTAAATCTAATTTTTGATTCGTTTACATTGTACACTCAATTTGTGTTTTTCATTAGTTGAACTCTTATCCGAGTTGTGACTCAAACTCGCAACCTCAAGCTGGTCTAGATGAAAGCTACACCAATTCGATCACCCAATTTTGTGCTTTATCACATCACTTCCTAGCAAGATAACAAAAACATGTTTCCACGTGGCACCATTCTGCATGAAGATAGATTTTCCCTTCCCACTGCTCTCTCATCATCACCTCAACGTTTAAGATATTTGGGCAGCAAAATGTTATCAGCTTATCCACACCCGAAATTCGACATGAGAACATAAATTGAACTCTGATTAAAACAAGAGCCAAAGTCAAGTAACAAATGAAGTCCATTCAGCTCCTTCAACCTCTACTATTTCCTCTACCACACTCACAGCCAAATAACCACACAAAACAGCTTCCACAAATACAATCCTTCTCAAGCAACAATGGAGGAACATTGAGACTCGACAATAGGCTTTTAGAGAGTCGATGTCGCCGGACCAAGGCCGTGCACGGTGGTGGTGATCGCACACTCGTTCTCACTCTCTTCTCCACTACTGAAAAATCCCCCGAGGAAATTACGTCCTTCATCACTGTCAGGTTTCGCATTTTTTTTTCGAACCTCGAAATTTTTAACTTGCTTGAAGATAAAAATAAATAAAAAAATTCCCGGTATGCGTTACTTGCAGCATTTTGCTGTTGGGCATGTACGTCGTGACGAACTTTGTTGTGCCGGGTCTCATGACAAAGTCTTTCGAGACCGATAAAGTGAATGAGAATCAGAACGAAGATTACGATGATGATGATGATGACGACGAAAGCTGAGAAAATAGGAGTGTTCTTCAACAAGGAAACCAGAGTTCTCAGGAGAAATGAGCAACACATTTATATTAGTGTATTAAGTAATATCTAGATTTATTTATACTTGTAAGAGCAAGAACTCCTTTTGAGTCATTGTATAAAATAAAAATGAATAACAAATGAGGCTCTCATTTCTTTTCTTTTTTTTTTAGTTTAATTGCCTAACTAAGCACCCAGTTGACTTTTTTTTCTTTTGCTGAAGAATTTACACTTGCCAGCAGAACCCAATTGAAATATGTACCCAAAAAAAAAAAAAATTGTGGTGAGAGCCTAAACCATAGTCCAATCGTTTTCAAGCAAAGCAGATTTTACAACCGGAGTAGTACTCGCGGGTTTATGCGAGGGAGATATTTTCGAGAACAGCGAAGACTTTCCTTCAAAGAAGCTCGAGAACGGTTGACCGTTACGATTATTCTCGTCCTGGCTCTTCTGAACTTTCGGAGGCGTTTTTCTGAAGTGTCTGTCTTTGGCACCGAAGTTGAGGTTGAGCCGCTTAAACAGCTTCCTCGTTTCCCCGCCTGTGTTGTTGCCCGATTCGTCTGCCTGCTTTACGCATTTCAGAACTTCTTCCGGGTTTCGCAATATTCGCTCCACAGTTTCGTAAACCTATATATCAAATACGATTCAATTTACTCTCTAATTTCTCACAGTTCACACAGAAATAGGTAACAACCCAAATCAAGAAATAAGAGAAGCTGGGTTCGTATTATGATAAGAACGTTTTTGACGTTCTTCAATAAAACGATAGGAAATACAAGATAAGCATGTATTTTCACGGGACTCTCTCAAAAGCCTAAGCTTCCAAATGATTATTTCTAACATCCATTTATAGACTACATATTTCTAGTTATGTACTCCCACCCCTAAAATCTTCATATATTGATGAAAAATAAGAGTCAGTCCTCTCTTGAATTGAGCAAAAGTCTAACTAACGTTCTTTTGCCTAGACGGAGTGAGTGAAACCAAGAAACGGGACAAAAAAATATCAACCGAAAAAAGTATTTTTTTTTTTTTTATGTTGCCATACCTCACAAAGATCATCAATTTTCTCACACCAGAATCCGGACTGACACGTGGTTGAAGCATAGTCTTTGCATTCATAGAATAGCTTAGTCAAATCAGTGTTGGAGGGTAATGATGCCTCCACTATAACAAATCCCAAGCCCAGCTGAAATGTTTATGGATTTAAAAGTTGATTACTACAATACAGAACTTACACATAAGATGTCACGAGACAAATGAATTATATCATTCGTATTAAAATAAGGCTAATGAAGAACTTACTAGAGACGTAAACAACTGCTGAAACAGCTCAGTCGGTGGTATGTCCTCCAGAGTCTCTAAGATACCTTCCCTGCATAATCGATTTATCACCGAGAAACTAAAGTTTAAATAGAATCCAAATAGCGAATTTTTTATTATTATTTAAAAGAAACTAATAGATTAATATGTAAAAAGAAAATGCCCCGTCGAGAAGCCAGAATCCGAATAGTGATGAGCGGACTACATTAGTTACTTGAATGAAACTCACACTGCCAAATCTTCATCAAAGAGCGGTGCTTGTCTTACAGCTGGAACGGGTTTCGATGTTTCCCAAAATTCACGCCACAGATTACCTATTTTTTTGGGAAATTGTGCACATGTCAATGTACTTGTTTGTTAGAAACAAATCCATTTCATATAAATAGAGTAGCTTTAAAGGAATGTCTCCCTAAAACTTGTTTACCTTCTTTCTGCATCCGAGAACTTAGTTGACCTCTTGTAGACAATAGGTCGCCATCATCGAAAGGGTTTTTATTATCGTCATCAATTTCTTCGGCTTCTGTCCAATCTGGAGGAGAGTGCCACCTCACAAAATCCTCCAGAATACAGCCGGGATTTGCAGCCTAACATGCATCAATAATAATAATAATAATAATAAGGGTCCATCAGATATATAGCCTTATTTACATATATGGTTTGCTATTTAGCCAACCTATAGTAAGTTTTTGGTAGATAGCCATAAAGCATTATTTACACGTTCAAAAAGCTTAACCGTAACAACAAAAAGGAAAATAAAAATGTGTAAACACTACGTCAAGTCTGTGCTATTTACATAATATTTACTAAAGGTTGGCTAAACAGCGATTCCGAAAGTCTAAGTGGGTTAATTTCCTAATTTTTTTATAAAAAAAAAAAAACAAAACAAAAAAGAGTCTGAGTATTGGTGAGATATATATATATATATATATATATATATATATATATATATATATATATATATATATATATATATATTTAAGTGCTGAACTGAACCTTGAAAGCCTGCATATCAGAGAGAAGTTGCGAACACCCAGCGCCAACACTGTCCAAAATAGAAGAGACTGCTTAAGAACATATACTAATTTTTATAGTACAAAAGGCTATGGCATACAAACAGAAACTAGTAATATGAATAGCTACCCTTATCCTGCGAAAGTAAAACATATTTACATGAACCGAATTCAACAACAGTACTGAATAGCCACACGATTATGACAATGCAAAATGGTTACTATATCTAAAGGAAAAATGATAAGCATGATAAGTTAACAGAAAGCATAAATAAGACATGGACCTTCCTGTTCGAAGCACAAACTCCTCGTTTTCTTTTATAAGATCTTCAGTGAGCAAAGGTCCTTCCTGTAAACAGACAGAGAGAAAGCACACACATTTTTTTTAATATAAGTAGTCAAACCTGGGTTATGGATAAAATTTATTATGTTAATCAACTAAGTAGTCAAACCTGGGTCACAGGTGAGTACACAGGTTCCCCAGTTTCCAACATTGTTAGATCACTAAACGGACGATCGGCGCCTAATCGAACAATAAGCTCACCCGAATTTGTCTTTGCGTATAATACACTATTAGCCACAATTTCGTCATTTACAGCGGCTGATTCTTCAGCATTTAAACTGCTATCCTTCAATACAATGTCTAGCGACTGAGAGGCGATATCTCGGCGCCTTTTGCGAGATATGCAACAATTAATCACTTGCAGTTGTTGGTAAAGTAGACAAGAATTAAGATCCGGAATACTATCCGGAGGTATCCCAGGAATAAACTCTTCCACCGACCATAGTCTTTTTAGCTGCACCCACAAAATAATGAGGTAAAAAACTAATACATTGTGATCATAAATGAAAGTAATGCCATCTTTCTTATGTAAAAAAGAATAAGAAAAAAACTTAATTTTTTTCTTTTGGTGAATTTTTTTCATCTCAAGGATCACTTACTTCAGCCACAACTCTGCGCCAAAATAATGCCGCTTTTCTTAAGTTCTTGAAGCTCCCTATAACTTCAGCTACTTTGACAACGAGGCTTTCAGGAGGCGAACCATGAATATCTCTTGCAAAGGATGTTATCGTTGTCGCCTCTGAACCAGAGCTAGTCATCCGCTTGGGAAAATGTGTATCTGCAAAATCTTGCAGATATTACACTATATAAATCAAACGTTACAGGACTATACACAATTTAAAAAGAAACAGAAAAAAAAGATCCTTTTTTTTTCAAGTGGATGTACGGTACCTGCGTCAAAGAGAGTCCGAATCAAAGCTATAACCTTTTCGTTGCTACCGAACTCAGAAATAAGTTTGTTATCCTTGTCGCGAAGCACTAATGACTTCATTGCCGAGAGACTGAGACCTTTCTCTCTGCCAGGCGAAGAACCTCCGGATGATGCCAAGAAATCTTTCATTGACTTGTACTTCTTTCCAGCCCTACATCAAGATTCCAAATTTATAGAACACAGCACTAAGAATATTATTCACAATGATAAATATAGAACTCATGCTACATTCTTCTTTTGGGGTTTGGAACACAAACTACTTTACAAAATTACAGTAATGTACTTTCATGAAAAGCAGTCACTAAAGCATATCAAAAAATTAAATTTCTGAAGCAAATTTCAGGTTTAGCAAATTGGAGAATAGTTTGTCAAACAATTTCAAGTTACTTTTCGAAGGAAAACAAAAACAGAATTTGGATAGCATTTTAAAGGAAAATCAGTTCAAACTTACTCAACAGCTATAGCCAGTTGTTTTATCGCAGAATGTGGAGGAATAAGTCCATTGTTTGCAGCACTTAAACCTTCCACTGAGGGAATTGCCTCCACAGCCTAAACATATCAAAGTCTTATTTATCAGATGGGCAAGCATGTGAAGAATCTTACTTCTCACTCCTTTTAGGACATACTTTCATTTTTTTTCCTTCACCTTCGAAGAATGACATCATAGAGCTTTTTCCCTCGTTAAAAAATCACTTCGAAGTTCTAATAATGACAACATTATGTTTCAAGACATGCCATTTGAATTTCCTGGGTTTTCTTCCTAACCTCTCACTGAAACATCCAATACCCGAACTTGATTTCCAACTCGAATGTACCAACGGTTCTCACCTTCGTTTCGATATCATTTTTCGTATTGATCATGTACGGATTTTCTTCATAGGACGGAGCTGACATGGATGAATTATCCTTCCCAATTCCAATGCTTCTCAACCGATCGTGCCAATCTTGTTTTGTGCCTATTGGCGCCGGTCTCCACTTAAACTGCTCAAATTCAAGACAACTCACATCAGATAAATTCGTAGATTTATTACATATCTCTCTGGCGTACATAAGCTTTTCTTTGTTTGTTTTTTTTAATTATTGGTCTTAACGAAATATGTTATAAAATATTGACTTAAATTTTAGATTTGACACATTGTTAAGTAGCACCAATGTTAGATTGGCAGTTTCTATTTACATGTATATGTGACACATTTCAATTTTTCTTTAATCTCGTGAAGAATAGAAGCTGAAAAATAAAACTCCAAAAGACCATGGGATTGAAAAAAAATATTATTTAAAAAGAAAAAGAAAAAGAAAACTCCGAAATCCAACATTTCTAAATTCCACGAAGAAGTAAATTAGCTTAATCAACTACGCAACATATTCATATCCGAATCCAAATCAATCAAAAGAACAAACATAAAAACAAAGATTTTCGTGAAAAATAAAGCAAAGAGCATAAATAAGCACAAACCTTTGACTCTCCTTCGGTACTCGCAGACTCATCCTCTGATAGTTTTTCCAAATCCTTCGGTGATTGCTTATCCGAATCTTCACAAATTCAATTACCACATCAAAAATTAAAAAAAAAATAATGAAAAAAATAATGTCGGATGATCACAAGTCGCGAATAGTAAACCGAAAGTCCCAAAGCAGTGAAAAGCATGGGAAAAAAAATCTATAAAAAAGCGAAAATCGAGCGAACGAGGATTAGAGAGAGAAAGTCAGAACCTCGTAAGTCAGAGAAAACTCGCTCCGCTTTCGCTGCGGCGGAATGAAAGGCTGTCCTTGCTTTGGATACAAACGAAGAAGAAGAAGAAGAAGAAGAAATCTCCATATCCTAACGCCCGAAGAATGGTCTGGTTAAAGGCTAAAAGGCCTTTCTTCTTCACTGACGATTTGCCTATTTTGTGACGATTCGGGACGAAAATGATTGCATTTTTATGTTAGAGAAATGGCCTATTTTGCTTTTGAATATGAGAGAGAGAAAGAGAGAGATGAGCTTATTCAATTATTTTATAGGAATATTGCAAATATATCCTTCTATTTTAATATTATATTACAAGCTGCTTATCTGTTTTAAAACGTATCGTAAATTTCTCAAATTACTTATTCGTCAATAAATATCCTCAGTTTTTGCTTTTTGTTTTATTAGCATTACTTATTTTTATTACATCTACTTATGTGAATTTTATCATAGAATAAATCTTTTTATTTTCTATATATATAATGAGAGGAAATAAAACACGACAGATATGCTACGTTTAAGAAGTAATCACGCGGAGTTATATAACAATTCTATTTTCTGATAAGTGTTTCCTATGAGTTTTCACAAATAAAATATTCTTGTTATATTAAGGAGAATTATGTTTACTAGAACAGTCACGTAGTGCAGATTATATATATGTAACAAAATGTATGTTAATCTGTGATGAATATGATATGTGGCAGTGGTTCATAATCCATAATATATTTACGGTATAAAATTGATTTATGAATTTAAAAAGAACGTGAGCATAAGAATAGAGAAAGAAAAATGTAATGGAGAAAAAATAATATATCAAGGAGAAAAATATTCAAATACATTTATTCAAAAATGTATAAAACAAGGAAATGGTTCAAAGAAAAAAAATTATGTTAATGAACAAGTTATCAAGGATAGTCCCACATCGACTGAGTGTTACGATCTTAGCCTCTTTATAAGGCTTGTGGATTACTCCTCTAATTACCAAGCTTGGTTTTAGATGGAACCCCACACCTTTAAAATGGTATCAGAGCGGGGCCCATTCTCGATTGTGGGCTACCTGATCGGGCCTATACTTCACGCTTCCAGTGCCTGTGCCAATGTGTGCCTGTGCCTGTGCGCGTGAGGGGGTGTATCAAGGATAGTCCCACATCGACTGGGTGTTACGATCCTGGGCTCTTTATAAGGTTTGTGGGTTACTCCTCTAATTACCAAGCTTGGTTTTAGATGGAACCCCACACCTTTAAAATGGTATCAGAGCGGGGCCCATTCTCGATTGTGGGCTACCTGATCGGGCCTATACTTCACGCTTCCAGTGCCTGTGCCAATGTGTGCCTGTGCCTGTGCGCGTGAGGGGGTGTATCAAGGATAGTCCCACATCGACTGGGTGTTACGATCCTGGGCTCTTTATAAGGTTTGTGGGTTACTCCTCTAATTACCAAGCTTGGTTTTAGATGGAACCCCACAAACCTTATAAAGAGCCCAGGATCGTAACACCCAGTCGATGTGGGACTATCCTTGATACACAATCGAGAATGGGCCCCGCTCTGATACCATCTTAAAGGTGTGGGGTTCCATCTAAAACCAAGCTTGGTAATTAGAGGAGTAACCCACAAACCTTATAAAGAGCCCAGGATCGTAACACCCAGTCGATGTGGGACTATCCTTGATAGTCGATGTGGCTACTAATTTAAAAGCTCTCAAAATATTATTATATTTGCTATAACTAGTTCGAAATGTCATTTCTTATGGTTTCCCTAAAAATAAAAATAGATCGATTTCTTGTGAAATGCTCTTAAGTTGGAACAAACTGTTATTAATATGTTACAATTTAATAATACTTCAAAAAAATCAATTCGATTGTCTCTAAATTTTTAATATTTATAAATTAATTAAAAAAAATCAAACGTCTAGTTTTGTGAGAATGCTTATCCCTATAGGCTATAATATAATGAATAGCATAATGGTATGATTGTGTATGATTAATCATACCATTAGTTCTTCAGATCTGTTCGGGGAAAAGAGATTTAACTTGGAGTGAAAGTTGGGATTAGAGTTTATAGAAATCCTAAATGTTAATGATATGGAAACGAAAATAATATAAAAAGTACTCAAAAAAAAATATAATATAAAAATTAACAAAAATTGCATTGGAAATTGCATTAGAATTAAGAAGTGGTTCGAAAACATAAACTAACTAAAAGTTTCTTTTATATAACTAACTAAAAGTTTATTTCCTTAACTATAAACTTTCTAATATCAATGTGCTTTAAAAAATAATCAACGGCGTGGCCAATTCTAAATTGTGGTCCATATTTACTAGGTTAGGTAAGAATAATTAGTGAATGCGAACGAAACATGAAATTGGATATAATAAGCACTTGACACGGCCAATTATTGCCCAGTTGTCCATAACTAGTTCCAATTGAATGATTCTTGTTATTATACGTATGCAATTAATCAAATGACTAATTCATTGAATTCTCGGACTAAAATTACTATAATTATATGGCAAACAAAATAAAATAAAAAATGCATTGTTATAGAGAATTTTTCTTTTAAGATTTTTTATTGTTTCATGATCATTATCAGCTTATCCTACCCTATATAGTACAAGGATAAACCACAAAATTAAAAGTAAAAAATGTAAGACAATGAAGGTGCTTATTATTTTAAACAAATTTGATTCTTTTTTCTGATCCTAACGCGTTAAAAAGGATCAATACTAACATATATTGTCGATCATGGTTTATAATTGTGTGCATGAACATAATGCATAATATGCATCACCAAATGATGGATCACATCATGTATGTAGGCAATTAATTAACACAAGGAAAAAAAATATTATTGGAATTGGTTGCATGCATGATGAACGTGGAGCCCAATTTCCGTGTTACATATTATATTATAGTTTTTTTTTCTTGTAAAGTTGTAAGCCATTTAGATTGTGTTGAAATAGGGTTCCAATGGTCAATTTAATAGCAAGAAAAAGTAAAAGGGAACTAAATTCCTTCGTTGGTCCTTAAATTTATATGAAAGCGTTGTTTTGGTCCTTTTCTGTTTGTAGATGGATTGCATATTAAAATTCTAATTCGAGTTAAAATGGTACTTATTGATGTCGTTTCCGAACCTTAACAATCACGAAGAAAACAATTTTATAAAAAAACAATTTATGTCAGTTTATTTATATGTGGATCTCAGAAAGACTTTGTATAAAAAAATGTTAATTATTTATAAGAATAACAGCGAAAATTATATAGAAATATAAGCGATTTTATTGAATATGTGATCTCAAGTACACTGGTCGAGCTCTATTGGTTATGAACACAACAAGCGAGCTCAAGAATGCAATTGAGAGAGAGAGAAAGAGATATATGCAATAATAGGAAAAATAACGTTAAATCTTCTTTGAAAGAGAGGATTTATACTATGGCAAGATGTGATATCCCCGGAAACACATGCTGGCGACTTCGTCCTTCATTGCCTCTCTTTCTGTCACGTCGCTTCCTCGTTTGAAAGGATTCGGTAGAAATCATCAATTCTCCCAATTTCAAGGCGAGATCGCATCTACTGCACCGACTTCGACTTCGCTACGATCTTTGGTAATAACGCTTTGAGTTCGTAAATGGATTTGGGCCCGGTCCAAATGTTTTCTTAAATACATACAACGATAAACAACAAATAACGGCAATTAAATGTTACTTATTAAATCATTTTGTAGAAGTGGGCTTGGGCCCAATGTGAAATTATTTTTAAGGGACATGACTCTACCTCAACGAGAGTTTCTTTGTTGGTGAATAAGATTTGATATAGTAAGATCTCGGAAAGTTTTTTTTTTTTTTTTTTTTGTAGCGAGAGATTTGAAACCTCATTTATTAGTATTGAGATTGCACGTGTGTGTTTTCCCTATTTTCATCGCGCACTTGACAATTTATTAATCTTTTATAAGAGAATTGCATTTTCTTTGGCATTTGTAATCAATTTCTATGGGTGATTTAAACGAGTAATGTTCATTTTTCTTCGCTTTTTTGCTCTGTTTGTTTGATCTAATTTGAGGCTCTCAATTGTTTGATTTTTTTTTTGTTGGTGTTTGTGTATAATCTTATGAACTCCATTTAGAGGGCTCGTCATAGCTAGGTGCTTAAGCTTGTACTCCTAGAGACGTGAATGCTATATACCGGTGTATCCCTTGATAACATTTAGTAGTTTAGTATGACTAGATAAGTACCAAAACAATCCAATTAAATAAATTATTAGAAAGAAAGTAAGATGGTTCAATATGCTCACAAAAATCTTTATAACAGAATTCTCTGTGTAAAATGAGGGTAATTTGATATGATCATAATAGTCTCCAACTTTTATATTCCATATCTTCGAGCTCATGTGAATAAGTTGTGTAACAGTATATTTGCACACAACACTCCAAATTGTTGGGCTTTTAATTTTATCATCAACTCACTTGTTAATTAATCTTCTATCTATATGCTTCCACAACGATACAGTGTACCGTTGTGAAATCCCGTGTTGGAATATTAGAGAGAAAAAGTGGACAATAAAGAGTATTTATTGTCTAATAAGCTGCTGACTTTAGACAAAGGTTTGAGTGAGTTCCACTCAATGGAATTTGATAATTCTTTCGTATTATTCTTCATTGCGGAATGGGGTATAATATTGATTATAAGTTTGCCAAAATCGGAGCTAGAATGAATGAGAAATTGATGCTCAAAGTATGCTTAAAGAACAAATTTGTTATGTGTAATTGAAGTGGAGATCAAGAGTCTCACATTGGTTGGGAATGAGTGTTGTGATAGTGTTTATATATTCTCCTCTTTATTTAGTGGTCATCCAAGTGCAAGAGAGGAGAGTGTGTGTGGGTTATCTCTTAACCCCTCACGCGCGCGCACACACACGCGCGCGTGCCGTCGCCGAGCCGAGCCAGGCCGGGCCGGGCCGGGCTCGGGCTCGGGTTTCGGGAATGTCTCGAGCCTCGGGTTCCCCTTTTATTTGTATTTCACAGAGGCTCCTTAGCTTTACTGCTTCTTTTGTTTGGGAAAAAACGGACCAAGGCTTCACACCAAGTCGTCTTCACTGACATAATATGCTTAAGTAGAGTCAGGCCGTTCAGATATATGAAGAGCGTTGCCTGATGGGATTCTTAACTTTTTACTGAAAGTTTCACTTCATAAAGTTGATTAATTCCACAAATAACTTGAGTAGTAAGTGTGAGAATTATTTTATAACCGCGTGCAGTAATAATGCGGTTTGGCTGAGCATTAACTTTGACGTTTTGATTCAATAATCGTGCATTAAGTTGGACGTTGTTTTGATTCAATAACCGTGAACACACAAATTCCACTGCTCTCTCTTATCTTTCTCTCTCTCCGAAATTGTTATTTTCTTTGTAGTCGGTGCTCAGTTCTGTTACAGGTTTTGTTCGCCGGAGAAGTCCGTTCAGTGCAAACCTCTTCTCGTTTCCGCCGTTGTATCCTGGGAGGTAAATTGCTCGTCGATTCTGGCACCCACGGGAAGGGCAATATTACTTTAAGGAGACCGTCAAACGGTCATCGGCTTTTGGTTTTCTTTTGTTCTGTTTCTACTTATTTTGTTGTTGTATTTTATTTTCCTTTTTCTTTCTTATACCAAAGTTGTTTCTTTTATTCCCGTAAAATAAATAATTCCTACGAAATATTTCTAACATCGTGGACTTTTCACAATGGGACAGTGACCCGTTGTTGGATATCACCGCGGCCAAAAGTATACCTTGCTGCGGCGATAGTTTTTTAACAACTCAATACATATTCGCCGCGGTCACTATATATTTCGCCGCGGCAAACTCTTCCACAACAGTACTATCGTCCCGTTGTGGAAGATCAGGCCGTGGCGAGAAACCAGAAACAGAATATTTTAAATCCGCCACGGCCACGTATGACATTGGCCGCGGCGAACTCTTCCACAACGGTACAACCGTACTGTTGTGGAAGAGTTCACCGCGGCGAATTTGCAAAAAAATGATCCATTTTTTCACAACGGGACTGTCCCGTTGTGGAAAAATGGAGGTTTCCACGACGGTATTGTACCGTTGTGGATTCCATAAGATTCCACAATGGGACGAGTACCGTTGTGAATCATTACATAGCGGAGGATTCCACAACGGTACAGAACCGTTGTGGAGTCCCCAGTTTGTAGTAGTGAATAAAAATATGAATAATTTTATTAAATATGTGATTTCAAGTAAACTAGTCAAGCTCGATTGGTTAGGAATACAATAAGCGAGCTCAAGAATACAATAGATAAATATATATATATATGCGGTAATAGAAAAAAGAATGTTCAATCTTCTATGGAAAAGAGGATTTATACTATGGCGAGATGCGATATCCCCGGAAACACGTGCTGGCGACTTCGTCCTTCATTGCTCCTTTTTTTGCCATGTCGCTTCCTCGTTTGAATGGTCTCGGTAGAAATCATAAACTCTTCGAGTTTCAAGACGAGATCGCATCTCTTGCGTTGACTTTGATTTCGTCACGATCTTTGGTGATAACGCTCTGAGCTCGTAAATGGATTTGGGCCCGGCCCAAATGATTTCTTAAATACATATGACAATAAACAACAAATAACGACAATTAAATGTTACTTATTAATTTATTAAATCATTTTGTAGAAGTGGGTTAGGGTGTCCATTGGGCTTGGGGCCTAATGTCAAATTATTTTTAAGGGGCATAACTCTAGCTCCACATTACTTTTTTGAATTTCTTGATTGGTGAATAAGATTTGATATAGTACGATCTCGGGATTTTTTTTTTTTTTTTTGGCGAGAGACTTGAAACCTCATTTACTTGTATTGAGATTGCACATGTGTGTTTTCCCTATTTTCATCGCGCACTTGACAATTGATTAATCTTTTATAAGAGAATTGCATCTTCTTTGGCATTTATAGCCGATTCCTATGAGTAATAAATGAGTAATGTTCATTTTTCTTCGCTTTTTTTGCTCGGTTTGTTTTTATCTTCTTATTTGAGCCTCTCACTTCTCCGATTTTTTTTTGTTGGTGTTTGTGTATATTCTTATGAACTTATTTACTTGAATTGAGATTGCACGTTTGTGTTTTCCCTATTTTCATTGTGCGCTTGATGATTTATTAATCTTTTACAATAGACTTGCAGCTTCTTTGGCAATTGTAACTGATTCCTCCGGGTGATTTAAACGAGTAATGTTAATTTTTCTTCTTCTTTTTTTGCTCTGTTTGTTTTATCTAATTTGAGACTCTCGCTTCCTCAATTTTTTTTGTTGGTGTTTGTGTATATTCTTATGAACTCATTTACTTGAATTGAGATTGCACATACGTGTTTTTCCTATTTTCGTCTAGCACTTTACGATTTATTAATCTTTTATAAGAGAATTGCTTCTTCTTTGGCATTTGTAACCGATTCCTATGAGTGATTTAAACGAGTATTTATTTTTCTTCACTTTTTTTTTTTTTGCTCGTTTGTTTTATCTAATTTGAGGCTCTCACTTCCTCAATTTTTGTTGATGTTTGTGTATATTCTTATGAACTCATTTACTTGAATTGAGATTGCACATGCGTGTTTTTCCTATTTTCATTGCGCGTTTGACGATTTATTAATATTTTATAAGAGACTTGCATCTTTTTTTGACCTTGTAACCGATTTCTATGGGTGATTTAAACGAGTAATGTTCATTTTTCTTTGTTTTCTTGTTCGGTTTATCTAATTTGAGGCTCTCATTTCTTCGATTTTTTTTGTTGGTGTTTGTGTATAATCTTATGAACTCCATTTATAGGGCTCGTCATATCTAAGCTTGTTGTACTCCTAGAGACGTGAATCCTATATTCCGGTGTATCCCTCGATAACATTTAGTAGTTCAGTATGACTAGATAAGTACCAAAACAATCCAATTAAATAAATTATTAGAAAGAAAGTAAGATGGTATCAATATGCTCACAAAAATCTTTATAACAGAATTCTCTGTGTAAAATGAGGGCAGGGCCGGCCTAATACATATTGAGGCCTTAGGCGAGAACACAAAATTAGGCCTTCTTAAAAAGAGTATCAAAGAAACGATGATACATTTAAAAAAATTATAATCTTCAGCTATAATTATTATTTTATGTTCTCACGGCTCATAAAGGAAAAAAATAAGACACAAATAAAAAGATATAATTTAACTAACCACAGCTCTCTAAGAAAAAAAACCCAAAAAATTAGACTTTTAAGAAAATAAAATATAAAACATGATTTTTCTTTTGTTTCCCCAAATTTGTGGAAAAATCACAGCTCTCTTTATTTTCCAAGTTTTTGGAAAATTTCAATTCCCTACTTTTTTTTTTTCTTCAGTGGCACACACAAGCAAGGTTACCAAAAAAAAAAATATGACCTTTGAGATATGCTATTCTTTTTACACTTTCACTTCAAAATTGGCTTTGTATTTCTTGTAAACAAAGGTCCATTATTATTTATTAGTAGTATAAGTGATAGTCATCGTACACACTAGTTGAAAGTCAAATATTGGACCATCACAAGTTTTTTTTTTTTTAAGAAGCCTTCAAAAGATTATGACATATGCTATGGCCGATAGTCTTTTAATGTTTTAAAATTGGGCCTTTATTTCTGCCAAAAATTAATGGGGAATTTGCGGTTAATGTCACAACAACAACACATTATTTCATTTGTATCACAAATGAGTCTAAATTGCATTCATGTCTTATTTTTGCATATTTGTCATCTATACAATGTCTTAATTACCCTTCTATTTTATATCCAACAAGAATTCATATCCACACTCAAACCCTAATCTCTCATCAAATTCCCTCTCAAACTCTAATCTCTATAGCTTAAGCTCCGACTACCGCGCCGATCGCCGCTCCGACGAGGCCACCGCCGCCGTAACCCTCGCCGGAGCTCTCGCCAGAATCACAGATTCAGCCTTCTAGTCTATTTTTATTTTGTAAATATTTAACTGTGGTTCTACTTTCTTTTTCTAGTCTACTTTTGTTTTATAAATATTCAAATGTGCTTCTACTTTCTTCTTCTAGTCTATTTTTGTTTTGTAAATATTTAACCATGGTTCTACTTTAAGGGTATTTTGGTCTAATAATAAATAAGAGTGACTTACTTGCAACACGTTTTTTGGTGGTGACATAGATGCAATTTTGTTCATAAGAAGTGACTTTGGTGCAAATCCCCCAAAATTAATGGGGTCTTAGGCATTGGCCTAAGTTGCCTAAGGCATGGGCCGGGCCTGAATGAGGGTAATTTGATATGATCATAATAGTCTCCAACTTTTATATTCCATGTCTCCGAACTCATGTGAATAAGTTGTGTAACAGTATCTTTGCACACAACACCCCAAATTCTTGGGCTTTTAATTTTATCATCAACTCACTTGTTAATTAATCTTCTATCTATCGTTTACTAATTTATTATGTGCTCAAAAACACATCTCACATTCTATTTTCTTCTTCTAAATTAGTCGGCAAATCCGATTGCCCGACGAATTTGGAAGCCGACGACAACGATATGAAAGGCTAACAAAAAGGGAAAATATCATGAGTACCCCTCGTGTTTAATCGAAATGCGAGATTTATCCCCTCTATTTCTAGAAATATCAGACATATCCCTTCAGCTTAATATAAATGACATATTCATCCCCTAAAAAATGTTAAATTACAAATATCATCTTTTTTCGTTTATTTTTTACAAAAAAAATAATTTAAACTCCCCAAAATACCCTTAATGAAATAGTTTTTTATTTTCTATTCTATATGCAAAAAAATTAAATTAAAAAATTTCTTTATAAAAAGTTAATGATTTTTTTTATAAAGAGAGATTTTGATTTAATTTTTTTAATAAAACAGTAAATAAATATTTATTCTATTAAGGGTATTTTTGGGAGTTCAAATTTTTTTTTTGTAAAAAATAAACGAAAAGGGTGATATTTGTAATATAACATTTTTTTAGGGGAGATATATGTCATTTATATTAAACTGAAGGGATATATCTGATATTTCTATAAATAGAGGGGATAAATCTCGCATTTTGATTAAACACGGGGTATACTACAGATATTTTCCCAAAAAAAAATTAAGACAAAATTTGACAAAGAGACTGAAAAAGTCTATAGCAAAAAAAAAAAAAAAAAAAAAAAAAAAAGTGATAAATGCCATTTTTTATAAGTTACTCTTTGATATGCAGTTTTCATATCCGCTTTACTGTCGTTTTTAATATCATTCTTTGTCGTTTGATTCTGATTTTGATTGTTAAATATTGGGATACCGAGACGAGCCTACGTAATTTTTCCCGCGCTGGTTCGACACCTCTCTCTGTCCTCTCTCCTCTATCTTTCTCTCGCTTGCTCTAACAACTACAATGGAGGAAATCGACGAAACCGAAGCCGTACCTCAGGTCGAATCTCATCCATAGAAACTCTAACTTTTCTTTTTGTTTACCGGGAAATTGTAAGAAAATGGACGACGAAGCGAGGTTTTTTTTTTTTTTTTTTTTGCTGAATTCGTGAGTCGCAGAAAATTAGTGAAAACAGTAATTAGATGAAGTGACGATACTGACATGGTTTGATTTAGTTCATTTGGGGTTTTGTTTTTGCTGAATCGTAATTTACTCTTTCTGGATGCTTAAAAGATCGAGATTCTAGGAAATGAACGATATTGTGAATTTATACCTCAATTTCTTTTTTATTTTCTTGCTCGAATATCCTAAAATTACTCTATTTAAAGTGAAATCGTGTTTGGCTAGTAATTCTTCGTAAATGTTCTTTGATGTGGAATTTGGACTTTGAGCTCTTGAATTTCGAGATTCGTATGTGATTTTGCTAATTTTCGGTCGTCATTATATATGCACGTTCTCGTTCATGTAATAATATAGAAATCGATCTTCATATAGTTTTTATCTAATTTATTTCGATCTCTGTTCTTCGTTTCAATCTTTAACTGGCTTTGGAAAATAAGAACAGACGCAGTTGTGATTAATAGAAAAATAGAAGAAGATGAGTATTCATGTATATATTTTAGGAGTGATTAATGTACGCCGATGTGTTGGAATGTAAGTAAATTTATTGCGAAAGAGTGAGTAATTTGGTTGCTTGGTATTTTGCAGGTCTACATGGCATGTATTCAAAATGGCCGTCGGTGAGTTTTTCTTTCAATATAATTTGCTGTGACTGAGAAGCCAACTGAGATTTATAAATGACGCGAAAAAACGTAATGAAATTCTGCATTACCTCGAGTCTTAGAAGATAGTGGTCTGATAATATGCAGATATTATATATTCACAGCTGGAAATGGAAAGTTGCATTGATTCTTCTCCTAGAAATGATATAGCCTTATTGTGTTGTAAGGTGTTTAAAATTATGAAATCAGATGTGTCATTTTTTTTTCTTCAATTAAGAAAGGACTCTTATGTCTTCCGCGGATAAATTTCAGACCATTTTTTTCTTTTAAACCAGTGACTATCGGATCATATATAAGATTTCCCTTCTCGCTTTCAGAGTTGGAGTATCATATTATGATTCAAGTATTCGCCAACTTCATGTGTTGGAAGTTTGGGAAGATGGGAGCGCTGGATTCCCTGTAATAGATTTGAGTACGAGTTTTACGTTATTATTTAACGGTTCATCCTCTCGTCTTTAATTTTACTTTTGATGACCGTGCATTCAAATTTCTCTCTCTATTCCTGTGCATTGGCCAGTAAAGTATCAAGCTAAGCCTATGATAATTTACTCGAGCAGTAAAAGTGAAGAATCACTCTTGTCTGCTTTAGAGAGGAGCGGTATGTTTCCTGTGCCACGTGGCCAGTTTTGAATTTGAGCTTTCCAGATTGTAATCTTAGGTTTTGCAGATGGAACAAATGAAACTCCGACTGTGAAGCTCGTAAAGAGCTCTGTGTTCAGCTATGAGCAAGCTTGGCATCGGTATGTTTCAGTCAGCTGTTTGGAAAACAATTTTGAAATTACGTGAATTTATGGTATGCTGATCATTCTAATGTTCATGACAAATAGTTTCAATTTTATTCAAATGTTGCGTTATGGAAAATTGTTTTTGCACCAACGGAGTCCTTATACATGTCTTTCGTTTTTTAGAAAACTTTAGAATAGATTAATAAACTTTTAGACCCCATTTCAGCCTCCAACTTTGGAAGAGAAAATAATCAGAGTTACTAAAGTGTTCATCTATGCGAGTTTTGGGAATAATAATAAATGCTAGCTCCTATGATAAAAAAAAGTGTTACATTTTTTTAACATAACCTCTCTTATGTCGTCTATCTTTCAGATTGATATACCTCCGTGTAACTGGAATGGATGAAGGATTAAACATCAAGGAGAGGATTTGTTTTGTAAGCTGATATTACCTTCTAACCACTTTTCTCTGAGTAATTGGTCACATCATTTTGACCTTATCAACAATATCACCATTTGCTAACTATTCCTGGAATTTGTGATGAAATAATTCGAGGTCTTATTTTTCTTCAACGGCAGAAGCCTAAAATTCTGTTGTGGATAGTAGATATAAGGAGGGGTTAGTTATTAATAGATAGTTATGGGGTTAATAGGGTATTATCATAAGTTGTAATAGTGTATAAATAGAAAGGAACTACTAGGAGAAGGTATCTTGTCATTTGGTATTGCTTGTGGAAGAGAATATTTGGGAGGTTCTCTCCCGTGACTCTTTGTAATACCGCTCAAGATCAATACAATTCCATTTCCTCTTCGATAATCGTTCTCTTGACTAGCTTGTTGTGGATCAAATATCTCGGTTCATAACAAATTACCATGCTTTAAAGAGAGGCTACTGGTTGGACCACTCATGTTTCTTGTGCTCACTAACCCATGACTTTGTTTCTGTTTGAACTTTGAACTACTGCAGTTAAATTCTATGATGGACATGGGAAGTGACGTTCAAGTTCGAGCAAGTGGGGGTCTTCTCGCCATTCTAGAGAATGAGATGATTGTAGACACGCTTGAGCAAAAGGAAAGCGGGAACTCCTCGATCACAATTGATTCTGTTATCGAAGTTTCATTGTATCTTTCGTCACGGTCTTTGAAGCTTGAGTTCCTTTACTTTTGCCCGCTTAGCTTCCCTGTTCACTTTCTTCTTAGAATAAATAAGTTATTCATGCTATGCAACAGTCGGGGAATGTACTCCTTTACCATGAAAAACAGAAACAATTTTCTCAAACTTGATTCTGCAGCTCATGAGGCGTTGCAGATATTTCAAATTGACAAACATGCAAGCCATATGGGGATTGGAAGAGCAAAAGAAGGGTACCGAGTGGTCATTGGTTTTATATCTTTCTAATTTTGTTTATATAATAACTTATGTGCTGATAATTTGCGACCACAGGTTCTCTGTGTTTGGCATGATGAACAAGGTTCGTAGTGCTAAAATTCATTTTTAACCAAAGCCGTTCTTGTAGTGTGATATAATTTACTGTCTTTGTATACAGTGCGTTACACCAGCAGGGAAACGTCTACTGAGGTAAAGTTTTTCATCGAAGGGTTTTTCTGAGGCTGAAATAGGACTTAAACAAACATATTTCCTTATCTCGTGCTAGAAACTGGTTTCTAAGGCCGATACTGGACTTCAAAAATTTAAACAGCCGTCTTGACGCAGTATCCTTCAATGGTATACAATTACTCGGCTGCTTTTGTATGGGTGTGTTATGAATAAGACCATTATCTGTGTTGATATTATATATGTCTTTGTAAACTGAAGAGAAGAACTTTGTATAAAGCTCGTTGTCGTTAACAAGGTTAAGATATCGTTCTTTCTTGCTTCTGATGAGTTGATGCTTTCACTGCGTGAGGCTCTAAAGTCTGTGAAAGATATACCCCACATTCTCAGGGTACAGTTGTTTGCTTTGCATAATTCCTCGTTGATACTCTTTTTGCTTCTTACATAGTACAAGCTTACGCGTTTTTGTAATTGGCTCAGAACTTTCATTTTTGTTTCTCTTTTTTGAAGAAATTCAATTCTCCTAGCTCCATAAGTGCCATTGGTGACTGGACGGCTTTTTTAAAGGTTGGAATGTGAACAGGGGAATTTCCCATTCACTCAACCTACTGTATTATAGTATCTTATCTTTTCGTGATATACCAAATTATGATGCAATGAAGTTTCTTGTAGAGTGTTTGCTCGCTCTTGCATATTCAGAAGATATTTGAAGTTGGCATTTCTGAGAATCTACGAGAGCATGCAAGACTCTTGAGTTTGGACATTGCTGAAAAGGTGAAACATAAATATTTGAACTGCTGATACTTAATATTTTGAATCACAATATGCACTGACATAATTTTGTCTGTGTGGAATTTCTGTTTGATTTTCCTCCAGGCTAACTCTACCATAACAACCGAGCTTGCATATGTCTACGAGCTAGTTAGTTTACTTTATCCTATTTCTTAACTACTTGAGCTACGACGTTGTATTTTGTTAGGTTGTTAAACTGACACCATAACTGAGAAATCGGAAGCTTTATCTCATGCCTTTTTAATCTGTTTTTTTATTTGATCCATTCCTTAAATTTGTTCCCAAAAGTTTTGGAATCGTACGTGTAGGTGATTGGAGTTCTCGACGTTTCTAGAAGTAAACAGAAGGGGTATGAGACAATAGTAAAAGATGGTTTCTGCAACGAGGTCAGCTTGTAAAAATCCGGAATTTAGTATGAATCTTTATCATTGTAATCAACATACTACTGACTGTCTAAATTTCTTTACTGAATTTTATTTCCGGTTTTAGTGTGTATTTGTCATTGTTTAATTCTCCGATTTACTGCAACTACGCTTAATTCTGTAATTGGAGTTACTTTTAAATCACCTGCTGTGATGTAGTTGGATGAGCTCAGGCAAATATACGAGGAATTGCCTGAATTTTTAGACGAGGTAGCCTTAAAGAAATCATTTGAAATCAAAGTTCAAAGACAGGAATAAGCTTAAGTTTAGATACCTTTCAGGTGGCGTCAATGGAACTTTCGAGATTCCCTCAGTTGTGTAACGGAAAGATTCCACCGCGTATTGTTTACATAAATCAGATAGGTTTGTTCACATTCTTTGCAGCTTCATAACATTCCTGGTGTGAGTGTTGCACGTTTATGCTGTCAAAAGAATTTCTATATTTATCCTTTTGGGTTCAATCTCGTGGCACGTGAATGGACAATCAGTTTACCGGTCACAATCATAATAAACTGATTTGCTTTCATGTTTGCATGCTAATTCAATATTCAATTCCTGAGACCTTTATTTCTTTTGGTTCGTTTTGTAGGGTATTTGATGTGTATTTTTGAAGAAAAAATTGGTGATGTTACCCTGGACAAACTTGAAGATATTATTTTTGCAGTAAGCAAATATTTGTAAATTTGAGATATTTTCTCCTCTGTTTTCACAAATCTGATCATAGCTATCCAAAGCAGTTCTCAGATGTGGATGGGGAAACAACGAGGTTTTTCTATCGGACCCCTAAGACGCAAGAATTGGACAACCTACTTGGAGATATTTATCACAAAATCCTCGGTAATATTATGCTGCAAATTTTCCTTTCTTTTGCTTTCCTCTACAAAAGAATTCAATGAAATTGCTCTCAAGAATCACCGCTCTATAAAGCTTATTTGCCATCAAATGCATGCATTGTTTCATTATGGATTGACTGTAAGGCACAAAGTACCAAGTGTCCATTTTAAACTAATCCAATTTTCTCATAATTTTTCATGTTTCTTTTGTCTAACCACTTCACTGCTCAAGATATGGAGAGGGCAATAATTAGAGACTTGGTAACACATCTACAACTATTTTCAACACATCTGCTTAAGGCAGTGAACTTTACAGCCGAACTTGACTGGTGAGAACACAATTTCCCTTTTTCTCATCCCTATCCTCAATTCTCATGACTAAAAAAAAAAAAGTTTCGTTGTTCATTCCAACAGCTTTTTATCATTGGCACTCGTTGCGCGGCAGAACAATTACGTAAGGCCTACTTTAACCGTGGAAAACTTGCTGGACATACAGAATGGCAGGTCAGATCCTCGTGGCTTCTTTGCTACAATTTCATTAAATAGGATGCAATATACATTTTCTGTTTTCAGACATATTTTGCAGGAAATGACGGTGGACACATTTATTCCAAATGATACGAAGATTCACTATGATGGTGAGTGAGAAATGAAGATTCACACTTGCGTATTAAACCTTTCGAACTTGAATTTATTTAGCAAATATTTTTCAGGAAGGATAAATATCATCACTGGTCCTAACTATTCAGGAAAAAGCATCTATATAAAGCAGGTACAAAAGAGTAACATTTTTCATCACCCTTGGTGATTTCAACTGGTTCACTGATGGAATTCATCGATTACAAGTATCAAACGTTTTTTTTTCTTTTTTTTTTATATAATATATTTCAGGTAGCTTTGATTGTTTTCCTTTCTCACATTGGAAGTTACGTTCCAGCGGACGCAGCTACTGTAGGATTGACTGATAGGTTTTTTCCTTTTGTATACACACAGATCTTAAAAAAATGTACGAGTGGAAATCTATTCACAAATCTTATAATAACTCCGGCCGAAAATTGTGACAGGATATTCTGCGCAATGGGGACCAAATTTATGACTGCAGAACAATCAACATTCATGATTGATTTGCATCAAGTAGGAATGATGCTGAGGTATATGATTTTCTTCGTATAGGAAACTTGATGGTTATTAGATAGTTCTGTCACGTCTCAAATAACTTTCAGACTTGAGAAATTCATTAATATTCTAAATGGTTCTATAAAGAAGACCCTTTCTTTTACCAAACAGCAACGGAATTATTTGATAAAGAAGGCACATTATGAATGGTTGCATGATGAACTTTACAGGCAGGCAAGCTCAAGATCTTTGTGCTTGTTGGATGAGTTTGGGAAAGGCACTCTAACAGAAGGTTAGTTTCTCTCTCCCACTTTGTAAGTTTTTTTTACGGGGATTAGCACTAATAGGGGATGGTATTAGCTTCAGTAATTTCTCATCATGATTTCAGATGGTATTGGTTTGCTTGGTGGAACTATAAGCCATTTTGTCTCACAAGATGAACCGCCAAAGGTTTTGAGGCTCACATCTTTTCTATATTCATTTATATTTTTCTTGTTAAGCTTGTTTCTTATGAGTTTATGCATTACAGTTCTTTTTCCCTGTATTACTGCTGGTTTCATTTTTGCCACCTTGTAGGACTCGTGAGAAGCTCGATTCCTATACGCCTTAATCCTCCTTATAATTACTTTGTTTTAGTAGGCATGTGAGAAAATATTGAAGAAACAATCTCTGTTATTAGAGTTTAGGAAGCTATAATCTTATATTGTGTCATCGAACACCAACATTTACTCACTTTCTGAGTTATCGGCCGATGAAATATTTGGATATAAATTGACTACTTTGTATTATTTTGTAATTAAAAATAGAAGATAATTTGCAGGTTCTGGTGTGCACTCATTTGACCGAGCTATTTGACGAGCATTGTTTGCCAAAAGTATGCATCCTCGTGAATCTCTACAACAGAAGTTTGTTACCTTTTTCTATTGCTTGTTACAACATAATATATATATATATATATATATATATATATATATATATATATATATATATTATAGTCCGAGAACATCAAATTTTACACAATGAGCGTGCTGAGGCCCGACAACAGCTCTAGAGATGCCGATGAGGTCGTATTTCTATATAGGTAGACCTTTTTTTCTATAGAATTTGCTTCAATGCCAATTTTAGTTTTGTGATTTTAAGTGCATATAGTTTTCTCTATATATTTTTTTTATGTCAAGCCAATAATTACGCCGTTTCTGTTCCTCTTTTAAGCATGAAATTATCGCTTAATTCACTATTCCTTCTATTTGTTGCAGGCTAGTTCCAGGCTATGCATTACTCAGCTTCGGTGAGTTCAAACATCAGAGTCTGTACTTTCCTATTAACACTTGATCCAATGATCTTTATTTGAAAATGAATCAATAAATCGTAATATTTCGTTACACTTGTGCAGGTCTTCACTGCGCGCTCCTCGCGGGTACGCAATAACACAATGGAATCGTTTATACTTACAATATTTTTTCGTTGATTCTCTTTTTGATTTCATTGTTTATTCAACGTGGATCATAGTCTTGCCTCAATATTTCCACGATTTTTAACGACTCACAACTCCAACCGTTTTTAATCGTGGTGTAGCGAACTTGAACATTCTAGAATTATGAAGAAATTTGATATGAGAGAGACTTTTAGAACTGCATAGAAATAATGATGGATATTTTTGTGAAGTCTCTAGAGATTGGAAGAAAGACTCAGAGAAATTCCTTGTATCTTTGTATGAGTTTTTTCCTTGCCAAGAAATCACTCTTAATTATTGTGAATGAGTCTTTACTCTTTAGTATAGTAGTGTAATTTATTTTGACATAATAAAGCAATCACGCGCGAATTATATTCCAATGTACAGGTGTCCCAGAGGAAGTCATTAAGAGGGCAGCGGCGGTGTTGGAAGCTAATGGACAAAACAAGCGCATCGAGCGATTGTGCGATGATAATATAGCGGCACGAGATCAGCAATACACGGTGTTGATTCTGAAATGCCAGGCTTTGTATTAATGTGACATAAAAATTTATTTTATTTTATTTTATTCATTTTATATATGCTGAAATGATGCAGAGAGCGGTGGATAAGATGCTGAAGTTTGACGTTGCTCGGGGAGATCTTAGCCTCTTTTTCCAGGAGATATTGTCGATTTAGTCCCGAAAAGGCTTTGCTAATAAGGTGATGTGTAATTTGATGTGTATAGGAGTTTTGAGATTCAAAACCTGGATTAATTTTCTTTAGACTCTTTTGTTTTTTCATTTTTATTTAGCAGGAAAATCGTCACCTAGTTTATGTACATAATTTTTTCGTGTATTGTCTGATGCTTCACTGCATCCAATCCGATTTTTACAAGGATTTAATCATATCTAAATAAGAAGAAGAAAAAAAAAGCCACAATAGATAAAAAATTTGCCTATATGTTTAAGGAGATATATTTTTTCAATTTAGAGAACAGAACTAGGAAAGAAAGCTATAACAAAGATAAGGATAGATAAAAGAGAAAAATCAAATGAAGTAAAGAACTGAAAAACTGTTGCTTCATTATCTATTTATATGTAAAGAGTGTATAGAACATTTTGAACTTAGACAACACACACACTGACACACACCCCTATTTCTTTTTTCTTTTTTGTGACTCCCACCAAATACTTATAACGCTGCAAAAATGTAAGCATATGATGAATATGGTAAAAAAAAATATTCTACTCCTCACGAAACAAAATTATAATCTAATAAGGCAAAGACATCTTTCCTTTTTTTTTTTTCTTTTTTTTTTTTAAAGTTCAAATAGCAATGAGTTGGTTGATATTCATCGGAAATGAATAGGCACTATTTGAATCGCCGAAGATGGTGTTGACTAAGATTCTGGCCGAGGCTTCGGAAGGATGGTATCGGTCCCAAAACACGTGGTTTGCTCTGTTCGAGCAGTATGGCGTTAATGGAAGACAAGGTAAGTCTGCCTTTAATTTACCGATCCCGCAACACGCAGCTTTTACCTCTGTAAATCCTGAAATCACAAATCAGTTTAAGATTAATTTATTTTTCTGTCATACAATTAGACAACAACCTCTAAACTGTATTAATGAGCTGATACAAAAACAAAAAAAAAACATAGATAAATTGGTAAAATGAACTTCTTCCGTAACCTCTACTCTATACTTCTATAGTTTTCACCGTTAATCGTATTTATTTATAGGCTAAGATTTTACCAATTATTCTAAAACCACCCCTTAAAAGTGACGACTAGTTGTAAGGATGTTATACTTATTATGGATTTTTTTTTCTGGGGGTCAAAAGTTAATTTTAGAAACGACAACATTACTTGAAAACGACAAGTTAGTAACAACAAACATGTAACTTGGCGAGTCGTCAACAAAGGATCAGACTTTAAAGTAGAAAATAAAAGGGGACTATTTATATTTTGTAAAAGCATGGAAAGCTGGTTTATTTCAAATAATTAACAAGAAAAGAAAAAAAAAATTAAATAAAGTAGTACTACTCACCATAAGAAGCTGGATTTTGGATGAGGTTGAGCAAGACTTGATAGGTGTCGATTAAGACGAAGTTGAAACCAACGAGCTCCGATTTGAGCTGTTGCAACGTCGTTTTGATGCCAGTGTTGAACTCAACCGTCCAATGGTTCGCTTCTTCAAAGCATTCTCCCGAAGGGCTCTTCTTCCTCTCGTCCGGGCAGCAACCGATCGCTCCCACTCCCACCACCACTAGCTTCCGAGCTCCCAAATTGTACAAATTCTATTTCGTGTTTACCAAAATACTCATGAGAAAGTTAACGAAAAAAAAAGTCGCGTCGTATGTTTTTATTTTTTCACAAAGATATTCAATTTTTATAACTTATAACACATCAAATTTAGAAAATTAACAAGATTGCATGAATAAATTGAATATTTTTCATATGTAAATATACAATTTTGACTTCATGGGTCCTATTTAAAATGAAGAAAAAATGTCTTTTTTTCCAATAAAGAATAAATTGAAAATTTGTCGTATGTTATATATACAATTTTGACTTCATGGGCCCTATTTAAAAAGAAGATTTTTTTTTTTTTCAATAAAGAAACATGCATGCTTGTATCTACGTGCCTAATTTTTTCCTTAAATTTTTTGTTTCTTCTAATTGTGTGTGCGGGGTTTCAGAATCAATTCCATATAGTTACTTTTAATCTTTCTGTACTTCAATACATTTTTTGTAATTTTGTGGTCGGTGTCCTAATAATTTTGATCCTTCTTTACTTCAATATATCTTTTGTAATTTTGTTGCCCGCGTCCTAATATTTTGGAATGTTTGGTTAGTGGTGCGCTTCTTTCATAGTTATCTTATTCTCTTGATTCATTCTGTATTTTTTTTTTCCCTCAAATGAATGGAATTTTAGTTTGGACGGATTATATATCATATATGGAGCTAAGTGTGTATATACATTGCATATACGGATAATTTAATTCATATTAAAATTCGATTACTTTGACTTGTGTGAAAGAATTTGCTAACAAATTAATTTTGTATTTAGCGATAATTTAGATACTTAGTGATTTGCTTAGTGTTTTTTTTTTATATAAAATCAAGTCGTTTTATATTTTGATTTAAATGAATGATACTTTTTGAGATATTTTTTTTTAAAGAATTTTAGACATTTTTATAAGATATTTCATACAATTTATTTATTTTCGGTCGCCCTCGATTTTAATTTCCGATTCCACCCTTGCGTATGTATGTATCAAAGAATTTTTTTTTATTATTACCTTAATTTGTTGTGTAAGATGAGCAACCATTTGGTTGACAAAATCTTGTGGGGAGACTTGAGAACGGCGTTTGGAAGAGCCAAAGTAGCCAAAGAGGTCGTTGCTTCCAATAATAATAGGGAATAGCGACTTCGAGAGGTGATTTGCTGAGCCAATTGGTCCAAGTTGTTGCACAAGCTTCTCGTGCACTCGCGAATAGTACTCAACTTGTTGTGTCAAAGGAATCGATTGACGCTGAAATTATCAAATAAAAACAATAAATAAAATATTTATCATATATTTATTTATTTGTTTTGTGGAATAGCATATCAGCGGGGATAGCTCAGTTGGGAGAGCGTCAGACTGAAGATCTGAAGGTCGCGTGTTCGATCCACGCTCACCGCATCTTTTTTTTTTCTTTTTTTTGCAGTTAGAAATTTAAAAACAATAGTGTATAGAAACTAAATAAAAAAAATATTGGAAAGTATTTTATAGTGTCTAAAATATTTATCACTAAAATAGTGTAAAGTAGGGTTTAAGATAATGTGTCTAAAGTTTTTATCGTTGAAATAGTTTAATAGAACGTCTCTAAAATATTTATCACTGACATAGTCTCTTTTTATTAAATTGTAATTTACATGTTATTCAGTTAAAAAAAATACTATTTTAAAAAAGACTTAAAACAGTCACTAATTTAAAAATGTACGGTTTAAAGATATTAGTCCTGTAAATTTCCCAATTAAATACCTAAATTCTCCCTTAAAAAAAACCTGAATTCCAAACTTGCATTCTTTGTTATTCCTTTTCAAATTCTTAGAAAAGTAGTAATACACAGCCAAGAATTTTATTTTTCCTTATGCTAAAACAGAAAATCACTTGCTTAGAAGCAGTGACGAATCTAGAAAAGCTTACCACGAGGGGCAAATTTGAAGAAAAAAAATCAGAGTGGACTAATTTGAAAAAAAAATTCAAGTGGAGCTAATTTGTAAACTTTTATGGTAATTTTTTTTAAAATTAAAAAAAAATGGCTAAAAATGTAAAAAAAAAAAATAAAAAAAAAAATTGAGGGGGTCACGTGAACCCCTGGACCCCATGTGATCCGTCACTGCTTAGAAGAATGTGTAAATGATATTTTCTAAATATCATATATTATATATATATATATATATATATATAAGCTATTAAATACCTAATTTCTGAAAACTTTTAATCAATTATAGGAAAAAAAAAAGAGGGGGTTAAGTTTGGACTTACGTAAATTTCATCCGTGCCGTTGAAAATCCCAGCTCCGGCAGAGGCGAAGCTAACTCCGGCGAGAAAGGAAGAAGCGGTGTTCCTTGATTTGACAAGTGATAGATATGGTGGTGATGTTGGTAACCCTACTTTCTCAGCTGTCCATATACATCCCATTTTTTTTAATCAGTACATTATAGCATATATACTAATTTGATGATGACATGTTAACAAATTATAAAACGCACAATATCAATTAATGCATATGCAATAAAAAAAATATTCATTATATAATTTAGATATGGGTAGACCGGACGTACGCTTATATTACAGAAGCTTTGGAAAAGATTAAAAGTGAAAAGAAAAAAGTTTCTTGTTACACGTATGTATATGTATGCGAGTGACTGTTTTGTCTTTTTATAAACTTTTTTTTTTTTTTTTTGAGATGATATTTGCAGAAACAGAAGCAAACAAGAAAAGCCAGCTACAATGTATTATTAGCATGAATGAGTTGTTTTTGGATTGAGAATTTGTGGTCATCATTATTATTATTATTATCATGACTAATATTTCTATTTCCTAGCACCACTTAATTAAGGTACTTTAGTTTAATTAATTCTGCTACATATAAGGTAAAATAGAGAAAGTTTCATTGATTGATTATTTACGAGAGTGGTATCTATATATCAGTTTTATTAGTTTTAAGCTTTAACTATCAATAACTTATAATACTCTCTACAGTTTATTTGTAAATCTATTACAGAACTTTAATAAGATATAGATACCACTCTCAAAGAATTAATAAGATATATAAATTTAAAAACACAAATATATATGTGTATATATATATCACATAAATTATATATGAAATAACAATATATAGAAGATTAGTTCTCACCAAGAAAATCTGCAGCATTTTTTCCGTTACTGAACCTTCCGGTAGCTTTTCTCCCCGGAAAATCGACTCCGTTGGGATGATAATTAGCTTTCACTAGAGATAGTTTGAGAAAATTATTGTTACCAACATCCACTAGTGAGTCTCCAAATACATACACACCTGGGACAGTTTGAGCTTCTGAGAAAAAAACTACACAATTTAAGAAAAGAAAACATATCATGAAACTCATTCCCTTATTTGGCATAAAAACATTAATAATGTTACTGTAGCCCATAGGTTTTTTTCTTCTTGTTTTTCTTAATATCTCCCCAGTGAATATATATTTATGTATCTCTTGATCTCTCAGTCTAGTATATTTCGCCGAGAGACAGAGAGAGAGAGAGAGAAATAGAGTTATATGTATTTTGTGCAATGGTTCAATATATATAGACGTTGGATATATAATAAATATATAGCATGTAAATATTTAATACCGTGTGGGGTCATTATATGTATGTGGTATATATTGTATATATTAGTAGCTAGATACGGGAACTATAATGAAAGGAAAAAGAAAAGTCAAATGATCAACGTGTCGTGATTTGTTATATACATCAAGGAATGTAGCAATATATATTCGTTATTGTTTGACTGGTTTTTTTGTGGTGTATAATCTAATGTAGTCAGCTTTTTTGCCCCAACTATACCTTTAATTCGTGGTATCTAACTATTATTCTTATTTTTGGCGTGAATTGTAATACATTTGATAGATTAATCTTCTTCATAATTAGATCAATTAGTACGTGAAAAGCACTTTAGCGCGCTAGTCTGTATAAACACTTTTAAGCTATATATTAGTTTTTTTGTTTTTTTACATGATATGTTAAGTAGTTTTTTAGAGATGCTTTCAATGTTTTAACTATTAAATAATACTTTATCAAAACTAACTATAGTAGGTTTCTTTTCAATTCTCTTAATAGACTTCGAATAATCTTCAAGAAGCTCATGCATAAATTGGAAGACCTTACTTATGTTGAAGAAAGCTCAGGCCTTGTCATCGTGACATATTGCAGAGCACCTAACTACTACACTCCTGTATAAGCTAGGATCATCAAACACAAGACTCTCGAAGTTGAGAAATTTATGCCGGAGATCGAAAACATGTGTAACCAATGTTATGAATGCTAATATCTCTACCATCTCCCATGTGCACTTGGTCGGTTCCCTGAAACTCTGACTTTGTGGTCAAATTTCCAATATAAGTTGTGATGGGTTGGTAGCTCCTGAGTCCGGGCACCACTCGTTATCTTCTGACATACACCAACTTGGGTCTTGAAAGCTTTGATCACTCGCAGCCATTGCATAGCCTCCATATTGAAAGAACTCATCACCCTGATACCCTATATCAGGATAATGAGATGACATTGTTGCACCTTCTTGACCTTGGCATAGGTATTCCACGTTGCCTTGCACTAGAGCTCCGCCTTGTAGTTGACTAGGACCATCCCATGAGTGATCAAATCTATAGTAGCACTGAGTTGCTATAGATCTTGCCACATAATTGGCATTGCAACATGTTATTTTTCCAGAACGCTTTGTCATTTGTTGACTGGTTTGTACGTTCTCTTCCTCGTTCCTGGGAATTGCCTATGTTGGTGTAGCCTCCTCGACCTGAATTATTGTTGTAGACCTAGTTCGATTGGCTTTGGCGCTGATTCTTATTGAAGTTCCCCTAGGAATTATTATAGTTGTTGTTGTACAGCCTTCTAGACTGTTGATTAGACCTCGCAAGACTGGCCATTGAAAAGAGGCCAAGATTCTCGTTGTCGTTATGCTTTCTCTCCAGCATTGCTTCATGATTGAGAAAAAGCGACTTGATATCTGAGACTGTGTAGGGCTTAGTGTGGAGATTGATTGATGTAACGAACATCTCATATTCTTCAAGAAGACCATTGAGTACTACGTAGGTGTGCTCTTTCTTCATTGTCTCGTGGTACTTTGCGTCATGTAACACCAACTTGTCTCGTGATACTCTGCTTCTTTCCGTTTTGTAATGCCAACTTGTATTGTGATACTTTCGCTTGAACCTAATATCCAAAGAATAGCTCTAATGTTGACAACAATTGAGTTGTTGTTTTACAGTTCAAAAACCTAGAAACGAGACTATCAGTCATTAAGGTAAACAGCCAAGAAAAAATCAATTGATCTTGCTGCTCCTAATCCAAGAACTCAGGATTGACGTTGTCGGCGAGCTCATCTTCACGTGTTGCGTACTTTATTGGCGGGTGAAACGTTGCGGAAACGTAATTATGGAGTTGATGTCATTTGATTGGCAAGAGGACTTGCTTTCTCCATGAGAGAAAGTTATCCTGATCGAGCTTCGTCGCAATCCAATGCAAGAATGAGATTGGTATTGCAGATCGAAACATCGTCAAAGTTTCGACTGAAGTTGCACCTAAAAATGATCGAGAAAAGGTTGGGGGATAAACCTACTCTGATATCATGTTATGATTTGAGTATGAACCAAACATAGAAAATAGAATAGGGAGAATGAAGACTATAATATTCAATCAACAAAATCTTCATTAAACTTAACAATATTAACTAACTTTTATTTATACTATAAGAGTTCTAACAAACTCTTAAAACTATATTACAAAGAATGTCATTGCGGCTTAAAGGCAAACACCTTCCGTGGGTGCTGAGTTGGCATTAACACATGCCACCTCAGCTTCTCAACTAACAATAGTAAAGAAAAATTAGTCGAACTAAGCCACCTAAAACGTTGAAATTGTAATCTAGCCAACGTTTCGTCCAAATTTTCAGTCTAGCAAAAAATGATGACGTGTCTTAATTATGTAAGATGTTAATTTTTATAATATCATCTACTAGAATTTGCTTACAAAACTTGTAGTTCACGTTTGATCAACCAAAATTTTCGAAGTTAATACACGTGTATATATTTAGAATTTTAAAAAAAAATTCTATATTTGGCAAAGTTTGTTATTGAGCGTTTATTTCTTTCTAATTTTTTTGTTAATCTCCGCTGCTTTGTTAATTTCTGTTAACTATGGTAAATTTACATATGTGCAGGTAGAGCCGATCAATGCCCACCGGTTTGAAGTTGTCGATGGTGTTATCAATTGATATTTCTTTCCTTTCCTTTAACACGCATTTAATACGGTGTTATTCACAAGCTGATCAAATTTTCAATGCGAATTTTCGAAGTTAATACACGTGTATATATTTAGAATTTTTAAAAAAATTCTATATTTGGCAAAGTTGGTTATTGAGCGTTTATTTCTTTCTAATTTTTTGTTAATCTCCGCTGCTTTGTTAATTTCAGTTAATTTTCGTTTATTTTACGCACGATAAACTACGGCTGGCTGAAACGTTGGCTAGTATTTGGTTTCTATGATGTATGTTACATAAGGGTATTTTCGATATTTTCTAACCGTTTATTTATATAAATGGCTAGATTATAAAATTTACCAAACATTGGCTACATTCTTAAAACCATGTTTGAAATTGGTTACGTTGCTAGATTACCCAATAGTAAATGTGTAGTCATATTAAAATTAATTTATGGAGTAACAACCTTCCATTTGGTTTTAAAAATAGATTTCTATTGATTGAAGATGAGTTACTTTAATTTGGCATTTACTATTAAATAAAATAAAAATGAATACTTCAGTTAGAGATCTCGTCTTAAAAGTTAAAACATAAACTCTCCGTAATAAAATAGGATCTCCCACTTTGTATATTAATAAGTTCTTTTATTATTCTTTTTAATATGCATGCATGTTTTTCCGATCCAGCTATTCGTTCCCTGAAAAATCAACCGTCCCATACTCTATCCACTATCAAGTGTTTCTGTTTATTTTCCCTTCTTTTTAACACCTATAAGTTAACGAAAAGCAAAAGGTAAATTGATTATTACAGGTTGTTGCATTTATTTAATATCTTTTTAACAGCTTACCCTATATTCTATTTATGCAATATGCACATGGCTGGCTGGCTAGCATTTTATTTTACATATTTTATTACTTTAATCATGGAAGCAACTTATCACATCCATATATTCAAGAAGAGATTAAAAAAAAAAACAAAAAAAAAAAACAAAAGTCACATCTTACCAAACTCTATATACATATTGGACTATATTGTGTATGAAGTTCAAAATAAATCAACATATCTTGAAACTAGCCTATACCCTCTTAAGTGAGAATACATAGGGAATGCCACGCAAAAATCCAATCTAGTTATGGTTCTACATAATTGGTCGGCTCTATTGGCTTATCCATGCTTACCAAAATAACATATTTTTACAAAAATAGTAAAATAAAAATATATTGCCTTTAAATTAGGGAATTCGTTTCAAACAAATTTATATTGAAACCTATGGCTCTGCCGAATTTTCAATTATTTCTTATAAAATTCATTATCGAACATGGGGAATGAATTAGCAGGGCCGGCCCAAACTCACCGGGGGCTCTAGGCGATTCAATATTTTGGGACCCTATAATACTAATAAAAATTTAAATTTTTAGGGTAAAATATGTAAATTTTTAGAAAACGGGTCAAAAGTGTAAATTTTTAGGGTAAAAAATGTAAATTTTCTTAAAAATAGGCAAAAAGTATAAATTTTTTGGGGTCCATCCACATGTGGGGCCCTAGGCCTGGGTCTAGCCCGCCTTAGCCCAAGGCCGGCAGTGTGAATTAGTAAGCATAGGAATAAATGTATTGTTTGTTAAGAATCTCACACGAGAATTAACAAATATTTACAAGGTAATAGGTTAATGTTATGATTATTAATTAAATTTGAGGTGTATATATATATATATATGATACCATCGGAGTTTAATAAGTTCAAACGGACATTCGATCCGATCTTTGAAATTCGATTCAAGATAAATAAATGCAAAGAGAGTGATCGTCTTGATGATACATATTCGAAATTTTACAATGAAAAAAATAAAAATTAACAATTGATTATAAAAATTATGAGTAACTCATCTAATCTAATGTCAATTAGTTTGAGATGGAATATCGTGATAGTTTACATGGTATTAGAGCTAACAAGTCCATACGAATATCCAATCTATTCTTTGGCATATTCGGTCCAAGATTAAATGAATGCAAAGTATTTATAAAATTATAAGATCTCATTACTAATTAAGTTTAAGTTGGAGTTGCCTCATGTTATTTACCTGCTTGATCTGGAGTTGGTTGTCTAAATAAACACGACAACTGCAATGTGAAAAGGAAAAGGAAAAATAAATAAATAAATAAAATCTAGTGTACGTGTATATGTGTATCGAAGAGTGTGGGTCTGAATTAGTGTGAATAGATAAAGATATTAGTCACCGCCAAAAAAAAAAAAAAAAAAAAAAAAAAAAAAAAAAAAACACTCTTTTTGTCGTTTTTAATCAAAATTCAAGTGTGGTGTAGCATTGTGATTATCATGAATTTTCGGTACGTTAATATAACTTGGAGCCAATTTCTTTGGAAGAAATAATTTTAAAATTTTGTTTATATATGATTAAGTCAAAATGACAAGGACATACAGAAGCAAAACGAAAAAAATTAATTGCTGACAATTTGAGTACAGACCACGTCGTGAAGTTAAAATCACACTGAGATACCGACAGTTTGAGTAATGTGTGAACATTATATTATGTTTTCTTTGAATTTAAAAAAAAAAAAAAAAAAACTTATCTCCAATCAGAGACATATGGAAGTCAAGTCTTTTCCGGCCGGAATACATTTAGTTTTTATTATTATTATTATTATCCCAAGCACTAACTCTAGTTCTTTCTACTTCTATTGAAATTTATTTACATCACTTCAGAATTTCCTAGGAAATTTCAGCACAATATTATTGATACGTATAATATAACTTACGTAGTTTACATACTTTAATTACTAAAACGTTATTTGTACAATATACATAATTTTTTAGATAACCATGAGATTGAAACTGGATCGATTCGGTTTGGTATTGATCATTTTCATATTTGAATCCGAATTTTCAAAAATTGGGTCGTTTTCATATTCGATTGCCAAAGAGGACTTGCTTTCTCTATTTTCATATTTGGCCATTTTCAGATTGGATTCAAAGATTGGTTTTGGCCATTTTGGTTTCAGTCCAAAAACGAAATCCGATTATCCGAATATTTAGTTAGCCGATTTCAAAATTCGATTATGTAGTTCTTTAAAATCCGAATCCATTTTCAAAAACATGTATAGAAATGGATTATCCAATTCTTAAAATCCATAATCCTTTTGAAACTAGTATTTAAATCCATACCCGATTCTAAAACTATTACAATGATCAAAATCCGAGTAAAAATGAGTCATACGATCCTAGTGTGATTATTTAATTTTTTTAAAAATAAAAAATAATCGGTTAAATATCTGATAATCAATTTTTTTGCAAAATTAAAAACCGATATTTGGTCCATTCATACGAATCCAAATTTCAATTATATGATGTGGCACCGAATTTTTATTTTGGATCGTTTCGGTTATCTGTTTTATCTGATTTTTGCTCTTTTTTTTTACGGCCTAGATAATCGTACGCTCTAAGACAAACGTGATACTGAGATTACAACTAAACCGACCAATTCCCCACCATCCAAAGCCCGGACCTAAGCCAAAACAAGCACACAAAGCCCAAAAAAACTAAGGCAGTGATGGTTGCCAAAAAAAAAAAACAGTTACCAAAAAGACATTCAAAAACCTAGCTATTTATAAAAGAAACCATCTTAATACCTAAGAAGGCCTCATAATACACCGAAGAAACGGAACACCACAGGCTGCGATAGGTACGATTGGCTGAGCACCTTGGCTCCGACCCGTTACAATGAAAAAAAAATTGATAAATTTAATGGCCTAATAAACTATTTTCTTTCTAATTCCTTGGAAAATGACAAAATTAAAAATAGTCAATAACTATAAATAAATAAAATTAAAAAAATATTAGTACTAAATAGTTAGTAGATGGCTAATTTAGTTGGTAAATATACTCCTAGTTTTTAAATAATAAGTAGATGAGATCGAGTCACCATAAAAGCAAAAATGATATATAAATTAATAAACATATTAGTATCTTGTACTTATAGTTATACATTATAGTTTGTTGCATAATAAGTAGGCAGTCTCAAAAGAAAGAACAACAAACAAAGGTAGGCAGCTAATTAAGGCTAAATTAGGGTCGGCAAAGTACATAGAATGATAGAAACGACATCTTTTAATATTAAACGACAATGAGTTTCTTGACGTTTATAGGAAATGAGTATTGTGAAGGACCATCAAACATGTAATTCACAAAGACCTTATGAGTTGCTTCTGTGGGATGGCTTTGATCCCAGAAAAGATGGTCGTTTCTGTTCGAGCAATACGTCGAAAAAGGAAGGCAAGGTCCGCCGGCTTTTAGCTTTCCTAAGCCGCAACACGCAGCTTTTACCTCTAAAAATCCTGAAAATTTAATCAATCAAATTACTATGAATAAATTTAGTCTATTGTAATCGTCTCCATCACCATTATGGAAATGCTATAGAAATTTAAAAATAAAAAATAAAAACAAAAATAAAAAGTCTTTATAATCATAACCAATAAAGAAAAAAAAAATATAATAATTTTTTTCAAGTCTTCTTTTCAAGTTTCTTCTTCTTCTTTTTTTCCTTTTGTTTCTAGAAGTGCTAGTTTGTCAAATAGTAAGAGGTAAAAATTAGTCAAGTAGTAGAAATGCTAGAAGTGCTAGTTAGGCTCCTTTTTTTTTAGCCGTATCTATTGGTTAAAGTTAAACCAATAGATACGGCTAAAAAAAAATTGACTTTATGGTCATAAATATATTATTACTAATTTTGTATCCTATTTGATTTGAGAAAATACCATAAGCATCCGGGTTTTGAATGACATTTAGCATGGCACCATAGCCATCAAAGTAGGAATAATTTATGCCATTTAGCTCGGATTTTAAATTTCTCAACATGGACTTGAGGGCTTCATTGTACATGATCGCGCATCGATTCACGTTTTCATCGCATCGTTCTCCTTCGAGCTTACTTCTAATCGCTGGAATACATCCAATTACTCCGACTCCGACGATCACAAACTTACGAGCACCAAAATTATACAAACGCTGCAATATTACATAATGTCGTCGAAATTACTCAAGCGAGGTCGTTTTATAAACATTTCTGATAATATCTCAATTCTATCATTCTTATTTAGAATATACATGTTTTTATAGTTTTTCATGTTGTCTATAGTTTTATTTGACTTTTTTTAACTATTTAGTTTCATTTAATTTTTTTTATTAGTTGTTTACAAATTCATTGGAAACAGCGTCAAAAATCTAAAAAATTAAAAAATAGATATTCAATAAATTAACATCTTGAAATAAATAATTTGTGGAATCTCCCCTAAATTTATTAAATTTCCAAACTTTTCACGACAAATATTTCTATCTCGCAGAATCTAATTATACGACGTGAAAAATGAATAAAACAAAAACAAAAAAACATAGACTTTGTCCAGTAAAACTTATTTATTGAAGTGTTACTACAATGACGTGACAAAATAAAATATAAATAGGTATAATTATGTTGATACATATAAAATAGTGTAAATTTGTTACCTTAAATTGTCCCTCAAGTGTTTTAGCCATCAAATCCATGTATTGCGTCGGAGAGCTTTTATTGCGCAAATCATCAGACCTAAAGTACCCAAAGATGTCATTACTTCCGGTCACGATTAGGAAGAGAGATTTCGAGAAATGGTTATACGCCCCGGACGATCCTAACTTCTCGGTCACGGCGTTATTCACGGCTATAAAGTTGTCCACTTGTTTTGTAAAAGATATCACCTAAGGTTTAGAGAAAAAAAAATCAATGTAAATTTTTGAATTACAAAAATGACATTCTTTTTTATTTTTTAATTAAAATTACTTACAAATCTTTTATTTGTCTCATCCATAATTCCAGAGCCTCCAGAAGCAAAATTTACACCTTTTAGTAGTATTTCATTGCTTTTACTCAAATTGGATTGCATTGATAGATATGGTAGTGAATAAGGTAGACCAACTTTCTCAGCTGCCCAAAAAAATATCATGGCCATAAATGTTATTTTTTCTTGATTAGGAACACAATTCATAAAGCAAGATTATTTCGGAATATTGGCGATTAAATTTATAAATATATTCCGGGAAAAGTAATTAAGAAATATGGTTGTCCCATTATGATATTTTTGTTTTGAGTATGTAGTACATAATAGCAAAACTCATTAATTATATGAATCTACCAACTGACACTGCGTTTAAGTTACAGTTAGATATGGCTACTTAATTATTCATCGTCCATCTAAACTTTGAATGTCATACATATTTAGTACTATTTTTTTTTTGGACAAAGTAGGAAACTTAAAATAAAACAATTAACAATATAATAGAGGTTTGTAAGTAAACATTGATACGGATTACGGAATCTTAAACTACAAAAAGTATTCATTTTTCTTATCTTCCGGCTAACTTAGTACTGTAGATCATATACAATGTATGTGTAATGTGTTAAATGTATACACTATTGGTTTGATCTATTCTCTTTCAGATTTCAGCTATATGATTAAAAACAACTTTTATTTTTAACTTTTTAAATTGGTTAAATGAAATAGTAGATTAATTTTAATTAAAAATAATAAAAATTAACGGTATATATATATAATTGATAAAAAAACAGCTAATCTAGGTTAACATTGCTAAATGCAAATGTAGTGAAAAGTTAACAATTTTACATAAATCACAAGTACGGATAGATTAACATTTTTTTTTCATACACAATGAACTCAACTGAATATTCCTAAAAAAATCAACAGAAAAAAACAATGGTACTATTGAAACAAAGGGGGTAAGAAAAACTTACAGAGAAGATCAACAGCATTCTTGCCATTACAAAACCTACCAGTTGACTTCTTGGCGGGAAAGTCAATTCCATTGTGAGGGAAATTAGCTTTGATAATGGAAAATGTGAGGTGATTATTGTTTCCCACATCAGCTAGAGAATCTCCAAACACATACATGCCCGGAACTAGTTGGCCGTTATTCGGCAGCGATGAAGAAGATCCAATCAAATTAAGAGAGAAGAAGAGAGATAATATAAAACTCACCACTAGAACAATATCTTTGTTCTTTTCAGCCATTTTTGAAAGAAGAAGAAAAAAAACACTCAAAACTTTAGATACTTGTTGTCAAGTATTGCATATAAATTCAGAGGTGGTGAATATTGGAGTGATGAGAATTGAATGTGTGAGGTTATACGGTTGAGAACAAGTGTACAAATTAATTATTTGTGGGTCCAACGAATTAATTAAAGAGAGATACATGTAGTAAATGATGGTGTCTTATCAGGGGGATTAAACCCAAATCAGTTTAATCTCTTAATATAAGTTGATGCACAAATGTCATATGCTAGATATTTTAATAATATGTTTTACATCAGTTTATCTTTTGTTTTTTACTATCAATTCTTCCATTATGTAGAATCATATGGTTTGCGTACATGTCAAGGCATACCTTGTAATCACTTGGAAACGCCAAGTCTTATCATTTGCTGTATATTTGTGAGATTGAAGAAAAAAATCTGGGAGAAAAAAACGGAGAAAAACTAGCTCGGGGCTTGGTGTTTAGTAAACAGTTTTTTCAGTTATTACTCGTTGGTTGTACAGGTTTGGGGTCTAGCGGCTATCTAGCCATATGAAACATTAGAAATTTTGAAATATCCAACGTTTCGTTAATTTTTTGCAAATAGCCACGTAAATCTATTTACGCTATCAAAATAATAAAAAACGCAGAGTAAATTTCTAGTAAATATGACTATTTACGAAATATTTACAATAGTTTTTGGCTATTTACGAAAAATTTACAAAACTTTGACTAAAGCACAAACGCTTATGTTTATTTGACTTATATCGCTAAATTTTTGTTTCTTTTTTTTGTTACTATTTGGAAACCAAAATTTCCCTCCAAAGATCAGATTTTTAATTCTTGTTTCTTTTGTGTGTGCGTGAGCGTAGTCCACATAAAAGTATTGCTACGAGACTTCTTTTGATAATAAAATTTACACTAAAAAAAAATCTTAAAATCCATGTCCAAAAATTTCAGAATTGCATGTAAACATGTACAGTATAGTTATAATACAGTGAGAAAAAAAATTCTAATTTACTTGCGGTTTTACTAAAGCACATCGCATCAATTCAGTGTGGAAAGCGAAAAAGGTTAGAGATAATGTAGCAATGCAGTTCTATCAAATGTGTCAGTTAGCTCGCAATTTACGGTTAAGTATCTCCTTCAACAATTTCTTGAACCGATCTTTGGTGAAACCACCGTGAGGTAGTATTCGAAACTCACTACAGAGAGCAAACACTCGGAAAGGATCTAGGCTCTTGAGAATCTCCGGATCTCTATCATAATCCTATGATTAAGAATTAAATCATGTTCTTTTTAATATGTGTAGCACTACAAACAGATTTATCAAAGTCACAGCACTTTCGATATTAAATCTTTCAATAGTGTTAAGAGAGTCACCTTTTCTGTTACGACAACAATGGGCTTCGAACCGAATTTTTTCTCCAGATGTACAAGTCGCTCTTTGACCATTTTCATATCCTGGATTGGAAAGAGAAACTGTCAGAAAAATGTGAAGAACGTCATAACATCAAGCTCAATGTCACACGTGACAGGAAGAAGATTTGTGTACCGTGGATTGAAACATGTGGTGATCGCTGAACTCGAGTTTATCTACAAAAACCGATCTCAGCTGCAACAAGTTATGTATAGGTCATATGAGAGAGAGAGAGAGAGCAAATATCAGAGACATCCCTTGTGATTTAGCAAATGCTACGTCCACCACTTCTGTCATAACGTCGATCTCAATTTTTCATTGCGTTTCCATATAATGTTTTTACAATCTCATCCTTAAGTTCCAAATATTGTTTCGACTATAGTTTTTTAAAGACTAAATCACTCTCTATTTTAACATTTTAAGGTTCATATAAATATATAAAAGATCTCCCCGGAATCACACAGACTTATTAAGTATATATACATATATAATTTGGTGCATATTTCTATATGATGGTAATTTAGTCTTTTTATCGTTAATCAAGTGAAACGTCAACAAAATTTGAGCCGAGTGGGTAATAATGATATTTTATGAAAATTCAGACGATGTTTGTGATGACTTGATAACAGAACACAAGGGATGTTTATGATATTTTCCCAAGATAAAATAAAGGAAGCAAAAGACAACGAAAACAAACCCATTTACCTTTTTCATTCCCAGCACAAACGCCTTAGCAGAACCAATCGCAGAGACACATAACACGACAGAGTTACACAATGCTTCCAAGGGCTCCTTGGAGACGGGATTTCTCACGTCGAAGAAATACGACGGAGCCATTCTAGTGAGGAAAATCGGTATAGATTCTTTGATTCCGCGGATCACTGATTCAATGTATTCGAGACTTTGCTCCGAGATCTGTGATTTTGCAGGGTATATGTGAAAAAAAAACCCCGGAACGTGAAGACAAATATAAGGAAGAAAAAAAAAAGATTCGATCTTTCTCAAGTTTGAATAATACCAAATCGGCGTGATGAATTGCGACAATATCCGCTCGCCTAAGCACGCTCAAAGGCTCTCTTAATGGCCCACGAGGGACTAAACGACCATTTCCCCACAGCGTTAACCCATTTACCATAACAATCTCGATTTCTCTTTCCAAGCTCCAGTGCTATCGTATTAAACATAATCATACAATGATCATTAAAAAAAGATACAATATCACTCTATGATCGTTCGTACCTGCATTCCATCATCTAAGATAGCAGCGCCGACTTTTTCCGAGCAAAGACAGCGCGGATGCATCGAACCATCGACAGAGATTCTTTCCATGAACGAACTTCGATCGAGATGACCGTATTTTTCAATGAAAGACAAAGCAGTACTTTCCCTATTTATGCCGACTCCGATCTTCACGGGTCTTCCTACGAGTCTTCTTTGAAGCATTCTAGCTTCGTCCCCGCCCGCATAACCCTGTGGAAAAACCGGGAAGTTCTTCTTCGATAAAAGATTTTAATTATGACGATGATGAAACATTTTTTCAAATTAAAGACCGAAACAATAAAGAAAAATAAATACCCTACTGAGAATGAGAGGTGAAATTCCCAGATCAGCTAGCCAGAGAGCTATGAATTCAACCATGGGAGTCTTCCCATTGCCTCCCCAAGTCAAATTCCCAACACTAATCACCGGCACCGGTAACCTATAAATTCAATTAGGTTGATCAAACTACAGCTATGTTTTAACGGATTACTTGACGATTAAGTAACAACCCCAAAACCCTAGAAATCAGGAAAAAGTTTCGATTTCGAATTAGAACTACATTTGGCTTCATTACTATGCGATTTGAGCAAACTGATTGACAAATATGAGGTTTTTAAGGGAAAAGCCACTTGAAAAAAGACAATGAAGATCTGGGATTTTATCCAAACAGAACTATCATAAGTCAAATTCGCAACACTGATCACTGGCACCGGTAAGCTTAAAATTCAATTAAGTTGATTAATACATGAAGTTGATCACTAATCATCTGCAATGATATCTTTATATTGATTGCTCCACGTTTGAGTAACAGCTTATAAACCCTAGAAATTGGGAAATGTGTCGATTTCGAGTTCGAATTACGTCAAGCTTCACTACTATGCAAATTGAGCAAGGTGGTTCACGAATTGAGGTTTTTGTGAAAAGACAATGTAGCTCTGGCCTTAATCAGAACAGAAAGTTTGGTATCGGAGGTAAGAAAAAGGTCGGACCTGTGGCGGGAAAGGAGGCCGGAGCAGTAGAGAGCGCGGCGGAGAGAAATAGCGACGCCGTAGAGACCGGAGGCGAGAGAGAGGATCGGGACCAGTGAGCGGCGAGGGAGAGAGAGCTTAGCGTAGTCGCGAGCGTAGGCGATTTCGATCACCGCTTTTCTTAGTCTCTCCATTGAAAGGGAAACGAATTAGAGTTCGGAGAAGACAATGGTTAAAGAGAGAAGTTGAGCTTCTAGTGTAGCGGTGCATGTTAACATGTGTAGTTTCTTCATTTACGACATGTCGTTTTGTAAATATAAATTTAATTTTAATTAAAACTAACTTTTACTTAGAAGTTAGCTAAATCAGCTGATAAAAAGTTCAAGTTTGCTAGTTGACACGAAAGATGATGCAAATGATCGCGGGAGTAAGCTAAAAATGTTTATATTATTTGAGCTCAACTTCGCATAACAATTACTACAGCTAAACCATGCAGCCAAAAACATAAGGAGATAATTCAATGAAAGACCTATTCGAAGGAAAAAAATTATTAAGAGATTGAAGAGGCGATGTGTAGTTTAAAACTCTTGTTGGTATGCAATTTATCAAATATGAGGCAGTCACAATTGCATTACCCCAAAAACGGTGAGGAACATTTGTGGAAGTCATTAAAGCTCGTGCAACCTCCAAGAGATGCCTATTTTTTCGTTGGCAATCTCGTTTTGTTATGGAGTATCAACACAAAAACTATGGTGTAAGATGCCATGTTGAACCAAAAATTTTCGAAGATTGAGTTGAAATACTCACACCCATTATCAAAAATTGAGTGCTGATCCTTTTATGAAAATTTTCAAAAATAGTGGCAGCCTTTAATTTTTTTTTTTAAAGGTAAATAAGTTGTTCGAGTGTGGTCATCAATGAAAGTGATAAACCACTTTGCACCGGTGATTGTTGTAACTCGTGATGGACCCCAAATATCACTATGCACAAGAGAAAACGGTTTAGATGAAACATATATTAAAGCCGGATAAACAACTCTATGATGCTTTACAAATTGACGAATCTCACATTGAAACAAGTTCAGATCTTCATTTTTTAAATGAATAAGAAATATATGTTTTAAATAAGCAAAACTAGGATGGTCAAGCCTATAGTGTCACAACATGATTTCATTCTCGGGAATAGTACTTGTGTCGAAGTGATAGAGTCCTCCAAGTTTCTTAACATTGCCAGAGCGCAGATCCTGTAATTAACAATCAAAATGAGAAATGATTAAACGCAGTTGAGAATCACGAGTAAGGCGGCGAACAAATATAAGATTACATGACATTTTTGGGACATAGAGGACATTTTGTAGGGTGATGAGATGGTGTAATACTACAGTGCCCTTTCCGGCAATGGAAGATAAGGTTCCATAAGTTGTTTTGACCTTTTCGTTATCGGATAAAGGAAAATATGAACTAAACAGATGAGCATTATCAGCCATGTGATCAGTGGCCCCGGAATCGAGGAACCGAGGTTCTGTTTTACTTAGACTAGCGGAGAAGACACAAGGATATATACCTTTTTGGGCAAAAATATGAGGATGGGTTAGGAGAAGAGGCAAATTGAGCTGATTTCACAAAATATACAATTGCTCTAGTTGCCCTTTGCTAAAAGGCGACGATTTGGAGAGAGAGAGAGGCTTATTCGTTGGAGACTTGAAAGCTTTTGTTGTTGCTATGAGACTTTGGAGTTAAGTCAGTGGACTTGTCGTAGATCTTCCAGCACTTTGCTTTAACATGGTCAACCCTGCCGTAATGTTCACAAGTCGTCACTCAGATTGACGGGCATTGGGAGCGCAATTTTCCGGATATGGCTTTTCGAGTCAACAGTGCCGAGTTTTTTTATGTATAGGCTGGGATGTGACCAAGCATGACGGTATGGCGACTCTCCTCTCTACGGACTTCAGTGAAAACTTCTCTGGTTAACGGTCGAGTAGACGTCCTCATATGACGTATAGGTCTTTACTTAGACCTACAAGAAATTCGAAGCCCGCTCTTTTTTCACAGTCTTCTGGTAAAGGATTCGATCCTTCGTGCAACTTCATGCGTGATCGTTGAAGAGATCAATCTCCTGCAATAGGGTTTTCATGTTGGTTTAATACTGTGTGACTGTCCTTTCTCCTTGTTTGGAATTCCACAACTGAGTTTTAAGCTCAAACCATTGTCCAGTGTTATCGAGTAGGTCTCGCTAACAGCATATGACATGAGTGGTGGGAAGAAAGAGATAGGTTCGGCCGATACTAGCCTCCATGGAATTAGTTAACCATGACATAATCATGGAGTTTTTAGCCTCCCATCGGTCTAACTCGGGACTGTCAACGACTGATTTTTTGGTGGTGTCAGAGACATAGCCAAATTTGCCTCGATCACGAATGAAGAACTTCATCAATTGGGACCACTGCATGAAACTACTCTCATTCAGTTTGTTGGAAGCGACTCGAAGGTGAAGTGGAGCGTTGTGTTTTCTATTGATGTGTCGGATGAGTTTTTCAGCAGACTACCATATTGGCGACAAGGTTTAAAATCTAAGCTCTGATACTATAAAGTAAAATATGGTGGAGTCGAATAATTATTTTATTCATCCTCTTGTGAGTTTAAATAGTATACATAATAACCTAAAATAGAATAATTAAATATGAGATATCTCTAATTACAGAATAGTTTATAGCTAAATATATAACTACTAAATATAATACATTATATTTTGCAGTTCTCAATAGTAAGCATACCATCTCTCGTGTTGAACCTAACAAAGCTTATAAGCACTCTCAAGTGAGCAAAATATGCTAATAATCGAGCTACCATAACTACTCATCTGGGCCATTCGCTTCAAATTGAATTTCCAAATTGAGGCTCTATCCATCTTCACAAGCATGTCATCAACAACAACATATAACTAACTAATTGACTTAATTATTTTAAGAGGTTAAAAAAACATTATTTTGGGTCAACCGTTTCTTTTTATCGAAAAACTTTATATCAAAAGAATTTAATCTATAGTAGTAAACAATACAGACAATTTAAAACACTAGAGTATAAATAACATAGAAAAATAAGTATACTAATAAATAAATATATTATATTATATTATATTATAATTATAAGGGAAAATATCAAGAGTATCCCTTGTGTTTAATCTAAATGCGAGATATATTCCCTCTATTTTTAGAAATATCAGACATATCCCTAAAGTTTAATATAAATGATATATACATCCCCTAAAAAAATTTATATTACAAGTATCACCTTTTTCGTTTATTTTTTTACAAAAAAAATAATTTGAAATACCCTTAATGAAATAATTTTTTATCTTATATTCTATATACAAAAAAATTAAATTAAAAATTTATTTATAAAAAGTTAAGGTTTTTTTTTTTTTTTTATAAAGAGAGATTTTGATTTTTTTTTATAAAATAGTAAATAAATATTTATTCTATTAAGGGTATTTTGAGGAGTTCAAATTATTTTTTTGTAAAAAATAAACGAAAATGGTGATATTTGTAATATAACATGTTTTTAGGGGAGGTATATATCATTTATATTAAACTGAATGGATATGTCTGATATTTCTAAAAATAGAGGGGATAAATCTCGCATTTCGATTAAACTTGAGGGATACTATAGATATTTTCCCTAATTATAAAGTTTAATAATTCAAGATAACAAAGATGTATGAATTCCTCAATTGATTTTGTAGTTTTTTTTAAGGCAATTTTAGTGTTAGTGGAGATTGAACCCGCCACGATCTCCACTTTGAAATAATGTGAAATTACCACCTGCGGTACTGAAACCACGTTGATGCTGTAGCTTTAAAACTCTTATATTTGTACATATTTGATATTTCTGCCAAACATTTTTGGAAATACTTGAGCAAGAATTTTGCAAGACAAATTTGGTTTTTTGTTTTTTCCCTCCAAACAATATGGGCCGAGTTCAAGTTTCAAATATGGCTATTTTGGCCATTAATTAAATCCAACGGCTGAGAATATGGATCAATAAATGTTGTCATCAACAATTGTCTATATTATAGCGTTATATTATAGTATGACCCACACAGTTGGAAAATGGGTCCACAAATCAGTGGGACCCACCTTCTGAATGGGGACGAAGTAGCTGAATTTCAGGACTCTACAAACCTACACAACATTCAATGCAATTCCTAAAAACAAATTGAAAAAAAAAAGAAAAAAAAAAGTGAATTTGACGCTTGCACACCCGTCCGATCAATGAAATAGGATCACAGCCGTGGGATCAAATTCTGAGGGAAAGTCAAATTACAATCACACAGTCCGCGATGACGTTTGTTTCTTGTACGGCTTATATTAATTATGTACCCATGGAAGAGTTTCCTGAAATTAGATTTTTATACGGCAAATCTATTTTTACAAATGTCATTAGCTCAAGATGGCTATTGGAAGGAAACCGAAATACCAATACCATTTCCGTTAGGCATAATGGAAATAGAAATTTCCAATAATGATAAAGCAAAACATTTTGAGCCTTTGATTAAGTACGGTTGCTTGATCAAGGGTTCATATTTTTTTAATTTTTTTTTTAAATCAAAGAATCGAAAGGTATCATAAGTCACTTGATCCACTCTCACTTTCGCCAGGTGTCGGAAATCGTCTTGTCAATTTTCGTGGCTCACGAAAGACGGTACTTCTGTCAGGCACACCAAGCCATTCAGCACGCTTCCTTCTGTGCCAAATGCCAGGATGAGCCATTACCTGTAGTTGTTTTTTTTGTGGGTTTAGTTTAAGATATTATAATCATATTCTCAATTAAATTATTAAATACTATTTAAGTAATCACAAAGGTTACTCGAGATTAACCTATATTCTTTAAAAAAAATTATACTCTACAAAATCACTACCACAAAACAATAACTATTCGTCAATCACTCGAAGTATCACCATTGTTTTCTACGAGTTTTTTCTAGGGCAGTGTAGCAAAATAGCCAGTTTGAAACTATAGAATTTGTTTTTAGCCTATGTTTCATAACTTTTATGGAAATAGCCTACATGCTTAGGTGTCAATAATTAATAGACTAATTTGTCATTTTACTTAATCAAATGGAAATAATGAATATAATTATATTAAATAATAGGCAATAACGATATAAAATAACAGACAATTTCAAAATTGTTACACGTAGCCTTAAACCTCTAACAAATCTCAACAAAATATTTTGTCAAATATATCATTAATCACGCGGCGCGCTAATCTAGAACGGCTTCACCAATTTTCAACGCCAACAAATCTCCTGGTGTGGACGCGATATTATGGGGAATCTCATAAACGCTAAATAGTCAGAAGCTAAAAAAACAATCTTCAACGCCATAACCAAACCCATCGAAGCTCTGAAAGCAGTTGAAAGTCCACCGAAATCAAGCAGGTAATACATGCAGATGAAGAAGAAAACGATTAAAAGAGAAAAAAGCTCATAGGAAGCTCAGGTAATACATACAGAAGCCCCCATTGCCAGGAAAAAATATTGGAAATTTCTCTGTGCATCAGTTTCTGTTACTGTGTAAGAACCTGTCAACACAGATATTAAACGTAAATTACTGGAAATTATTTCATTCTCCACATTTAAGTAATCTGAATGGAAATAAATGGAAATAACTGTAAATAAATAATCTGTACGTCTACATTTTTCCAAAGACTGACATTCGAAAATCTTCACTGTTAAAAAACACAAATTAACATTGAGAGTCGGACCACCTCTAACCAAGTTAACATTTAAAAAAAAATACCAGAATCCACCAACGACCAAGACGCAGAAGCCATATTTTAATCGGAAACAAATTATTTCTTCCAGGCGCAGTTTTTTTTTTCTTCTGCGAAATAGTTTCAGCGTTGGTGAGAGTCAAGAAAGTCTCGTTGACGATGAGGTTGGCGGTCCAGTTCGAGACGGCGGCGATTCCTCCGCCGGTGCCTCAGTACCTGAGAGGGTATATCTCCGACGAGCCTTCGTCCACCTCCTCCGCCGCCTCCGGCTGATCTGCGTCATCGGCGACAACTTCTTCGGCTGGATGGCCCCTGTGGCCCGCGACCTCGACGTCTTCCTCGTCGTCTTGGCACATTGATGGTAAAAAAAAAACTCAGATCTGGTTGTGGGGTGGCTGGAGAGAGAGAGAGAGAGAGAGAGAGAGAGAGAGAACGTGATACTAGGAATTCAAAATCTGATACCTACCTACTACAAAATGGGAACTTAACACGCACAAAAAAAGGAAAAACAATACGATAATTAAAAAACTGTCTTAATTATTGAAGGACAAAAAAGTAAAATATTAATACGTTCGGCTATTTCCCTAAAAATCTCCAAACATAGGCTAGATCCCAAACCTAACGTTTTAGGTGGCCTAATTAGTTACAAAACTCTTTTTTCTATAGCAAATAAAATTAAATCTTATAATTTTCTTTTACTTTATGAAATATTCTTGTTTTTGTTTTTAACTTTGATTTTGGTTTTTGTAATCATTTGTATCTTCAAAGAACTCGTTACATTTTATATGTTGTAATACCCTTTTATTTTTCTCAGAGATTGTTTTTAATATTTTTCAAATGACTTGAGGTCGATTTCTCAAATTATATAATCAATACATTTAAATTAAAATATTTGACGGTTATATTTGTTATATTGTGCACTTTTACATAATTAGCTCATACGTTCACATGAACTAATTTATCATAATTGATGTAGTTGACCCATGGTCAGTCCTTGTGGTCCCACATGAGTTAAGATAGGTAGCTTTCCAGACTCGTCGTTCTTGCATTGTTGAAATAAGGGTTCTGATTATCGTCAACTAAAAACGGAGAAGAAAGTGAGCTTAGGTAGCACATAAGAGGATTATCCTCTGACTCTCTAACGCTCGCCATTGGTACGTTTTTAAGGTTGGGGGGATGTCTAGTCTCGTTTTTAAGTGTAATAATAGTAATGATTTATAGTGTGAGTAGTAAGAGAGAAAGAGGTGAGATAAAGATAATTGTATCAAGATGGGGCGTTTTGAAAGAGTTTCTTAGGAATGAGCTATTTATGGGAGAGATTGGGAGCTCAGAGGCAAAAGAAGCCCCAAGATGGAGCTTTCAACACATAGGCTAGCTGAGAGATCACATTGGAGGGAGGTCCTTACGGTTGGACCCCACGTCTTTGAGGTCTCGAAACTTTGTCAAGGCCTCACGCATAGTGAGGTGTAGATACCCAAGACCTCACGCCTAGTGTGATGCGAGGCAGGCACAAGGCTAGTCGCGCAGACGTCAAGCAGTCATGTTGTTTAGGCTTCATGTATCACATACGGGGCACGGTGTGGGTCTTTCGTGACTCGGTGTCGTGGCACAAACTTCTGTATTTTTGTTGTCGTTTTTAAGTATGAGTATCATTTTTCTCTACAACGGATGGAAAAACGACTCACAGTAGTTAATTTATGAGCAAAACTTTATGCCATTAAAGTAAACATAACAAGAAAAATTATAATTAGAAAAAGTTATGTCCATTTTTAATTTTAAAACATCATTTTTCAAGAACAAGTTAAACATTATTGTGAAGGCCGCTAAATCGATAATGTAACTAATTATGATTATATATACGTTTTTAATAGACATAGTTAGGCATATTGTCACCTTATACCTCCTATTTACAAAATTTAGTCTAACTAATTATTAATAAAGAAAATAGCATAAATCAATACAAAGTGTATGCGTAAAGGAGGCATAAGCATGCATTGAAGTTGAACTCTATCTTTAATATTTAAATATTTATACTATAATTATAATTAAAGGTAATCATTCAACTATCTAATATAATTTTGTTTATATGTATATATAATCAACGTAGCTAATTTATTATAAAAAAAAACTAGAATTGAATTCACGAATTGTTTCATCTTCCATTTTGGTAGTCAAAAGGTGGACACGAGACATTCGTACCATATCAGTTCCTTCATGAGTGACCTGAATGATATTTCATGCGTCTTTGGCCATTTCACAGGTGGAAATCAGCTTGAATGTGTTGGGATCGACGGCAGCCATGATAGCGTTAAGAGCTTTAGAGTTACCGTTTGTCAGTTTGTCTTTATTCACATACCAATCAATTTCAGGTTTCAGCACAATCTCTCTAGCATCATCGGTGGTGGTGAGGTACTTCCAGGCAGTGAGGATGGCTCTCCAAGCTTTATCGTCGAGTGCTTTAAGAAATGCATTCATTCGAGCTTTTCGATATGAGTAGTTTCCACTGTCGAGGAGGGGCGGACGGCCAATGGATGCACCTTATCTCGTAAGGTCAATCTCTAAATAAACAGATCAAAAAGATTATGGATCACACTCAACGGGACTGAGTGAACCGCTCTGGTACCAATTGAAATTATTGTTTTTGAGAAACTGTTGCAACAAGTATTATAACATAAACTACAACATTTGCTAAAATATAGAGATCTGAAAGATAAACGATATAAGTGCGGAAACAAATAAATAAACACCAAAATTAATAACCCAATTCAGCAAGTCGTGTCTACATCTGGAGGGCCTTTGCCTGGTGGAATGCAATTTATTATGATAGTGTAGTACAATAAGGATTTACACTCAACGACTCACTCGCTAGCTACCCAACCTACGTATATCCTCTTCAACAACAACTTAGACTCCCTCTAAACTCAAAATCCCCTCGATTCCCACAGAATATCTCTCCCAAGACTTCTAAACGTGTTTCCCGAAAATTTCAATAGAAAAACCTAACCTCGTGCTTTTAATGCGATCACCCGAATATAGTCAACAAAACAGAGATAAAAAAGACACCTTAAAAACATGGACACAAGTCGTTTTAAGCTCAGCTAATCACTCGAATAAATATCTCAAATTGCGTCAGGTGATAAAAATGTGTTTTCGATCTATTTATAGAGAAAAATAGGTCGAACTGAATCTTAAAGTCGGATTAGGAAGCTCCAGCCCATTATCTCATCAATGCACGCTGGAATCATACTCTCGGAATAGCAAATCTCAGAACTTAATGAGCCAAAACTGTTGCACAAGCTGTTATAATGCTTTTAACTACACATCCATAAAATATTTGTAATACGACTCAATGCTTTCTGTATTTATATTCTCTGATTATTTAATTATTTTGCCCACACTAAAATTAATGTCTTTAAATTTTTATAAGTCTACTAAGTGTTTTGCGTGCTAATCTTTTACTATTTCAGGATAACTTTTTTTAATTATCGATAATTAAGATAGGGATATTTAATATGTACGTTTAAATTTTAAAGACATTTTCTGTATCTGTATTCTGTAAATAAAAAACAAAACAAAATTGACCAATGACCAATGAGTCCTCACTCCTTAGGCTTAGGCTGCATAAGTCAAACCGCCTATTAGTCATTAGATCGTGGCTATGTAATGCAATTTTTCTAAAGCGAGCTTTTCCCAATCGCTTTATACGCGCGTGAACTACCAACGCAGACGTTATTGTTGAAAATTAAGAGAATGTCACGCAGTATGTTTCCACTTTACTACGTTAAAAGTTATGCGCAACACGATAAATAATTCCTAATTCAATTATTTACAATATATATATATATAGAGGAACTCCGAGCTGTTTCTTAGGGAAGGGGTTAAGCTTAGTGTATCGCTTTTAAATGATCCGAAAATAATTGACGTTGAAAACCGGTGCTTGATAAATTGCTGAATTGTGTTAATTGATTTTAAAGGGGACTACATTTATAATTACCGCGTTTTGATAAATAGGATGTTTTCTTTGTAGTTTTGTTGAAGTGTATAAATTAAGTCTACACTATTTACTTAATATCTAGAAAGATCCTCTTTTTCCCTTCTTCATATTCCATTTCACTATATGAAACTTAAAGAAGGCACACAAACAATATTAATATTTTTTCAATAACATTATTAATTAATTATGAGTAACTAATAAAAATAAATTTTAATTCTATTTAAATGATGCTACTTACTAGTAACAAATTAATGCAGTAGGAGAAATTAGTTCATGAATCTTTCCTAAATAATTTAAACGTAATATATTTAAGTATTAATTACATTTTTACCCCTTTAACTATAGCGTCATTAACAAGTGACTATTGAAACTTTGAAAATTGCATTTCCCCCTGTATGTTATACCCCAATTCATTTATAGCCCTTTTGTTAAAATATTATGTCAAAATATAAGTTAAACAAGGACAAAATTGTAATCTGACAATAAAGTTAAAAACTAAACTAAAATACAATTAATAAAAGAATTAAAAATAAAAATATATCTCTTTCGTTATATACACACAAACATACTTATATATATGTGCATATACATATACACATGTACATGTACATATATACACAAGCACGTACAAATTATATTGGTCAATATCAAACCAATCGCCATTGTTACAGAGCTCACAGCTCACAATGCCATTGCTTTCGATTTCCAATTCATAACATTTTTCTTTTGCTTTTTATAAGAACGGTTGAGTTGAGTAAAAAAAAGATGCAAAACCTTAGATTTTTTGGTTCACTTTGAGTTCGAAAACTGAGAACCTTCGCGAATGTCCCCGAAGCGAGTCCAAGATCAGTGAATGGTCGAAAATAGAGTTGAACGGCATCCTCGAAAGAGGAAAGTGGATTTGCGAGCTAATTTTTGCCACATCAAGTCATTGGCACCAAAGCTCCAGTCGGAATCAGCCGGAGTGCAACATGGACACCGAAGGACTAGAGATTAGCTTTGACTTTGGCGGCGAGCTTCGACGGAGATAGGGATTTCAACAATAGCTCGTCGTAGAGGTGGTGGATCCGATGCGATTCTTCGTTTCCCTAGCCAGAGGTTGGAGATTCGAGATCGTAGAGAGAGTAATCGGAGATCGAAGGCGAGGCTTGAGAGTGTCTAGAGTCTTCGAGCTTAGAGATGATTCTAAAAAAATGGCTTCTTCTATTGCGAGTGTTCGAGAGCTGGGATAAGGAGATTGTGGCTTGGCTGAGTTGGTCGGGTTTCTCGACGGACGAATCGATAAGAGATTGAGAGGACAAACAAACCACGATTTGTTGTTGTTGTTGTGTACAACTGTTGATGAAGAGGGGAGAGAGGCGAGAGACAGAGAGATTTATTTATTTCTTTTTTGTTTTTCATAATAATAATATTAATATAGAAGAGTATCAAGAGTGATTTGATAATTTCCCTTATTTTAGACGGTCATATGCACATTTAATTTTTATTTTGACGAAAATTCTACCAAGGAGGTACAAATAAATTTGGGTATAACATTAATAAGAGAAAATGCAGTTTTCAAAGCTTCGGGAGTTATTTGTTAAAAATACCATAATTAATGGGGCAAAAATAATTAATTTTAATTTTAGATATATTTTCTGTAACAATAATATTTTCAAATATTATACATAATACATGTAACGATAAATATACAGATCATCCACTTATTCTTTTCATTATGTCACACAACGATGCATTATTATTTCGTCTAACTTATTTCTTTGAAAGTTCAAACACACATATTGAGCAATAAATAAAAGGCAATCATAAAGTAAAAAAACAATCATATTAAGCAATGCGTGAGAGCACGCGCTTATTCACTTCATTGGTTGGTCTCCTTCGAATAAGTAACAATAATAAATAAATAAAAAAACGGGCAGCACGCAAAGCGACAGGGAAGGCAAGTTCGGGCAGCGGGCAGCAACACCAAACCTAACCAAACATACAAAACCAAACAAAACACTGAGTTTGCTTTCTCTCTCTCCATCCAGAATTCAGACACTGACTTTTTTATTTATTTTACTTGTGAATTTTCTCACACAATGACAGAAAAGTAAAAGTGAAAAGTAAAAACTATATATTTAACCCTGAAATCATTTACTAGATCTAAAATCTAAACGATAAAACTAATTTTATTTAATCAAACTTATGGGCAATTGTAATGAACTACAATTGTAATGAACTAATGATGTAGTTTGGGTACATGTTCTAAAACTTAATCACTTTACTAAACACATTTAATTTTAGTAACAATTAATTATAAGCTTATAATTAATAGTAAAGAATTGGCTAGTGTGATTAACCTTAACTCACTATTCTATAATGATGATTATTTTATGTAACCATGATTGAAAACAGTAGATTAATGGAGAGAAGCAATGCTATATTAGTTTCTAGTAAGGAGTAAGTGCAGTGACGGATTAAATTTTGGAAAAAAGGGGGTCAAAAATCAATTTAGGCTGAAAAAAAAATTAAGCCAAAAAATTTGGGTTTGTGGGGCCCAGTCCTCTTGAGCCTTGCACCTGGGTCCGCCACCACCGAGTAAGTGTGTTTGTGAAAATTAATGCAGAAGACTATGAACATCATTAAATTTTGTAGTTAGAGTAAAATTCTTGTTATGACTTAAAATTGGATCTCCACATTGTAAAGAGACGTGAAAAAATTAGAATACCATAGTAAATTTTCAAATATTACGTAAGCGAATGATTGACATGTTATGAGCAATGGTTTGTGGTTTTTCTTCAACTTATTACATTTTATGTGTCGCATTATTTATTGAGTTGTTCATCTCACTTATGGCGCCCAAGCGAAGAGAAGAGATGTTCAACTTTAGTTAGGTTGACAATGAAAGCAACAAATCATTCGTGGATAATTAACACTATATATGATTATCGAGATGATTAATTTTTTTTACTAGTTATTATTCATACATATTAACATATTTAGTGTATATTTAATTATATTGAACATTTAAACATATTGTATAAATAAAGAAAAAAAGTCTTATTTGTTTTTTGAATATGACTTTGACGATTATTTGTCTTTACGGTTATTGAATCATGGAAATTAATATATTATTCAATTGTAATATTTGTGTGATTAAAAATAAAATTACCTAAAGTTATAATTGATTAAAATTAAAATTAATGTCTTTTTTGTACCCTAATTTTGATCCCATAATATTATTAGTGTTGCCAGCGTTATCAGCATCAGTGGCAATATAGCATATGTAATGTATTGAAAATAAGTGGGACCCACAAAAATACAAAACTGAATATAAGTCATAAGTTTATGACCACTCACAACAGCGCTATTGCGCTTACGAAAATCATTTATCTAATTTTTTTATATTAATAGCTCGAGGCTTTCCATTTGAAAATGGCGTGATACCCAAGAGTACAAACATCTAATATATTTCAACAAAGAAGAATAATATTTCGAAACAAAGATTCAAGACTAAATTTTAATGAATGCACATCATATGTGAAATTCCAATGATTGAAAGATTGATCACATTAACTTTCGAGCAACTCAATAGCTATTTCATATCACCTTACGAGACTAATGAATGAATCATAATGCTCGAAGATCACTAATTGTGGAAAAAAAAAATTCAAATGTCCACATTGTTAAAATATCAATAGAAAACTCGAATATAAGAGATCTTTGAGACGCAAACACCACTATAAAAAAAAATGTGGACATAACATCGAAACCAACACAACCTAAAAACAAGAAATTGGCTAACCTATACCAAACAACAAAAATAGACAACAAACCAAACCCAATAAAAAGAAAGAAATTACTCCTAAAGAACACCCTCGACTTGTCCAATTAATATGCAGTGATGATTGATATTACACAATTCGAACCTAAGCTTCGGCCAGCCAACGAGCCTCAGGCTCGGAGTCACACGAATCTCTCTTTATTATTTAGTATTAGAATATTTATTATTTCGATAAAAAATAGAATATTTATTATTATTTACAAAGCGCTTTCGAAAAATGCCACAGAGACACACAAAAATAATGGAACCAAAAGAAGAGAGAGAGAGTGTGTGAGAGAGAAAGTGAAGCAAAGTTTCTAGAGAGAGTAAGCAAAGGCTTTTGTTCCTCGAGGAGGAGAGAGAAAAGCGAGTAAACGATGGTTCAGATCGTGAGGAAGAAGAAAGGCCGTCCATCGAAAGCGGATCTGGCGCGGCGGTTGGCCGGGCAGTCTCCGGTGAAGGAGCCGGAGGTCCGGCGGAGCCATCGCCGGAGAAATGCGAGGTACGGCGTAATCGACTACGATGATTTCATTGACGAAGAAGATGAGGAAGAATTCGAAGAGGACGACGAGGATGAAGAGAGTCTGAGGCGAGAGAAGAAGCTCAGGCTCGTCGTGAAGCTCACTCGCGACGAGGCGGCGGCGCGTGGAAGTCACGCGCCGCCGATGGATTCGGAGGACGAAGAGTCCGAGGGAGAGAGGAAGCGAAAGAAACGGAGGATTGACGGCATCGATGATGACGACGATGACGTGGACGACGGAGAAGAGGATAACTGTGACGGCGATGAAATCGACGGCGTTTGTCTCGAAGACGATGATGAGGAGGTACGTTGTTCGGGAGGTAAAAAAATTGACGGCGTTTTGTGGATCTGGATTCTGAAGGGGAATGGAAAATTCCGATCAAGTGATTTGATTCTCAGAGAGAGAGAGAGAGAGAGAGAGAGAGAGAGTTTTAATTGGCTACTCAGCTGATATCACTTCACTTGATTTCACAGTTCACTACCAAGAGAGATTTTTTTTGGTCGAAAATCTCCGTTTCTATATTTATATAAATATATTCAAACATCACTTTCTCTCTCTAGGCTCTCTCTGTGTCGGAATTTTTAGAGAGAGATAGAAAGAGAGAGATATATATAGGGTTCGGAGTCAAAATTTTGTCAAATATATGTATATATATATATAATTATATTTACATGTGTAATCTATAACGGTTTTTAACAAACAAACTCAACACGACACAGCACACCCACAGAATCTGATCAGGCCTAAATCCCCACTTCTCTCTCTCTCTCTCTCTATCCACATCTCTTTCTCTCTCTATATCGAGCTATTGTATCTATCTACATAAACATTTCATTTGTCTGCCTTATTATCTGTCTTTCCATGTCTCTGTCTTCTGTCCCTTTCTTGAGCTCTCATTAAACGCAGTCTTTTTCGGCTTTCAACATTTAATTTTTGTTAGTACTATGTCACTGTGACTGTGACTGTGTGTGACTGTGACTGTGTTGATTTTCAATTATTAATTTGGGTCCATTGGGATTGGATGTTGACAGGAAAGTGCTCGGAAAGTTGACTCAAAGAGACTTGACTCAGTTCCAGGTTTGTTCACAAGCTTCCATTGTTCTCTCTCTCTCTCTCTCTCTCTTATATGGGTCTTTCGTTTTGGTTATGTTGTTGTTGAGTTCTGTCTTTCTTTTCTTCTTCAATCGAAGGGACTCCAGATGAGCCAAGGGCTGCGATTCCGTTGCCCGACAAGAAGATATTGGAGATGATTCTCGATAAGCTTCAAAAGTAAATGCACATTTCATTTCAATATATATACATTTTGTTTGTTTATTATGTGGGAGCGTTTTCGTTCCAAAGTTGAGATGAGAAAGTGTTTGATGTTGATATGCGTGTGTGTTGTGTCGCAGGAAAGACACTTATGGTGTTTACGCCGAGCCGGTTGATCCAGAAGAGGTGAGTGAAATTTGCGATTCTACGAAGTTGACGATGATCGAGTTTCGTGTTCAACTTGTTGAAATAGTTTTTTTTTTTAATATTTTTTTCCCCGGTTATTTAGCTGCCTGATTACCATGACGTGATTGAGCATCCGATGGATTTCGCAACAGTGAGGAAGAGATTATCCGATGGATTCTATTCAACGTTGGAGCAATTGGAGGTATGTCAGTGTTAATTTTTCTTTCTTTCTTTCTTAAGGCTTCGACGGAAATTTCGTATTTTGTTAAAAGAAGTCATTAATCTATCGAAGTTCATGAACAGATTGTTTTCAAGTTAGATATTCAGACGTTAGTTATAGTTTCGAGAGTTCAATATGGCTGATCAGTTCTTTTGGGTTTCTCTATATTTTCATTGGGAAAAGAGGTGATGAGAGTAACGAATATAAGTAGGACGTTCTTAAGTTTGGAGTCGTATTAATTATTTTTTTCTTGGTGCTATATGGAGTTTTTAATGTTTGATGAGAAAGAGTAAAAGTTATGGCTTTAGGATGCTGATGCGAAATGTTGCCATTCATGTGATTTCCATTTTTTACAATTAGGGTTTTGAACAATCTTGTTCATGCACTATCAAGCCGGATTAATTTTGAAGTGTATTATCTTTTAATGCAGAGTGATGTTTTCTTAATATGCTCAAATGCCATGCAATACAACTCCTCCGACACCGTTTACCATAAACAGGTAGGGATTTTTTTGTCCTTTTTATATTACTCTGATTTTTCTGATATTATCAATAACACGATCATTTTTTTTTCCAAAGGCTCGTAACATCCAAGAGCTGGGCAGGAAAAAGTTCGAGAAGTTAAGGATCAAATTCATAAACTCCGAGAGAGAAATGAAGTTAGCGCAGAAACTAAAGTCGAATTCTGCGGTCAACAAGTTTGATTCCCCCGAGGAAGAGCCGAAATCGGGGCAGAAAATAAAATCGTGTTCCTCGGTGAAGAAGCATATAAGGAAGCCTTTGTACCGAACGTCGCAGGAAACGGTCGGCTCTGATTTCTCTTCGGGCGCTACTCTTGCCACGGCCGGGGAGATTCTCAACAGTATGAATCTAACACCAGATAAAACCACCAACAACGATTCAAATGCTGAGATTCTGAACGATTTTAATCTCGACAAGGCAGAAGAAACATCTTCAGGTACGCTTCTGTTAAGAACCTTACTCAATTTTTTTTTGGGCACCGTAGCTATGTAGCCGATTTCTATATTAGCCATTTATCAAAATTTACCAACGTATAGAAATGTCAAGGACAATCACGTAAATTTATCTGATTAATGAGGCCACGTCACCAAATGTGGCTAGATTTTAAACATGCTTAAAACGTTGGCCAGATTACAAATCCACGTGAGATTTTTTTTATATGATAGAAATTAGGATAAACGGAGTGCAAAGATAGTCCGCTCTTTCCCAAAAATGAATCTTTTACAATTTGCCCGACTTACTTCTGCCATTAAACCTCTTATTTATAGACCAATAATTTTTGACTTATTGTCATGTATATTTCCTATATTGCTTAGATCCTAACAGTTTTCTTATCTAGCAAAGTACGTACGCTCACGCTTCAAATGATTTATTCATTAAATACTATTATTTATGTAAATTTCCAATGTGTTTATTGCCTTTTTTATTTTACGTAAATGTTTTTGGCTCCACTTTTTCAAGACATATATTCAGTGACAAGCTATGAATTACTGAATATGGATCTCGTATTTTAAGTGTTACTTTACTCCTATGCGCTCTAATTTTGTGGTTGCTTTATTCCTTCAATGACCGTAATGATCTACCATTTCAGCAAAAGGTTATCTACCTAAATTGGGAAGAAAGCAAGCTAATCTCGAGGATAACCGTCGGAATACATATAATATATCAACTCAGCCAGTTGAAAGACCGGAATCAGTATTTACGACATTCGAGTCCGAAATCAAGCAGTTGGTCGCGGTATGTGTTCAATGCCTTGAATATCTTTTTAGCAAAAACTCGGCAATAGATAAAATAAACAAACAATGACATACGTATTACAAAATATGTATAGGTTGGGCTTCACGCAGAGTACGCGTACGCGAGAAGCCTAGCCCGTTTCGCTGCAACTCTCGGGCCTATCGCCTGGAAAGCCGCGTCTCAAAAGATCGAGCAAGCTCTTCCGTCGGGTTGCAAATTTGGCCGCGGCTGGGTCGGAGAATACGAGCCGCTCCCGACTCCGGTGTTGCAGCTCGAGACCAATAAGCAAAAGCCGTCCGGGGAAACGAGGAAGAACGAGAGAGCGTTCAAGGCTCCGGCGAAAGAGAAATCTGATGCCGGGCATTTTTCGGAAGGAAGACAATCGATGTTCGTTCCGACTCGGGGACCTCAGTCGGAAGCTAAACCGTCCGGTTTCGGGTCCGACGCGGCGGCTCGGTCGGAAGCCAAGCCGTCCGCGTTCAGCTCGACGGGACGGAGACAACAAAACGCCGCTCAGTCGAGGACCTTCCCTAAGCAAGAGATCAGCTCGCCGGAGCGAAAGAAACAACCCGACACGAACTCTGAAAAGCCGACGTTCTCGAGGCCTTTCGACGGGGTCGCTTCTCCCGGGTCGCTCCCGAACGGGAAAGACGCGAGAAGCTCCGCGGACCGTCGGACGATCGGCGACCCGGTTCAGCTGATGAAATCCATGGCGGCCGAGAAGGTTCCGAACACCACCGCCGCGGCCGCGGCCGCCCGAGCGTGGATGTCGATCGGCGCCGGAACTTTCAAGCAGCCGCCGGAGAGCCCGGAATCTCCGTACAACCACCCGGCGGCCCGGGAGTCCCAGCCGCCTCAGTTTCAGTCTCAGCCTCAGATCGCCAGAATCCGGGCCGAGTTTCCCGGGCAGTTTCACAACCCCGACCCGAGGAACGGGTTTCCGGTTCCGGCGGCGTTTTTCCCTCAGGCCGTCCATTTTCAGAGCCGCCCCGTGATGTTCCCTCAGCAAGTTCCGGCGGACCTGTCCAGATTCCAGATGCAATCGCCGCCAGCGTGGCAGCACGGTGGCCTGAGCCCTCGCCACCACCCACATCAGGGACGGCAGAGACAGGAAAATCTTCCGCCGGACTTGAATATCGGGTTTCAGCCACCACCGTCTCCGGTGAAACAGTCCTCCGGCGGTGTCATGGTCGAATCCCAACACCCCGACCTCGCTTTGCAGCTCTGACATGTTCGGTAAAAAAAAATATAAGGAAAAAAAAAAGGGTCAATTTTTTAAAAATTATTTACCAAGCGCGGTAAAACCCTTGGAAGTGATAAACTTCAACCGAGCGATGTGGCGGTGATGAAGTTTCGCTCGCCGGCAACGGCGGTTTGACCGGTGCAAGATCTCGGAGAAAATTTGGTGAAAGTTGATACGAAATTATAAATATAGGAATGGGTTATTAGAGGGTTCCTAAATCTGATAAATTTATGCATAAGATCTGTAGTTGAGGAGAGAGGCCTTTTTTGTATGTTGTAGATTGTTTCACATGGTTAAGGAGGATTAGATTATTTTAGTTACAATTTGTGCCTTGAAAAAGAAATGATAGTTTCTTTGTTGATTCGACGATGTTGTAGTAGTACTGTAAATGGGATGGGAAGCTATCGAGAATCTGAAGTTCCAGTTATTTATTTCAACTTCTATTTTTTGTTTTTTTGGGTAAAAAAAAAATAGATTACTATTTTTCTTCTTCATTCTTCCTTTTGGCTTGCAAGGTCTTTATAGAGCCTCATGAACAAAGTCAATGATGCAACTCTTCTCATCACATGTATTAGGTATTTTTCTATTCAAATTCTTCAAATGGTAAAGAAACTACAGTTTGAAATGCTGTCCGTTGGTGAATCGTTTTCGGGTGATAATCAATCACTATGTGGCGGTTTATTAACTTGGTTTATCTCGAAATAAAAAATGTAGATTTGCAATTGTTGAGAATTGGGCTTTATGTTTGTTAGTCATTGTTCTGTTTGAATGTTTGCCTTTACTTGGTTTTATTACATTGCATTGTCGTTTCATTAAAGTTAGGTTGCTATATGACATCGTATGGTCTGTGTACGCGTCGTTTCTTATTTCTTTTTGTACAAGTATTGGATATTCAATTTGAATATTCAATCAATCACTTCTTCAATAAAACACTATTTCTTTTTATCTGTTTCTTCTTCTTCTAGCAATCGAACTCACCTTCCTATATCTCAGATCCACCAGATCATTCAAGCTCTTTCCAACCAACGAGCAAACAACGCCAATGACATCAACATCACCTCGTTCGGAGTAGGTTTTTCTAATCTTATGCGTAGTGATCTTAGTCATATATCTTTTGATAGTATATTGATATTAGATTCTGGTGCATCGAGACATGTTAGTAGTGACGGATCTACATGGGGTCCAGGGGGGTCACGTGACCCCCCTCAAATTTTATTTTATTTTATTATTTTTTTTTTTACATTTTTAGCCTATTTTTAAAGAAGTTTAAAAAATTACCCTAAAAGTTTACAAATTAGCCCCACTTGATTTTTTTTTAATTAGCACCCCTGATATTTTTTTTTCAAATTTGCCCCCCTTGATAAGCTTTTCTAGATCCATCACTGCATGTTAGTGCCAATGCTCTTTCTTTGCGAATCTTAGACCAATACATACAATTCGAGTGTGACAATTGCCTAACCATACCATGATTCCAGATGTTTGGTGTGGCGATATTAGATTGTCTTATGACATTGTGCTTAAAGATGTTCTTCTTGTACCTGGTTTTAAATTCAACCTGATTTTTGTTAGTGCACTAACTATGGAATCATGAGCGAATTTTTTCATTACGCATGATGACTTTGAAATAGAGGAAACCAAGTCTTTGAGGACGATTGACAAGGGTATAAGAAAAGGCGATCCGTACGTGCTTTCAAGATCATTCACAAAAGCGCATGTCATTAAAGTCACTTATCAATTATGGCATGATCGTCTAGGACATCTCTCATTCGAGAGCTTGGAGAACATGAAAGAAGAATTAGCATATCATGCTTTTCTTGGTTCAAGACCTTGTCATAATTGTCGTTTAGCAAAACAAAGATGTTTGCCTTATATTTCTTTGAATCGTTTATTTGTTAATATGTTTGGCCTTGTACATTGTGATATATGGGGTCCCCCTATTCCGTGCCATCTAGGCATGGTCACATATTTTTCCTTACTTTAGTCAATGATGTACTCGCTATTGTTGGATCTTTCTAATGAAACACAAGTCAGAAGTTCATCAATTGATCCCTCGGTTTTGTTTTCTCGTCTCAAATAAGTTCAACACCAATATAAAACAATTTCGTTATGATAATGCCAAAAACACTTGTTTTCTCTGATTTTTTTTTTATTATTAATTTTTTTCTTTTTGCGAAACAGGGAATCACTCACTAGTACTCATGTGTTGAAACACCTGAGCAAAACTTGGTGGTAGAAAGAAAACATCAACATCTACTAAATGTAGCGCGTGCATTATATCATATTAAAGCATTGACTATTTATCTAAAAATTACTTAAAACTTACATAACGTTGGCTATTTACCTAAAATTTACAAAACGTTACTAATTAGAAATTCTTATAGTTTTAGTTGGCTAATTAGTTAATTATTTGTAATTTATATATTATTTTGGATTCTATTTAACTTTGTTCAGAATTTACAGTTTCATTTATAAATAATATTTTACACTTTAAAATAATATAAAAAACTATTTTAAAATATTGCTTTTTAGATATCTTATCATTTTCCCGTCTGCAAGTTCTGTATTCTTTGCTCTTTCGGCCTTTAGTTTTGGAAATGGACCCAAACTCTGAAAATTTGCTCAGCATTACGCATTGCTATAATTTAAGTATTTAAAAGATATTTTATGGGAATTTGTAACTACAAAATTAACCACGATCCAAAATTTAATTTGTAAATCACAGTTTTAAATATAATATTTTTCCTCTTTCCACATGAAACTTATAACTATATATTTCGACACACATTATAATATTTAATCTTAAATTTAGACGTAAAATATTTTTACAAAATGATTTGACTCTTAAACATCTTAAATTTGGTTAATCCTTGCAACTCTACACAATCCAATTCAACATTTTTGAGACCATCTTCGTTGGATATAATTGTAAAAAATACCTTTCGGAGAATAATATATAATATTTCCCTATATTTCATATTTTCCCCGGAAAACAATGTGGTTCATAGGAGTTTATGTGATACACCACCTCTTGATTCTCTCATCTATATCTACGGAATATAGGCTAAAAATAGAAAGATCTTTGTTCAATTGAGTGTCACAAATTGCTTAAAAGAGTGACCAAAAAAAGGATTGATCGTCTTCTTTTCCACAAGGAAGACTAGACCGACAACCTAGATTTTACCAAAGATATCATTTTGATTCAACGGTCATATCTCTCTATTTTAGACATAGTTGAATGAAACTAAAACTATATTAGCCCTATAAATAGCCAACCGTAACAGAAATAGGATGAGAAAAGAAATCACAAGGAAGGAGGTTTAATTAATGACCCTTTCTTGACTTAGTATTAAATAGCAATTATTATAACTTGTGAATACGTCAAAAGAAGTAACAAACCATATGAACAATAATATGGATAGATTTCGGCGTGACATGTTCAGATATAAACAAGAAGTTGGAGGCAAAAACAAAATTTGCAATACACCACTTTTCACTAAGAACTCCTTGCATCAAAACAATAAAATAAAACTAAAAACTACCCTTTTGGCTTGAGCTTGTAATTACAATGACTTGATAATCCAATTCACAATTTCAATAATTTTTTTCCTCTATATTAAATAAAGAACTATTTGACCTTGATTGGAGACGAACCAATCGAAAAAAGCGTGAACGGATTTCCAAAGCCTTGATTACTCCTCTTGTGCTTCGTCGAGTTTTCTTTGCGGTTATTTCTTAGCTCACAAACGTCTCCATCGCAGATGTGTTTCTCCGATGATTCGAATGAAACCGGGCTATTGGAGAAGCACCTCAAGAAGTTTGAGAGTATAGCCATAAAAAGAGAGGCCTAAGCTAATGAATTATTATTTTTTTTTTGCTTAGGCCAAAGCCAAATGGGTAGAGAAAGCTCTCTCTTTACACATAAAAAAGAAAAAAACACTTCTGAAAATATATATAGGTGATTTTGTTGTTGTGCTAGTCAATGATGGTATGCTAAATATATAACCACACGTTTTCTTTCACTCATCGATCTAATCAATAAAATTTCAAATTAAGCAAACTATAAACCGTCTTGGACTTTTCGGTCCTCAAATCTTATAGTGCTCATATATAATAAACGAGTGCTTTGACCAAAAGCTCATGCTCTTTTAATAGATTTTTAAAAAGATAAAATAAAATTATTTTTCACTAGTATTCATCTTAATAATCGGTTCTCGTTGTGGACACAAAATAAACTTGAAATATATGTTTGGTTGTGTGTCCTTGCAATTGGAAGAACAAACTAGAAACCATGCAAATAGTTTTCAAAAACGAGTGCTTTGACCCAAAGCTCATGCTAGCTCTTTTAATAGACTTTTTCAAGATAAATTATCTTAAGTTTTCACTATTTATCCAAGGAATTGGTTTTCGTTGTAGACACAAAAATATTTGGTTTTTTTTTTTTTTTTTTTTTTTATGTATCTAGCCTTCAATTTGGTTTTGTGTCATTGCTATCGGAACTAACTAGAAAACCATGCAAAATATATTGTTTCAAAAACGAGTGCTTTGACCTATTAGCTTATTCTCTTTTTATAGAATTTTTAAGATAAAATAAAATGAATGAATTATTCATACAAAGATTCGGTTTTTGTTGCGGACACTAAATACACTTATTTTTTAAGTCGGTGTTTAATCTAGGGTGCTATTTGGTTTTGTCTCTATCAGAACAACTATAAGCCATGCATTAATGCATATTAGTTTTCCGATGATATAAGTCAAAAAGATTGATTATTTCGTTGTTTGGTTATGTCTCCATTTCAAATATTTTGCTTTTTCAAGTATGTCCATTTCCTTACACACGGACCGACTCAACCAATTATATAAATATTCTTTTCACACACATAAAACAAAAAAAAAAAATATTAACTATTCCATACTCCGGGATTTACAGTTATGGGATAAATATTATTAAAAAAATAATTCCAAATTATTATAAAGAGTGTCCAAGAGAAAAAAAATTATTCAAGAGGGCATATATGAAACAAGAATATAACTATTGCGTGTGAGTTAAAAATACATAAAAAAATGATAAAAATTTGAAGTAAAATTTTCATTTTCAAAAGTTCAGCTCCGTCCCTGATCGATGATGAGTATCTATTATTATATTCAAGAGAGCATATATGAAACAAGAATATAATTATTGCGTGTGAGCTAAAAATATAAAAAAAATGAAAAAATTTTGGAGTAAAATTTTAATTTTTAAAAGTTCAGCCACTAGGACAAAATATGTCATCCGGTGCGACAAGCGACGATTGTCGCACCGAATACTTAATTTGTCGCACCTAAAAGTTTATTAGGTGCGACATCCGGTGCGCACCGGATAACCCGTCGCAAAATGCATTAGGTGTGACATGTCGCACCTAATAAGTACAACTTTAGTAAATTAACTTAACTAATTAAATCACATAAACATTTAAATTTCAATTCAAATAATTAAGATAATATAAAACTTCACTACATTAAACATTTCAATTCAACTTTACTAACGAAATTACTAAGTAACAATCACATAAACATTTCAATTTCAATTCAAATAATTACGATAATCTAAAACTAAACTAAATTAAACATTTCAGTTCAACTTTACTAACGAAATTACTAAGTAACAATCACATAAACATTTCAATTTCAATTTCAATTCAAATAATTACGATAATCTAAAACTAAACTAAATTAAACATTTCAATTCAACTTTACTAACGAAATTACTAAGTAACAATCACATAAACATTTCAACTTCAATTTCAATTCAAATAATTACGATAATCTAAAACTAAACTAAATTAAACATTTCAATTCAATTTCACATAAACGTAACGAACCTAACCAATCCAAAATCTCTAACAAATCCAAAATCTCACTAATCCAAAATTTATAACCTAACTAATCACGTTCCAAAAAAAAAAATCAACGAGAGGAACTCATACCTCCACGGTCGCGGGGTGGGCTTGTTGTCAAGGATGGAGTGGGCTCGTCGAGGGCTCAGCTGAGGCGCGCGGCTCGGGGCGGGAAACTGGTCCGGTCGACGGGGCGGGCAAGGCTGGTCCGGGCGGCGGGGCGGACAAGGCAGGTCACGGTCGGCGGGGCTGGAAGAGAGAGAGACAGAGTGATATTGAGAGACGGTGAGAGAGAGAGAGAGAGAGAGAGAGAGAGAGAGAGAGAGAGAGAGAGAGAGAGAGAGAGAGAGAGAGAGAGAGAGAGGACGTACCTGAGAGCGTTTGGTCGGGGCGGCGCGGGTTAAGGGAGAGCGGGCGGCCAAGCGGGCGAGGCTGGAAGAGAGAGAGAGACAGAGTGAGATTGAGAGACAGTGAGATAGAGAGAGAGAGGGGGGGACATACCTGAGAGCGTTTGGTCGGACGGCTGGGAGGGGCGGCGCGGGTTAAGGGAGAGCGGGGAGTGGAGGGGGACGGCGGAGAACATATTTGAAGGAGAGCGGCGACGGCGACTTCGCGGCGGCGGTGAGAGAGAGGGCAGTGGAGAGGGAGGAGACTCGGGCGGCGAGAGAGAGAAGACTGAGAGTGATAATGAGATTTGACCGAGTGAAAGAGAAGAAGAAGGCTCAGTCGAGTTATAACCCCTTTTCATATTGAGTGCGACATTGTCGCACCTAATAATCATATTGGGTACGACATGTCGCACCCAATATGATTTCCCAGATCTAAAAATATTCGGAGGGAATTTGCTGACAACTTTAATTTTTAAAAACATTGGGTGCGACATTTGTCGCACCTAAAGGTATTAGGTGCGACAAATGTCGCACCTAATAGTATTCGGTGCGACATTTATATATCAGGTGCGACAATGTCGCACCTAATACCACTAAACATTAACGAAATTTTTAGTCATCTGGATGAATATCCGGTGCGACATGTCGCATGTCGCACCTAATATTGGTTTATGTGCGATTATTAGGTGCGACATGTCACACCTAATACCCTTCCGCACCCAATATGTTAATTTGTAGTAGTGAGCTCCGTCCTTGATCGATGATGAGTATCTATTATTATATTGCTGTACAACTTGGGATGGATGCGGAAGTTTTTAGCATAAATTTTTAACTCCTAAGAATGTACGCACAAAAAATTGTAAAAAATGAATTGTTTCGAGGTGAAACTTATCAAAAAACATTAAACCGTGTGCACTAAGAATACTATTAACTAAAAATTATTTTTTCTTTGTAAGATCTTAAACCCCTTGATAGTTCATGTGAATTTATTTTTCAATTTCAAAAGTCATTTGCGGGGGTTTTCGGAAATTCCATAGCATTTCTATTTAGCATTTTTTTGTTTTTTTTGTTTGTAATTTATTCACATTAACAATTCACTTTCAGATGGGAAACATAAACATCTAAAAACTACATATCAAATCAATCTTGTATATTGCAAACGGCATTATGATATGGACATTTGGTACATGTGACAAATTCCTATCACCCTTCTATTAATAATTATAAATAAACAAAGAAAAAGTAGCTAGATGTGACTTCTAAGAATCAAAATTGAATATAACAACCGATTATAAATAACAAAAAAGAGAGATCAAAACTTGGGTTATTAATAATTTAATAAAGGGTAAAAGTCTTTAAAGTCTCGCATATGTAATTATGCAGTTTAAGGGTGTAATAATATTGTCACATTCAATCCCATTTGAGCTCAAGAAACGGACTTTGTTATCTAAATAGTGCAAACTTCTATTCCAATTGTGTCATTCGGCAGAAAGTGCAAAATAGCAATTTTCAATGTATAATCTTTCTATTAATAAAGATAACAATTGACATATCTTAATCAACGTGTCGTTTCCAAATAATTGACACTTTTTTAATGTGATAATTTCCATTATAGTTTACAAAGCTAATTGTTGTAATTGATGACTTAAACTAGATTTGTTATTTATTTCTTAAACAGATGAAAAAAATCAACTTGAATTTAATGCGACACTATAGTAACTTATCTCTTACATAATTAAACATTATATAACACCACTAAGCCCTATAATATTTAACTTATCAAGCCATCATCAATGTGTAAATATAAAACAAAGAAAAAGAAAAAAAAAACCAGCTATATCATACTATGAAACTCTATTATTTACTCGCATCAAAATCGGCACAAAAAAGAATATTAAAAAAAAAATTACAGATTAAAACAACTGTATTTTAAACATTATTAATTTGGAATAAATATCTTAAAAAGGTAATCTAGAAATTTGATAAATAAAGGCATGCCATGCAATTTTCACAAACAGAATATCCAAATTACGGCAATGAGAGAATCTCCAAAATTATACACAGTTAGTCCCAAAATAACCAAAAACCACCGTCATTGCTCTGTCACACTACCCACAGTAAACAATATACGTACATGTTTGTAATATACACTAAATTATCAATACATAACACAGCGATATATTAAAAAAAAAGTGCAAAAAATGCTGAAGTGTGAGGCTTCTCGAGAAGTAAATTAAATAGGTGTCAAAAAAGGTCCCCATAAAAATAGGATTAAAAGAGCGCGTAAAAATGGTGAGCCATTTTCTCTCTTATTATTAATATTATTTTCGTTTTCTTTTTCTTGTCCCAATCGATTTTTTTTTTCCTTCTCTTTTTTTCCCAGGCTCTATATTCCTCTCTCTCTCTCGTTCTCTTCTCTTATTCCTAAAGGAATCTTGTTGATCTCATTTTTTGTGGGTATGTTTTTGTTTCTTCGAAAAAACAAAAACATAACCCACACAAAAATATTAAAAAAAATTCGAGAGAGAGAAAGATTCATGCAAAATACGAGAAGAAAATCCTTTTAATTTTCATTCGGAGATTCAAAGCTCGTCAACCCAAAAAAAAAGAGGAGAAAATCCGAAAGAGAGAGAGAGAAAAAATAAAGAAAAGAAAAAAAAAGAATGACGTCTCGAACATAAATATTCTTCAAGGAGGGCCCACCGACAAAGGCAAAGGAGAAAAAGAGTTTTTTTTTTTTTTTTTTTTTTTCGGCGGAAGGGTAAAACCGTAATTTTTCGGAGATGATCGGAAGTGGCGGCGAGAACGGCGGTTCGGGGTCGTCGAGCGGCGGAGGGGTTTTGAAGAAAGGGCCGTGGACTGGGGCGGAGGACGAGGTTTTGATCCAGTACGTGCGGGCCCACGGTGAGGGAAATTGGAACGCGGTCCAAAAGCATTCGGGGCTTAATCGGTGTGGGAAAAGTTGTAGACTCAGATGGGCCAACCATCTCAGGCCCAATCTGAAAAAGGGCTCTTTCAATCCGGACGAGGAGAGGCTTATTTTGGAGCTTCACTCCAAGTACGGCAACAAATGGGCTCGAATGGCCACCCAAGTATGTAACGGATTTTTCGTATTTTTTTAATTATTATTTAGTCGAAAACACAGGGGACGGAGCGAGATTCTTAACTTTGAGGGAAATTTTAGGAGTAAAAATGTGAAAAAAATTGAATTCGGGTAAAAAAAATGTAAAAAACTTTTGAGGGGAGCTTGAGCAAGTATATATATATATTTTTTATTATTTTTAAGAATTGAAATTTTTGAAAAGAAAATAATGACCAAAAAAAAAAAAAACAGGAAAAAGGGAAAGACAAATTATGGTCTTTGTCGAGTCTTGTATATAGATATTACTTTATGAGGATTTAATAGTACATTGCTTCTTGATAAAATAGTAATAAGGATAGATGGTTTTTTGGGGACGACAAAAAAAGAAAATGAAAAGAAAAGTGAAGTAATTTGTGAAATTTTAAGATTTTTTGTTCTCTCTCTTCTTTTTTTTTTTTTTTTTTTTTTTTTTTTTTCATCTCTGATTCTACGTACTATTTTTTTTGTCCACCCTGAAAGAAAAGAAATGTGCGTTGCACAATATTTGATTATTTTTTTTTATTGTTACTAAATTCGAGAGAAACAATTTGATCGGTAAACATCAAATTACATACATATGGTTAGAAGAAAACGAAAAAAAAGGGAGGTACTGCTTTACTTTCGAATCTCCACGTTCCCAAAACCCCCAAAAGCATGCATGCATGCAAAAATATCCGCCTTCTACACTACGTAAGGGAAAGGAAAAAAATATTCTCATTTTATGTCTTTAAAATAAATCTCTCTTTTCCTCATTTTTCAATCATTTTTTTTTTAACAATAAGAAGGCACATTTAGAAAGAAAAAAAAGGTATAAATTTAGGCTAAAATTATTAAAATTTAATTTTCAAAAGTTGAGGGAGGGGAGGTTTAAAAATTTATATATACAGCTCTGTATTTGTATATATATAGCCAGGGATTGGTGGGAATATAGGCTTAGCGGGTACTATAACCCCCCTATAAAAAAATTACATTTTTTGCTTATTATTATTATTATTATTATTTTAATATTTCTTTTTTTACAAATTAACCCTCTTTGAAAGTTTTCTACCATATTAATCACCCTAATTTATATTTCTGACTCCGTCCATGTATACAGTTACCGGGGCGAACAGACAACGAGATAAAAAACTACTGGAACACAAGAGTGAAACGACGCAAACGACAAGGCCTTCCTCTTTACCCCAACGACATCAACAACCAAAATCAAAACCAAAACCAACACCAACACCAAATCCCGAGCCCAACCACCATAACCTCCTCAACCACCACCACCACCACCACAACCCCAACTCCTCCGACCACCCCATCCAACTTCCCCTTCCACTACCTCTCCCCGACCTCCTTCTCCGCCATATCATCTCCAGCGCCGGCGCCGCCGCCGTTCTCCTTCCAGTACCGCCCCGTCCCGCTCCTCTCTGTCCCGCCGCCCTCTTTCGCCGGATTCTCCTCCTCCTCCTACGACGGAGGGCAATCTTCTGCGGCGTCGTCTCATTTGCCGTCTCCGGCGGCAGTGTCGCCGGAGAGTCAGTTCCACCACCACCACAACCACCACCACATGATGGCGATGGCACCCGAGAGGGTTCAGCACCGCCACCTCCATCACCATAGCAGTGGTGGAAGTAGCGGAGGAGGGGGCTTGTTGGATGATATTTTGGAGAATCTTTTGGATGAGAATCACACCTCTCCGGGTATGTATGTATATATATATCTATATCCCCGCGACACTAAAGTATCGAAAGAATAATACAAAATAGCCATTTGAAAGTAATTGATTAATAAAATATTCAAAGTTTCAAGATTTTAATAAAATAGTTCACGTGGTCAAATTTGTTTTCTTGCATTCAAAATGTTTATAAACAGTTTATCACTTTCAAAAGAATTAATTATATGGTCAATTTGTTTTATTTTGAAATATGATACTTGCATATTTTGATTATTTCACTCGTTTAAGACAAATTTTTGGCTATTTTATAAATGTATCAATTTTAATTGGCTATTTAATCAAAATAAGTGTAAATAAAATATTTATCTTTACATGTAAATTTTAGATTAGGTTTAAATAGTTTATCATAGCTTTTGGGGAGTAGATGATCATATCATAGCTAGCTTTTTTTACTATATGATTATCTTGCAAGTAATAAAGGGCATTTAATTAATTTATTTTTTATGAGCAGAAGTGGTGGTAAAGGAGGATGGTAGAGAGCATATGAACGGCTTGCCAGAGGACTTGTCAAAGTTTTTGAATTTTGCCCCAACTAACGCAACCCACCACGTGGCACCACCTCATTGGTGTAACCACGGCGGCAGCGGCGAGATCAACCCGGATGATTCCATCGGAGTCGACATGCAACAACTCGCCACATATTTTCCGGTTGCCACGTCAGAAGCCGCCTCAGCCGCCACAACTCCGACCACCAACTATTCCGGCCAAAATCCTGCCACGTGGGACACTCTTCCCGGAATTGGTAGAGGCTGGTTCAAACACAATTGATGATATTCATTTCATTTGTTTTAATTTAGACCCTACCCAACTTGACCCTACCAATAAATCAATTTTTTTAAGAAAAAAAAATCCTCACACACAAAAGTGTATTTTTTTTTATAAAATAAAATGGAGTTCTTTTGAATGTGATTTTTTTAAGGTTTAAAAAATCAGTGAGCTTTGGAAATGATGAGCTAGAATATTACATGCATATGGTTGTTTGTCAATGATGAGCTTAATTTGAGGGCTTTCATTTTACCCTTTTCCTTTTTTATTTGTTGGTGTAAAGTTATTGGAATATTGGAAAAGTTTATGCTACTTTCCTTTGTGCGGTTAAAGAAACTTAAAATGTACTATTTTTTTTTTTTTTAATTAAATAGCAAGCTTTGGATGTAACTCCTTTGCCTCTGAATGTGATCGATTCAATTTTACAGCTTGGTACTATTTTTTTTTTTTAATTAAATAGCAAGCTTTGGATGTAACTCCTTTGCCTCTGAATGTGATCGATTCAATTTTACAGCTTGGTACGCAAGCATGTTATACATAAAACCAACACATGAATTGGCTTAAAGTTTACGATGAAACATCCCATATCACATTCCTAATAAATCGTAACTAGTCCTCTTTCCATATCGCGAGTCTACTCGGACTAGGATGGGGTCGGTAGCTCGACTCGTGTTGGTTTCGGAAAAAAAGGCTTCAAACTTGAACCGTAACGCCTAAAATAAATACCCTTAGAATTTTCATTAAGTCAGTCTTATTTTTTTGTTATATTTTCTCTGTTCTAGATATTTATTCGGTGGTAATATTATTAATGTATTAAGATGTTATTTCAATGATATACCCGACGACGCGCTTCAACGACACATTGTACTATATTATATGATATTTTTAATTAATTTCAAAATATATGTATATATATATAAATATATGTATATATATATATATAAATATATGTATATATATATATATATATATATATATATATATATATATATATATATATATATGTACATGAAGAAAATAAATTGAAATTAGTCAATATGTTTTTTAGAAATATTATAAACAGTTAGTACCTTTTATTTTTTTCCCTGAATGAGTGTATTTTTGGTGTCTCTCCTCATTTTTTTTTATATACGTTGGTCATCTACAAGTGTTAAGAATATCATTTTTGAAATTTATTATAAAAAGATCTATATTCCTTTTTGACTTTTCAAAAAAAAAATAAAAAATCAGCTATTATTGCCATGATTTTTCTTTACGTTTACTAAGGCATTTATTTGTAGGGTTCCGGATATCAATTCCTTCTATGTGTGTCTATATAAATATATAAACATTATGCTTTTTTTCCCCAACCCATTTTTCATAGCGCATGCTTTTCCTTAAATCAAAAGAATTCCTAACTGCTTGAATCGAGGTAAAGTGTATTTTGTTGGCTTCTGTCTGCTAATTTTGTTTGTACTTATATAACAAGTCTTCGTATATAATAACGAGCCATAGTATAACAAGCCTTATTATTTATTGGTATCAGTTTAGTTACACGCATATGTACTTTTACAACAAGTCTTCGTATATAATAACGAGCCTTAGTATAACAAGCCTTATTATTCATTGGTATCAGTTTAGTTTTTTTTTTTCTTTTATATATATATATATATATATATATATTAATATATGAAATTATGTTTGATTAGAGAGGCAAGTGACGCACACAATGTATAGACAATGTGTTTGACAACTTGCTTAATACAAATAATGGATAATCAACAAGAAATGCGATGAAGAAAATACACAAAATATGGTTACCCAGTTCGGTATAATGTCACCTATATCTGGGGGCTCACAGCCACTGGAAATGAATTCACTATCACGTAGTCAATAGTACAAACAAAGTCTTATATGATTACAATAACAAATCAAAGCCCTAGAAACTATTACCACGAGTGAACACCAAGTGCAGGGACTCCCCTGAATTTGAGACCCCGCTCAATTCCACTCTTCAAGTAAACACCAATGCTTGGACGACTTCAGTCTTCAATGTTCGTGAATCTTTAATCACGTAAGCACAGAACCCAAATCACTCAAACTGATCTTCTCGAATAGTATTTGATGAATAACACCGCTCAAAACAATCCAACTAGTTTCCCAATCCGTCAATCTTGCACGTCTAGGAACCCTAATTGTTTTGTCAAAAGCGTCAAGACTGCTAAGGGTGGAGCACTCGGCTTTTATAGCAGTCATACAACTCTGGAAGTGAATCTAGGGTTTCCTTACCCATACTCGCAAGAATATCACTCAATAAAGACACCAGCGAGGCAATCTGGCAAAACCGGAAACTTGCAAAAATAACAGACTACGCACACGAGGAAAGATATCTTAACAGAAGCTGGAACATGATGTCCGACATCTTTCCTCACAACTTGCGCTAAAAAATAAAGTCAACTTATGAGGTAACAACAATATATACAATAACGTTGTTTTGGAGTGTGTTAATGTCTTACCAAAATTTCTCTGTCGTTTGGTTCTAGAGTTATGTTGCTTATAAACTTATAATGTTTTTTTTTCTTTCAATTTTTAGCGTTATTCAATTCAAGTAAGTAAACCTTACTCACTTGCATTAGTTAATAGCGTTAATTTATATATTGTTTATGCGTTTGTATGGTTTATTTATTATGTGCTTGATTGTTTGTGCTATGTGCCATAGAGATAGATTACATATGAATTCATGAAACATGCATAGCATATCTTGTTAAAACATTCAACGCAGTTAAAATTAACAATGAATGATGAATAATTTACAAATGATTAAAATACTCTAAAATATGAAAAGAGTTGTTACAAAGAGATGGTGTATGTTTAATGTCTGGAGGGCAGAGTGGGCAAAGGGCGCGGAGTGCCGGCGTACTCATGAATGAATGACTACGCTAGGGATAGTCCCTTACGGGGACCATGAGCCCGTTTCGTTGGGAGTATAGAGTTGTGTACGATCCCATGATTTAACTTGTACTCATCTCCCTCTAGTATAGAACAAGGAGATACAATGACTGTTTAACTGGTTCTTTAAATTACGGCTAACTGGTTACTGAAAGCGTAAACATACACCGAGCGCTCAAATGAAAGGAAAAACTTAAACAAATGAAATGATTTCGATATAACCGCATGTTATAGGTTTCATGAGTATGTCATCACTTAGTGCATGAGGTTTACTTACTGAGTTTATAACTCACCCCTTATTTCCAACTTTTTTCCCAGGAGACGAGTAGTTGAGTACGTACCGAGTGATGGCGATGAGACGACTTGGTGACGTGGCTAGTGGAAAATCTTTAAATAAATGATTTCCTATTTATTTTTATTTTTATGTATTAAGAATCCAAAAAAAAAAAAATTTATTTTTTGCATCCTTGTCAGTTTTTTTTTCTTTCGAGAAGATTAATCGCCTTTTATGGATTTTATTTTATTTTATTTTTACAAAGGTTTTTATTTATGAAATCACGATTCAATTACAAATGATATTTTATTATTATTTTCAAAGTACGTGTTACAATTTATGGTATCAGAGCGCCATGGTTTTAAAATCGAATCTGTAGATTTATTTGTCACTACGTCACGTCATTGGAAGTCAATTCGCAATCAGTCGGTAAGCTTAGATATTAATGAATGATAGTTCTGATATTTATTATTATAATTTTTCTAGTAATTTTCCATAGATAGCTAAATTTATTATTTTGTTCTACCTTTTTAAGTATGGCAATCACGAGGGGCGACGGAAATGGAGAGAATCATAATGCAAACCTCTTTTCAAGCAACGGCCTCTCTTGCCCAAGCTCAAGCTCGCGAGGTTCCCCATCGTGAACCACAACAACAAAACACCATTGTTTAATTCAAAAAGCTCTCTCCACCTTCTTTTGGTGGAACCACTGACCCACTGGAAGCTGAAAAGTGGTTGATTGAGATCGAGAAGACTTTTTCTATGTTGCCGTGTACTGAAGCGGAGAAAGTGTCACATGTTGCGTACAATTCAACATGAGAATAATCCAGTTCCTTTCACTTGGGAGAATTTTCGAGATGGATTTTATGAAAAATACTTCCCTGAAAGTGTTCGTAGCCAGAATGAGGATGAGTTCATAAAGCTACAATAACGTGGCAAAACAGTAGCCGAATATGAAGCTAAATTTGCTCGACTTTCCAAGATTGCTCCTTCTTTGGTGGATACAGAGCTGAGTAGAGCCCGTCGATTTGAAAGTGTGTTAAAACCACGTATTAAAGAGGCTATCATTCCTTTCGAGCTAACTGAGTATAGCAAGATAGTGAGCAAGGCACTTCTAATTGAGAGAACCCAACTGGCAACTCAAGAGGAGATCAAAGCCCGTCAAGGAAGCAACGATAGAGATGAATTAAATGGAAGTTCGTGGAAACAATATGAAGAAGAGGTTTGAGGGTAGCAACAACTACAAAGTTGCAAGTACCCAAGATAAACAACAAGCTCTTAGTTGTGCCAAGTGCAGGAAAAACCATCGTCGAGAATGCCTTTTTTGGAACCAACGTGTGCTTTAAGTGTGAAAATGCAGGTCATGTTGCCCAACACTGCAAAACAAAAATGGAATCATTCAATAAGGGAAACAATGGCAGAAAAAGAACGCACGCACGTGTGTTTGCCTTGATAGAGAACGAAGCTGAGGAGTCACCATTAGCTGTTACATGTATACTCTCAAATATCTCATTTTAGTGTCCGGCATGTGTTTATTATCTTAAACTTTTTGGTGGGTGTTATGGATGTTTATGGTCTAGCTTGTAGAGTTCTCATAGATTCAGGGGCAAGCCATTCGTTCATTAGTATTCCTTTTACTGAAAAGCTCGTAAAAAAGCCTATGTCTAGTACTTCCTTTAAATAAATGATTTCCTACTTATTTTTTTATGATTTTGTGGTGTTAAGAATCCACGACAAAAATTTATTTATTTTCCGCATCCTTGATAGTTTTTTTTTCTTTCGAGAATATTAATCGTCTTTTATGGATTTTATTTTATTTTTACAAGCGTTTTTTTTTATTTTTTTTTATTTTTTTTATTTATGAAATCACGATTCAATTACAAATGATATTTTATTATTATTTTCAATGTACGAGTTACATGAACAATCCCACATTGATGAAGAAGCATAAATAGATGGGGTTCAAGACATATAAATTGTAGCTCGGGGATTGATTCTTTTTACCCTTATTATTCCTACCTATAAATTCTATGCCCATATATAGTGTGGTTTTATCCAATTAAGCATCGTCAATTTCAACAAAGAAGAGTAACTTTGAAAATGTTAGGGTTTTAATTTTTTAAATGTTCGATAGGTTAATAATTGGGAACATCATATATTTCAGCATATCAAGATTCAATTAGTTTGCGGACCAAACCGATCAACTATGAGCGGTTGGTGCCAATTTGTTCAAATCTCAAAACAACTGAATGCATGAACAATGGTAAACCAGTAATGCTCTGTATATATGAAAATTTTGGGACAAAGTCATCATCGCTGCATCTTAGTCCTCGGCACCCACCCCTCATCCCCCGTTTACTGTAATTGTGTTATATATATATATATATATATATATATATATATATATATATATATATATATATCGTGAGTTGATAGCCAATCTTTATTCCATTATCTTCTAATTGTGTTGCATATATTGACCAAACTATATTAAGTTACTTGCATGTATTCGTTTGTATACGGTTATGTTTGTGATGGGCTAAATTGAAAATGTTTTATCATGAACAAGAAGTTATTGAAATAACCTCATTAATAACTTTTTGAGTAAACTCAAAGGGATAAATCTCGATAGAGAAAAGAGCGTCTGGAAATCATATTTATAAATATTCAAAGTTACAAAAGAGTAAAAAAAAAAAAAACTAATCTTTAGTTTACACTTGACAAATCAAGATAAAAAACATTGACGAGGTCAATGTCGATGAATGTCTCTTGAACTCGTCTTGAAAAAAGGATCCAAGCTTTGTCCACCATTAAAGTCTCTACCGTTTTAAAGTTTAAACTACGACGCCTATCGTCGATAATGTGTCTTGAGCTAATGAATACGACTTCATAAGAAACAGTTGACGACGGAATTCGTAAGTATGTTACGAGTTATATATTTTATGTTTCTGTAGACCCCAACAATAAAAAATAATTATATTTTCTGAGCCGTTAGATCTCCAACTGATTATATCCAATGGATGGCTCAGATAAAAAGCTCCACTTTATACAGTATACTTCTGCTTCCAATCATGGAACTAGGCATATTGTTAGGCTTCCCCACTAGAAAAAAATTTCGGTGAGGGTTTTTATTGCGATATTTTCGTACGCATGTGCACGTGTCACCCAAGTAGTATATATTTGTAAGTAAGAATGTTGTACCCACGATGACTAAATTTAATTAATTAATAATTAAATCAACTAGAGCGAATTGAGCTCAATAGATGAAGGAGAAAAGTTGTCACAAATTTTTTTGCAAGAAATTAAACTAAACAATTAAAGATGGTTTTACGGTTGTGCGAGGATAAGGACCATGGCTTCACTAATCTATTCAATAGTTTGGATTCTTGGAATTTCCGCACAATTTAAACACTCAAACTTTGCTAGTCACGTTCACAATTCACTAAATCTCTCTCGAGCATCTAGCAACTTAAACTTATACCGGAATTTTATCTCTCAATCTCAACTCCTAAAAACAAAGCAAGCATTGAACAGAACGAACAAACGACTCCGTAACAATCTAGCTATCTCTAGCCTAGGAATGAATCATGGTAATTCAATTCACGCACACTAACAACCTAATCTTTCTCAAGCATCAAATTGAATTCAAAATCATGAACGAGGTCGTGAATCTCATACAAGCATTACGAGTAGAATTGAATTAAGCAAAAAAAAAAAAAAAGAATGAATAAATACTTCAATTAAAATCAAATTGAATCCATAACCATATTATAGACTAGCTACTCCATAGCCCTTAAGGGGGATTAGTTCATGCCGTAGCGAAGAAATAAAGAAGAAGAAGAATAAGAAGAAAAACTAAAATTAAACAAAGCCATAATAATTATCATAAAAAAAAGAGAGCTCAAGAGAATAAGAGAAGAGAATAAAAATTGGGATTGTAGCGTAGACGACGAACGGCTCTTCCGAAATCTCTCTATCTCCCAAACACACAAATTTCAAAAGCAAAAACTAAAGTGAAAGTAAAAAGATGCTAAGATGTGTTTTATATGACTCTAGGTCTGATTACATGAGTTTTCAGCTAACTTTTGGTGTGATCTGGGTCATCAACTGATCCGACGACTCAAAATGATTCAAAAATCATTAATTTTATGCTCTGGGCTGACGAGACCTCGCAGCGCGCAGAAGGGAGATTGCAGCGCGAGGGGCAACATCGCGGCACGAAGGAAGCTATGCGCAGCGCGCTTCGAAGCTTTCAGGAAGTGTGCGTAGTGCGCATATCGTTCGGAGATGGTACACAAGCCTCACGCGGCGCGAGGCCAATCATGCAGGTGGTGCACAAAACGTGCGTATTGTTCGGAGAATAGCAACGCTCCGCGCGGCACGCTGTACGCAAAGATTTTCTCACTTTGCTTTCTTTGCTTCGTTTTGACCCGTTTCGATTCCCGATTATTTCATTTTGTCTGGAAATGACTCCAAAGAGCTTATAGAGACTCTTTTACTCCTTTTTACCTGCAAATCATCATAAACACACTAAAACTATAAAAAAACACCTAAGAACTAGCTAGATTCAACCCGAAAAATAGGAGTTTAAACGCGTACGAAATGCACCTATCAGTTTTGAAATGGCGGAACCAGAATTTCCAGTTTCTTCTAGTTCTAAACACTCATGATAAGGCAAATCAAGTTATGTCTACAAAGTAAAATTCTTGGTTGATTTAAATAAAAAAGATAGTTGCCATGTATTTTAACTTGAAGGATTACTGTGCGTTAATACCCATGGATAAAGTTTATTTTGAAAAATATAATTTTAGTTTCTTCTCAAAATGCATTTCTAACTTGTTAATCATGTTGGTAACGAGGAGTGAGACATACTAATTGTGATAAGAGGTGAAGTTGTATATACACAACTATTCATGAACAAGCCATGGAAGTAAATAAACATGGGCAAGTGGTAACAAAACAAAATCGTTATTTTTTTTCTATACCGAGTAAAAGTGAAGCAAGAATTATGTTTAAGTTCCATTTTAAAATAGAAAATTCCCGATCCGGATACAGAGTGAGGGAACAAAATTTTTGTTCCGTACAATACATTTGGGAACCCTTTTTATTTTTTATTTTTGGGTTAAAGCTAGGATTATTTTACTTTTTAATATATTTTATCATTACCGAAATTGAAGTTTTGTTCTAAAATTCCAGCTATTACAAAACATTATGTTACGGATGAAAATGTGTTAATGTCGTTTTTGGACTAACATTCAATATCACACGTGGTTTTATCTAGGGTCGGACCCTATGATCTCATGTCATATGAACGGTGTTGTCACCTAAAAAAGTAAAAGATAATGAGCTATGGGCGCGAAGGGATTTATTGTCGTGCTCCAACGCTCAACATTAGTCTGATTGCTATAAGTGTGGTCGCGAAAGGATTTATTGTCTGCTCCAACGCTCGCCTGTTTGGATTATGGGGAGTTCCTCGCGGGTCTTTGGGATCGCCCTGCCTCGTAAGATCGTCAAGATCGGCTCGCAGGATTTCCATCTTGTCTGGGTGTTCACCAACTCGTCAAGGGCTCTTGCGAGGATGTTGGCATGCGTTGTGGACTTATTCGTCTCGTCGAGAGGTCCGTTGGGGACGCTACCGTGCTACGTCGGCTTCTCTAACTATCCGAAGGGTCCGTTGGGAACTCCATCTCTTTGCAAGCTTTGTCGTCTTGACGAGGGGTTCATCGAAACGTTGTCAAGCCGCATAAGCTTCTCTATCTCACTGAGGGGTCCGGAACCGTCATGCCTCGTGGACTTCCTCGTCTCGTCCAGGGGTCCATCGAGGATGCCATCTTGCCTCATAGGCTTCTTCGTCTCGTCGAGGATTCCGTAGGAGACACTGTCATGCCGTATGGGCTTCTCTGTCTCGTCAAGGGGGTCCATAAGGAATGCCATTTCTATGCGGCTTTTCCGTTTTCCCAAGCTGGCTTGTTGGGATGCTATCATGCCGCACGGGCTTCTCTGTCTCCCCAAGGAGGTCCGTCGGGACGTCGTCATGCCGCGTGGGGTTCCTTGTCTCGCTGAGGGGGTCCGTACGGACATCTATATGCCGCGCGGGCTTCTCTGCCTAGCCGAGGGGTCCGTTGAGGAGGTCTTCATGCCTCGTATTATTCTAGTTCTTGATGAGGGGTCCGTCAGGGATGCTGTCATGCCGCATGGGCTTCGTCTGTATGCCGCGTGGGCTTCACGGTTTCGCCTAGAAGTTTTTCGGATACACTGCCATGTCGTTTGAACATCTTCGTCCCACTAAGGGGGTCTATAGAGATATCTTCATCATGTACTCTTTATTGTGGTCATAGTTGTATGACTGAGGGGTCTATCAGGGACATCGCCTTGCCATGGGAGTTTGTCGTCTCGCCGAGCTCCGTTGGAGAATCCTTATTGGCACTCGAGCTTCGAGGCCTTTCCAAGGTGGTACGTCAGGGACGTCTTCTTGTCCAGCAAGCCTCGTTGCCTCCCCGATGAGTCTGTCGGGAATTCCGTCTTGTCCATCAAGCCTCGTCACCTTGTCAAGGGGTCTGTAAAAGACGCCTTCTTGTTGTGCACACCTCGTCTCCTCGCAGAAAGGCCCACTAGAGATGTGGTCTTGTCGTCCTGGCCTCATTTTGCCGATAGGGTCCGTCGGAGACCTTTGATGGCAAGGGACTTCTCGACCCCAATATATTTAGCCAATGGAGTCGGTAGGGAATACAGGGTCACCAACATTTGGATCTCCGTCGGAGTTGACAGCAGATAGAAGTCGCCAGAAGAGAGGGGATTGCCGACGTTTGCTAGTCTTTTTTCCTAGTAAGACCAATCTTGCTAGCCATCAAGTCTTTATGTTTACAGGGTTGGAAAGTATGTTCAAAGAGATTAAATTCATTTGCCACTTAAGGAGGTTGGCCAACGTGAGTGGTGACGGCTTGAGAAATCGTTGTCAATGTGAAATGACTAAACGTGTACTGAGAAGGTTGTTCAACTATGTTGGTTGAACTACTTGTTGAACAATTGATTGATTTTAGCAGGATTAATTAAATCGACAATCAAACAATCAATCAAATAGAAATCAATAAAGGACACACATAATTGGTAATCCTGCTCGGTGATAAAGCACCTAATCAGGGGTATTAATACGTCCGGTGGTGAAAAACGATCCACTATTTCAATAATCAAAGGTACATGACTTAAGCTTGTAGACTACCTCTCAAACGCCTAGCTTCTTTGACTTCTCATATGGCTGGTAATCTGAGCTCCCCTCATATCAGAGATTCCCTCCCTTTTTCACGCGACTATTCCTCCCGAAGATCACACGATCCTCTCCCGAAAATCTTCTCAGCATATCAACGCAAAACACGTACTCACAAAACTCTGTACAAATAAAACACATCAGTAACAAGTTCCTTGAACCAGTTGTCGATGGAGATCTCCTAGTAGAGAGACTGGTTCTAAGTTAAGGTTGGAGTGAATTGACCTAATGAATCCCTAGGCGAGTTTTATTCGAGTCAATAACAAATCCGATCGTATCTCCATGATTTCGAAACTAAAAACAAAATATTTTTAGTTCAGTTCGCGTGAGAGAAAAATGACTGAATTTACTCGGGTCTTGAACTTGTTTGAACAACTTATTGCAGTTTTGACTTGAACAACTGGTACAATTTGTTTTTGCCAAACTTATCCATGCCACATAAGATCCAACATGCTGAATGAAGGGCACCGTTCAATCCTGCGTGGAGCTAGGAGCCAACCTTAGGCGGGCCTAGGCTGGTCAGTGGTATCTCCGATGCTTCTTGATTAAAGAGCAAAAATGTACTTGTTGGCAATTTATAATATTGTAGGTGTACAATCATCGATAGATACAATTGAACTGAAAAGAACGTTGGAGAATCCTGTTTAAATAATAGTACCGAATAAATTTGTGACCTTTAGGAAAATATATATGGGATACACAGTTCTATAAAGTCGCTTCAGATCTTTGAGACGTTCTTGATCATCGGTTGAACCATTTCTTGATCTTCGAACGGTTTCACTTCTCTTACACTATGTTATCTTTAAACTAATCGGCAACAAGATGCCCTTTTACCCTCATAAAGTATCCCAAAAGTGTGACCATTTAAAAACTTTTGGACCAAAATTCATTAATTGTATTTTATTCCAAAACAACTCTGATAACCCATTTTGTACAATTACGTTTATAACCTTATTTTTATTTTCCCTCACTTTTCTCATTTCATTACCTATTTCCTCATTATATGAAAACCTTTTTTTTTCCTTAAACCTGGATATTTATTTGTTAAATTTTGCATTTTAACATACTTTTTACTGCTAAATCAAAAAAAAAAAAAACAAAAAATTAGAAAAATAGCCAACTTAAACGTTTGATATTGCTAAATAGCCATTGTTTGATAAATATTAAGTAAATAGTCATAAATGATGACGTGACTTAATAGGCAGTGGTTATTTACTTAATATTTACGTTTGTAAATATACAAAATTGGCTATTTACCTAATATTTACTAAACCTTGGCTATTTAGCAAATCTCAACGTTTAAGTTGGCTATTTTGCTATTACCCTTTAAAAAATGCAAAGTTATTGACATTCATAAATTTAACAAACATATCAATAAATTTTCAAGAATTTATTGACATCTATGAATATATATAGATTCTTTGAAGATTTATTGACATCCATAAATATATATATATATATATATATATATATATATATATAAACATATCAATACATATATATATATATACATATATATATATATGTCCATAAATATTCAAAAAAATTCCTAGATTCTTTGAAGATTTATTGACATCCAAAGAATTTATTGATAAACATATCAATAAATCTTCAAAGAATTTTCCAGATTCTTTGATGATTTGTTGGCATCTAGGAAATCATTGATAAACACGTCAACAAATCTCAAAAGACGAAAAACTTCCTGATTTGAAAAAACTTAACAAAGAATTTCTAAATGAGCTTTTTAACTTATATTAAACCCTAAATCCTGAAAACAATAAAAAAAAAAAATGAAGAACAAAATCAACATGAAGAACAAATAAATATGAAGAACTAAAATGAGCCCAATCTTTGAAGAACCCAAGCGGGAGATGATTAATGATGAAGGGTATTTGATACTAAAAATTTCTCTCTCTAATCTCATGGTCATAGTTTTGGAATAGAAAAACAATTAATGAAAACATTCTAAATGATCGTAGTTTTAGAATTAACCCAATTATTATTAGCTCTCATTCTCTTTTCATTGCGGGATACTTGCTCCCTCAGTATGATAACTTTTTTTTAACAAATGACTCATCATCGTAAATTGAATCTCAAAAAGTGTATCCAATATCTATTTAAACTTTGTCGGGCTCTGATATCACAATATTGTGGATCATTGATTTTCAACTTTAAACTAATTAAAAATGAGAAGAATAACTCATAACCTTATAAATTTGTATTAGTTCTTACTCTATTTTCACTCCCAGTGCCGGTGAAGAGTTAAAGACCACATCTTCGTGTTCTTGATGATCAACGGCTTGATTGTGCTCGCTAAATCAGAATTTTCCAGCCAAAGATTTCCTTCTGATATGAACGGATTCTTGAATCATTCTCCTCTCAAATTTTAAGCAGAGTTAGGTAGATGGTTCAGTGGCCTTTCAGCTAAGTTAATAAAGTTCGATATTATTTATTTTGTTTTGCAAGAGATCAATTATCAATACACTGACAAAAAAGAATAAAACACTATCAAATCACAGGTACATTGAGTAGTTGTGACCAAAAGCATAGTCAAACGAAAAAGAAATCACGATTATAAATTAGCGACCATGTAAAATATTTTCACTCATAGAAGATATATGCATCAAATTTATTTGATAAATTACGAAAAGTATTAGAACTCAGGTTTTTAGTCTATGTGGTTTGGTTTAGTTTTGTTTTAGTTAGTCAGCTTAGTTCCTGAGTCATATCAGATGCATTGTCGATTTATTCTTTTTTCAATAGGTGTCGTTTATTTTCTTTGTAAACAGGCTATATAAAGCCAATCTTCTGTACAATTCCTTTGAAGTCGAATAAAACATTTTCTCTGATTCATTCAAGAACAGAGATTGTTTTTTCCAAATTCGATTTAATCTCTATCAAACCTAGAATTGCAATAAAAAGAAAACACAATTAGATATTAGCGACCATGTAAAGTATTCACTCATAGAAGATTTGCAAAGTAACTTGTTTATTTCCGTTTACTTGATGTAAATTGCAATGTCTTGATTGTCATGAACTTAGTCAATTGCAATATTCACGTGCAAAAAAATAATAATAAAATAAAAAATAAAATCTTCATTTGTATTTTTATACTTTCTTTAATGGATTAATTACATTATTTCCTCCCCAACTTTGACGCGGTTTGCCTCATAAAATTCGAAAAATAGCATCTGCGACCTTAAAATCTTGCATTAGTGAAATTATACTCCTTATGTTAACTTTTATTGACGGTCATCCAATGTTTGATCATGAGACCCATTAATTTTGTGATTTTTCTTAAATACCCTTATAAAAATAAAATAAAAAATTATTAAACAACTAAAGAAAAAAAATAAAATTAAAACCCATTAGCAAAATCTTCCTCTTCTTCAGCTAGTCGGTTGGCCATGGTTTAATGACATTTTTTTCATTTATTATTCATTTAAAAGCTTGCCTGCCGATCGGATGAGGTGGCGGTGGGCCATGGGCGTAAGGCTCGTCGAGCGAGTACCCTCGCCGATGATTCATCGGTTCGCGATTGTTACGGCTTTGAGCTTCCATTTTTTTTCCTTCTCTAATTATCCAGAAAATCCACAAGGATGAACATCAACAGAGATAATTCGCTGAAAATCCACGTTATTTTTAGGGTAAAAGTGACCAGAAGTTAATTGCAAAGATTAATTACTGTTGAATTTTAACATATAATTTTTTGAAATTTATGTTTTTAAACAATTATAAAAAAAATAAAGCAAAAAGAGGAAGGATACCATTTTACCCTCACTTGTTTAAAACCATCATGTAGATTTTGACAGAAGGAGTACAAGTACATTAATGCAGGATTACAAAGGCACGAATGCTATTTTTCAAATTTTGATAGGCAAGCCATTACAAGCGTCAAAATTATAACACCTTCTTTAATTTATGTCATTGAGGTGAATTGCAATGTCTTGATTGTCATTGTCGAAGTCCCCCAACTAAAAAGTTAAGCCACTAGTCCTTGTGTTTGGTAGTTAACTAAAAAAAATTTTGTTTTCTATTTTTTAATTTTTGTAGTTGTATTGAAAAATTATTTTGCAGTTGTTTTCAAAAAGCTGTTTGGTACAATTTTCATTTTGTTTTTGAGAAATTATAAAAACTGAAAAAAGTGTTTGGTATAATTTTTATTTTTGTTTTTGAAAAAATGAAAAGAGAAGATTGGGGAGAAAGAGGAGAGAAGAGAAGAATTTTTTTTTCTTCCAAAAACACCTTTTATTTGTTTTCAGTTTTCTTTACTCTTTTACAAAACAACTTCAAAATTTTTTGAAATTTTTTTCCAAAAACTTAAACCAAACATGTTTTCAATTTTTGTTTTCAATTTTTTCAACTCAAAAACTAAAAAATTGTTTTTGAGAGGAATACCAAACACACCTCTCTCTCTCTCTCTCTCTCTCTCTCTCTCTCTCTCTCTCTTCATTACTATTTGAGGATTTCTTAGATTTTATTATATATTTACCTGTGTTAAAAAAAAAAGAAAAAAAAAAAGACCTTGTTATTATTTTTTTTTTTTTTGGTTTTACAAGGAAGTTTCTGTCTGGTCACCGCCTATACAATAACTCAGATTTTAGCTAGTAGTTTAGAAGTGCTCAAAATTGATTTCACTAACCATCGTTCTTCTTTCTATTTAGTGTGCCCTTGAAAATCAAGTCTAAACAGCGTCTGACACAATACAAACCCAAAAACCATTGCAACAAAAAAAAATGCACAAATCGTATAACAAACTAATGTATCACGTAATGCACATATGAACAAATTCATAATAGATAACAATCCTATTCCTATCTGTTAGTTACCTGTACAATAGCATCTAATATTAACAGTGAAAAAACTCTTCTTGTCGAAATACAAAATACACGTGAAACCGTGAATTTAAAAACTAGCACTTTCCAAAAACATGCAAATTACATGGTCAAGTCAAATTTAATAAAAATGTGCTTAAGAGTTCTATTTATTTATTAATTACAGTTCCCATTAATATCATATCCACAAGGAAGGATAATTCTGCAGGACTTAGGTGAAATATGTTACTGAGACTAAAAGGGACTTTTTTAACATCAGAACTTTTATTTAGCCATTCATAAAAAGGGACTAAAAGAAAGAAAGTATTATATTTCCAGCATAGAAGATCTAGGCAGTACTTCAAATTAACAGTCAAGTAGATCATAGGAAGAGCTCATTCAGTAAAGCTGAGTACACCTTAACGGAGAAGCTAAAAAAAAAGAAAAAAAAAAGAGCAGAGAATATTTACATCTTCAATACAGCGTATCGCTGAGAGAGAGTCTTATTTACATTCATTTCAACACAAAGACACGACTCGTCAGATCGATCCAAATGTGTTCTCGCCGCTGTAAGTCATGTACAGAAACCCATCTTCGTCTTTGTTCTCCTCATAGATCGCAGACATCATCGCAGCTGAAATAATCAATATATAAATGAATACAAAATGAACAAAATCTATACTTTAAAGATACGAGGAAATACATTGTCGAACACTCACCAGTTGGTGGCAAAATGTTCTTGACAAATATGAAAATGGCCTTCTCAGCACCGAGCTTTATCCTCTTTCGGACCACGTAAACAAACTGGCCAACAGTCAGATCCGCGGGAACAAGATATCTGTGTTCATCGCACGTTTATTGGGTAAAAAGAAAAAAAATGCATTGATTAGAAATTGTGGAACGTCTTGAGTAATGAACAGAGTGAACCGACTTCTTCTTGTCAATCTCAGGAATTTCGCTCCTCTCGGCTTTTTCCACGATAACCTACACAACAAAACATCGAAAAAAAAAATATCATTACCCAATGAATCAATAAGCTGCGAGGAATGGCTATTCAATTACTATATCAAAATCCTAGACCGTTCTCTGTTCTCTGAACTCTGAAAGCATTTCAAGCAAGAATCAGTGACTTTACTTCCTCTGTGATAGCTTACATTCTTTATCATTTATTCTCAACTATTTCTTTGATACAATTCTGTTTTAAAGAAAAAAGAAAAAAAAGACTTTTTCTCTAATCCTTGAAAATGAAATTCATACCGGAATTCTGTCGGGATACTTCTCTCTGATACGAGCAGCTTCTGCTTGCCTCCTCTCTGCCAAATCAAATTAAAATAAAATCAAATATTTATTTTAGTTTCAATCTGAAAAAGTCAATGAATTGATCTTATAATCAAACTCCGTCTGATTTGTAAAATCATTGACCAACTATAATTAATCCAATCACACGATCAAAAAACATTCCTAAGAAACTGATTCATCAATTTTGTAAAGAAACAGTCTTTTATTTTTAGAAACATAACCAAAAAAAAAATGTCTACTGAAAAAGAGAGAAAAAGAATCTAGGTCTCTATACAATCCGCAAACATAAAGTGATCACCAAAACAGATTTCGAGAACATTTCAAGATCGTTCATGATTGGAATACCAAACTAATACGAAAGCAATTAATTCAATCTTTACATATGAAAGTCAGAGAGAGAGAGAGAAACCTAGAGGATGTTCAAGCTTGAATGAACTCTTGGCCATCGTCGAGTTGAACCTTCGACCACTAATTCGCCGGAAATCAAGAACACAAAAAATAGAAAGAACAAAATCGAAATCGGGGTTTTGCCTTTACTTTCCGATAAAGAAAAAGGGAATAGAAGAGTGCGAATTGAGAAAATGAAAAGAGTAAATTAACAATTCAGGTTCGCTCACCAAACGAATTCAGAGAATTGAGGAAGACTCGGATTCCGCGAAGATTCTTGAGATTAGGGTTTCCCGAAATTTATAGAGAAAATGAAGAACTAGAAGCAAATGGGAAATTATCGAGTCGTTTTGAATTGTATTTATAGTAATTAAAGAGCTGTGTGAATATTGGCGTGTGTTAATAATGTTTATCAGATGAAACGACGATTTTGCCCTTCTAAGTGGACTGGGTTCTAAAATGCATTTATTGGACCAAAGTTGTGGGCCTATAGTTATGGGATTGGGCGATCATTACGGGCCTGCGAATCGGGGAGATTTCATAAACACCTCATTTGAAGAGGTAAATTCCATGAATACCTCGTATTTTAAAACATTTCATAAATACTTCATTTTTTTTTATTTTCAAATGATTTTTGCCGATTTTCTTAACAAAACTTTAAACACTAATAAAAAAGTGAAAATTATAAATTTTATGGCTTGTGTTTTATTTTTATTTCACAAGTTTTTTTTTATTAGTATAGTATTAGTATCCTTTTTTTTGTCTTTCAAGAAATAGAATTATGCCTTTTTTTATTTTGTATTTACTAGTACTACAAGGAAGGTTTTTAATTGTGAATGATCTCAAGTGACATACCATTATAGGGGTGAATTTAGCTTTTTTTTTTTTTAAAAACCTTGTCATGGTAATTAGCTTTAAGCAATTTATATTATTTTTCGGCTCATGCAAGAAGAAATAATAAACACTATTTTTTAAGCAATAATATTAAGCACTCTTGATTAGAGCCAAGTTGGTAATATTAAAGGCAATGTGTTTTTTGGGTGTGGTTGGTGAGGGTCTATTCATATCCACAAGAAACTAAGTGGGGTAGGAAAGATGGGCTTAGTAAGGACCGACCAAAGGATTGTATTAATGGCTTTTACCTTTTTTCCAATAACAAATAAGTAAATAAAACTACCAAATTTAAAGAAGAAGCAAACAATGTATAATCAAGCTTTTGGGAACTTTGTCAATCATCGATAACAGAATAGAATGTTCCGTTTCAAAAGTGACCGGAATTTTCATTTTGATACCATTCATATAAAAAAAAAAAAATTGGAAAACTAAAAATTACTCATTTCTTAAAAAAAAAAATGTTAAAAAAATTGAATCAAGACAAAATTACATTTTGGTACTGTTCATATGGTTTGTTTAATGTACCGAAACATAATTCTGATATTTCTTTTAGGGCGAAACGGGACACAATTTCAGTTTGTATTAGTTCTATGTTTGCCCACATTTAATTATCCATATGTTGGCAAGAAAACTCCTAAAAGTTTGAGTACGTAATAATGCCCTAAATCAATCCTAAACTAGTTTGTCATGTGAAATATTTAATCATTTAAAAATAATTTTTTTGTTGAAGTTATGTTCACCTTTCTTTATTTATATTTGTGTTGAATTTTAATGTAATTTATTTGTTGTAAATCTAAGGAAAAAAAAAATAGAGCAAAACGACGGTTCAAATTTTAACCCCTATCAAATGTAAAGTATCTTTAAATGTCATTTTTTTTTTGTAATCTGTATTTAAATATTTAGAATAGTTGATTAAGTAAATGTACCAATTATACCAAAAAAAAAAAAAATCTCACAGATTAGGTCACTTCAAACTTTATATAGTCATTTTATTATGACATGACCTCATTAATCAAATAATATTTTACATAATTGTTTTTAGTATTTTTCATATATTAATTTTGGTAAACGTACGTGTATAAAGACTCTTGATGCAAGATGCAACAACACAAAGTTACACCATATACCCATACAACTATTTTATTGGTGTGTTATTGTAATGTGATCTAAAGAATTCTAAATTTTCTTATTTGTTTAAATCAATTATTTTGATAGTACTGGACAGATCAACTTCTATAAATAAATGCTCTTCACCTACACTGCACTTGAAGCTCGGAGCAAACTGAAAAAATAAAATAAAATAAATAATCCAACAAATAAATTAGACCATATCAAAAGAGTGTGTGATTTAAGAACAAAAAAAAGTATTATTATCTCTCTCTCCCCTTTTTTTCTCTCTTTTTTTAAAATATACAACAATGCAAAACATGATGCACATATTTAAGGATATCACAACTGTCACAAGTCAAAATAAATACAAAAAAAACCAACAAGAACACAACAGCATTAATACATACATACATACATATATATATATATATATATATATATATATATTAATTAATCATCAAGCTCCTTATTGGTGGGAACAGAAGGGGGTTCAAACACAGTAAAAGCTCTGAAAGCTGAAATGAGAGCCAATGCAATGAAGCAGAAAAGAGCCAAGGCATGGAAAAGAAAAGCCAGTTTGATTCTGCTGCAAAACTTTCCATAGGAACTACAAGCCTCACTCCATGAGACTGCTTTGTCTCCCTTGTAAGCCAAGAACATTATTTCCATCACTGAAGCCCCGGATGTGACCAATATATATGCCACAATCTGCACACAAAATAGTTGTTTAGGGACTAAAATGAAACTCAAATAGTGATTTAGGGCTAAAATTCAAAATCACTAAAATTGTCTCTCCAAAACCGACTGTTTTTTTTTATGAAATTAACAAGCTAATTAAGTTCGAAATTAATTTATTAAAATCAAGGTTTGAGGTACCATTTATCGTTGTCGTGCCGGGACTAATATTTTATGGATACCCCTTATCGCAAGTATTTACCGTGAATTTTTCGGAAAATAAAAAAATCAGATTTTCCATAATAAATAATATAAAATAAGTTTTTATAACTTTTATTTTTTATTTAAATATATTTATTAATATTTTTATTTAGAATTGTGGTAAACTCCAATTTTATTACAGTAAAACCCCGATGTTTAAGAGTTTTTAATTGGGTCTGGGCGGTTTTTTTGCATTACGAGATTTTCTATCGGTACCGGTGCGGTAAACTTCGATTTTACAGGTATTTCGCTACTAGGATACCGTGCGGCAACCCACCGATTACCCGGTAACTCAGACTTTGATTAAAATATTAACGTCATAAATTAAAAAAAATTATTTTGCTTACAAAATGTCTAAAATTCTACATAATATTCAATAGTTTGAAGACCATTTCGGTCTTAAAGAAAATAAATTACGGACTAAAACCACACTCGAATAGTAATTTAGGGACTATTTGCGCTAAAAGTACAATATAAGATTGAATTTGAAACAAACCTGGTCGGAGAGAAAGAAAACCCAAGCTTTATCTGCTAAGCAACTAATCCAAGAAGACAAAGCAGCAAAAAGAGCATACAACGCAGAAATAAAGCTAACATAAACCATGTACCTGTGTGACACACAATATATTACCCATAATAAGAACAATATATGATGTACAGAAAATGAGAAGAATAAGAAGAAGAAATTAATAATAATAATATATAATTCTTACTTGAGACCCAAGATATTGGTGAAGCTTATCTTGCCATACATGATGTTATCTTGTTGATTTGTGACTGTGAGCCATATTGTTGCTATGCTCAAAGGAATCACAAACATCCTAATTGAACAATCTATGAGCTTCAGTGGTTTAGTTAAGCTTGGAATATTACTATTAGGGTTCATGACTTCTTGGGTTTCTCTCATTCTTCTTCTTCTTCTTTTCTTCTGAGCAACAAAATCTATACCCTCTCTCTCTCTCTATATATCTCTCTCTCACCTGCTATACTAAGAAAGTGAGGGACAAGTGTCTCGGCAATTTTTTTTTTTTTTTTTTTTTTGGTTTTTACTTGCTTGGAACCTAATTATAATATATGTGGCACTTATATAAGAATATGTTCTCAGCTTATGCTATATTTTGTCGTGTATGGAAGAAAAAATTTGGAAAGAAGGACTACTTTAGTTAGTTGTGTAAGTGGGTTTTTGCTTTTCTTCATTAGAGCAATCATGACATTATCTTATGTGTTGTGCTTGTGATGTTATGGGATTCACACAGTAACATGATAAGGATGTATTTTAATTTATATAAACAAAAAGCCAAGGAAAATATGAGGGGTTGTGTTGTGTGGTAAAGAAAAAAATGTCTTATCTATTTTGAGCCTTTGAGAGTTTAAATTGAAATTTAAGATATATTTTAGGTTGTGCTACACTGGTAAAGTTGCAATAACTCTTTCACACCTACCTACCAAGTACCAGTGAAAGTTAAAAGAAATAAAAGTCCTAATGAGTTTTTGAAAGTGTGTGAAATCTAAATTGCATAAAGGAACCAAGGAATCAACTTAGAAATTATATTAACACATCATTGATAGGAGGAAAGAAGATTTATTGTGTGCACTTACTCTACATTTGTAGTTGCTCTTCTTGGAAATATTTAGTTTTAAAATACAATGCTATACTGTTATTAAAAGCATGACGTGTCAATATCTAATTGAGAGTGCAAAGTTAAGAAACAATTTTTTTTTATGTCCTATTTTGCTATTCCATCACAATCGAGTATATATTTGATTAAGAGTATTATTATTATTATTATCAAGATAGTGTTACAGCTTATAATAATTAAGTGTGTTAATCTCTCAATGAACAATAACCCTTCTCTAAACTTGATTAAAAGTTTTTTTTTTTTTTTTTTTTTGAGAAGATTGGGAAGATTGAACTCACAACTTCTACATTGGAAGTAGTGTGAAATTACCAACTAAATTATGTTAGGTATTGCTGATTAAAATTATTATTATTATTATTGTTATGATATAATATTATCATCATTTGTCAGTCTAACCATCATAAGATCTATATTATTTTTTTTAAGGATAATTTTACTACCCATGGAAATTAATCCCACAATTTTCATTTTAGAGGTCATGTAGAATTATCAATTAAACTGTGCTAGGTAACACATATCTATATACCCTCACCCTATATTTTCTCTAAGGATTTTTATTATTTGGACTCACAATAAATATAATGTGAGTCCAAATAATAAAAATCCTTAGAGAAAATATAGGGTGAGATATTGTGAGTCCAAATAATAAAAATCCTTAGAGAAAATATAGGGTGAGGGCATTGATTAATTAGCCTGAACAGGTGTATTAATATGACATGCTTGAGATTAAATGTTATCGGCCAAAATGAATGACATAACTAGCATGTCATGTTGCGTTTAGCAGAGTGAAAGTGAAACCTCATCATTTTGCTTGCATCCTTGGAAACCTATTAAAATGGAAAGAAAGAAAAAGAAAACCCTACCACAAAAAATACAAAGAAATAAAAGCCAAAAGGAATTCCTACTTTTAATTATTTGGTGGCACCTACCGCATAATAGAATGAGAAATTTGATTTTGGGATAAGTGGTTAAAACTTATAACTTATAAGTCCATTCGAGGATTTTCTTTGAATTTTTATAATTTAAGAAATGTCAACTTAATTAATTTTTCAATTTTATAATTAAGAAGTTGAATTTTTACTAACCATTATTGTTAATTTAAAATATACCACCTGTGAGTCAAAATATTCTTTAAAAAAAAAAGGTCAAAATAAACATCGCATAACTAGAAAGTTTTGCGTTGGTACAAATTTTATTAAAATTAGAGATCTAGATCATGAGTTATGCATTTTTTTAGACTTGATTCAAATATTAATTTAAATTACTAAAATTGTGATTACTAAATTTAGTATACGGTGAAAATTGGATTCGTATATAAATTTATTATTTACTTTGCATGTGCAATAATTTGAAAAACTAGAAAACTATACTCGTAATTTTTCTCTTTGAATTATTCTAACCATTGTAAAATTGGTCGTAGCCAGTCGCAGCTTGTTGCACCTATTAGTTGTCGTGACCAATGTTCTCAAAAGTTAGGTTATAATCTAAATTAACTTTATGTGCATTGCCTAGTTTTTGCATTTTTATCTTCTTTTTTTTTTATTCTTGTTTTCACGCTTAGAGCATACAATTGATTACATTGAACATTTAAATACCTATTACAAAAAAAATATTTAAACTTCAATAAATAGAGACATTTTTCCATTTCTGAATATTAAATTCACATCTCACTCCGCAATCACATGAAAGAAGTAATGCCACCCAAATCAGATTTATTGAGAGTTTTATGTGCATAATCTTTTCACATTAAGTTTTGTCATATTTAAAATACTTGTGTATGTTTCCATGAAAATGATTGTAACTCATCATAACACATCAAAAAGCTCATCCAACTTCATGCATAATATTGCAAATAATTATCACACCTATTATAAAGAATTTGATTGCATTGTACAAAAATCATAACATTTTTCATTGAAACGCGTCGCAAATCATTCCATTTCAAACATATCTCAACTCATTACAAAAACGTACATATTCTATGCCGCCCTCATAGGTGGCCGTCATTTTGCTCTGGTTTGACTTCGATAGTGAGGTTTGTCTTCTAAGTGAGGTTTGTCCTCTGATGAGTTAGTCTCCTCAAATACGTTTGGGGTGCTAAACTTAGCCTTATTCATCTAGTTTTGAAGCCCGTCGCTGTTTGACGTAGAGGAAATAGTGTGGGTACATGAAGGAGCCTGGATGATGTTGGAAGGGATGTTTCTTAGTGGAGGGTTTATTTTATACCACAAGTATGATATTCCCAATAATTTTTTACCGAAATTTAATAAGTCTATTTTAATCTAAAAGTATGACTAACAATTTTATGTAGTTATGTTTTTTACTCTTTTATTCTCTCTCTCTCTCTCATGTGGCTGATTTTTGTTTTTGTTTTTGAGGTACTGAATCCTCACGGGATTCACTTTCATTCTCATAGAATTGTTGGAAGATTTTTTGGTTTTTTTATTTGACAATCCTGAGAATTCGTTTGAAGATTTATTGACATGGATATCAATAAATCTTTAAAGATTTTAGGAATTATTTTGAAAATTTATTGACATTTTTGTCAATAAATTTTATGGTTGTCAATAAATTTTCAATAGACCCAGAAGCTTCAAACGAATTCTCAGAATCTTTGAATTTATAGACATCCATGTCAATAAAGTGACAAAATGTCAATAAATCTTCAAACTAGTTACCAGATTTTTCAAATGAAAAAACAAACAAAACTCTTCAAATGGTTATATGAGAACGGAATGAACCACGTGAGGATTCAACGACTTAAAAACAAAAAATCAGCCATGCACTAGAGAGAGATAGATAAAAAAATAGTTGAAAAAAAAAATACACAAAATAAGTAATCATACTTTGATTTGAATACAAATAGACTTATTGGATTTTGATCCAAAATTATTGAGAATGTCATGCTTATGGTATAATTCCTTTTTTTCCCTAAATTTTCGAGGAGAAGATTTTGGATTATTTACCGGCCTCGAATAATTTAATATTGATTTAATGATGTTAAGTGTTTTATAGAACTCAAATTTATTCGTTTTTTTTTATCACTAATAACTTAAATGAAATTAATGAAATTTCTTTGATTAAATAATCAAATTTCTGAATAAAATAAATTACACTAATGAAAAGAAGAGTGAACGCTTCTTCTTAACAATAGAAAGGACTATATACTCATAATTCTCGTTTCTTTGAGGATAAATATTTGCTCATTTAGGGTCTCACTTCTCGTCTAAAATGGAAGAGAGAAATCCCCCAAAAAAAGGTCTCTCACTCCAATACCATCCCCATTATTACCATTATTGTTCTATCTAATAATATGTTACAAAAAAACAATACATTTCTCTCTGTACTATGGACGTATACATATTCGAAAATAGAAAAAGAATAATAATAATAACCAAAAAAAAAAAAACCCAAAAGGAATCTACAACCCTTCTCCCAGAGCTTGGAAGAAGTAATTTTTTTTTCTCATAAAAAATATTTGAGCCATGTCAAAACTCGGCGGTCCACAAGGCGTTGTGACCTTCGCCGCATCGGCGGTGAACTTCTTTCATTCTTTCGACGGATTTGCAAATTCCACTGCAACTCCAATCAAATGAGGCCACACACACATTCCCAGCTTGGGCTTTCCATTCACAGTCTGTTCTCATTCATCAAAAATCATATTTATTATTATGGTCCAAATCATAATGGAACACACACTATATGGATTCTAATCATAGTGATATGTAACATTGTGGCTAAAAAAAGGTATAAGATGAATTTTCTATTTGCCCCTTTGAATTATGCTAGCTATGTCAACTTATCCTTTCACGTTGAATTAAAGTCTTAATAGTAAAATTTGGATTAGTTTAGAACTTTTAACATTTTAAGTTAAAAATAAATCAATGGACAAAGTGACACAACCACCATAATTCAAGGAGAAAATAGACAACTTATTCCAAGTTATATGAATGTCTATTAAGTTTTCTTCGGTTGAATGAAAAAAAAGGGTAAATGGAATACTCATGAATTGTGTAAAAAATAATTTTGTTTTTAACCAAAATCTTTGAACACAAAAATATGTCATTGGAGAAGAGAAATAAAGGTGTAAAGAGAGATGTGATTAATTTACCGGGCGGCGTTCCACAGCACAAACGGCGATCGTCGATATGTTCGACGTCCAACCCGATAAACCACGACCCCAATGAAACGTCCTCGTTCACGTATTTGTGCAAAACATGCCTAAACTCATCATAGCACAAACAAGTTAAGAGTCAAAAATAGGTCAACTCTCGGTCAATGGACAAAGAGAAAAAGGACTTACTGGTTTATTGAAATGTAAGTGGCCAAGTCTTTCGAGATAGCGTACAGCTGTCCCGTGGCGTGACGAAAATACCGATTCCCATCTTCCCCGAATTTCCAGTGCTCCGGCTCGTAGTATCTCACTCCTCTGATCAACCAAAGGAAATAAATTAAATATTAATAATAACCCAAAAATTACTAATTAGGTCTAGACACAATTCCGGAATAGCATAATTAGACCATAATATTACTAATAAAAACCCTCGATTCGTAATGATGAAAACACATAATAATAATAATAAAATACTAATCGCATAATTTAAAACGCCAATTTTATAATTCAAAACCTCTATTTTTCTAATTAAAACCCCTAACTAAATAACTTACTTCTGTGCAAGGACTGGCCCGGATTTCATGCACCCGATATACACTCTAGATTTGTCCCGATGGCTCGCCAGCGTTGCTCCAAGTGTTGCTGTAAAGAAAATAATAATAATAATTACCCCGTTGGAGTGGATAAACGGGTCCTATGGTCACAATCAATTGTTTTGTTTTGTTTTACACAGGGTTAAAAATAAAACCGCCGAAATTTCAGTGAAAATTCGACAAACATCCGAAAATTCTATCGAATTTTTTATTATTCGGAAAATAACAAATGCCCAACAAAATTATCGAATTGGCATTTTAAGTTTCTCTAAAATTTATGTAAAAAAGATCGAATCATTATTTTAATCCTTCGTGTTACCTATGTTGACATGTACATCGTCGTCGACTTTAACGTAAAAGTCGGCGTCCCACAAAGCAACGGCGGTGGCGAAGTATGTCTTTGTCTTGGCCGACAGCTCGAGATAGCCCTCAACGTGGTCCTGTTTTCGATTTATCACATTTTTTTATTTTTATTTCGAATCTATACACAATAAAAAGAAAAGTAAAGAAGAAGAATCTATACCAGCCTCATAAAATCACCATGCCTTCGGTCCTCCGCTTCAATAGCTTTATCGAGGATACCGCCCGATGTGGCACTACACCCCAAAATATAACAATAATTTTAATATTAATAATAAAAAATATAAAAAAAATACCAGCTCAGTATGAATCCTATGATATGGCATAAGAGAAGTCGGTATAAAAAAAAATTAACCTGTGACCAATCACGAAACGCATTATTATCCCCTTCTCTTCCTCGAGCTTCTTTCTTTTTTCGCCTGAATCACAAACGAACCACGATTTTCCGTTACAAACAAAAAGGCGTTTATAAAAAAAGGATTTTCAACGCCAATCATTTTGTTTATGAAAACTAGTCTAATGAGCAATACGATCCCCAAACTATATATATTAGCTTTTAAATTAAATCTTCACCTAAGAAACTTAAAACATACTTTCTAAATTACCATCGAGAACCATTTCAATAATTTATTCCCAGGACCAAAATCCAATTAGCGTAATAGTCCAGGGTGTTGGGATTTGAGCCCCAAATCCGACACATCAATCCAATAAACGACGAACAAATAACACACAAAAACTAAGCTACGTCCACTTTGGCACTGCAAATTTCACTATAATAATAAACCAGGAGTTCTTGTACAACTCTCTCTCTTACTCTACCGAGAAAATTGGCGCCCATAGAGCATTTAAGAAAACTAGCGCGAACACAAAACAAGCCTTAAATTTCCAAAATACCCTTCCACTAAACAGGTAGTGTTGGCGATAAATTCGGCTCCAAAACACAACACAAAACTATTTGTGCTAAAAACATATATGAAAAAGCTGACCTTGGGGCATCCAAGTGGCACGGATAGAGTCTCTCCTCTTCCGGCTGCTAAAAGCCGTGTTGACTCCGACGACCATCACGTATTTCCTCTTCCCGATCGACTCCGAAAGCCTCACCGTATTGTCCACGGGTGAGCCGCTGAGGATCGATTCCTGGGCCGCCCTCGCCGCCGATAATTCCATCTCCAAGTTCGATATCGTCTTGTCCAAAGTCCTGCGTTTCGCCAAGCGTGTCAACGACTCATCATTATATATTTATTAGAAATTATCAACTCACTGTATGGCGTCATGGGTCCGTGACATTTCTCCATAGACGTCTTTCGGTTCATGTTCTACGCCCTTCTTGAGTGAAAAAAAAAATAATAATAATTAAAATCGGGGTCGGTTTATAAGAACCCAGAATTGATAAAAAAAAAATAATAAATAAATACGAGACATGAATGAGATTATAAAGATGGCTTACGGTTTTTGTATCGCAACCCGAAACTAGCTCTTGAACTTCATCGTCCATTCTTTTTGTGCTCGATATGGTTTCTTCGGGTACCATCGACATTCTAAATACACCAAAAAGAAGCTCAGGTAAGACTCAGTTTCAACGGGTATGCAATTATAAAAAAACCTTCGAATACCATTGATATTGGTAAAAAATTAGCTAATTATTTCATTGCCTTAAACTCCTATTGAAACTCTAATGATTGAATAGTTCGAAAATTTTTGTGTTCTTCAATCTCCAACTTTATAGAGATTTCACAAAAAGTTGTCATCTTTACAAACGTCGATCCCCGAAAACCCGTGATCATAACGAGAGACTAGAAATGGAAAAAAAAAAAAAGGCTAACCTAGTGTAAATTACAGGAGACTCCAAACCAAATGATGGAAAGGGTTGACCTAATTCATTCATATTCATAAAAGTGCATAATCAATAAGGAAATACTATTAAAAATAGATTCTTTACTCTTTTTAGAGGAGCTTTATTTGATTTAGATCAACTTTTGTTAATCCCTTTCAGCTGATTTAAGGTTTACACAAAACATAGTACCCAAAAAAAAATGAAAAAATAAATAATTAAGTCATCATCATCACCATCTCTCTAACACTAGATTTTCATGCTTCAAACCAAATGGAATCAAATTACTCTTACAAAACAAACAATTAATCCCAATTAAATTCAACATAGCTCTTCACTGTTTAGCAGATAAACAGTCAATCCAACAACTCTAAAAAAAATGAAAAATTAGAATTTAAACAGCATAGATCCCCATATCATTTAATTCCAACAGTTTCTGCAAATTGAGGTATCTCTCTTCTCCGCAACAATTAGAATCACAAAAAAGAAAAAAGATTGAAACTTTGAAAACACTTAGACAAAAGGGTTTTTCTTTACCTGTCAGAGAAGAGAATGCCAGCACTGAAACAGCCAATACAAAGAAGAAGAGTCCATTTCCGAGACACCAAAACACTCTTTGAATTTGACTCGAATCCTCTGCTCTTCCAAGACATCTTTTACCCACAAACTCTTTGCCCAAACAAAAAAAGGAACAATAATTGAAGAAAGGAAAAAAAAAGTGCTTTTCTTTAAGCTCCAACCCAATCAAAGAGAATTTATATCAGAGCAAAACCCATTTCCAATCCCAAGTCAACCAAGTCAATTCACTCACAAAACTAGAAAGATAAGAGAAAACCCAGATCCAAAATCAAGCTCTCAAATGTATGGTGGCTCTTAATTTTTTTTTTTTTTTTTTTTTTTTGGTGGTGCAAGCTAAATGAGAAAAGAACCACCCAACAAGAAGAACAGTACTCGTAACATTTGATGTGTCAAATAATACTAATATATGATGAATTATATCAAACTGAATAAATAAATAAAAACAAACCGACACTTGCACAAACCTCCCAAATGTCTAGAAGCTTTTAACTTATATGGATTATTTTTTTTTTTGCCCCTGACTTCTCATTCTGTAAAAAAATCTGTCTTCTTTTTTTTTTCTGCACAAATTTAAAGAGATTTATTATTACTGATTTTTTTAACTTGCTGACACTTCTAGCTTGGTGTAGTTACTACAGTAATTGTCGGCGGATTAGATTCTTCGGTGATAGTGTTATAAAGAAATCCGTATCAACTAACGTACACGAAATAACAAAATAAAATATCACCGTACATTAATTGTTACTTCAGAGAAAAAATATTTAAGTTTTTACTTCTTATTTTATAACAATATATAAATGACTCAATTACTAAGTCGCTGTATTATGTATGTTGCCATTAACGTGGCTTAGGTGTAGAGGCTACTTTACTAAACATAATAAAAGTTAAATAATTAATTGTAAAAAGATAATTTATTTTAAGTCTACTGTTATTATTATTAGTGGTATCTAATTGTCGTTTAGAGTTAGAGCAATTGAAATTTTATATTTGTGCTTTGACGTCATTGCTGTATTTTTTTATTCAACTTTTCCTTCAATACGGAATTTGTGGAGAGAAATTGAGGGCTATAAATTAAGCGGGCTATGAATTGCTTGTCTCTTTTCTTTTTCTTTTTTGTTTTTTTTAGTGTTTGAATGAAATAGACATTATTTGAGATTGTTTATTACATATTTAAAAAATAAAAAGATTGTTTAAGTTTGTCTTTTTCTTGAAAATACCTTAACTAGCTATACAATACAAGTCTAGTCTACCATCCTCAACCTTAATGCTTTGCCGCAAAACATAGGTTTATCATAAAGAATAGATTTCTATAAAATGGAAAAGTTAAAAAAGAGAATTTATTATATGTTACGGTTTTTCTCGGATAGTTCTATGGTGTTGAAGTACCGTGACAAATTTTCTAAATATTTTTATTTCTTCCAATAAAAAATACAAAAAATGTGCAAGTGCCAATGAAATTTACAAAATAGTCGATAAATTTTTTAATCGGATCAATATATATTTGTCTGATAAAAAATTGTAACTTACTTGTATACCGGTGTTAAAATAAATTATCGAAACTGTTCGCTATTTTACTAGTTAGTTTATTAGTTTAATGCGGTTCTTTTATATATTTGTTCTAAAAAATAATATTTTAATGCTAAAAAATATTAATTTACACATGCGACAAAATTAGTCTTTATTTTGGTTTTTTTAAAATGATTTTCGTGTATACGTCTCTCTCCACATTATTAGAACATAAAACATATATGTTTTCCTGATGAAAACAATAGTCCTTAATTATAATTGAAAAGTATACACTCTTGAATCTTGATATAACATGTAAAAGTTAGGACAATCCAAATATTTCGTCGTCGTATTTATGCTTCATAAATATATGCTTTTATTGTCAATGATGCCCTAGAAAGGGAAAAAAAAAATTGTCAATATATTTAATCGCACAGCTACGATCGAAAGCTCTCAATTTCTCCAGAATTTAATATCGACTATATTAAATTAGATAATGCATGGTTCAGAAGTAGTATCATATCCATTCATAATTCATATACATTGCCCATTAAAAAGTGCGGAATTTTATTTTCCTAAATGTTTTATGAAACATTGAAAAGAAAGAAAACATTATTGAAATTAGTTTTTTTTTTTTTTTTACTTAAAAAAATGATTGTTTGTTGCATTATCACACCACCAAAAAAGGCAGGTGAGAGCACGTGGTGAACATGTGTAGAAGAACATGCAATGACTCAAATCATGCGTTTTTACAGATAACATATCTTTTGTTCCCAATTATACATAGAATGACAAAACACATTATAGTGTATATGGGACCATTGTTCATATCATCAAGAACAAATATAAAGTTATATATGTGTTATGGCGAGCAAAAAAAATGACATCATTTAGCCTAATCGTGATCTTGTTTGGCCTTGTTCTCGTTTGACCTCATTTAACCTCGTCTTCGTTTTGTCCTTGCCACGACTTCGTTGGCCTTGTTTGACATTGTTTGATCTCGTTTTCGTTTGGCCTCGTTCGACTATTGTTTGACCTCGTTCGACCTCATTTGGCGTCGTCCACAATGCTCTATAAATATCATCCTCAACTTCATTTTTGAGGTGAGTTCATTTCTTAACAAGACAAACAAAATCTCTCTCACTTCTCACTTCCTCTCTCTACCCTCTAGAGACGAGATGAGACGCATCACCTCACATTTATCACCATAACTATTGTTGAGAGTCAGAGTGCGCGTTGAGGGAAAACCTTATGTGTCCCCAGTAGCTCGTTGTTTCGTGTTTTTTAGGTGACGGATGTCCAAATTCCAAATTTCAACGAGAAGAGGAAAAGAGATGCGACAAAGCTCACCTTACTAATCACTAACCATTAGGTTCTTCTAGAGACAATGGCATTCGGGTTCATGCCCAATCCGTCACGACTCTCTCGAAACCAATGGAAATGTGAACTCAAGGACTCGACGGGAGCAACCGCCCACCATCATCACTAACCCTTAGGTCCCTCTAGAGATAGTGACATTCGGGTTTGTCCTCAATCCGTTATGACTCTCTCCAAATCAACGGAAACGTGATCCAAAGGACCCTAAGAGCGACACACGTATCAAACCTCAATCCCGTCACGTGTCTCGTGAATGTTATCCAAGAAATCGTATCAACTATATATATGTATGTGTGTCTGTGTCATTATACATATACAAACACACATACACACACATATATATATATATATATATATATATATATATATATATATATATACACACTAGGTGTAAAATGTGCACGTAGGAGTAAGGAAATTAATTTGAAGAGCAACATTTAAAAAAAGCGTAGATTATCTTTGAATTGCTAGCAAGTTGCAGGCTATCAAGGCTGAGGTAAAGTGTAATTAGACACCATATAACCTTTCATAATAACGAGAGAAATTATGAGAAGAAGAAAATTTTGCATCAGCAAAGCTCGGTCATAGAGAAAAATAAACAATTAAAATTACAACTTATGGAAAAACAATAGGGTAACCATTCGAATGAAAGACACGAATCTTGGAATAATGAAGACGCCACAAATGATGGTGAAACTCGTTTGATAAGTCGGGGAGTGAATGATGTCACGATCGGATGCGAAATACCAATATATAAATCAGTTTAAACGTCACAAGACTCATCTTGATAAGTTCGATAAAAATTCATATAGAACTCAAAAGAGGACTCTCATTTTTTTTTTATCGAAATTTGGATTTTTTTCTATTACATTGAAAGATTATTTAGACATGAAACAACTCGTCATGTTAGGAAAATCAAAAGCCATATTAAATCCCACTAATAAAAGTAAATACACACATAATTAAAAACATAATCATAAAACCCCACTACCATAGTTAAAACATATATTTTAAACACCACAAATGAACCTTCTAAATTTTGCCCACTAAAATAAGTAATTTGAGCTGAAGTAATGACGGTAAACGCACATCCATACCCATATATATTCTGATCATGCCAAATCGTTTTTTTGGTTGTTTCAATATACTTTTCAGATGTGAAAGATCAGCCCAAACCACAATATAAACTTTCTTCAATCATCTTTTTGCAAATTATGAAACTTTTCGTTGAAGGTTTGAATTCTTGAATTTGAAATAAAGCTTTATTTCTTTTGTTTTTTCTTGCTTAGAGGATCATATAAGAGTTTCAGTTCCAATATATATATATATATATATATATATATATATATATATATATATATATATATTTTGTTATCAAGTTTGACAATTATAAGGTGTGAAGTTTTTGAAGCTGGTTGACGAAATGGATTAAACATAAAGAAGAATGAGGGAGAGAGAGAGAGATGTATAATGTTTTGTCATAAGATAAACAAAATAATAAATAAAAGTAATTAAGTAAATTTATTGTCCGACACATAACTTACTCTTAACATTACTCCACGCAACTATTAGCTGTTCGGAATCTGTTATATACTTAACAGAAGGACTAAGCTTGCTACGGTGTAGGATTTCAAATTATGTCATGTATGATTTCAAATTTCAGAAGCTGAATTGTTAAGACCATCTCCAATGGTGATGCAAATTTTTGATCTAAAATGCATCTTTACATCAGTAAATAGTGTTTTTCACTCCAACCTATTTCTATTTTACATCCCTTTAAAGAATATTCTTGGTATATTCTTTCCCACTTGAATTTTCTTAAAATTACAGTTTTAAACCTATACTACTTTTATATTTAACAAATTTGCCCAAAATAATTATTTTTTTCTTATCACCAAATTTGTATATGTTATTTAATTTTATGTATAAAAACACATGAAATAAAATTTGGATCTATTACATCAAACATGCCAATTTATTAATTGATAAGAAAGTACATAAACCAAATCATTACATTTAATAATAAAAAGATACACGCCAAAACAAAATACATAAACCAAAACACTACATTTAAGAAGTTGAATATTGTTCCCACAAATGATCTATCAGTGCATCACGTAATGAAAAATGTGCATCTTTATCTCTAATTTGTCGATATCTGCTCATAAATTGTTGAAACCGTACGTCTTCATCTACCACCATTTCTACTTCATGAGGTGGTCCGGTCACTTCTTCAATTGGGGCATGTAAATCACGCTCGTCTTCAATTATCATGTTATGCAAAATAATGCACGTTGTCATTATATCATGCAATACCTCTTTGCGCCAAAAACGCACTGGTCCTGCCATAATTGCAAACCGTGATTGAAGAACTCCAAATGCACGCTCAACGTCTTTTCGACATGCCTCTTGTCGTGTGGAAAAATATTTTTTCTTGCGACCTTGTGGCCTCTGAATGGTTTGCACAAGAGTTGACCATTTTGGATATATGCCATCAGCTAAATAATAACTCATGTTATATTCATTCCCTTGAATGGTGTAATTAGCAGGAGGAGCAATACCTTGAGTGAGATTAGAAAAGAGCCGAGACGACTCTAACACATTAATATCATTATTGCTACCTGGCATTCCAAAATACGCATGTCATATCCATAGATCATAATCGGCTACAGCTTCAAGAATAATAGTGGGTGCACCACTACGTCCAGAGTATTGTCCAGCCCATGCTGTTGGACAATTCTTCCAACACCAATGCATACAATCTAGACTGCCCAACATTCCTGGAAAGCCTCTTTGTTGACCAACATCTAGCAATCTTGCAACATCATTTGCATTAGGCTCCCGCAAATACCTTTTTGAAAAGATATGGACAACTGCACGACAAAATCTCTTCAAACATTCCACCGCCGTTGACTCTCCGATCTTCACGTATTCATCAGTAGCATCGGCCGGTACACCATACGTCAACATTCGGAACACAGCTGTTGCCTTTTGAAAAGTTGATAATCCAACTCTACCAATTCCATCACTTCTTTGGATAAAATAATTATCATGATTTTTGACTGAATCAATAATACAGAGAAATAAAGGGCGAGACGTTCGAAATCTTCTACGAAACATACCATCATTGAATCGAGGGATTTCAACGAAGTAGTCGTCGAACAAAATACGATCAACAGCTTCACGATCACGATTGATGACCACGTTCCCAGGGATAGATCCACCATGGATTGGTTGGATGTTTTGTTGGATGGAGGGGTTGTTATTTCTATGAATTAAATTAAGGATCAATTGGTGTGAAATATCAAACTCTTCCAAATCAATGGTGGAGATGGTGTAATCATCATCGGAGGAGGAGGATGAATCTTGATTCATTTTTCTAGAGAAGGAAATGGAGAGATATAATGATTAAGAGCGAATGGTGGTGTGAAAATGAGATATGTTTATGAGGTGTAGCTACCTAGTTTTATAATAGCATTTATGGATAAGAAAATCCAATCCAACGGTGCTATCTTAAGATAAGAAAATCCAATCTAATGGACGGGATTCATTTGTCTAGTTGCATTGAATGATCATGAGCCATCAGACAATAATTCAGGAAAGAGATAAGAAAATCCAATCAGACGGTGGAAAAAGAGATAAGAAAATCCAATCTAATGGTCGGGATTTATTTGTCTAGTTGCATTGAATGATCATGAGCCATCAGACAATAATTCAGGAAAGAGACATGAAAATCCAATCAGACGGTGGAAAATGAGATAAGGAAATCCAATCTAATGGTCGGGATTCATTTGTCTAGTTGCATTGAATGATCATGAGCCATCAGACAATAATTAAGGAAAGAGACATGAAAATCCAATCAAACGGTGAAAAATGAGATAAGGAAATCCAATCTAATGGTCGGGATACATTTGTCTAGTTTGCATTGAATGATCATGAGCCATCAGACAATAATTCAGGAAAGAGATAAGAAAATCCAATCAGACGGTGGAAAATGAGATAAGGAAATCCAATCTAATGGCCGAGATTCTTTTGTCCAGTTTGCATTGATAAATTTTTTTTCTATATATACGAGTCTCAAATGTTTTTCATTTACATGATCTACCATTCCAAAAACTTTACCCTTTAAAAGATGTCTAACAGAAGTGCTAGTTATACCATTTGTGAAGACATTTCCATTTGTAATTGCTACTTAGAAGTTTCTCAAGACCCCATTACGGGTAGGTTTAACAATACCGAACGCCTTTGGGGTCGTATCCAGGAAAAATATAGCGAGTCTAGTACATCTATGGAGTATCGTAGCCCTGACTCTCTTAGATGTCGGTGGAATACTATAATTTCTGCGGTGAAAAGATTGAAAAGTTGTGTGCGGTAGATCGAGAATATGAATCCAAGTGGTGCTTCAGATGCCGACATTGTGAGTTTTTTTTTCATTTGTTTATGTTAATTTTTGTAGGTCACATTGTGTCATAATATTAATTTTCCTATAATATTTTACAGATGACTCGAGCTAAAGCCCTGTTTATGCAAACTCCGATTTCGAAGTATAAAAATGGTTTTAAATTTGACCATGTTTGGCATATAGTTAAAAATTCTGTTAATTTAAAAGATAATGTACCTACTGCTAGAAATGGTAGTAGGCAACATGTTAATGTAACCGAGTCATCACAATCCGATAATCCCACTCCTGATTCCTCCGCATCAGAAAGTCAAGGAATCTCTTCTTTTGCAATTAATTTAGATGACGACACATTTGGTGGTTCATCATCTCGGCCAATTGGAGTGAAAAAGGCTAAACTTAAAAGAAAGATGTAAGATGAAGCTTCTGCTAACGAAAAACTACAAAGAGAGCGTGATGAAGAGCTAAAAGATTTGTTGAAACAAGCCACCATCTGGAGACAAGCACAACTAGATGCTCAACAACAACAAATGGAGATCGTACGCCGTCGATTAGAAATGAAAGAGAAAAATATGGACATCAAAATCATGTTACAAGACCCAAATACTATTAGTGATCCAATCCGACGTGCTTTTATTATTGATGAACAAGCACGAATTTCTCGTAAAAAATACGAGGAACAACTGCGACAACATGGTGCTTCTAATTCTACCAATGCATTTGGGACAATATTGGAGGATCTGGAGCTGATTTTCCACACTACTAGCTAGATTTTCATATAAGTCCGAGTAGCATGAAATTATGAAGGTGTGTTTTTAAGTATTTCAATTTTTTTTTTTTTGTCTTTGATAGTTTTATTTCAATAGTCTATGTAGTGTATTGTGGTTTGATTGTAATAGTTTTTTTTTTTAATGCCTTTGTTATATTTATTTCAATTGTCTATGTAGTATTGTGGTTTTTTTTTTTTTTTTTATAAGAAAGTATTGTGGGTTAATTGTAGTATTTTTTGTTAATGTATGAGTTGTATTTAAATTGAAGTATTTTAGAATATATATTTAATCATTTAAACAGTTTTATCAAAATATATACATAAAGGATAAAATTTTAACTATAAATTCAAATAGGGTCAATAATAGAATTATTAAAAGTTTTGGTATTAAAAAAAGTTTATACATCTATGAATAGTGGTGATCTATATTTGGATCACTACTATTGAAAAAAGATGCAAATATAAAGAATGCATCAAATTATACATCATGGTTGGAGTGAAATCTCTAAATATTGATGCAAAATGCATCACCATTGGAGATGGTCTAAACGGATTGTAGTTGAGTGGGTAAAAGTGTAATTTATCTTAAATATAAAAAGAAGGCCGATCGACGGTCAAGAGAGCGGAAGATTAAAGTCGTCGGCGGAGATTGCTTCAGACGACGGTGTTCGCTAAGAAGATGAAGCGGTGGAGATGGAGAGGGGCAAACGATTATGTAAAAGGTTTTTTTTTTTTTTTTTTCAATTTATTTACGGTGGTGATGTGGCTCAGGAAGTTGATTTAGTGAAATTATAGAGTGCCAAATGGCATTCATGCACTTAACCACGATTGCACAAAGACATCATTTACTTGATCTGTATTATGAACAGTATATTTGCATTCATATTTATACACGTAGATAGATATATATCCACTTTTCGCCACCAATCACGTACGTGGCCTCTAGTAGCAGGATCGTATGTAAAACTAATTAAACATTGATAAAAAAAAATCAATTTGAATATATGATTCATGTAGTATGAGAATAATTGTGGAGTCCATTTCCATATATATCTACGGAAATGCTTTTCAACACGGGTCACGATGTTGAACGATCCACTCACAACGTGGCACGTGGATGTTCAGTGCCACGTGTCACGTTGTGAGTGGATCGTTCAACATCGTGACCCGTGTTTAATAGCATTGCTCATATATCTATTATACAACATAGGTGTTTTAGGAAGAAGAAAAAAAAATCTTCTCTAAAGATATAAATACTACATGCACGTAACGTTGAATAATATGACCGAGATAGCGAAAGAATCCTCTTCAAATAACAATATTCAAATTCACATTTGAAAATTCTTTTGATGATGACATAAGCCATGACATAATGATTTGATCGGTGCGATGCCATATTCCATAGTCAGGATTGATTCTGACTCTGATCGACGCGATTGTTTGCAGATCAGAGCTCAGACCGCCGGTTGCCATTGATTCCGATCCGGAGCTATCAGCGAGCTCAACGAATTTCGGAGGATACGGCTTAGATTCATCGATGAAACCTTCTAGATCATACGCTCTTATGGCTGCAAAGACCTGAGATTTCCAAAAAAAAAAAAAGTTGTCTCGATCGAGCTTCAATGTCGTCGGAACAAGATTTGCTGCGAACGGAAAGACGCTAGCCTGGATCGGTTGAGTAGCCATTGACGTTTGTCGAGTGACTCTGATACCAAGTGAAAGTATCATGAGGTTCAATCTCAAAACCAATTGGTAATGAGACTTTTATAAGTTCTTGTTAGTTCTCATTCACTTTTGATGTGAGATTTCTAACAATTTTTACTTAAATATTTTATCTTAAAAATAAGATGACGTATGTTGAATACTAGATATTTTTTTTAAGAATTTAATAGAGTTTGATGTTTTGTAAGAATTTACTAGAATTATTATGTTAAAGAGTCACATACGTGTCAAGCTTCTTACACCTATATTAGTTGAATAATGATCAATCTGCTACAATTCGTAAAATTAATGGGACAACTGTCCAAAAAAAAAAAGTCAATATAACTAATTATGGTAACTTCTTAACACCTCTCGGTATTAATAAAATTGCTAGTTTTAAAAATTCGAATAACACACGTCTCGAAAAGAGGAAAAAAAAAGATAAAATTTAAAATCTTTGTTATTCTTATAAAAACTTTGTTGTAGTTGATTTCTGTGATGACGATAAAAACTCCATTGTCACAATATCAAAATTTGCTTCGCTGACCCACTCTCCGATCTTCATGTGGTGGTTAGTCAGCATCAACCTAAATAATGGTTAAAAGATTAATTTCAGTCTTTAGAGCGTAGTAATTGATAAAAATAGAAACTAAATAGTAATTTTCTAAATAGAAAGCCGACGTTTCATATGGTTAAATTTAACGAGTTACTTGGTATACCGAATTTTCAAACTTATTATCGGAAAAACTTGACCAAAATTTGTTAATCCCATTAAATAATAATTGTCCATCCTCTTTTCTTCCCGTATGTTTACAGTTATATTAGTATTACTTAAGTATTTTTGTATATATATTTTTTCATTTACATTTTTCTACGGTTTACCATTTTATTTAGATATAAGGTACTAAATAAAAGGTTGTTCAAAATTTTAATTTTAAAAAAGTAGTCTGTAAGAAAGTTTAAATAAATTTACGTCTATTGTTATAAACAATCATTCTTAATTATTACAATCTTTAAAATATAAGAAAAATAATTATTAACCGTTTATAAAAACTTTTATTTTTAAGTATTTAAAATAGTCGTCATATTGGAAATGTGCTCCCTGAAACTGTTATTTTAGTATTTTTTTTTCCAAAACAATAGGTATCCGAAAACTTCACCATTACCACAATTTGGTGTTGACTGATTGATAGAAAGCACGTGGGCCACTGTAGCTTAGAGCCCCAAAACAAAACGGGCCTTTTGTTTTCCTCAATGAATCGATCCACATTTATCTTGGCTTGGTCCGGAGATCGACATATCTTTTGGATGTCAATAAATCTTCAAAGAATTTGGTCTATTGAAGATTTATTGATAACCAGAAAATTGATTCACAACGATGTCAATAAATCTTCAAAGAATTTTTCAGAATCGTTTAAAAAATTTATTGACGTTCATGTCAATAAAAAGACAAAATGTCAATAAATCTTAATACGAATTTTCAGATTTTTCAAACCATTTTTTTAGATTTCCCAAAATATTAGATCTATACGAGGCTTTGGAGAGAATGAAATCATGAAGCACATTGATATGGACATAAATTTCTCTCACTTTCTCTTCGCCTCCAATCCGATTCCCCTTCTTCTCCATCAAAATTTATCTTCTTCTTCTTCTTCTTCTTCTTCTTCTTCTTTATTTTATGTTCTTCTCCACCAAAAATGACAAAAAAAACACCAAAATTCAAACCCTAAAGTTAAAGTCATGACCAACGAACCTAAATCTTCGACGGTAAATGGAGAGAGGCTCAGAATTAGATTGATTTTGAATGTGTAGTCGTTGACTTTCATTTGGTTTGCTTGAAATTTTGAATCCACATCCAGATTTTCGAAGTTTCCCAAAAAAAAAATCGTGATGTCGACAATGTCAATGAATCAGATGGATTATTGATGACCAGGTAAATGCAGACAAAACATAAAAGAAAAATAAAATGATATTTCATTGGAGGTACTTTTGTACCAACAAATATAAGAAAGTCATATTTTTTTATTAATTTTGACATATTGGATTTCGGTCCAAAAATATTGAGGATGTCATATTTTAGAAAAATCCCATGAATATTATTCTTAAAGTATGACATCCTCACTACTTTTGGACTGAAATTCAATACGTCAAAATTAATAAAAAAAATATGACTTCTCTATATTTGTTGGTACAAAAATACCCTCAATGAAATCTGTCCAATCAAACGTTTTCCAATACTCATACGAATTCTTTTGCAAAGATTATAACACAATCAAGTTTCCAGAATTTTAATAAAAACAAAATATCAAAAGCAAACAGAAAAAGAAAAAAGAATGACTGTCTTGGAAGCATGCTTCTTTTGCTTCTTGGTCTTGGAAGTCACAAGACACACACCCTGATCTTTCACCTCTTAAACAATGACTGTCTTTTTGTCTGCCAAACCTAAATCACAAAAATTAAAAGTGTTTTCTCTCTTGGAAAGTTCGACCCTCTTTTGCTCTGCCTCGCTGTCCTGCTTCCTTTGTCGCAATCCCTGGAAAGTACTGGTTGCAGGTTCAGAGTGTTTGCCGGTAGTTGAGGAGGGAGAACATTTTCCTTTCCCTGGTGTGCAGGGGCCTGATGGAGGACGTTTGCAGTAAGTACTCGAACTTAGAGTTGTCGGATGGGGAAACTAAGGTCTTCTCCATTGATGAGGGGTTGTATAACAAGAGCTCTTTCTCTGGTGAGGGGATCCTCCTGGGGAAGCTGCTCTGCAACAAACCTGTCAATAAGAATGTTATAAAAGCTGTTGTCGGGGGTATGTGGAATACTAAAGGTAATGTGACGGTGGATGACTTGGAAGGGGATGTCCTGAGCTTTACCTTCAGTAATGCCTATGACAAGGTGAAGGTTATGGATAACGGACCCTGGCTCTTCGATAGGTCTCTGCTGATTCTATATGATCCGGCGGGACGCGAGATGGAGACTCCGGTTTTCCTGTGGTCGGAGATCTGGGTGCAGATACATGGGTTACCTGTGCTGGCTAGGACCTCTAAAATGGGTGAGTTGATTGGAGGTCAAATAGGAAAGGTTAAGCGTGTGGACATCGATAGAACTGGCCGCTGTCGCGACCCCTTTGTGAGGATCAAAATTTTGCTGGATTTCTCTAAGCCTCTTCGTCGGGGTATGTACGTGAACCTGGGATCGTCGGACGATAAACTTTGGATCGACTTCAAGTACGAGCGACTCGTAGATTTTTGCTTTGCCTGTGGCCGGGTGGGGCATGGCTGGAAATTCTGTGAGGATGGCGGGATGGTGACGTCGAGGTCGGACTCAGGGACCCCAGGGACTCCCAAACAACATAAGTTTGGACCGTGGCTGAAGGCCGACCCGCCTAATAGGTTCGTCAAAAAATCCTTCACTATTTGGGGATCTGAGGGTCGACAGGGTGAGGTCGTGCGCTCCTCGTCGAGTCGAGGTTCGGTCTCGAAATCGCCGACGACTCATGTGGCGGCGGTTGTCTCTAAGTCTGAAGGTAAAGATGGGGGAGCGATATCGCGGCGGGCTGGGCGGTCTGGAGGTGGCGCTGGGACCCAAAGCGTCCAGGTGGCCTCGGGAAATGATGTTCCTGTTGGATTTCGCGCCTCGGCCAATCCTCTTTCCTCGATACTTGCCTCTGATGTTCCCGTGGAAAGAGACGCAATTAATGGTCTGTCGGCTGGGGGTTCCGAGATTCTAAATTCCCCTATCTCCTCTTCTGCGATCTTGGAGAAGGGAGTCCCACCCTTGAAACAGACTGATAATTTCTTAGGCCTGGGGAAACTCCCTTTTGGCCCAGGACTGGGCCCAATGGGCTTCGCCCCATCCTTAGGGCTTGGGTCGGCTTTCACACAGGACCCCAATTTGAATGGGTCCTTTTCTTCTCGGGCCCAGCCTTTGAAAATACCCAGGAAAAAAAAGATTGGCACCCCTCTGGTGGATGGCGCGGGGGGATTCACGGACCAGGCCGAGCCGACACATGGGGAGGTGGAGATCTCTGGGGAGTCGGGGACTTTGGGGTCTGGGCTCCGGTCGCCGACCTTGGGCAAGGAGGCGAGGAATGAGCCTGGTCCGATTTTGCAGGTCTCCTCCGGGGAATTTGGGAGGTCGGGGCGATCCAATCAGACTCCGGCGAACCCATTCACGGCGCTCCGGGTGAAGGGGGACGACACCAATTGGAAGAGAATGGCCCGCGAGGAGGTGAGCTTGGGAGATAGAGACAGTTTGGTCGGCCATAAAGTGATCCTCTCGGACTTGGGTTAGGCCAGTGGGGCTGCGGGGTCGTCGAGCGTTATGGATAACTTGACCTTCTCTGCCTCGGCCAACGGTGCTCCCAAGGAGAAGAGAAAGAGTTTCAGAAACAAGAAGAAATGCCTAACTGAAGCTCTGAGTGCCGAGAACCCCAAGCTGGGCTCCAAACGCAAGTCACTGCCGGGATTTGGTTTGGAGTCGCTAGAGAAGCTGGCGAAGCGGGATGTCCCGGACCATGTGGCCAACAAATCCCTAGCTCCTGTGGACGTTGTGAAGCCCCCACAGGAGAGCTCCGTCATCGCTTCACCCCACCTCACTTCTTCGTCTGTTTCCCCGTCACTGGATTCGGGCGGAGACCTTTTCTTACCTGAAGCGGCACCCCTCGAAGCGGAGGGCTGCCGAGAGCAATGATTGGCGTTCTGTGGAACGTCCAGGGGCTGGGGAGCCCCCGGACGAAAAGGGCGCTCCGTTCTCACTCTACGCTCTACAAGCCGGATTTGGTCTTTTTATCTGAGACTAGAATGCGTAGTAGGGCTGCGGAGAGAATGCGAGTGTTCCTGGGTTTTGACAGCTGCTTTTCGGTGGATTGCGTGGGGCGTAGTGGAGGTCTCATTGTCCTGTGGAGGCAGTTGATTGGTTTTGAGGTTCGTTCTTTTTCCAGATTTAATGTGGAGGGGCGGGTGACGGAGGAGGATGGGAAGAAGTGGTCTTTTTTGGGTTTGTACGGAGACCCGGTCGCAACCCAGAGAAAGAACACTTGGGATCTCATTAGAAGAGTGAAACCCTCACTGGATCTTCCTTGGTTGGTGGGTGGCGACATGAACGAGGTGGCGTGGAACTCGGAGCTCAGCGGTGACAGAACGAGGGGACCGGGCTTACTTGAGGATTTCAGACGTATGATGGAAGACTGTGATTTGGCTCATCTGGGCTTTGAGGGGAAAAAGTTTACGTGGCGTCGAAGTCCGAGTTCTCGGAGCGCCGTTGGAAGACTCAACGGGTGTCTGGCGAATAAGCTCTGGGCTGATGCTTTCTCGACCGCGAAGGTGAGACATTTGGAGTTTTGGGGCTCGGATCACAGGCCTCTCCTTCTCTCCATGTCGGGGGTAGTTCAGACGAAGCCGCGAAGGGGTCTTGGTCGCTTCTTCTTTGAGGAAGCCTGGTGTAGAGAGGATGGCTGTGAGGAGATTGTTCGGGCCACTTGGGAGAAGGGGCGGCTGGCGAACGGGATGAGAAGTCTGGTGGACCGACTCAACCAATGCCGAAGGTCGCTCTCCGGGTGGGGGCGTGCTACTGAGGGGGGGATCAAGGCTCGGATTGAGAAACAGAAGGAGATTCTCAGGCAGTTGAGCGATGACGAGAACAACAGAGATGTGGAGGCTATTCGTAGGGAAGAACGACAGCTTGATGCGCTTCAGGAAAAGGGCGAGCTGTTCTGGCGACAGCGCAGCTGAGCGACCTGGATGAAAAGCGGGGATCGGAATTCCAGGTTCTTTCACCGGAAAGCGTCGTCTAGGAAAAAGAAGAACACGATTACGGGTCTCTTTGCGAACGACGAGAAATGGGTTAGGGGAGCTCAGGGGATCGAGTCGGTTGTGGCGGAGTATTTCACGAATATCTTCACCTCTGACACTCCGTCTCGGGAGGACATTGAGATGGTGTGCGACGGGGTGTCCCCGACCATTACGGACGCTATGAATTTTTCCTTACTTTCCCCCTTTTCAGGTGATGACGTTAGGAAAGCGGTGTTCTGTATGGAGCCAGTAAAGGCTCCTGGTTCGGATGGCTTCCCGGCACTGTTCTACCAACGCTATTGGGACATCGTTTGCAAGGAGGTGGTGAGTCTGTGCTTGAGAGTACTCAACGAAGGCAAACCGGTGGGGGAGATCAACAACACTATTATCACTCTTATTCCGAAGAAGAAGAAGGCCGAGAGAGTCTGTGATTTTAGGCCCATAAGCCTCTGCAACGTCATATACAAGGTAATTTCTAAATGCTATGTCGAGCGTCTTAAACTAACCATGGCTCATGCTATTTCAGAGAACCAGAGTGCGTTCATTGGCGGCCGGCAAATTTTTGACAACGTTATGATATGCTACGAAGCGATTCACACTATGGCTCGAGGGAGGTTCGGAAATGGTTCTTGTGCGACTCTAAAAATTGACATGGCGAAGGCATACGATAGGGTGGAATGGCCCTTCCTGGAGGCTATGATGCTCAAGTTGGGCTACGATGCTCGATGGGTGGAGAAGTGTTGTCAATGGTGCCTACAAGAAGAGTAGTAGTGTCTATTTATGTACATTTGATGTCATATAGTCTTACGAAGACTCTTGCTTGTAATTGCCTATCTATTCATTAATAAAGTTGAAACGTTCATTCATTCTTTCTTTGTTTGAAGCTTTATGATAAAACCTTAGTCTTTTAGTCCATAAACAAACTTAACAACTTACGAAGAGACAAATGTAGATTTGCATGAACAAACTCTTCGTAGTTTGCTTAAAACGATATATTCGCAATCTAAGGGTCAAAGGACTATTGACCTCAGTATGATTGTTAGAAGAATCTATGATGTCTGGTTATGAGGCATTGAGAGTTGGAGACTCTATAGTTCTTCTAGGTATCTTCCGAAGGTACTGAATTGACCAGTGCACTTCTAGAGACAATATAAGAACAAACCATTTAACCTCTTATGTCTCGAAGTCACTATGTATGAATTGCATCATGCTTACCTTAATCCTGAAATGAAACATGCCATTTCACACCTTAGTATTCTCATTTGAGAAAGTCAAAGTTCGGACTCACTATGTGATTCCGAACAAGGCCTATTGGTGAAGTACTAAGTTGTGAGTCTGTCATGAGTAACTTTGTGAAGTTCTCATAGATATGGAATTCATGTACAAGATTGCTGAAATGCAATGTATGTCACCTCATGCTTTGTTCCTTGGAGTGTGAATAAATGAACTGGCCAGTGTCCAAATTGAGTCCTGACTCTTTTGGATGAAACAATGTGACTTGTTAGCTCCTCGTCAATACATTGTTTCTAACTTATTCACAAGCGACAAAGGAGTTGAGGAAATAACAGCTAGAAGGGTAAAATGGTAATTTAGTAAATCCCGACTAGCTGATGACATTCATGAAGGGTAAACATAGATAATATTCAGTGGATCCGCTCATCATAATTAGGTCGAATTCTTGAGTAGAAAATAAATTCATTTGAACCGAGAGATTTTCAGTGTCAGCTCTTTAGTGGAGTCAGTTGGCATTAAGCTAAACTTGGAAAAGGTTTGTGAACTTTTGAGTCCAAGTGTTTAGCTCAAGCTTTGTTCATTTGGGTCCATGAGGTCACTGTCACGAATCACATCGATAGGAATTGTTAAACTGGAAGCTAAGTCAAAACAAGAACGAAAATTGTCGAAAAGGTATTTTTGTCTTTTGAGACATAAGGATGAAATGGATGTCAATAAATTTTGACAAGTTCATTTGATGACTTAATGTCACTCGGCCATAATATGATTAACTGGGCCTTGTGAATTAATTTCATTTCATAAGAATTTTATTGAAAATTCTTAATGGGCCTTTCTCATGTTGTCATGAGCAAATGAAGAAGCTTCTAGAAGCTTCTTCTAGAGAGACTTGGGCGCCTACCCTAATAGAGAAATATGAGAGTTTATTTTGTGCATAAATGTATTTAGATACTTGCCAAAAGAAAAAGAGGAAACAAATTTCCTCCAAGAGGAAAGTGGGAATCGGCCAAGTGAGAGACAAGGCAAGGCCTTGAACAAAATTGGAAACAAATCAAGGCTTCTAGAAGCCTTGAGTTGGCCGAGTGTCTCAAAGGGAAAAAAGAGGAAATTGCTCATGAATATGTGATATTCTATAGAAGAGGAAACTACCTTATTGAAGGTGAGACCTCTCCTATAAATAGGAGCCTCATTTCCTCACAATTGATTCATCCAAGTTTAAGAGATTTGAGAGACTCTCTCTCTAGAACTTTGGCCGAAAATCCTCTCTCTCTCTCTCTAGTTTATTTTCGATTTTTTTTTGTCTTGGCACCTAGGTCCTCACTCGACCTAGTGTTTAGCTCTGCGACTTCGAGACTCGTTCTTAAGTCGTAGTGTTTAAAAGTGCCCACTCATTGATTCCTTCTTTTCGAGTGATTTAGTGATAGAAACTTTCGTGGTTGTTCGAGGTACCGAGGAAAGAAAGAGAGACGTGCTGCGAGGGGAGACGAGCGTTGCAAACTTTCCACAAGCTTCTTCAAAGTTCAAGCTTCAAGAAAGGTTAGTAAACTTCTAGCTCATATTGGTTTTTAATTACATGTACTTGCACTTGTCTAGGTTAGTAAAAACCGTTTTTACTTGTAAAAGAAAATTTTTAAAATTCCGCCGCTTACCGAAGCGTTAATTATTTTCTCAAACCCTAGATCGATTCCAACAAGAAGATCATGAAATGTGTGACCTCGGTGAGTTTTTCCTTTAATATTAACGGTGAAGTTCGAGGCAATGTGATTCCAGGTAGGGGGTTGCGACAAGGGGATCCGCTATCTCCCTTTCTCTTCCTCTTCTGCGCTGAGGGTCTGTCAGGTCTCATCAAAGCTCGTGAGCGCCAGGATCTCCTCAGAGGGGCCCGTTTCGGGTGGGACAATCTATCCATCTCCCACCTCTTCTTCGCAGACGATAACATCATCTTTTGCAACGCTACGAAAGAGGAATGCGAGGAGGTGATGCGTTGCTTGCAGGCTTACTCTAGAGCTTCGGGCCAGGTGGTCAACTATGCTAAGTCGGACGTCTGCTTTGGATCCAGTGTTGACGAGACTACCAGAAGAGATCTTGCGGACATCCTTCAGGTATCTGTTACTGATTGCCATCAACGTTATTTGGGTCTTCCTACTGCTGTGGGCAGGGCAAAGAAGGAAATTTTTGCTTTCGTTCGGGAGCGAGTCTGGGAGAAGATCAATGCCTGGCGGGGTCTCTACTTCTCGATAGCAGGGAAAGAAGTGTTGATTAAGGCGGTCCTTCAAGCAATCCCGTCCTATGTGGCCAGCTGCTTTCGCCTCCCTCAGGGTCTGGTGGAGGACATTCATAAGGCGATGGCTAGTTTTTGGTGGGGAGACCAATGGAGTAAGAAGAAAATTCACTGGTGTAAATGGGCAGAGCTTACGGTCAATAAAGTTAATGGTGGGCTCAGGTTTCGCGATATCGGAAGATTCAACCAAGCCCTCCTTGCTAAGAACATGTGGCGGCTCCTCCGGCACCCAGAAAGCTTAGTGGGCCGTGTCTTTCGGGAAAGCTATTTCCCATCCAGTGGCATCCTTGAAGCGCCTTGTACCTCCTCTGGCTCCTTTCTCTGGAAGAGCCTCTGTTGGGGCCGGGAGGTGATTAATCGGGGATCTAGATGGAGGATTGGTAATGGTGAGTTGATTTCTGTTATTGGTGATAAATGGATACCGTGCCCTCATTCCTTTGTTTTTACAGGTGAACCTCTCATTCCGGTGGACATGCGAGTCTCGGAGCTTATGAGTGGTCCCGGGGAGTGGAATGCGTTTCTCATCGACTCCATGTTCGCACCGGAGGATGCAGATGCTATTCTCAGCATTCCTTTGAGCCGGGGAGGGGGACAGGATACTCTGCGATGGCACTATACAAAGGATGGTGAATACTCGGTCAAAATCGATTATAGGGTGGCTATGGATTCGTCCTCTCCCCTGGCTAGCACTTCAAGTCCCTCCGGGAACAATGAGTGGTGGAAAATTCTTTGGAACCTAAATCTCCCTCCCAAGGTGAAAAGCTTTGCTTGGAAAATGTGTCGGGGGTGGCTACCGGTTAAAGTAAAACTTGCCAAACGCAATATTATTACTGAAACTGTGTGCCCCTTATGCTCGTCCCACGAGGAATCAATTTTCCATGTGTTTTGGGGATGCCAGTGGGTTCGGAAAGTTTGGAAAGTTGGTGGATTCAGAGATCTCTTCCCCTTCTTCCGTGACGGTGACTTAATCGGGTTGCTCCTTGAAGTCTCTAAAGTCCTTAAGGTATGTGAACTTGAACTTTTTATCTGTATTTTGTGGGAACTTTGGAATCACAGGAATAACATATATGCCGGGAAGAAGAGTTGGTGTCCAAAGGATCTTGTGGAATGGACGCATGGCTTTATCAATGAATTTCGCGAAGCTTCAGACAAATCTAGAGGGAAGGTGCCGTCGGTTAAGCCTCGGAAATGGATTCCTCCGCCTGAGGGAACCATTGCGGTCTCGACTGATGCGGCGGTTCGCCTCAATGAATGCAGATTTGGGATTGGTTGCATAGCTCGGGACTCTTTGGGGGTGGTTCTCGGGTCGGAGATTACTCCTCGAACTGAAGGCCTCTCGCCGCAATTGTCGGAAGCCTCGGCGATCCTTCACGGTATGATTTATGCTCTGGATGTTGGTTGGAGGAATGTGCTTATCCAGTCTGATTGCCTTGAGGTAATTAATACTATTCGGCAAGGCACCTCGTCGACTACGGAGCTCGGTACGATTCTGGATGACATCTTCTTGCTTATTCCTAATTTTGTCAACATTGATTTTGTCTTTCACCCGCGGGATTGTAATAAGGCTGCTCACAAGCTAGCCAGGTTTGCTTTAAATTTTAATTCGGGCGCCCGGTGGTCAAGCTCGGTCCCTCCATGTGTGTACGTGGAGGTAGAGCACGATCGTCGTGGTATTAGTCAGTAACTTGTAACCACGGTTTTCCTCCGCCATATGTGAGGGTTTTAATGATATTTTCGCCCGTGGTGCCGCCCACGGTTTATAAAAAAAAAAGAATCAATAAATGATTCAGAAATCGAAGAGGCTCGTTATCCAGATCGTGCCTCATAAAGCAATCACCGTTGAATTGCAAGAGGCTCCGGAGTTACGGTGGTGCGCCGCAGAGAATGGTCCGAACCAGAAGCCAGGTCCGGCAACAGATTTGAAGAGAGAAAAAGAAACGGTGGTGGATAAATAGGGTTTTTAGTTATTTATTTATTTTTATTGAAAATTGACCAAGCATGAAATTAATGGGGGAGAAGATGAAAGGGAGGTAATGAGAATAAAGGGAATAAATAAAAGGACATTGTTTAATAGCGATTTTTCTTCACCTATTTTCACTACAATATATCCAACAAATAGCTAATCACATACCAGATACCTAACACAGAGTTTGATTATTATTTTAAAATATTTATATGGTACATACTTAATTGTATGAGACATTTAAACATAAATTATAAATATTATAACTTTTAAGATTCAACGTCGAAGACTCTTTTTTTTTTCCGTGTCCTTATGGAGTTTTTATGTACAACTAATTACGTTGAACATTTAAATATAAATTACAAAAAAAAAACTTTTAAATTATAAAATTAAGAAGTTTTGATATTCTTGGGATTGAATCAACGTCCTCACCGGGTACTTGTTCAGGTAGTGACACACAGATACTCAAGTTAGATTTACTAGTTTGTATTAATGTTTCAAAAAGAAAAGAAAAAGAAACGCATCAAATATATGCTCACTTGAGTAACACGAAATTATAATATCTTTCAGCTAATTGTATACTATATATATATATATATATATATATATATATATATATATATATACACACGCACACTTCACACAAATATTGACCTTTCTTTGGTCAAATGACTATATACCCATATAGAACATAAGTTTTTGGAAAATAGTCATAATTTACCAATTATAAACAAATTAGTTCAAGTAAGATTAATCAAGGCTGAATTAAATTTAATTCCAACGAACTATAAAGACAGAATGTAAGCTTTATGAAGACTGGATTAAAATTAATCGAGGCATGATTAAAAGTCGTAGTACTCTCAATTGACTATTTGGCTATTTTTCAAAAGTTATAGTTTGAATTGGCTATTTCATATCATTTTTACTTCTAGAAATCTACGTGCTATGTCATAGTGCTATGAAATGAATGCGTTTAGTTGGTCTAGAATTGTAAGTTTGACCAAAGTCCAATGCAGATGCACAAGGAATTTCGTTTTGTTAGATCTCTCTCTCTCTCTCTCTCTCTCATTCTCTCTCTCTCATAGACTCATAGTGCTATACTGCTATGAAATGAATGCGTTTAGTTGGTCTAGAATTGTAAGTTTGACCAAAGTCCAATCCAGATACACAAGGAATTTCGTTTTGTTATCTCTCTCTCTCTCTTTCTCTCTCTCTCTCTCTCTCTATATATATATATATATATTGAAAAAAGAAAAACAAAAATTTAGCGAAATAAGCCACATAAACATAAGTGTTTGTGTTTTAACCAACGTTTTGTAATTTTTTTGTAAATAGCCAAAAACTGTTGAAAATATTTCGTAAATAACCATATTTAGTAAATATTATTTACTAGAAATTTACTCTGCATTTTTTGTTATTTTTATAGCGTAAATAGATTTATGTGGCTATTTACAAAATATTAACGAAACGTTGACTTTCAAAATTCTAACATTTCATGTGGCTAGATAGCCAATGGACCCAAAGAAAAATGACATAAACTAGTAGCAATTTTAATTATTTGGACCAAAATAAGTCAAATTATGTTTTTGTACACTTCTACTAATAATTGTAGACATATATATATATATCTACAATTATTTTTATTTGTAGACTTATAAGTCTTCAGTTTATGTCAACTGTATAATTTCACTACAATTACTAGGAAAAGTATCAAAAAACATAGTTTTGCTTATTTGATTTTAAGTATCAAAGTTGTTAGTACTTGTGGCAATTTCCATTGAGAAAAATGGCTCAGAGAATCTATTAAAAAAGGGTATAACACCCGCATATACAACGTTTGACTTTCTTGATTCAACGAACACAAGAGACATAAAAATATCGATCAACCGCTAACTCTAACGTCAAATACAGACAAACGCTCAATTTATACACAAGATGCACAATAATGGAGCAAAAATCACGCTCTTCAGTTATCCTTTTTGTGGATTGTGGAGATATTCAACCAACCGCGGTCTATTGATCATGATGAAGACAAATCTTCAGGTTGTAAAGATAAAAGTCTAACAGAGATTTTCGAGCGACAAGGTGGATGACAGTTAACTCATCTCCAAATTAAACCATAATACAACACCAATAAAAAGTAAAGAACAAGGTAAGGGAAATACTGAAAACTAAAGACAAATAAAAATACCAAGACCCAAAGCCATATCTAAACCAACCCGCAACCAAATTGGACAACTAGCACAATGGCGAAGCCGACCTCCCGTCGCAAAGACTGACACCGCAAAAGCCATCCACAACCGACGCCCAGAGGTGAGTGGTGGAGCATAACTTTCGTACCCAAGATCGATACGACGAAACGTCACCCAAATTTGGAAGCCCGAGAAGAGCGCTAGAGGGGTGGAAGCGAAGCCGCGAGGCGCATACCCAAGCATTAAAGAACAATGGAGCTGCGAAGAGACTGATGGAATGTTGTAGAGTATTGAATTTGAAAAAAAAAACTCAGATCTGGAAGAAATAGGTTCAAGGAAGGAAAAAAAGATGAAAATAAAATAAAAGGCACTAAAGGCTCCCCCCAAGTTCGATCTCACTGCAGCAATGGTGTAAAGGCCCTAGAGGGGCGACGACGGCCAAAAAAACCATAGGGTTTGCTTCTTTTTTTTTGGGACTCTGCTTCTCACACAAGACTAGCTATATAAATTACAGATAAAAGTAGTGGTGTAAGACCATCACTAACCCAAAGCTCTATTATACAATAGTTTTTCTCACTTTATTATACAGTTTATGAAAAATTAAACAGTGTTTTATCTCCAACCCGAAGTTCTATTTCTAACACTAAAAAATATATTCCTTATTCATCTATTGTTGTTACTATGGATTGGCTATTTTTGTTATTGGCAAAACTGTTGTTCTCTATGGTATTGGGTAACATCTGGTGTCTTTTTTCACGTCAAGATATGTGACGTGGAATTTCTACGGAGTGTTTTTTGTCTGATATGCTTCCGTGCTTTTTCTGATCGACCAATAAAGTTTCAGCATGTGCATTGCGAAACCCTAGCAAAGGACTCCCAACTGATAATGTGTCATATATAACGAATGTTTACCCTCTTTGGTAGAGTTATACACTTATGTTATTATCAGAGGTGCCACCGCCGGAAACCTTATCCTTCGTGTGATGATACTCTATTGTTCTTGACTGCCATTGTTAGAACACGCTTACAAAGTTGGTTTGTGTATTTTTGATATTGTAAATCACACATTATTATAAGCGTTGTTTAAACACTTGAGGAGTGTGTTGAGTGGAAAGTGATGATAGGTCAAACATATGGGAGCGTAAGATAGAATTCACTTGGGTAGTTTTGAAGTTAGGAAACTTGGAAGATGATCATCCATGGCGTCTGTCATTGTACTTAATCTACCATTTAGTGAAGTTCTCTTTCCATCGGGAATATCATCCTTCTAGAAATAGACACGATTCGCCGAATTGGGTTACCAATTCCTTGTCTATTTATTTACAGTTTAAATTGCTTCATTAATCTGGTAAGCTGTTGGTGTTACTTAACTTGTTATAAAATCATCAAAGACATCACGAAAATAATACATTTACTTTTTCATCTATTATTTTAATACTTTTAACAACTTTGTATATATCACATTTTAGCCCATATATTTAATTTTTAAATTTTATTTCCAATCATATTTTTTTATTTCTTATCTATTTTACATTAATTTAAATAATTTCGTGGACTCTTAAAATAATATGTTTTTAGATAAACACACATTATATTTCACAATTATATCTTAGGGAACACATTACATATTATATTTAAAATTAGGTACACAAATAATAAAATGAAATACTAATTAAAATACATTGCAAAATAAAATTATATCGTGTTATTATTGTCTATCATATTAAAATTAATTATTATATCACAAATTATAATTAGAATGATATAAATATTTTTATATGATCTATTTTTTTTATATAAAACAATATAATAGTAGATAAAGTGTATAATTATAATTGTTTGAGGTTGCTTTGATATTAATTAAAATGATTTAATATTATTAAAATCCCTCTCTATTGGTGAATAGCTCCTCTATTCACAAACTCTATGGACTATGATAGAGTGTGATATAGAGTTTAATTGGAGAGAATTCAACTCTACTCTATGTTGTCCAGATTCCCTAAATCTTCCCTTCGAAAAAGCCTAGGAAATAGTAACCTTGGTAAGATTTTTTCAGGCATGTTTGAAATATTTTATTCTTATGATGTTAGTTTTATAAATACAAAAATCTAGAGTATTTTAACATTAAAAAGTTTAATAATTTGATAAATTTAATATTTTTTATGTAAATATATATTGAACACTAAGATTTTATATTTTATGTTTCAACTGAGAGATAAATTTGAAATCTCCATGCAGAGGCTATATTGGTTTTATTTTTTGCCATTAATTAATCAGGAAATTAGAGCTATATATATATATATATATATATATATATATATATATATATATATATATGTGTGTGTGTGTGTGTGTATATATATATATGTATAAAGTATAATAGTAACTTCAAATTTAAAAGCGCGCTGTTCATATATATTGATTGCTGTGTTGAACTTTGTTAATAAACTTAATAATAATGATACCGGGTCCGGTATATATTTAATCGCATGTCATTAAAGAGGTACGTCGGTGGTGGACTTTCTGAAACAACATTGACTGGCTTGTATAAATATTGTAAGACATAAATACACACCGAAGCAATGCTAATCAATATTGATGCTGTTTTTATTATTTTAATATAATGAATTTATTTTCGCTATCTTATGGTTTTTTGGTAGTGAAATCTTTGTGTGCCTTTATAAATTCTTTGTTTGTATATTTGTAGGTTAATAACTTAATCTATATTAGTTAAAGACTAGGGGCGGAACTAAAAATTAGAGTTGAGGGTGATCGACGATAATTTTATAATTTTTTTTTTCAAAATAACCGATAAATAAATTGTATAAAATAGTAATAAAATTCTAAAATAAAGTAATCAAGAAATAAAATGTTTCAAGATATATTTTTCAATTTAAATAAAAATAAAATATGACTTTATTTCGTATAAAAATACTAAGTAAATCCACAAGTAAATATCAAAATTATCCTTAAATTAAACAACGATTACAAAAGAGGTTGCAGATTCTCTTATTTTTTGTAGTGACATCAAATAATTGAAATTTCGGTTGCTTATTTTGCGTCCATCCTCATGATAAAAAATGCGATGAAAATACTGTAAGAGTTTGAAATAAAATGTGTCTATGAAAATTGCACTAGCCGAAGGAAATTACGACGAAATTAATGTTATAAATGTAATTCGAAAATATATATATTTTCTTATATATGGCCTAGACTTAATTTAAACTGAAATAATTAAACAAAAACAACTAATTAATATGTAAAAAAATATAAACTAACATTTTATGTTTCGTACGTATATAGATGTAAATTTTATAAAAAGAGGTTTCGAAAATATATATATATATATACTTATCATGAGAAAAATAGATATATATATATATATATATATATATATATATATATATATATATATATATATAGGGAGTGTGAGCATACTAGCCCAATCAACCCACCAATATTAGGAGAATAGCCAAAGTTTGAATAAATTAAGTTTATTGATATTCAAAGCATTCAATTAATTAACCTAATTCCGAATTCAATCATTTAGTAAATTAACTTTAGTCACAAAAAAATCAGAACCTAAACTAATATTCAACCAATAAGTTAATTAATTAACCTAACTCACTCTAGTAGGTTAATTAAATTAACCTATTCACGAATTTACCAAGGGCGTTATAGTCTGAGCCGAAAATATGGGCTATTTGCTTAATAAAATGAAACTTGAGCTATTCCCCCAATAAGAATGACAAACTTGACTAGTTACAACAACCTGTTTTGGGCTAATCTGTCAAAAACCTGATCATATACATAAATAAATATAAAGAAGATATAAAAGGTAATTGAAATAGTTTAAAAAAAATTGTATATTATATATATTAAAAAAATGTATGTGTCAGTTGATTTATCCTTTATTTTTTAATTTTTACAGAAAACTTGTTTCTTTTCTCCTATCTCTTCTTCATTTTGTTTTCTATCTCTGTTCAGACTGTAACACACTCAAAAAAATCTAAGGCGCTTTTTTACGCCAGAAAATTGCCATTATAATATTGTTAATTTCTCAAAGTTAGGGGTGGCCTGGACCACCCCTTTGCGTCATGTAGGTCCACCCTTATTGAAGACATATCTATCTCAATTTTATTACATATTTGTGGTGTGTTGTTTATTTATTAATTTGTTTATCAATACTTAAAAACACACGTGGATTCACGATAACATACACGAATAATATGTTCTAAGCCTAAAGTCAACATAAACATGAAGAGAACAAGAGATCGAGATTTTAACATAGTTCAAAAAATCTTATAAATATCGATTAAAGTATGAAAAATAATGTTATTAAATTCCATAAAAAAGTTTACTATTAAAAATACTATTAACACTCGGTTTCGGGCTAACACTAGAGAGCCGTCCGCGGTACAACACAGGGCCAGACTCTTGGGTTGCATATAGGCTGGTGTCTTCAAACACCTGAGGTCACTAACCTTTGTGGGTAGACGAGAGTTCCTTGATTCGTCCTTAAGAAGGAAACAAACAATGAGCTAGAGGAGTGTGAAAGATGTCCCTCGTTCGCGTTCTCCGACGCTCAACATTAGTATTGCTGTAATACTAAGCGACTGGGAGAAAGCGTGATCTTTAACTCAAAAGCGGTGAGAGAATTTAGAGAGAAAGTACGGTTGTTCTCGGGTAAGAAATGACGTACAGAATGAAGAGAAGGGATTCATATTTATAGGCATAAGGATCCAAGACAGTGACTTGAACGATTTCCGAAGACCCTGGACGAGAGCTGTTTGGGGTGTACGAGTCTCGCCAAAGGTGGGCGAGACCTCAGGAAGTGTCACCCGTGTGAGGGTGGGTAGCAATCCAGGACGTTAAGGAGCAAATGGATCAACAATCGAAGCATCAAACGGGAATAATTCCGCACATCAGTTTCGAGCGCGCCGTGCGGGTGACGCAGACGGGTCAGCCAATTTCCGTTTTTGCTTCGTTTTTCCTAGGCACTGCTACAAAGTCATGTGAACGCTCTTGATTGTAATGATTGTTGTATTTTTAGGGTATGCGATCGAGAGATAAAAACCCGATATTGACATAGGTTGTTAGATGCTCAAGAGATATTTAACGATAATATTACGTGAGTGTGATTATGAAGAGAGAGAACCGAAAAATCATGTGTAGTTTTAGGAATCCCGAATATAGGAGAGTTTTGCGAACTTGTTGCCCTTGCCTTCCTCATATTCATCCACTCGTGTTTATTTCTTGTTTATTTATTTTCTGAAAATTTAGTTAATAATCAAGTTGTTATTCTTGAGTTCAATTCGTTGGTAGTTAGTTCAGTTTCGGTTAAGCATAGTTCTCGTGTGATCGACTCGTACTTACGATTATATTACTTGAGCGATTACGTGCACTTGCGTACGAAAATATTACTTGGGACATGCCTTTTGGGTTGGGTCTTGTCTGTGGCTCGCGGGACTTGCATGACGAGGCTGGGTCTCACCTCCTAGCGGAATCTCTCCGGGGTCCTGCCTGAACCAGATCGGAGACTGGCTCTGCGATGGTCTGAATTGATTACATTCTCTGGACTCTGTCGCATTTTGTCCTTTTTCGAGGATCGGATTTTTACCTTTATAACAAATACTATGATATGTTCGTTATATCAGTTGCTAAACCGTGTATAAAACAGAATACCAAAAAAAAAAAAAAGCCTCATATGAGTAATCATGTTGTAATAGTTTTCTTGGGAACTTTTAAGGAGGAGCGTTATAGTTTTTACTCTTTGGATCATTTGTAGACATTTCAATACTTTGAATGCTCTTGATCATATGTACTTGGACTCTTTTATAGGTGCAATAAGTTAGAGAAATAAGTATTCCGTACGATCATATTGATCTATGCAAAAACGAATCAGTAGATATATATGTAGAATATAATAGATCTATAGATAGGGTTAAAATGAATAAATAAATATATAAAATTCAAAATTAGTTCAATATTAAAGAAAATATGAATATTTAGAACGTATCATGTTTTTTAAAAAAATTAAAATTTTTTATAACATCCAAAAAACTTGAAAAATAAAAAGTTCAAACGATAACTAGCAATAGTAGTGAATTTTGGCATTTCATAAATACATGATCAAAAAGCTTGAGAAAACATGTGAAACAATGCCTAAAAAGTCCACTCTTATACTCCTAACTAATCCAATTATAAATATTCCCTCAGGATGCCTCAAAAAAAAAAAAAAAATTTAGGGTTATTGAATGTCCAGTCCAAATCTCATCTCCCATGAAAGAATACCAAGTAAACACACAAAAGGGTTTTCAACAACGACGCAACACGATCAGAAAATATATTATCGAATAAAAACTCAATGAACTCATATATTAAGTGTATATTTTCGTTTAAGATATATACACTAAGCTGAGAGTGTGACTGGTATTAACACGTGAGAAAGTTGAACATAATAAACCCATGTTAGCCCAAGAAGATGCGAAAGCGACGAATGATACAAAATGGAGTTTTGATTCTCACATGGCTAACAACTAATTATAATATTGTACAGTCTGATTAAGCCGTATTTCGTACATCAAAAGTTAATGCAAAGCTTTGTCATGGCTGACCTGTTTTTTTTTTTTTTTTGCACTAGTTATGGTCTATGGATTCCGAAACATGAAAAATCTAAGGTCGTTTTGTCTAACTTGTGTCAATTTTTATACGAAATTTCAAGCATGGAATTATGTGACCAGGGACGGAGTTAGACTCCAAACTTAAGAGGGGTTAATATAAAATAAAAAAAATTAAAGGTGAACTGATTTGTAGATTTTCAGAAAAAAATTAAATTTAGATAAAAAAAATTGGCGAGCTAGCTGCGTCCCTGTCTGTAACATTATAATTTTAGAGTAGCATGACCAGTTCATTTGGTTATATGAGATATGCCGATTCAAATAATTAATTACACGACGCACTTAGCACAAAGATTCCTGAAAAAAAAAAAAAAAAAAAGAGTTGTGCAAATGTTAAAAAAACGCGATACATTGGGAAACTGGTTCTCAAAACAGTCTTGTAAAAATCCCCTTGCAAAAGGATTATTTGTACCACATGAAAAATAATTAAAATGTTAATTTTTTAACAGCGAGCTCCACTTGCAAGAGGAGTTTTAAAGACTGTCCTTAAAAAAAAAATACAAAATTCACAAAAGTTTGTTGTGCACTTGTGCTAAGCTATTTATGACTCTGTTATAATAATGGTTTTTATTTTATTTTATTTTTATTTTTTAGATTTCAAAGCGGCAAACTCTTTTTTTTTTTTTTTTTTTTTTTTTTTAACGAACAAATATCACCGTTAAAAATAAAACTCCACGCAAACTCTCACGAGAGAGGATTGCACATTTGTTTATTTTCATGAAATCCGATATTTGTTTCATTCTACCCAATATTTATTTTATTCTATATTCGTTAACATAAACATGTGGAAATAAGGTTGTCCTTCCTCTTCCCTTGCAAAGGTGAAGTTGGCTAGATTTGACTACATAAATTTATCATAAATAAAATAAAAAAAATTACTTAGATCACACATTTAAGATTCCTTCCATAATAAAAGTTGGACAAAAAAATTAATTAAATGTGCTAAAATTATAAAGTTTCCAGAATGTTTGACAAATTATATGTCAGTATTTCATATAATTCGAGTACAATTGCTAACAAGTGAAAAAAAAAAGATTACTTGTGCCCGGTAGGATTTAAGGAAAAAGAGGCTTGCTCTCTCTTTCCTCCCAAAATTGTAGCTGTTTTTCGTCCCCTAAAATAAAAAATAAAAAATAAAAAATTAGGAGTTTAAATTTTTTTATGCCACCACTTTTTTCTGAAGTTTGAGACTCTAGTATTAATCATCAAGATGATCTCATTTTAGGGGAGCTGTTTCTCTTTTTTCTTCTTCATGGATTTCCGTCAATTTTGAGGTTTGCAATGATCGTTTGGAGCTCAAAATCATCGCATCCCCACCACTATGAGCCTGTCTACGTAACGTCAATCGACTACGTCTTAAATGGGAGATTTTTTTTATGGTTTTTTTTTCTTCTCAATGATCTAGACATGATCTGGCTTTTGTACTACTGGATATTTGATCAAAATGGTTTTAAATTTTATTCTTTGAATCTGAATCGTAGATTTGAGATATGGTCTGTTTTTATTGGGCGTAAATCTCAATCGAGTAAGGTTCGTAGAACACAATCGGCAACTGCAAGTGGTACGTGTTACTTGAAAATATCAGTAACTCACTATTTTTATTGTATTATTGTGATTAGGAAAAATGATATTTTTGACCCCTCAACTTTGTCACCAGTAACAAGTTGATCCCTGAACAAAAAAAATCTGCAGTTTTACCCATTCGTCATTGTAATTGTATCATATTTTGTCCTTATGTTATTTATATCTCCAAAATAAGCGAAATTCGATCATGTGTCTATCATGTGTTGGAAAAATAAAAAATATAATGGTATTAAGGTGAATTCGCAACATTCGAATCCATTCGGAAGTGTTTCTGAGGCGGTTTAGCTCTCATGAAGCCGTTGTCGTCACTGTCGGTAAGTAATTAATCTCTCTCGAAATGAGTCTCTCTCGAATTAATCTCTCATGTTATAACCAATATAGCATTTTTTTTTTCAACACATGATAAACACGCAATCGAATCTCGTTTATTTTAGCGATATAAATAACATAAGGACCAAATATGATACAATTACAATGACGAAGGGGTAAAAATGCAGATTTTTTTGTTCATGGACCAACTTGTTACTGGTGACAAAGTTGAGGGGCCAAAAATATCATTTTTTCTTGTGATTATGTTTGTGATCTATTTTTCATTGTTTTTAAGGAGTTTAAATTTTCCATTGAACTTGTTTTTGTAATCTAAGCCTACCTAACATTTATCAATATATTATTTTGAGGGGCCTTTTTTTAATAATAATAGAAACTTGTATTTTCTTTTTATGAATAATTTTGCATGGAGTTGCAATTCATCACGTACATGGCATCTTAATGTTTTCGCATAGTCTGGAACTGTTAACGAGAGCTCAACTTGAATTTTGAAGCCAAGGTTTGGATGCTATGATCACATGCATACGTGACATATTTGGATTAAATCTCTATTCCATAACCATCAAACAATTAAAATTATAACAACCGAATATTTTTTTCTTCAAGTTCATGAAATAGTCTCCCTTCAATGAAAACATGCATGAGTACTAAGCCTGCCGTCTCAAGGTGGGGATAGTAGTAGTTTTCTATGTATTTATATATTTTTATAGAGATAAAATTAAAACTTATAAAATGTAAAAGGATGTATAGTGTATATAACAAAAATATCAAGGATTTTGAATATTGAGTTCCGATAACTGGTCGATAATTTATTTTAGTTAAAAACAAACAAAAAAATTCATAAATATCTTAAGTGTGAATCAATAAAGTTCACTATTTTACTAAAATTTGACAATTTTTCGATGGAAATTCGTTAATTACAGAAGTACTTGTTGAATATTTTGGCCAATATTATCCTTAATTTAATTTGAAATTTAAAAACAAAAATTCTAATATAAAGAAAAGGTAGGATTACAATTAATGGATTGTTTGTTGATTTTATTCATAAAAATTATATGCCCTAGTCTTCAAGAGCTATATTAAAGTATTTATGAAAAAAATAAACATGTATATGAATATGATAATTTTCTGATCTGGTTTATAATAGGAATAATTAGTTTATATGGCTTTTTTTTTATTATTCAAATGGATTATATTTTTTTTTTGTTTATTTGAACTTGTTGTATAAACTCTATTCTATTATCTCGTTTATATCAAAATAGTACGTTTATATTTGTTTAAACTTATTTATATGGTCTATATCTAAACATATTAAATTATGATTTATATATTAATAAACAATGGTTTATTATATAATAAAGGCAGCCAAGCACAGCAGGCAGGCTAAGGTAAAAAATAAAAACTACTGTCAATTGAAAGCTAGTTTAAGGGGTGGTGGAAAAAGTCAACAACATATGTCGTACATGGTGAATTAAAAAAAACAATTCAAGGTGCTTTATATGTGTGTGTGTGTGTGTATATTGTAATTATAATTGAATAGGGATATAACGTAAAGGAAAATGTGAGCTAGCAGTTGCGCTAGTAGCAATCAGTGCTCAAGGTAAAATAACAAATCTTATAACTAATTATAACTTGAGAAATTATCTCAACTATCACAATTTGATAAGTTATTTTTTTAATTTTCTACAAAAACTTAGTTTGACCAAAAATACTAGTAAACCACTTGTATAAATACAATTATACCTTCAACATGATGTCAACAATTGACATATATTGTTGACATCTGTGAATTTTGGGTTCTCTTTTTATTGATATAGATGTCAACAATCGATATCTATGTCAACAATTGACATAAATTGTTGACATCAATTGTTGAGAGTAAAATTTTATTTATAGAAGTGATTCAGTAGTATTTTTCGTCAAATTAAACTTTTGATGAGAAATTGAAAAAAACTTATCAAATAGTGATAGTCCATGCAATTTCTCTTATAACTTATGTTGGCTATTATTTCTTAAGAAAACAAGTCTTGACTTATACGGTTAAATATAGTGGACAACATACAGTATATTGTGACACTAGGTAAATAGTGACAAAAAAAATGATAAAACTTATCAAATAGCGAGAGTCCATACAATTTCTCTTATAACTTATGTTGGCTATTATTTCTTAAGAAAACAAGTCTTGACTTATACGGTTTAATGATAGTGGACAACATACAGTATAGTTTTGTGACACTAGGTAAATAGTGACAAAAAAATGATACGTGACCGCAATTCTTTTATAATGGACAGCATTTTTTGTGAATATCATGACAATTTTTATTAATATTTTTTTACACTTTTTGATTAAGCTCTTCCATATATAATTCTAACAGAATTCAGTTTAAATGATATCATTTTCTTATTAGAATATCTCAGTAAACGGATTTTTTTAGACTTGCCAAAAGTGAAGCTAATGTTTAATTACGTCTTAATCTTCGTGTGTGTTTTGTCATTATATAAAATAATTATATACTTAATTCCGTAAAGATCATCAGTTGGTCATCAACTCCAATTTACTGAAGAATAGTTGCTCTTATTTGCACGCAACTAAAATGGAAAATAATAAAAATACATTACGTTTAAATGACTAATTACTAAGAAGAATGTCTGTTTATGACCATCTCAATTTAAGTATAAAATCCCTGAGATAAACAACTAAATCCAGACTGGATATTTCAAATCACATTAATTGTACTTGGTAATTGACCAGACCAATGTTCGTATTGGAAATTAATATTTCCATGTCCAAACTCCAAAGTTTAATCCCATCATTGGAAAATAATACTTGATTTAACAAAAAATGGAAGTTCTTCAGAAATCAACTATTTTTTACCCTTTCAGTTTATAAGTTTACCAAAAGCTAAACCAAAGTCTGTTTGCTGAGCCTCGATCGGATCTTAGTTCAAAACAATAAATGCTTTAAACTTTTATCTCATGATGAAGCAGAAGAGGAAACAGGTATACATATTTATGAAATATACTGATCAGAAGAGAGATTGAATAAGATGTTCATCATGAGGATCAAATTTCAAAAAGTACCAACAATTTTCACCTACAGAGAGTATATATTTCCACCAACTACTCTATAACTACCATCGAATCATCTTTATTATAGCTTTCATGTTTATGGTGGATCTCAGATTTATGCGCTATTTGTTTGTTTTGTTTTTATGCTAGTTTGGAGACTTTATGATTTTTTTTTTCATTTTCATTTTGAAGTTTAATTTAATTGATATATATATATATATATATATATATATATATATATATATATATATATATATATTGGGGCGTGTAGCAAAATAGTATTTGACATGTACATGGAAGTTGAAATAATAAATTTATTTATTATTTCACATGTACATGGCGATTTTATTTATTATTTGCTCCCATATTGGAAGTTGATATTAAAAAAAGGTTATAATGCTTTTTTAAAAGCATTAGAAAATGTTTGAACATATCCAGTGTCAACCATTAGTGAAATTATAATTACTTTATTCATACAAATAAATTTGAATTACATATACACACACACACACACACACACATATATATATATAAATATATATATATTTATATATATATATAAATATATATATATTTATATATATATATGAGTCCACTAGCTAATGCCCATTTAAAAATATAACATTAGCATAATAGCCGTTAAGCAATAAAATTGATTTTTAAGTCAATTTTACCCTTGACTTAATCAGAACACTAAAGGATAAAAATTGTTAAAAACTGATGAGTATTTCCTCAAAAAAAAAAAAAAAAAAAGAGCTGCTTTTTCTTCCCCTCCCAAAAATATTAGTGCCGCCGTCTTCTTTGGAGCATGAGACTTTGATGGTCTTAATTATCAGAGAGCTCACTGTTAGGAATAATATTGCCCACTTGAAGATAATGAATAAATGATTACTAAATTCGATAATAAGATTACTTTATTAGCTTTATATAATTAGTGGGTTGAGTTCTAAACAATTAGAATCAATAACAACTATCTTCCATAGTCTCCGTATTAAACTGAGTCACGTGCTGGACACCTGAGTTCGGGCGGTGAGCTAAAACGAGGTCGATGACTGATATACGCCTGGAAAGCTATATCTAAAGTCATATATGTGGAACACATAGGTGAAAGCTGATCACTATGTGGGAGCATTCTACACTTGTGGTAAGTGTACGACTTGAACATGTTTTGGTGTAGATGTGTCGTTTAAGGACCGTTACGACACACTAACCGAGGTCACTATGATGGTCACAGTGAGACTTGATCTAAATCCTGAAATGATCGTGGATACTGGGTTATGTTACTGAGCTCTTTGACTCACTCGCTAAAAGGCTATTCATGGTAATCACACCTTATGTCTTGGGAGTTTTCTCAGAGCATAATTCAAGTGGGAAATGATTTACAGATACGGAATCCAGCCTTCCTGAAAGAAGGTTAATGTTCTCTCACTTAAGGGTTGATTCCAGAACCGATAGATTGCTAGCACTTTCGAAGTAAGTAACGTTCGAAAGAATCTTTCGCTGGGGAAGCAACAATGCTTAGGGCTGATATGTATCAAGAGAAGTATAACGGAAAAATTGACTTCTCTTGACACGGGTTGAACCTGGAGGATCTTGATCACGAACTGACTATATCAGTGGACACTCGTCACGATGAGTAAATATAATTCTAGTATAAAGGAGAGTTCAGTCTTGGCTTACAAAGTGGAGTATTTGACCAAGATTAGACGAATCGATGGAAAAAGAGAAAGTACTATTTCGTCTTTTTCATCGGATTTGTTAAGCTTCTATTACTAGATCCATAGTCCCCGATTCGGCTCTGATAAAGGCGGATAAGAATTTTCGTATAATAATGTTTATCATTATTAATCTCACTTGCTGTAATTGTGATTGACAACATTAATTCTGGAAAACAGGTATTCGCAGAATTAAATAAATATTTATGGTAGAATTGTTTGTTTATTGTTTGATCAAGTAAATAAACAATTATTAATTATTTGTTTATTGTTGGACCAAGTAAATAAATGATTAATTGGGGTTTAAGCAATTGGGCCTTGCACAAAATATGAGAATCGAATTAGGGTTTTGGCACTAGGAAGTTGCGCAAATTCCCCTTGGCCGTGTGCCTAAAATTCGACTTTTATAATATTGGTATTTACCAATATTTTCTCTTTAGTTGTTTAAATAAAGGAGAGAGAATAATATAAGATATTGTCCTATATTTTCTCCTTATTTAAATGAAAGTATTTAGGAGAATATATGAGAATATATTTAAAGGAAAATAATATATTCTCCTTTATTCTCTCACTAAATAAAATATTCTCTATTTAAATAGAGAATAATATCTCATAGATATTGATCTGATGGATGAGAGAAAAAGTAGGATTCACTTGTTGAGATCCAAGGGCCTAGATTAAATCCTCTAGTGTGAACACAATAAAAGGAAATAATATATTCTAGAAGATTCCATGAATATCTCATTTTACTACTATAAATAGGGGTTCATGAGAAAGCAAAAAGCAATGATTTTGACCTAATAATTTCGTGGCTCTCCCTTGGCCGTGCGAAATTTTCTCTCCCTCCCCTCGAAAATTCGTTTCCATTCTTAGTAAAATAAGAGAGAGATCTCGAAACACCTAGTTTCGTGATCTAGTGAGATAAAGACTGTGCCCACTCATCTTTCTTATTCGTCTCGGAGATTACGTTTCGGAAGACTAAGGTGTCATCCTCGAGTCCTTCATCAAGACGACGCAAGAAGTACGCGATTGGTTTAAGAGCGTTCTGTAGCTGAACCGAAAATCAATACAAGTATTCGTTTTTCGCTCAAATCGGTTGCTTGATAAATATGCTATCGTGAGTTAAATTAATTAAACATAACTAGATCTTGTTAATTATAACAATAATTTAATTAGCTTATGATCAGCGTAATTAATTATTTTTCCGCATTAATATGGTTATATGGTGGAATCATCCCAAACGAGTCGCATCAGAACGATTGTTCGTGTCTGATACGCGTCTGATTCCCCGACACTCTCGTCTTAGGGGGGAGACGTTTATCAGTTTTCGCTAAGTTTGTAATCATATGGAGCTTCTTAACTCTTAGGACATCGTTCGGTGCTCAGACTCGATTTTCGCTAAGTTTGTAATCATATGGAGCTTCTTGACGCTTAGGATTGTTCGGAGCTTAGATTCCAACATTAATAGAGCGTCTCCAATTGACGTGGCTGAATCCCAAAATTTCGTGGCAAAAGCCCAAAATTTCGTGGCTAAATAGCCTCAACTTGTCGTGGCTATTTCCGACAAAAATAATTGAGGCTGTTTTCCTTATTTGTTGTAGTGATATTGGAGGGTTTATTAGTTGTTAACTTTTTCTAGTTTTTATGTTTCAACGGTTCATACGTGAATATGATTTTTGTACTATCAAATCGTTTATCAGAGTGGTTTTAATTTCCAGTATTTAGATATGAGATATGGTTAGATTTGTTCGGGCGTGGATCTCAGTTGGGAAGGTCTCCTGGAACGCAATCAATAACAGGTGGTGGTACGTGTAACCCGATAACCTACTATTCTTATTGTTTTATTGTGATTGTGTTTGTGATCCATTTTCATATTAAAAAAAAAAAAAAAAAAATTTGAATTTTTCGTTGAGTTTTTTTTTGTTTTGTAATTTAAGCGTTTTTTAACTTTTACAACATATTCATGTGAGAAGTTTAAAAAAAAAAAAAAAAAACCTTTCTAGTGAATATTTATGTAAGATCACAAAAAAGGGGAATAATCGCGTCAATAAATTATTGTAAAATTTCAAACAGAAAAGAAATAAACAATGCCATTTAATAATAAAAGTACTTTAAATATTCCAGAATAGTAATAGTTAATCATCATAAGTTTCATCTCAACAACGAGAAAAGTAAATTATGACCCTTATAAAGAGTACAAAATTTAGTTTTTTTTTTTACGTTTTTCTTTGGTAATAGATTAAATTTGAATCATATAAGATACAAATTTATATGTTAGCCGGTCACTAATGTTGTGATTACATAAAGCAAGTAAAATATTTTAAAAAAAATTATATGAATTATGTACACATAAGCAACACAATTAATCTACAAATAATTGTCAATGTATGCAGATATATAACTTGAAGAACGAGCTATATACATGTACTCACCCGGGAGAGATATAAAAGATGTAGAGAGGAGATCAATATAAATTAATAGAAGACAAATTAAAATCAGTGATAAAGCAGGAAGCTACAATGATGAGTGATATATATTTTTTTAAAACTAACATGAAAATTGAATATGTGGAGAAATACATCCACGAATTGGTTGCAGTATAAAAACTAAAATAAGTAAAATAACAAATATTAAAACTTAGTATAGGTTTACTTGGCTATTATTTTTTTTTATTAATAGGCAGCATGATAAAATAGCTTAGTTGGAGTGAGTTATTTATTTATTTATTTTATAATTTATTGTTATCCAATGCGCGGGACCGCAAAAAGGAGTTCTAATATATTTCTTTCTCACGCATAAGCCATTCTCCTTGTATTTTTTTGTAATCCGAGTCCTCGATTTTATTAATAAATTATTCATCCCCCATTTCATTTTGTATTTAGTTCATCAAATTTTAATTATTTGTTATTTTCATAACAGTAACGTATCGAATTTCATTGACGGGAACTTGAAACTCATAAAATATAAATTCAAATCGAGCTTAACTTAAAAGTTTGTGACTGTTTTGGTGAGAAGATTGTCACGCCAATTGATATTTGCATAAAAATCACTTGAATTTTTTTTATTGTGAGGTAAATGAGAAATAAGTCGCCAATTAATAATTTATGCCAATTTTATTATTATCATGCCAATTAATAATAATAAAATGTGAACTTATGCCAATTAATAAATTATACTAATTTTATGCCAATTTTATTATTCTTCTGATTAATAATTTAGTTGATATACACCGGTTTCAAAGAAGGAAAGCATTTGATTATTTTGTATATATATATATATATATATATATATATATATATATATATATAATAAATTACCTATTACTATGATTATAATATAATATGGCATATAATTCTATTTTTAATATTTGTACGAGTTAAGTGAAACCGACAATTTCCTTAAAATATTGCATATTTTGAAATATGAAAGTACATTAGTATGAGACTAATTTGGTTAAAAATTTTAATTAATAAAAAAACAAATCTGTTTGGAGCTATAACCTTGAACGCATATATAGCAGTTTAGGGACCCACTGAGTGAAGTCATATAATGATATACACACACACACATAAATATATATCTCCTTAAAATGCTGGTTCCTTGCTTATACATGCTGGCAATTGATTAAGACCGTATTTAGAGCCTTATTATATATTATATGCCAATGCATGTAAATTACACTTTTTCATAATAACCACCCATTAAGCGCTTTCATGGGTTGTGACTTTGGCAATTGTCAACTATTAAGACGTAAGGTATATTCTTAATTAAATATATTGAGTGGATATAAATACAATCACAGTCTATGGAAGCGTCTTTTAGCCTTTGGAAAATAATGTTAAGGGTCAGAAATTACTTGCATTGAAGTGGTTCGTTGGGTTGGGTTGAGCTAGTCAATTCATATGTCTAGAAAATATAATTTTTACACACTCCACCTAGTATATATATTTTTAAACTAATTAAAAATTGAAACATTATACGTATCTTTTATTTTGGTTTTAAAAAAACATCTCATATCAACATAAGGTACAAAAGTTTGAAAATTCGCACCATCGACTCCTATCGAAATTTATCGAGTTTGTTCCCTTTTTATTATTTTTTTTTTCTGTTCTATGACAAGAATCGAAATTCTGTGAAAAAACTATCATAACTTATCAAAGTTTTTCATTTAAATTTATTTTAGATATAACCGAATCACATAAAAACCTACCGAAAGCTTGTCAAAGGTTCACTTGATTTTCTTAAAGCATAAGCATCTAATATCAGAAAACCATCAAAATTTATCAAAATTAAATGTAAAACTTTCGATGAGACCTTACCATGTAAATGATTCCTATGAGAAACTGAGGAGTGAGAGTAAAAATGAAAGAGATGTAGTGAAACTCATAAATATTTATCCAAAATGAAAATATGTATAATTTTTCGACTACTATGTATGTTTATACATATAACAGATAAATATGAGATGTTACAACTTACAATAATATATAGGAACTCAATTTTCTTAATATACTTTTTTTTTTATAATTTATTTTCTTCTTAATGTACTATATAAAGTCACATCTTCGACTAGATTAATTGTATACTCTTCCAATCCCCGGATCAGCAATTTTTATTTTTTTACTCTTCTACCGAAATATATTATAGCTTGTGAGATTGAAAGTGAAACTATTCATCAAATTTGTTTGTAACGTGACCACAAGTGTGACAGGACGGATCATATTTGTTGTCAGCAATTTAATGCAGTCAATTTTTTTTAATTGGTACTGTTACATAGCACATGCAATGATAATCACTCAGTATTCTATATATGCTTGACAAACAGCATAAGAAGTTTGAGTGAAGAAGAAAAACAGCTTGAAAAATCAGTGATCACACATTCACACTTCAACGAAACAGTGGGAGCATAATATTATTAAAAAACAAAACAATAGAATATAGTGAATTTGATTTTATTTAATTGGCTCTCGTGTAAAGAGGACGTCTAATCTAGTCAACGTTACACTTATAAGTATCAACCTAAATTTGTTCTATTAAGAACAAAAGTCCCATGAATTAGGATGCTGAGGGTATATGATTAATTATTTAACCATATAAATGAAATATATTGGACAGAGAGAGTACCTTTTTATAATACATACTTGCTTGAATTAATTTGAATTGTGGAAAAATGAAACTCAAGGTAATAATCAGTTTCTGACAGCTAAAAAACCGCGCTTTGAAATATTCATGTGTTTCTGAATTTGGAATCTTGTATAAATGTATGTTCATCCGCATCTAAAATTTGTGTTGTTGAAGCACATTCACATAATTAAATGCATAACTAGATTGTCAATAATTAGTTGGGAAATACGTGTAGAAAATTTGCTCTAGCATGGCGACCCATAAACTGGATTTGAATTTTCCTGGTCCAAAGTTATGTGAATTTACATTACACCACCATATAGTGCCGGAGCTAGAAATTCACTTGAGAAGGGGCCCAAAAGAAACTAACAACAAAAATCATAATTTAATTCATTACAATTGTCCTCTACGGTTACCCATACATTGAAAATATTGCATAATACTTTCATTTTCACTTATCATTCAACACTAAATTCATCATTGTCCACCTTTGCATTTTTTTCAATATGCCATTTGTCTTGACATTGAGATTCTAATTTTCTCTTAAAATATTTACCAATACCTATGCCAAAAATATTAAACAATAACCATAGTCAACAATAGGTTGCGGAATAAAAATCTATTTTTTAGAGCAAATAATGAAAATCTATTTAATTAGGTAAAAAAATGAAGTCGACAGATCAACTTATGCACCATATATACAATATAAATAAAATAAAATAAAATTATAAGCTCCAAGATATCTGCTCTCTCTCTATCTATCTAATATATTCATAAATAATAAAGTTAATTGTTTAAATTGTAAAATAACTAGACATCCCCAGTGGGTAGCTATGGGCGATTATGGCGATAGTTGGGGTTACATTTATTTCTTGAGTCAGGTGGTGTTAGAAATTCAATAAATCCCACACGCTTAATTCATATATTCACAAATAAATAAATAAATAAATAAAAAACAACCCATATCTCTTCAGGACCAACTCTTGTACAATGTAGAACCTAAAAATAATAATAATAAAAAAAAAAACCTATATATAACAAACGTACGTCCCTTGCTTTTCACATCTCTCAACACACTTTCATGCACATAACCCTAGCTATAGTATACTTTACACTTTTTCCTCTCTTCAAACTCACTCACGTATCATCTTCCTAGAAAATGGGAAACGAAGAGAAAAACGCCAATAACGTGAATCCCATGAGCAACAACAACAATACTAGTACCACCACCAATAATAACAACACTAGGGTAAAGCTCAAGTACGTGAAGCTAGGCTATCACTACCTGATCTCGAACCTCATGTACCTCTCTCTCGTCCCTCTCATCTTCGCGACGGCCCACTTATCGGTCGAGGACTTGACCCGGCTATTGGGCCGGCTCGAGCTGGGCCCAATATCCGGGACGCTGGTCCTGACCTCCCTCACCGCGTGCCTCGCGACCCTCTACTTCTCGTGGCGGCCCAGAGAGGTTTATCTCCTCGATTTCGCGTGCTTCAAGCCCAACTCGTCGTTCCAAGTCCCCCGAGAGACCTTTATGAAGCAGACCAAGCTCTCGGGGTGCTTCGACGATGAGCTGTTAGGGTTTCAGAAGAAGATCATCGAAAGGTCCGGGTATGGACAGAGGACCTATGCCCCGCGGGCGGCTCTGGAGGACCCGCCCACGGGGGCCACGATGGGAAAGGCCCGAGAAGAGGTCGAGATGGTTGTTTTTGGGGCTATTGACAAGGTCTTGGCCAAGACCGGGGTCAATGTGAAAGATATCGGGATTTTGGTGGTCAATTGTAGCCTTTTTAACCCGACCCCTTCGCTATCGGCGATGGTGGTCAATCGGTACAAGCTTCGGGGGAATATTCTCAGCTACAGCCTCGGCGGGATGGGATGTAGCGCCGGGATCATCGGGGTTGATCTCGCCAAACGCCTCTTGCAGGTAAATTTAATTATTATTATTATTTTTTTGTACGTATGGAAATTCTACTAAAAGCACATTCCATATGGGACTGCTTATTATTATTATTATTATTATTATTTTACATTTTTAGTTCAAATTTTATAAGACTATTTTATATATTTCATACCCCTCCTGAAATTTGTTTTTATCATTTTTTGTCCACCTGGATTGATAATCTTTTCTCTTCTTATAACAAAATTATTACAAATAATTTGTTATTGAATTATTTACGCATATACCCTCACTTAGTTTCGTTTTGAATCAATTTTTGGACTAGAGACATAATTAAGTAAATTTTGTATGTATTTTTCTTCTTAATTTTCCTCGTAGCGACACCCCCACGATAGATACGGTGGATTCTTAGTCATGTCACGATCACATTTAAGGAAAATGATTATATTGGTGCAAATAGATCTTAGTAGGTGAATATATATATATATATATATATATATATATATATATATATATATATATATATATATATTTGTAGTTTCAAAACATGACACAGTTGGGATCTGACCAGGATATTTTTGTTATATTATTTTGTATCTTGAGGATAATAAATTGATAGGAAAATTCAGAAAACTTTAGATAGAGTTTTTTATTTTTTTTATTTTTTTTTTTTTTTTTTATATATATGAAACTAAATATAGAGTAGTAGACCATGGGGTCAAGGAAATTTACTCAGCATTAAAGCCACATGAATCCCTATATAGTAAGTTTCATCATAACTATGATCCATGACTCAAAATAAATGCCAGACTCCAAATAAACATTTTTTTTACGCGTTTTTGTCTTGATTTGTGAATTCGACCGACGGTTTTTGCATTTTGTGTGTTTTTTTTACATATATTTCTCATGCAATTTATTCATAAATGTAGTAGTAATAAATATGAGTACATTTAGTGGGTGTTGCATTGGTTCTTACACATATATGGGAACAACCATAAAAATAAATTAGTGCTATTTATTGTCCCAGTCACAAAAGCTAGAAAGCCTGATTGTTGGTCGTTTTTTTGGGTCATGTGATGTGATGATTATGTAAATTTTTTCTTAAAAAAATAAAATAATACTTTATAAATTAAATGATATTATTCATCAAGATCTTGTTATAATGATATTAACGTCTCAACAACAAATCCAGACAGGATAGCTGGAACAGAAATCATAACATCTTTACAGTAGATAAACTAATAATACGTTCTACAGTACAGATAAGGCAATGTAGACAAATTAACATCTTCCAGCGGCCTAATTCAAAAAAAAAAAAAAAAGGGTAAAGCATTGTAGCTAAATGGTTAAAAATAAGAAAATATTCAATGACTATAACTAACCAAAATTCTCCGTGATAATTTAGTACCTTATTTTTACCCTTCGTAGCTAGTTTACTAATTAATGAGACAACTAAGATATACAGATTAGGACTTAGGAGCCAACTAAGTACACATATAAACTAAACTATATTATAATATGATATTGACATTTATTTGATTTCATTTTAATTAGCAATAAACAAATATATATTTAGCTAAGTAGCCAAGTACAAATACACACAGATATATAATGTAAAATTTATTGGTTCTTTATGGGCTTATTGAGTTATTTTGATAGTTTTTAATTTATTAGCTTTAATAATAAAATTAGTCATTCTTGACTCTTAAATTTCTCTTAAATTTAATCCAACCTCTCAAAATTATTATAATTTCTTTACTCTTATCCTTTCTCTCGCGAATTTTGATTCCTGACTCTGTCCCTGATCTGTATAGGTCGAGAGAAACACGTACGCCCTAGTGGTGAGCACGGAGAGCATGACCCTGAACTGGTACGGCGGTCGGAACAAATCGATGCTCATCACGAATTGCCTCTTCCGCCTCGGAGCCTCGGCGGTCCTCCTCACGAACCGGTCGTGGGAGCGCCGTAGAGCCAAATACGCCCTCTCGCACACCGTCCGGACCCACAAGGGCGCGGACGACAAGTCGTACGGGTGCGTTATGCAACAAGAGGACGACGAGGGCTCGGTCGGAGTCAAGCTCTCGAGGGACCTCCTTCCCGTGGCCGCGGATGCGATCAAGACCAACATCACGATGCTCGGTCCCTTGGTCCTGCCCATATCCGAGCAAATCCTCTTCCTCGCGAACCTCATCGCGAGGAAGATTTTCAAGGCCAAGATCCCGAACTACGTCCCCGATTTCAAGCTCGCGTTCGACCACATATGTATCCACGCGGGGGGTCGGGCCGTGCTTGATCAGATCGAGAAGAATCTTTCTCTCACTAAATGGCATGTCGAGCCATCCCGGATGACGCTCTACAGGCACGTCTCTCTCTCTCTCTCCCCCGACCCCCGTTTCTTAATTTATTTCATTAATTTGAATCTAAGTAAGGTCTTGAATTTTTTTTTTCTTTTTTTTTAACTTCAATTTATAAATCATAACCAAATTTGGCTTATTTAATTTGGTATTAAAAAAATAATTTTTGTAGCATCATTTTTCTTTTGCCCTTTCCCCGGAATTTTAATTTTTTTTTTCCGCCCTCCACAAGTTTGATTTTTGGCTTGGCTAAATTTATTTATTGTTATATATAAAAATGTCAAAAATTCCAATTTAGCCAACCGAAATTTTTAGATAGTCTATATGGAACCCTAATTAACTAACCATTGTAATGTATGAATATATCTAAAGTATGTCTGGCTCTTGTCTATTTTTCATTTGAATTTATAGGTTTGGAAACACTTCTAGTAGCTCGCTGTGGTACGAGCTGGCCTACACAGAGGCCAAAGGCCGTGTTCGAAAGGGTGACCGGGTTTGGCAGATTGCTTTCGGGTCGGGTTTCAAGTGCAACAGCGCGGTTTGGAGGGCTCTGAGGACCGTTGACTCGGTCAAAGAGGTCCACAACCCTTGGATCGACGAGGTTGACCAGTTTCCCGTTGACGTGCCCGACTTGCAACCGGTTATTGGGCACTAGTTTTTAAAAGAATTAATAAAAAAAAAATGCTTTTACTATATATGAATTAATGCTCAATTATAATGCCGAGTCTCGTTAATTAGTTACTAGTTCCTTTTTTTGTTGTTGTTGTTGTATGGCGTTTGCATTGGTTTGTTTCTATCAATTAATGTGTTAGGTTTATATAACATATATATGCGTTATGGTGCTATGTATAAGACAGATAATGAAAGACAAGTGTTGTTTTTTTTTTCTTCTTCCTTTTGATGTTTGATTTAGAGTGTAACAAAAAAAATGATAATAATTAATTTTTTATTTTATGGGTTGTTGGTTAATTTATGTTATGTTTATGGTGGATGCAAATTTAAATTTATTATTTTATAATCAATACACACATATACGTAATTATGTATACTATTGTTTTACGTAAACAAACTAAAAACTAGATATTAATTAACAACAATTTTTTTAGAAGAATTAAAAAGGTTAAAAATGTTGTTGGTTGGAACAATTAATCAATTCAGGAAAAATGTACGTGGATGCATGTGGGAAGAGTAAAGGCGTGTGTCAGAGTTTTGAACCAAAGATAATTCAATACTGAAAGATGAATTAATAGTAACAGCTATATGTCATTTATTCATAGCCAGGTGTAGAAAACTAGGGCATATATATGTGTCTATTACTTACGTATATGTATATTACTTACGTATATGTATAGAAAGAGGAAAAACGCGTACAAATAGCCTACTAATTTGGACTGCATGCTCTTAAGAGTCTCAGCCTTCTCTCTCGAGTCTTTTTCCTGAGGTAGGTCTGAGTTTTTTACCGTGGTCTCTTCTTCTCTGGTGAAGATGGAAGACCTGTGCGATAAGTGGTCGGAGTTGGGTATTGAAGAGGATGATGCAGGGGAGGTTCTAATCCTTGATGGAGACGAGCTTGTTAGCTCCGCAGCGGACTTGTCGGACTGTCTTTTGGGAAGGCTTCTGAGGAGGAAGGGCTTCAACAGAAGTGCACTCAAATCGGTCATGGCAAGAGTGTGGAGGACGAATGGGAAACTGGAAGTGAGTGATCATGGGGACGGAATCTTCTGTTTCCGGTTCGAGAAATCTGCAGATAAAAAACGAGTCTGGGATATGGGACCTTGGACTTTTGATAAATCCCTCCTGGTCTTAGAGGATCCTGAGCTTGGAAAAAATGCCGGTGATGAGTTCCGCTTCGTCGAGTTCTGGGTTCAGCTCCATGGGATCCCACTCAAATACCGATCGGTGCGAATGGGAGAGCTGATTGGAGGTAAGATTGGCCGGACCTCTTCGGTGGATAAGACCAGAGACGGCCGGGTCAGTGGCGAGTATATTCGGGTCCGGATTGCCATTGATATCGGACAACCCCTGCGACAGGGGGTCTTTATCAAGCTCGGAGCGGACGTGGAGAAATCATGGGTTGCTTTCCGGTATGAGAAGTTGGCCGACTTCTGCTTCGTCTGCGGGCGGCTTGGTCATGGCGAATAGGAGTGCACTGTCAGGGATGAGCCTCCAAACATCGGTGGGAAGACGTCCTTCGGGGCCTGGTTACGTGGGGAGCCCCCTCACAAGCTCGGCTCTGGCACTTGGACGTTCAGCGGCTCAAGAAACCCCCGGGAGGAGGGCTGGGATGGTCCTGACTCGAGGCCAACGAAGCCCGGCCCGGAAACACCCGACGCCACCGCTGAAGACAGGGGAACAACAGGGGATAAACGGCCGGGGAAAGTAAAGGCAGCGGAGAGGCGAGATGTGAACCGGACCGAGACGAGTGGTTCTACGCCAATGGAGACTGAGCCAGGCGGGTCTCAGAACAGGGGGCCGGAGAGCAGTACTCAGGCCCCGGAGCCGACGGTTGGTGGTGGCGAGCCAGAGGGGAAGCCGGGCGAGGCGAAGAGATCTACTGCTTCTCGGCCGCCTGGCCCGACAGAGGAGGGGAGGAAGGAGAATGGGCCGGCGCTCACTACTCCGACGGTGGGTGATGCTCCGACAGCCACAGGGACAGAGGAACCCAGAGGCGCCACTAGGAAGACGGCCCCGCCAGCTGGGGCGACCCCGAAGAAAAGTCCGGGAGGCTCGATCCCAAGGCGCAGACGATCCATCTCCGGCGACTCGGCCCCTCCGCCGCTGAAGCCGAAAACCACGCAGACAGCGCCGATCGGGACGAAGGAAGAGATCCAGACATCGGCGACCAAGGACACGAGGCAGATCCGGCCGGAGACACAGACGCCGGTCCAGATGGAGGCGGCCACGGCGGAGGAACAGACCCAGCTGGAGGAGACGTGGACAATCGGGCCCACAGCTGCGCCTCTGATCCAGGGACCGTTGGGATGGGACTCGGCTTCCCCGATTTGGAGGAGCAAAGCTTCTGCAATCCCGGGTCCTGAGGAGAATAGGGACTCTGTGGGAGGCATGGAAAAGTCAGAGGGTTGTTCTCCTTTGCAGAATAAAATAAGATATGGGGAAGAGAAAAGTAACAGAAGTGGTGAGGGGCGCGAGGATGAGAAGAAAAAAAGGGTCGATTTTTTAGGCCATTCTGGTGCTGCGGGGTCCACTGTCCCTTATCCTACGGTTCCTATTATGGGCCAGGGTGTTGATGGGCTTGGCTTAAAGGTGGGAAATGTCAGCTCTGGGCCTTGCATCCATCAAACCAAAGCCTTATTGGGCCCAGTCTCCCTCAGCCAAACTGAGGCCACTATAAAGGCTGAGGGAAAAACAACAATTGGGCCCATCCCCACTAATGGGAAATGGACGGGTTCTGATCCCAAACCGGCGGTAGAGGGGAAAAGCGACAAAGGATCCGGGAAGAGGAAGTCAAGTGAGCGCCTCAGGATTGGCAATGTCAAAAGAATGGCGCGTCTCTTTGAAGCCGGAGGAGAAGGGAAGGGCAGCTTGGAGGAGACGACACGCTCACCCTCGGCTTTCCAGGTTAGTATTTCTCCTCCCTACACTTTTTCAGTTACTCAGGGGGCTGGTGTTGAGGGGAAAGGGGTCAAGGACCCGAGTTTGGTGGATCGTTCCTTAGAAGTTTCTGGTTCGGCGGATTCGACTATGGTAGTTACTGATGAGAGAGCGGCGCCCCTCAAGAATGAGGGCCGCCGAACGCAATGATAGGCGTTCTCTGGAACGTCCAGGGGTTGGGAAACCCCGGGACGAGGGGAGCCCTTAGGTCTCACGTCTTGGATTATAAGCCGGATTTTCTGTTTCTGTCAGAGACAAGGCTTAGGAAGGACGGGGCCGAGAGGGTGAGAGTTTTGCTTGGTTTTGAGGGATGCGTGACTGTGGAGAGTCTTGGTAGGAGCGGAGGCTTGATGTTACTTTGGAATAAGCCGGTGAAGTTTCTACTTGGGACTATGTCGAGGTACCATATTGAGGGTGACTTGGTCGGCGAGGATGGTAAGCGGTGGAGGTTTGTGGGGATTTATGGTGATCCGGTGACTACGCAGAGGCGACACACATGGGAGCTTCTTCGCCGGCTCCGTGGGAACTATAGGGGCCCTTGGTTGGTCGGAGGGGACATGAACGAAGTGACTTCGAATGCAGAGATCAAGGGGGGTCGAGACAGGGGCCCTGGTCAGCTTTTGGCCTTTCGGGATATGATCGTGGATTGTGATATTCAGGATCTAGGGTTCGAGGGGGATATCTTTACGTGGCGGAGAGGAGGGATTGAGGAACGTCTTGATAGATGTCTTGCCAGCCACGAGTGGCGTGACCTTTTCCCCCGGGCTAGTGTCCAACACCTCAGGTTCTGGAACTCGGATCACAGACCGCTTTTACTGAAAACTGAAAAGGTCAGGACTACTCGTCAGCCTGGGAAATCGAGGAGATTTTTCTTCGAGGAAGCGTGGTGCGGAGAACCTGGGTGCGAAGAGGTGGTTCGAAGGACTTGGGAGAAGGGTAGACGGGGAAACCGGAACTAGCCGATGACGGATTCGATCAGGCAGTGTAGGGAGGCCTTGGGTCGATGGGGCCATGAGAAAAACAGAGAGATGAGGGACAGGATTGCGAAACAGAAAGAGATTGTTGAATTGGTGGGCAGATCTGGTCCAGACTTCTGCATGGAGGTTTTTCGTCGCGAGGAGAGACAGTTGAACGCCCTGATGGAGAAGGAAGAGCAGTTCTGGAGGCAAATGAGCAGAGCCACCTGGATGAAGTGCGGTGATAGGAATACAAAGTTCTTCCAACGGAAGGCTACAACGAGAAGGAAGAGAAACACTATTAAAGGCCTGTTCGATGAGAGCGAGACCTGGCGTAGCAGCGGGGCAGAGGTCGAGAGAGTGATCTCCAGATACTTCGAGGATATTTTCACCTCTGCCGGTCCGTCTCCCCAAGATATTGAGGCAGTGGTCGAGGGCATCCAGCCTCGGATCTCGATGGAGATGAACCACGAGCTTGAGCGCCAGTTTGACGTTGGGGAGGTGAGGAGTGCGCTCTTCTCGATGGACCCCATTAAAGCCCCGAGAAAAGATGGACTCCCGGCGGTCTTCTTCCAGAAGTATTGGGATGTGGTCGGGGAGTCGGTTACGGAGACCTGCCTTGGTATCCTCAACGACGGGAAAGATGTGAGGATCATCAATGACACCATCATTACGCTGATCCCTAAGATTGAGGAACCTAGGCGGGTTAGTGAGTTTCGGCCTATCAGCCTGTGTAACGTCGTGTATAAGATTGTTGCTAAGTGCCTTGTGAATCGGCTAAAAGGCACGATGCATGTGGCCATTTCTGAGAACCAGAGCGCTTTTGTGGGTGGTCGGCTCATCTTTGACAACGTTATGGTGGGTTTTGAAGCGCTCCACACGATGAAGAGAGGTAGGTTTGGGAACGGGCGGTGGGCGTCCCTTAAGCTTGACATGGCAAAGGCCTACGACAGGGTTGAGTGGTCCTACTTGGAGGCGGTGATGCTGAGGCTCGGGTACTCGGCCGAGTGGGTGGGTAAAGTGATGAGATGTGTCTCCTCGGTTCAGTTTGCCTTCAACATTAATGGGACCACTCGGGGCCACGTGATCCCTCAGAGAGGGCTCCGCCAAGGCGACCCGCTCTCTCCATTCCTTTTCCTTTTCTGCTCTGAGGGCCTCTCGAGTCTCTTCAGAGAGGGAGAGCGAACGGGAGCGATCAGTGGGGTCCGCTTCGGAAACCTCCGTGTGTCCCACCTCCTGTTTGCGGACGACAGTTTGATGTTTTTTAAGGCGTGTCCCGAGGAGTGCGAGGCCGTGGCGAAGATCCTCAGGGTTTACTCTAAGGCCTCAGGCCAGATGGTTAATTTTCAGAAATCTGATGTCTGTTTTGGTAAAGACGTCGGGACGGAGGAGGATGAGGAGTTCCTTGCTCGTTCGGAGGACGTTATGCCACAAACGCTACTTAGGCCTCCCTGCGTTCACAGGACGGAAAAAGAAAGAGCTGTTCGATTACGTTAGAGAACGCATCTGGGAGAAGATTAAGGGTTGGAACGGTCTTTTCTTCTCTCAGGCCGGCAGAGAAGTGCTTATTAAGTCCATCCTCCAGGCTATTCCGTGCTATGTGGCCTCGTGCCTCAGGCTTCCGAAGACTCTGATCTCGGAGATCCATTCGGCCATAGCTAAGTTCTGGTGGGGGAATTGCAACGGGACCACTAAGACGCACTGGGTTGCTTGGGAGGTCCTCGTGCGGAACAAGCTGGAGGGTGGCATGGGATTCAGGGATTTAGAAAAGTTCAACCAAGCTTTGATCGCTAAGAATGTGTGGAGATTCCTCAGACGGCCTGACAGTTTAGTAGGTAAGGTCTTCAGTGAGAGTTACTACCCACACGGGGACATTTTGAGTGGTCGATGTGGGTCGAACAGCTCCTTTATGTGGCGCAGTCTCGTTTGGGGGAGGGAGATCATCCTAGCTGGTACAAGATGGAACATTGGAGATGGAGAGTCGGTCATGGTTATGGGAGATAAGTGGATCCCCAGACCGAGATGCTTCTCGTGGGTCGACCCCCCTTTGATTCCCCCGGATATGAGAGTTGCAGAGCTGATGAGGTGGGACGGAGATTGGGACGACCCGCTTATCCGGGCTATGTTTGGAGACGAAGACGCCAGGGCTATTTTGAGTATCCCATGTGGTGGCGAAGGGATCCCTGATAGACGACGTTGGCACTACACGGAGGACGGGGAGTACACGGTTAAGAGCGGGTATAGGGTGGCTATGGAACCCTTACATGAGGCTAGTTCGTCCGACCAGTCATTAATTGAGGAATGGTGGAGAAAATTCTGGAAACTAAGAGTTCCTCCTAAAGTGAAGCTCTTTATTTGGAGAGTCTGCAAGGGACGGATCCCGACTCGCACCGTCCTGGCTAAGAGAAAGGTCATCACCGACGATCGCTGCCCTATATGCATAGGTATCGCGGAGACGGTACACCATGCGCTTTGGGGTTGCAAGTGGAACAGGAAGGTTTGGAAAGTGGCGGGTTTCGGGGGGATTATCCCGGCGCACGGGGAAGGCGAGGCCTTTGCCAACATTCTCAGAGCGGCGGACTCTCTCGAGGTGAGTAAGTTTGAACTCTATATCACTATCATTTGGGAATTGTGGAATCACAGGAACAATGTCGCCTCGGGGAGGAAAACTTGGAATCAGTCAGAGCTTGTTCAGTGGAGTGGGAGTTTCCTTGAAGAGTTTAGAGAAGCGAACAAGACATCAGTTCGAGGGGAAGAGAAGAAGACGACCAAGCCTAGGTGGATCCCTCCGACGCAAGGAACAATCTCGGTGACTGTGGATGCTGCGCTAGATCGGGACCAGGGAGGATTCGGCGTGGGGTGCATTGCTCGCGACCACACCGGAAGGGTGATAGCCTCGCAAACGTCTTCCCAAGCTAGAGGGTTCTCCCCCCAGCTTGCGGAGGCGTTTGCGGTCCTCCAGGGCGTAGTTTTGGCTAGTAGCATTGGCGGGTCGAGATTGGAGCTTCATTCGGATTGCTTGGAGGTGGTCAAGGCGGTGGCCGGGGGAGAGACTCCAACGACTGAGCTCGGGACGATTTTGCACCTCATCAAGAAAGAGGTAAATAATCTGATTGAGTTTAAAATTATGCATATTCCCCGTATTTGTAATATTGCGGCTCACAATTTAGCCCGTTTTGCTGTCACTCGAAACTCGAACTCGAGATGGATGGGGCTTGTCCCTCCGTGCTCGGAAGAGGCTATTAGAGCCGATGACAGAGAGATTAGATCCCACATGTCGGGATAGTTTGTTGCTTGTTTGGTTTGCTTTGTTGTTTGAGTGGTTGTGTATCTGTTTCCTATCTCTTGTAACCACGGTTTTCCTCCGCCATACGTGAGGGCTTTAATGATATCTCCGTGGCACCGCCCACGTTTCTCAAAAAAAAAAACTTACGTATATGTATATATTTCTTCCAAGAATATATTACTCTTTGGTATGAGTGTAAGAGATGGAATAAATATTTGATTGAATTCTATGCAAATACAAATTTAGATCGCGACGTGTAAAATAGGTGTGAACTGTGGGCTACTACCAAGTCAGTATGTGTCGACTGAGTTTAATTTCTAAGAGAATACTCTTCATACATAACCATTATATCTATAGATCAATTTGTGTATATATAAAGGTTATAAATTATAATAAAGAATACCACTCATCCGACCTTAAAACTCTCTGTTTTTAGATGTAAACTAATTGGTATTAACTTCCCTAATTTAATGCTGATTAATTGATCAACTCAAGAACTCACGTGGTCCGATTTTAAAGTCGTCGAACCCTAAATTGTGAGTGAGATAAATGGTCGTAGATTTCTAAAATCCGGCCGTTTATTTTCATCGAAAAGTTAATCTATGATACTCGTTGCCTAAGATACAAGAGAAATGAGCTATCGAGGCGTGAAAAGTTTTCTCCGACATATATATGCTATGACGCTTTCTATTAGTCCAATTGAAAATGGATGGGGGTTCTAAACTCACCTCTCTCTCTCTCTCTCTCTCTCTATATATATATATATATAGAGAGAGAGAGAGTATATATAGATATAGAGAGAGAGAGACTACAATATATATGCAGTTAGACATCCTTCATATTTATGTCAGCATCGTTGCTTAGGTACTGTACGTAGTAAATGTTGTATTAAATTTTTGGTCCATGTGATAATATAGGTGTTTCATGAAATAATAGATTTCATAGTTCAATTTCCACCCCCTAAAATAATAATTATAGACCTCTCTTTTTCCATGGCCATAAAATTCAATGAGCTTGATATATCATATTCCTATATATCATTTTTCTTAATCCAACTATTTTAAGTAAAATTATAATTTTTTTTAATAAAACCAAACAGTTAGCTAGCTGAGGTTGGACCAGTTAATATTTCTTTTTGAAATTTGGAATTTGGACAGTGTCGTTGGGGTTCGTTTATTCTCTGATCTGATATACAGTAGATTGAAAAAAAATATGAACGTACTTTTTTGCGACACGATCAATTACATATGGCCAAGGCGGGACCGAAAATCAAATTTATGATACCCGTGTAAACAGTGATATGACATTAAATACAAAATAATGTAAAATAATTCTGTTGGATAAACTTTTTAGCATATTAACTATTGTTTAATATGTTATTGTGAATTAACAGCTCGAGGGTAATCACTGCGAACTTTCATTTGAATATATTAAAAAAAAGGTTAAAGTTTGATTGATTGATTAACTAATCACGGAGAAACATGAATTATTTTGTAAAGAGAAAATGAGAAAATTATACACTGAATGAGCTTTTACTTTATATCTTATAGTATCATTAAAATATTTTTGAGCTATAGTCACGTATCAGGTTAGAGGAGGTAGTTCCCACTTCTCATTTTGAAGATCAGAAACTATTTTTAGTGTCATCGATATCGATATTTAGTTATGTAGGAATTTTCTCTCCAGACATTGGGAGGGTCCTCTATCAAATCTCGAGTAGCAAGATTCAATTTTGCACTTAGATTTTGATAGTTTTTTAGCGATGCCATATTCAATTGATATAGTTGGTTTAGTGATGTTAAACGTTTGTGGATTTTATTTTTGCTACTTAGTAACTAAGTAACTTTGGTCCTGATTAGTAATATTGCAAAGTACCAGATTTCACAAAATATTTAACCAAACTGAACATGCAAACACGCAAGCACAAATATCGTGGCTGGAAGAGCTATTTGTTGTAGTGAAATAACACCGATTTTTTTTTTTGTTTTGTGTGCTTAGTTCAATAACAAACTATGTGCATGTTAACTTCCGTGGACAAAACTCGATTTGTAATATGATTTTCTAGATTACACCCTCAATCCTCACCAAATGTCTTCCTCACATTGCAATCACCAACCCTCTCGATTGCAAGCAAGTCTTTTCTCGGTTTCTCACATTGCAATCACCAACCTTCTCGATTACAAGCAAGTCTTTTATCGGTTTCTCAAAAGAAAACACGAACAAAATGACCGCACAAGAACAATCCACTTAGAGAGAGGAAGAAGAAGAGAAATCCTAGCAAAAATTTACAATAGAATGTGATCACTCAACATTAGATATCGAGTGTTAGCCATATTGCTAATAATGGGCGGAAAAAATAATAAAAAATTGGATTATATTAAATAAATAAATAAATTAGATATCACCAAGAAATCGGTTAAAAAAGAGAAATGGAGAACACGTCGAGGCTTGTTCGACAATATCCTTAGAGCGTTATTGCTCTCCTACCGGGTGTTGGAAAACACGAGCAATCGTCTCTCAGGATACAACGACGTACGATATGAACAAAGCACCACAATGTTCAACTCCGGCGAAGTTGAAAAGTACATGCCTCAGCACATGAACTCATTCTCCGAATGAGAATGCCACTAAATTTTTATAGGATAATTTTCAGAATGGTTTTGGCCATAAAATCGTTGCCCCATGATGGCATTTTAATGCACATCAAACTCACTATAGCATGTTGAAGTCTGGAGTTACAAATGTGAAAAAAACGTTAAGCATATTAGTGCATGGTATCCACCATTATCACATTAAAAACCCAAATAAAAAAAATACAAAATGCTTTTAATAAATTAATGAAGGAAAAAATTGGTATAAAAAAATTAGAGCACAACACATACAATAACCTGTAGAATTTTTATGTTGATCAACACACTTTGAGCATCAATTTCTCATTCATCTTAGTTCTGATTTAGGCAAAATAAATAACGAATCTTATACCTTTCGCAATGAGTAATTAGAATCAGTCATGAAATTTTAATTTTGATTAGTGAACCTCACTCGAATATTTGCCACAAAATAGCCCATCAGATGACATTAAATGCTCTTTAATATTATTAACCCACACAATATTTCCAATAATTCCCCGCATGAATGAAATTGAGTAAAGTCCACACATGACATGACCCGATTCGATATGATGATAGCTTCTACGATCAATATCTGCATATGATAGGTAGGTATAACATTCAAACCTTCGCTCATGAAAATATGCCATGTTTACTGACTACTTAGTAGACGCGATGTCCTTGAACTGTTAGTCATTTTGTATAAACAATAAACATATTTCTCACAGGTGTCTTTCTGATACAAGATTCAGTTCTCGTAGCTATGTTAATTTTGGCCCTGAAATGTTCATCCGGTTCTGCAAGAGTTTCTAAAAAATCAAACCTAATTAATTCTCATTCGAAGCGACCTCACTTCTCTCTCACATAGGTGATTCTTTTCCTAAAATTAATCTCGCATTACTTAATCAAAATCTCAAAATATGTGATATCACATAATCATTAAAAGATTAATGCTTAACCTCGTACATGTGTCATCGTTTAATCATAGGAATAGGATCAGGTGTCCCTCACCCCTCCACAGTGACTTCACTTCATCTCGACAATTAGGTTGTCTCTTTGAACCAAGATTTTGGGATCTCTAGTCAACATATATAACCCTTTGCCTAGACTTTTGTACATGAGCTTAAGCCTCGTTCCTTTAGATGTCTTCTTTAAAATGTCCATATATAATCCTCAGGTTAGCGGATCCTCGATATTCTTTATGGAGCTAAACATACTCAATTCCACTGATTCCAAAGAAGAGAAGTTACTCATGGTTTTATATTGTCGACAAACATGTCAAGACATACCATAGTTTATCATGTTTTGTGCTAAACCAAATGCAAATTGGTTAATACAATATAAATATATCGTAGGCACATGTTGATGATATCCTCCACGAATTTAAATGGTACTCGGCCTCGTAATTACATTTATCGTGTGTAACCCACTCAGATTCCATCATGGATTGAGTTACCACAGTTTGTATGGAAGACTTCAAATACATAGCATTATCTCTCAAAGTGAATACAAATTCACTAGTGGTTTTCAGATATCCAACTCATTAGTGAATCATTCAATAATTTTTGGGATATCACGTATGATATAGATCATAATTACGAGTGGATCGTAGATACCTCAGTACCCTCACAATCTCTTTCCACTGTTCAAAAATTGGACTACTCGTATATCTAGCTGACCTACTCATAGTGTAGGCCAAGTCTAATCACGAATAAATTTCCTATTACATGAGACTTCCTAAAACTCTCGCATATTCATTTGAGAGACGTTTTCCACTTTATTCTCAAACAAGAATTGTCTAACTCCAATATGACATCTAGAAAATCTTGAAACAACATTTTCAAGCTTGTCTAGAATTTTTTCAATGGGGTATGACCGTTTCAAAACAATCCCATTAGACTTTCGTGTAAAAATTAGACACCCAATATTACATCGACAAGTCTAATATCTTACATATCAAGCCCACATTTTGATATATCATGTGTGTTTGATCATGCGATCATTATCACTCACAATAAGCATGTCATCAAAAAATAACACAGAATCAGTAAATCATGTTCAATGTATACTCATTTGTCATACTCCTTGGTCTTATCCAATTGACATTAAACAGTGTCTAAATTCTCATACCATTATCATGGAATTTCGATGAGGTGACAAAACGATATGACCATTATATACGTTTCTTTATTGCCAATGCTCAATACAACTCTAAGGTTGTTCTACATAGAGTAACCATTAGGAAAGTTGTTTTTATATCCTTATTATGAATTTCAAGATTACGCGACGTGACAATCGAAATTATCATTCTAATGGATGTTATTCTCGTCACGGGAAAATACATATCAAAGTGGTTAAGACTCACTAGATGTCTTCTAATCTTTAATTACAAGTCTCGGCTTATAATTAACCACTAGGTTATCCACTTTCATCTTCCTCATGAAGATACATTTCGAGCCAAGTGTGCTACAATCATGGAAGATAAACAACTTCCAAGTGTGGTTTAACATGATAGAGTCTCTTTTACTTCTTATAGTCCATGAGTGACTCTCAAAAGTGTTTATAGACTCTTAATATGTCATAGGTCAACCCTGCGAAACCCCGAAAAAAATAACTAAGTCATTTTGAAGTCTCAGCAGATTAGTATGAAATATCGTATTTAATTTATGTATTTAAGTGTTACGTTCGAGTTTGCTTATATCAAATTTATATATGTTCTGATTTCCTTTTTTATGACTTTTATCCCATCGGTGCGCAGACCTGATTTTGGTCTGGCCTAATTTCAAATAAAACATCTTGTTTATATAGCTAGAAAATTTATTTTAGTCTACATCTTGAACACGAACTACTTTATATGTTCTTAGTACAAGATTCAATTTTTGAAATTTTTAGATGCACACAGAATATTTTCAGAATTATTTCTGAACAGTGGCATACCCGTTTCAAATAAACCTTATTAAAAAGAGAGGTCTATTTTATATTTTATGCCTCTATTAATTTTTATTTAAATTTATAAATAAAATTCGACCTCGTCACTTTATAAAAAGTTTTTTTTACCCGAGCCTAAGGGCATTATAGTAATTTCCGCCTTTGGCCTAAATTCAAAAAATTTCCAAAACCCCGGTAGTTCGAGTCGTTTATTACCATGAGCGGAAGCTCAACTATCGATTCCTTCGATTAGGTTCGAGTCGTTTAAGTAGGCATTTTCCTTCAATGATCTACGGTCGTAACTTTCGAGTTCCAGGTAAGAACAATCTCACTACAATCACACTACAATACATATAAGTTTTAAATATGATGAGTTTGTAAGTCATGACTTGGTATGTTTGATAGCATTATGTGATTTTGATAGCATATTAATCAGAAGTTACATGATATATGGTATGAAATGTTTAAGTATGACGATATGCTTTATGAGTTACGATATATGTTATCCGATGATTACATGCTAAATGAAGTTTAGGATATGATACGTTATATGATATGATAATTAATAATGAATTGTTTTTTTTTAATTTATATGATGCAATGTATATTGATGCTTGCGTATGTTTTTTTGGTAAGTAAATTTTATGTATGATATATGAGATGTAAATTAATGAATTATGTTGATCTATATTATGTTTCACATGCATCGATAAGCTATGTATGGATGTCATGTATTCAATTTATAACCATGTCACGTATGATGTTATCTATGATGTTTACTTATGTCACATGTTATATTTGCATGTCACCTAAATAATCAAGTGAAAAGATAAGTAAGAGAGTCGTACCGCCTCGAGCTACTGAGGTTACTGGCCCAAATGGAGAAATTTCTAAAATGTTATAAGTTTAATAAGATGAGGCGGAGTATGAGACTATGGAAACCTATATCTTCGTTTACAAAGTGAATACTGAAATATGTACGACTACTCTAGGGGAACCCCGATATAAAATACGATAAGAATTATGTTAAGAAGGACCATGTCACCTATTAGAACGAAAATATTAATAAGCAGTTTATGCATTGCATTACTCATATTGTTTTGTGAGTTTTATATTGTTCTTGATGAGCGTTAGCTCATTTCCATGAAAATATTATGTATGTGTTGTAGGTAAACAATCTACAAATAATTGAGCAGGATGGGCTAGTGGCGTCGATAGCAAGAGGGTTAGGTTATGGTTGTCATTCACGAAATAAGTCTTCCGCTACGAATTATTGAAAAATAAATTTTAAGGTTTTATTTTATTTGTTTCAAGGAGTTTCATAAAGTTTCCTAGTTCGTTGAGATTTATTTTATGGATTATGATCTAGTATTTTGCCGCTACATTTGGTTTTAAAGTGATACTTCATATTTCAAATTTTTTTAAATACTTCTCATGAAATTTTCAAAATTCAATTCTTCATATTTCTTTTATTTTTTGTTTTCTTCAAAATTCTTAAATGCTAGTTTGCCTTATTATGTTGAAAAAAAATTCTAAATTTTTTAAAGTATAAAAAGCAAGTAAAGTAAGACGGTTCGAAAATTGGGTCGTCACAAACCCTCTGGCATATAGATTAGAATTTCATAACCAAATGATATTTATACCAATACTTATTTGCTTCGACTAAGCGATTAAAATATTATCTCTTTTTCGGGCTCATTATCAAGTTCTTGAGTTATTTCCTCAATAACCTCAAGAAAATTGATTTGATCAACTCGGTTCATCTTCCTTAAACTTATAAGATTTTTGAAGAATGAAGTATCTTTGATTCAACATATTAATCATTGTGTTTATCGAGGTTTTTCAATCCATACACAATACACCAATACTCATAAGGTGTACTTATTCAATGAAGATGCCAAGGCCTTTAGTTCACTCTTCATTTTCTTGGGAGCCGTTGTCATTACTCGAGCAGAGTAACCCCCACATTCGCAAGTATTTGTAGGAAGACTCATTCCTTCAAATAACTCAAATTAAGGTACAGCATCCTTCTATTGAGGTACCTTATTCAAAAGGTAAAATACCAGCATGAAAGTTTCTCCCACATGTCTTGTGGTAACTTAAACATCACATTCATCAAAGAGAGTGTGATACAATTGTTTGTCAACACCATACGATATAGGATAATATGAAGGAGTGACATTGTGAAAAAATCCATGTTGTGCATAGACGCACAAAATGGTTCAACATATTCACCTCTACGATCACATCGCACCATATTAAACCTTTTATAAAGTTGACTTTCAACTTCAACCTTAAACAAGGCAAATTACTCAATTGCCACAAAATTGCTTATAAGAAAATAAATTATTTTGTAATTTCGTCAATGAAAATCACAAAATAATTATTTCCACCTTTGTTTGTCCATGGACCATAATTGAAAATTTTCAATCTTTTAACATTGGGAAAGGATTTTCTCAATTTATTGATTCTACAAAAATCTCATCTATGTGTTTGAAATCAAAGTTTGTTATCCAAATTAATAATTATTTTCATTGTGGTAATGCCCACATGACATAGTCATTCCAAACACAAAAAGACAAATGCAAAATAATGATGTTGGAAGTGATGACCAAGTCATCTTCCACATAATTTACGCTCAAATTCAAATCATTCTTAGTAACAATTAAATAATAGGACTCATAAATCAATTCAAACGCATGGTTATACAATAATTTTCCATAAATAAGATTCTCTCTTATTTTAGTCAAATGGAAAAATTAAACCCATCTAATCTCAGGACAACGGAGCTCATCCCCTGACAATTCAAGTACGCTTCACCAAGAATTTATTCAAGTCAACGTAATAAAGACTACATTCATGTACAAGAAAATGTGACGGAAAGCCATACTCGTATGGACTTTAGAACTCCAAGAACCGAGGATGCAATCTGTCAAGAACAAAAAATAACGCTTTAAGATTGTTAGTCGTATTGCTAATAATAGGTGGAAAAAATAATAGACAAATTACATATAATTAAATAAATAAAGAAACATCACCAAAAAATCAGTTTAAGAAGGAAAATGGAGAACACGTCAAGGCTTGTTTGACAATTTCCTTAAAATATTATTGCTCTCTGATCAGGTGCTGAAAAACATGAGCAAACACCTCCAATGATATAATGATTGCGAGATGAACAAAACACCACCTTGTTCAACTCCGGCGAGCTTGAACATGTTCCAAAAAGCTACCACCACCGCGAGAGTATTGAGAGGAAAGATGAAAAAGAAATTATTGTGTGAAAAGTACATGCCTCAACACATGAACTCCTTATCCGAATGAGAACATCACCAACCTTTAATACGATGATTTCCAGAATGGTTTTGGCCATAAAACCTTTACCCCATGATGGCGCTTTGATCCACATCAAACCTAATATAGTGTGTTGAAGTCAGGAGTTACAAACGGTAAAAAAATCGTCCAGCCTATTAGTGCATGGTAATCACCATTATGCACATTAACAACCCAATTAAAACATACAAAATACTTTTAATAAATTAATGAAGGAAAAAATTGGTAAAAAAAATTAGAAACATATACAATTTCATGTAGAATTTTTTTTATGTTTATCAACATACTTTATGCTTCAATTTCTCATTCATCTTAGCTCCGATTTAGGCAAATAAATAACCGATTTTATACTTCTAGCAACAAGTAATAAGAATTAGTCATAACATTTCAGTTTTGATGAGTGAACCCCACTCGAATATTCACTACTACAAATTAACATATTGGGTGCGGAAGGGTATTAGGTGCGACATGTCGCACCTAAATGTCGCACCTAAGAACATATTAGGTGCGACATGTCGCACCTGATAGTCTTCCATGCGCCTAAAAATTTCGCTGATGTTTATGGCTATCCGGTGCGACGTTGTCGCACCTGATATGAAATTGTCGCACCGGATACTATTAGGTGCGACACCAGTCGCACCCAATGGTATTAGGTGCGACATATGTCGCACCTAATGGGTTTAAAAATTTAAAACGGTCAGAAGTTCCCCCCGAATGTTTTGGGTTCTGGAATTTCACATTGGGTGCGACAGTGTCGCACCTAAAAGTCATATTAGGTGCGACACTTATGACTATTAAGTGCGACAATGTCGCACCTAATAGTTTTAGGGTATTTATATACCCGAGCGTCTTCTTCTTCGCCCAACCTCACTCTCTCACTCTCTAACTCTGTCTTCTCTCTCTCTCTCTCCGACGCTCGTCCCCGGCGCCACCAGCCCCGCCTCCAGCCCGACGCTCGTCCCGGCGCGACCAGCCCGCCTCCAGCCCGCCACGCCGTGAAGCTCGCCGTCCTCCAGGTACGCCTCACTCTCTCCCTCTCTCTCTCTGTCTCACTCTCTCTCCGTCAATCTCACTCTGTCTCTCTCCGACCAGGCCCGACTCTCTCTCCGACGCTCGTCCCCGGCGCGACCATCCCCGCCTCTAGCCCGCCACGCCGTGAAGCCCGCCACGCCGTGAAGCTCGCCGTCCTCCAGGTACGTCGCGCCATTCACCGTCTGATTTCGTCCCGCATGCCATCGTATTGTTTCCGTCGGCCATTGTCCATCGTCCTCCTCTCTCAGTGGCTAGTTTTAGAAATTTGTATGTTTAATTTAGGGTTTCTTAGTTTTCCTTATAAAAAAAAATTGGTTTCTTTGATTTCGAAAATTGTTTCTACGATTTCGAAAAATGGTTATCCGATTTTACACTCGTTTCTTAGGTCATTTTGAACGAAATGGTTGTTTTAACATGAAATATTTTAGAATGGTGGTTTTGAAATGTTTCAGCTTCGGTGGTTTCTTTGAACGTAATGGTTGTTTAAAAATTTTCTTCTTTGAAATGTTTCAGCTTCGGTGGTTTCTTTGAACGCTCGTCCCCGGCGCGACCAGCCCCGTCGCCGCAGCCCCGTCGTCTCGCAGCCCCGTCGTCTCAGTGCCTCGTCGTCGCCTCGGAAAAACGTTAGTTATTTGTAATTATTAATATTTATAGATTATTTAATATTTTTAGATTATTTCATATAGATTAATTAGTAATATATATGAATATATTTTAAAATGAATTAGTAACATGTTAAATTTAATTTAAACTTATTGAAAATTTATTGCAATGGAGCTACGGAGGTTCAATTTAGTATTTAGTATGTTAATAAGATAGTCTTGGTTGGTTATATATGTGTTTTTGTTTTAATTGCAGATTTTGGTTAGTCAATATTTTAGGGGAAACTCTGTCGAATTTTCGGTAGAATAAAACGTATTTCTCAAGAAAATTAACTCTTTTGATAATATATTTTAACGAATTAACTAATTTGTCGAAATTGGTTAACTCGTTAATGAAATCAGTAGTGAATTTGTATATATTAACGAATTCTAACCACTTTTCAAAATTAATACATGTCAATCACAATTTCTCTTTCATTCTTACAAATTCGCTCTCGAATCTTTCAAATATTAACGATCCACTATCAATTTCCTAACAATTCATCACTCTCAATTTCATAATAATTCACTCTAAATTTCAAATATTAACGATTCACTCTCAATTTTACCTCTCAATTTCCTAATAATTCAATCCTACAAAATGAATTCTAACGATTCAGTTTTATCCCCCAATTTCCTGTCTCATTCAGAAGAATGTCAAATCCAAGTAGGGACTGGATTACCGAGAACAATCGGTTGAGTTTGCAATATAAAACAGGGGTTAACGAGTTTATCCGCGTTGCAAGCAGACTCCCGAACGAAAACGGTCATTATCGTTGTCCTTGTAAGTCTTGCAATAACGTGAGATGTCTGGACATCGGGGTCGTAAAGAATCACCTTTTGAACAAGGGGTTTACTCCGGGATACACCGAATGGTATCATCACGGCGAACGTCGAATGATAGAAGCTGCCAACGAGACTAACCAAAGAGGAGTCGGTGGATTGCACGATGCTCTCCATGATATAATGGATCACGAGGACTTCGACGATTTTACGGATCCGACTCCGAGTGAAGTGCGTGCAGATGAGCAAGTGGAAGATTTGTTCGCTGAGTTGGAAGCAGAATTGTACCCTGGGTGCAAAGAGTTTTCGTCTTTGTCGTTCTTGGTTTCGTTGATGCACATCAAAGTCACGAACCATTGGACGAACAAGTCGTTTACAGAATTGTTGCAGCTCTTGAGGAAGTCTCACCCAATTGGTAATCGAATTCCGGAAAAACACTACGAGGCAAAGGCGAAGCTGAAGCGTTTCGGCATGGGATACGATATGATTGACGCGTGCATCAACAATTGTGTGTTATTTCGAAAAGATCTCGAGAAAGCTGAAGTGTGCCCAATTTGCAATGAGAGCAGATGGAAGCCAACGGGGAAGAATGTATCACAAAAGATATTACGATACTTTCCCTTGAAAGATCGATTGAAGCGATTGTACGCTTCTCGACACACGTCGCTTGAGATGCAGTGGCATGAACGAGATCGCGTCAAAGAAGAAGGCGTTTTGCGACATCCGGCAGATAGTTCGACGTGGAAGAATCTAGATGAGAGACACCCAAATTTCGCTGCAGAGCCTCGTAACGTACGTCTGGGACTAGCTTCTGATGGGTTCAACCCGTTTGGGGAAATGAGTCTAGCGTATAGTATGTGGCCCGTGGTACTAACTGCGTACAACTTGCCACCTTGGTTGTGCATGAAAAAAGAGTACTTGATGCTAACGCTTTTGATACCTGGACCGAGCTCACCTGGAAAAGACATGGACGTATTTTTAGAACCACTAGTTGAAGAGCTGAAAGAATTGTGGGATAATGGATTCCAAGTGCGAGACGGGGCGAACGATGAAGTGTTTCGGTTGCGTGCCGCGCTTCTATGGACGATAAACGACTTTTCGGCTCGATCGTATTTGTCGGGATGGAGTGGCCAAGGGTATCTTGCTTGCCCCACGTGCAACATTGAGACGCCATCTATGAAAATCAGAAACAGGATTGTCTACTATGACCATCGTCGATTCTTGCCTACGCCTCACCGATTGAGGAAAATCACTGATCACTACGTAAATCGTCACGAGAAGCGCCTGAAACCTGTCAAGTTGACTGCGCAAGACATACTCGATCAGTTGACTAGTGTGTCTTCCACGAAAACCGGCAAGAATATCGGTAAACGAAAACGTGCTGAGTGCGAATTGAATTGGACCAAAAAGAGCATCTTTTATAAGTTGTCTTACTGGTCAGAATTGGAGTTGAAGCACAACATGGACGTCATGCATATAGAGAAGAACGTGTGCGAGAATCTTCTCGGGACGATGCTCAGCTTGGAAAAGAAGAACTACGATACGGAGAAGTCGAGATTTGACTTGATGGACTTGAAAATCAAGTCTTCTCTGCACTTGAGACAACAAAGGAATGGGTGGTACAAACCGCCAGCAGCGTACACGTTAACGCTTGAGCAGAGACACCGGTTTACCGAGTTCCTTCAATCTGTTAAATTCCCAGACGGGCTCGCTGGAAATTTGAAGAAAAATGTAACTGCTGACGGGAAACTCACAGGTTTGAAGTCGCACGATTGTCACGTGATCATGCAGAGGCTGTTGGCTGATGGTATTCGCCCTTTTGTGCCAAAACCGATACAAGAGACGATCTCAGAGCTCTGCAACTTTTTCAAGTTGATCATTTCTAGAACCCTGAGAGTGGACGATCTCGAAAAAGCGCAAGATTCAATCATTGAGATATTGTGTAAGCTTGAGATGATATTTCCGCCAGCTTTTTTCACGATCATGGTTCACGTGACAATTCATCTACCAGATGAAGCGTTGTGTAGCGGTCCGGTGCATATGCGATGGATGTACCCAATTGAGAGATACCTTGGAACGTTAAAACAATTTGTCAGAAATAGAGCTAGACCCGAAGGCTCCATTGCGGAAGCGTACGTTGTAGAAGAGGCATTGACATTTGTTGCAAGGTATCTCGAAGATAAGAAAACTGTCGATGAAGTTCAAGTGCGGGAACTTAGTGTTTTTCGATCTGAAAACTGTGTGCCTTACGGGATGATGAAGCCGATAGTTTTAGACGACGACCAAAAAGAGAAGGCGGAGTGGTACATTTTTACCAATTGTCCAGAAATCGATCCGTATTTGATGTAAGGGATTCTTTCATTTAAATATGTACATAATCTAGCTCATTGATTTACATCTAATTACGTAATGTTAACAGTGAGCATTTGGAACTTATACAAAATAACTCTGAAGCGGGAACTGCAGATTCTGATCTCGAAGCAATGCACAGAAAAGAATTCAAAATTTGATTTGCGAAAAAGGTAAACCGAAAGGATTCATTTGCGAAAAATTGCTACTAAAATTGCTAATGACATCATCTTAATTTGTATATTCCAGATTTATGACATGAAAGTTAGTGGTTTCGACGTGTCTAAAGAACTTTACGCGTTGTCTACGGGATCTATGCAAATTGCTCATCAGTATCCGAGTTGCTTTGTGAATGGCGTGAAGTTCATCACTCGTCGTCGTGATAACCAACGAATCACCCAGAATAGCGGTGTTTGTGTGCCCCTGAACGACTTCAACTTTTACGGTCGAATGGAAGACGTAATCGTGCTGAACTATACACATAACTGTCGTGTCGTACTGTTCAAATGCATATGGTATGGTGACAAGTACAATGCAGGACGTATAGTGCACGTTGATAAGACCACCGGAGCAACGAGTTCGTATACCGCCAAAGAGTGGTTTACAGAAGAGCCGTTTATACTCGCGACTCAAGCGAAACAAGTGTTTTACATCCAAGATCTCGTTAAGGGTCGCGAATGGGAAATCGTTCAGGAATGCAATCAACGTGGGATATGGGACATTCCTGAAGTTGATCCGACCACTTCAGCATCGATTCCATTGACAATAGAATTGTCAAATATCGACCGTCTTAATCATCGACACGAAACTGCTACGGCCGAGCTTGTTAATGTCGTTGAAGATGATGAAGAAGTGGATGAAGAAGATGAGGCGCTTGCCGTTTTTGAGGGAGACGATGTTGATGTCGATACTAACATTACATCGAGTGACAACGATGAATGACTAACACCATGTAATAACCGTAGTCGTCGAATAGTAATTACATAGTAATTAAAAATACTAACTACAATTCATTTTGCAGGATGTCTACTTCAGGTCAGGACCCATCAGGAGGAGAGCATGACCCCCCGCAGATGCCGAGGAAGAAGCGGGGACCAACGACTGGCGTCGTTTCTGCGAGAGCTCGTGTTGGGACCCCTGGAGCGAACACAGTTCGCTACGATCAGAATGCGCAGGCGTTCTACCAAGACGTCAGGGAGCAAAATCCGTTGATCGGGACGTTCCAAAACCGATTAGGAAACCTGATCAAGAGTACCATTCCAGTCGACCTCCCAGACTGGAATCATGTGCCTGCGCAGAGTATGGCGGCTCTTATGAACTCGATTCATAACGAGTATAACTTCGTTTATGCACATCCCGAGAGTGGCGAGCTTGTGCCTGCAGATCCTATTCGCAACGAGATTGATATGGCTATCATTCGCGATGCGAAGAGGATGCGTCGTGGCCAGAAGTCGAGGTTGTCGCAGCTCTTCTTCAAGACATTTTGCGGGAGTAAGGACCTCGCTAAAAGTGAAACTCCCGATGGCTACAACCAGGAAGCCTGGTTGAAAGCAATAGAGGTGTTCGACTCGCCAGAGCATAAGGTATGAGTTGAACTTCCGATGATTATTCGAATTTCTTAAAATTAAACTTCACGTATTTATGTCTTGCAGGCGAAATCTCTCCGCAACCGGGAAAATTCGAAGATGAAGAAGACGAAGGCGAGGCAAGGCTCGCTTAGTTTTTTTGGTCATCGCTCGAGGAACGTAAGTCTCTTAAAATTAATATGTAATATATATGTGATTCATATTTTAATGTTGAAAAATTACAGCGAAGAGAAGATGGGAGTATAGGCTCGGCTTTAGCGATATGGTTAGAAAAACACCAGGACGCTAAGGGATCGTGGACGACGGACTTCGCGAAGACGCAATACGTAAGTTAATTTTTTTTATTTACTATATTTAATTACTTTATTTCTTCTTATCTTATAAGTTTTTTGTGGTTTTATTTTGAAGGATCAAGTCACCGCCCAGACGATAGATATTTTGCGGCAAGCGGAGGAGCAAAACATCGTGATCTCCCAAGAAGATGCGGAGATGTACGCGATGCGCAATGTTTTGGGAGTGCGCAGAGACTGGGAAGTCGGTTTAGGGCCTTCGATCCCAAGGACATCGTTGGGTGTTGCCCAAACGCTAGATGGAGGCTCGTCAAGTTCGTCATCTCAGACCGATCCATTGGTTGCCGAGATGCGAGCTCAGATGGATGCCCAACAAGCCGAGCTGCAACTGATGCGGCAACAGATCGCCTTCCTCAGCCAGCAGCACAACCAGCCTCCCACGACTCCTCAACCTCCGCCTGCATCGCAACCAGGTGGGACGGATCAGCAGACGCCAGGTTCCACGCCAGGTTCTATGGATTACTTGCGAGATCGTCCTTACGGAAGCGGCGGAACGAGCGGCAGCGCGTCAGGCAGCGGTGGACGAGGACGAGGAAGCGGTTCTCGAAGTTCTGGCAACTTATTCGGCAGAGGAAATTCTACTATCGATAAGTTTTATAAGAAAAAAAAATAGGAATTCATTTTTTTCGTTTTTTGTAAAGAATTTGTATTTTTAATTAAGAATTCTATTTTTAGAATATTATTTCTAATTCATTTAGAATTTTGTTTAATTAATATTATTTTGTTAATTTACTTTTTTTAATTTTGTATTTTTTTTTAATTAAACAAACGTATTGGGTGCGACATTGTCGCACCGAATACCATGGCGCGAAAACTTTCAGGTGCGACATGTCGCACCCGATATGCCATTACCCGCCAATTCTATAAAATTTGGCAGGAAAATAACTTGGGCATTAGGTGCGATTAGTCGCACCTGAAAATGTCGCACCTAATGGGGTACCTATTAGGTGCGACATGTCGCACCCAATACCTTCTGCGACGGGTTATCAGGTGCGACAGTGTCGCACCTATTGTCGCACCTAATAAACCATTAGGTGCGACATTTGAGCCATTAGGTGCGACATTCGTCGCACCGGATAACGTCTTTTGTCCTAGTGATTTGTCACAAATCAGCCCATCAAATGACATTAGATACTCTTTAATATCATAAATCACACAATATTTCCAACATCAAGCTCATTATATATTAGTAACACTGTGTAGAAAAGGCTCACCGTTTGATTAGGCGAGATCAACGGCTCTATTTTGAGGAGCGACTTCAATGTCGTTTCTTTGTTAATAAAGGAAATGACATAGCAAAAGTCCATAACCGGCGTCCAACTAATATCACTCATGGATTAAAACGATATCGATACCAAAGTTTTGATTTTAATGATATATCGATTACCGATTGATATATTGATTACCGATTGATATATCGATTAATATCCTATAAAAATATTCATACCGACTACTGATAGTATATCGCTAATATATCGCGTATGGATGGATATACCAACTAATATTCTATAACAAAATATAATTTTTTGTATATATGTCTCCAAGTTCAAAACATATAATTATATATATTCATCTTTTAGATATAAATTATATATTCATTACATGTACAATATGTGTATCTATACATATATTATATATTAATTACATGTCATTATTGTTGTTTTGTTTGTTTACTTTCATCGATTTTGTATTAAAGTGTAATAAAATAAAGGATAAAAGTTAAAAGTAACTGTGTGCCGTCTAAAAAAAATCGTATATTGCTGTATTTTGTTTTCTCAGGATAATTGTGTGTTGCTTATGCCAAAAAAAAAAAAAAAAAAAAAAAAAAAAAAAAAAAAAAAAAAAAAAAAAAATTTGGCCCACGTCGATAGTGGAACAAAAAATTTAAAGAACAAAATTTTATAAAAGCAAAAATACCAAGTCATAAGCTTCGGCTGGGAATATTTTTATTAATTTTTTTTAAAAAAAATACCAATTATATATCGGTATTTGAAACCTGGATCAAATTAGGATTGCAAACGTATGGGGATCTTATGTGGATATGGGATTGCACAATGCGACTGACCACTAATTCAATCAAAAGATAAATATAGAATGAATAAACACATAATTCACATGCATATTGATAAATTTGGCAGGAAGATAGTGCAATGCTAAGATTTAATACTCTTTTTTTCATTTCATTTTCTCCTCCATTATTGTACCAAGTACCAACCACCATTATCATACTTACTATAATCATTCATTTGAATCGAGATGATGTGCTATATCTTCAGATACTAATATTAAAATCAATATGTGGCTTGAGTTTTTTTTTTTAATATCATATTCGGCTAGTGTCATATTCGGCTAGTGTCATATTCAGCTAGTGTAAAAGTGAAATAAAAAAAAGCTTCTCCATCAACCAAAAAAAAAAAGTGAAATTAAAAATCATTGCTTTGTTCGATATAGTAATCATGATTTTCACGACATTAAACGGTTGGATGTTAAATTGTTTGCCTATAATTAATCATATATAATTAATTAGTTTGACTGGAAATACTACATATGAATAGCAATATTTCTTAATATTGCAAAAGCTATAATATGAAAATGATTGTTCTGCTGACAGCAGCCCATATTTTCAAAGATTTCTTAAGCTTTATTTATTTTTTAATAGATATCTTTAATGCATGATGATAAAACAATAATATATAATAAAGTTTAAGAAATCATCATCTAAAACTAATATATTAGTAATATAGTCATTCTTTTTTTGTAACTTTATATTTATATTCATTATTTCAGAGGAACCTTGTCTCAGTTTCCTGAATTCAAAATCTGAAATTAGTGTGAGTTGATATACTCACCAGTCACCACTCTTTTCTATTTATATAATTTCTTTTATTATTTATTTGAAATGATTTCTGTATCTTGTTACTACTATACCCTTTTCATTTTATGAATGAGAGCAAATGATTGGTCCCTAGAACATTAGAAATATATGTTTATCCCATTTCAATAAAATAAAAATAAAAAATTGACTCTGTCACTGCATGTTTTTGTTACTAATTTGAAAAAACAAAGACATGAATCCCTTGATTTTTTCTTCTTCTAATTAAAGAGATAATATCGGCTTTACTATATTCAAGGATAATTTTTTTTGTTATCTCTTTATGGACATTTTTTTTTTGGTACCACGAGATTCACGATATCAAAAAAATATAACGGAGACAAAAGCCCACCAAACATATGCATTTGAAGGACAAACTCGGCATTATTGATCCCATATTTAACTACCCTTCTACTAGTACTTAAGTCACAAGTTGTCTCAAACCAAACTCATCATTTTTTTTTTCACACAAACTATTCATTTTTTCCCACTCTCCTTCTCCACAAAAGCTTCATCGTCCATGGCTTCTTTAAATCTCCAAATGCATGGCACCTCAAAACACACAAAAGTGTACGTGTCAAGAGCTTTTTCTCACCGTCGAGTGTTATCGAGTCGCGTGGCCACGAAAATCACCATGTCACAACAAAACCAACCACCTAGTTATTGTGAGTCCATTAGGGCTGATATCGAGGCCCATCTCAAACATGCCATTCCTATCAAACCTCCCCTTTCGGTTTTCGAGCCCATGCACCACTTGACCTTTTCCGCCCCACCCAACTCAAGCCCGGCCTTGTGTGTGGCCGCGTGTGAGCTTGTTGGCGGCCGTCGAAGCCAGGCCATGGCTGCGGCGGCCGCCCTGCACCTCATGCACGCGGCCACCTTCACCCACGAAAACCTTCCCTTGACTGACAGGCCAAAACTCGGGCCCAATTCCCTTTCCAAGATCGACCTGGAGGCCAGTCACGCTTTTAAGCCGAACATAGAACTTCTTATTCCGGACGCAATGGTTCCTTTTGCGTTTGAACTCTTGGCCACGTCGGATGTCGACCCAACCCAGAATACATCTGATCGAATCTTGAGAGTTATGGTAGAAATCACACGTGTCGTCGGATCACAAGGGATCATAGACGGCCAGTACCAAGAGATTGCAGTAGATCAACCAAACGATGATGACGATGGACAATCTGTCGTCGATTGGATCGACAACATGTGTCGAAAAAAAGAAGGTGCTTTACACGCTTGCGCAGCCGCGTGTGGGGCCATCCTAGGAGGTGCAAAAGACGAAGAAGTAGAGAAGCTGAGAAATTATGGTCTTTATATTGGAATGATTAAAGGGTACTCAAATAGGGTTGGAAGCAAAGGCAAAGAATTGGATAGAGTGGTAGAGCTAAGAAATTTGGCACAAGAGGAATTGGAGCACTTCAAGGGAAAAAAGGTTGAGGCAATTTCAAGCTTTCTCATTGGTTAATGTATTATGAATTAGTTGTTTTCACATATTCCATATATTTCTCTTTTTTTTTTCTTCATTGCTCAAATTTGCAATTGGTGTTTATGGAGATTGCAAAGAAGACAAGGTGGGCCATTGGAGCGTAAGGAGGACATGTGACTACTGATGTTATGTCATGCACAATATATGTCCAAAGTTTTGAGTTTTTGCTTTTTTCTAAGTATTACTCTATGAATTCATGAATAATGAGACTTTTGTTCAGCGTTCAGGCTGTGCTATTTACCTTAAAAAAAATGACGCTACCATTTTATATGATATCTTTAGCACCTCCTCGATGATAAAACTCATCAATAATTTAATCTCTCGGGATCTCAATAAGGCAACATATATATATGTATATATATGGTTTTTTTTTATAACTACAAATTTGTAAAGTTTTAGTACATTCTGTGTCATTTTGTAAACTGGATTTATTATTAGTAACAAAAATGAATAAATTGTATACCTACGTATATTAGTTACAATCAAGACGTAAAAATATAGTTTTCCCCGGCCCTTATTTTATAGATACAGATAAATGACATTTGTTGAAATATATAATCTATAGATTTTTTGTATTAATTAATTTGTCAAACTAACAAAAATTTAGTTAATTTAGGCGTTTTGGATTGCTGTATAATCAAAATTTGATAAACATTTAGTAAATAATCACAAATATGACTGACATTTCTGGTTTTTCTTTTCATAAAAATAAAATAGTGGAGTATTTACGTCAATTTAAACATGTAAATACGTGGATCTGACAATTTATCAAATATTTATCAAACGTTAGTTAATTAGCAATCTCAAAGTGAAAATATAGTTGTATACTAATGAACCCTTAAATCAAAACCTAAGAAATTAGACAGAAAAAACTATAAATTATATAGTCATATATATATATATATATATATATATATATATATATTAAATAATGATTAAAAATCGTTAATCATGAATACTTTTTTTTTCTTTATATATATATATTAAACAATTATTAAAAATCGTTAATCATGAATACTTTTTTCTTCTTTCTTACGTATCGATGTGTACTATAGAGTAGACACATATCGTGGAAGAAGATATCTATAAAGAAATATAAACAAGTGCACTATATCTTTTGTACGAGAGCAACATATATATCGTCACGTTCCCCTTTAGAAAAAGTGAAGCAATAATCTCTTAGTGCGTGCAAGGATAAAATGCACCTAGGGAATACCTTTGTTAAATACAGATTACTTATCTTATTCTGACATCCTATTATAATTTATTATCCTATGGCCAGTTCACTTATTAGAAATTATCTCAAATTATTAACATCTATATTAAATTGAAAAAAAAAAAATTCTGTTCACAAAATTAGCTAAGCTTCCTACAAAAAATGGTTAGCAGTTTTCCTCTCTTTTTTTTTTTCCTCCTCCAAAGTTAGTTTTACCTTAAATGTTCGCTATCAAGGTGCAAAAACAATATGGTTTTACCTTGAGTAGTACCAAGTGCCATAATCACAAACATATAAATGGGATGGTTATCTTGATGTAGCTACCATACTTGGCTAATCTGTAAAAACAAGCTTATATTGCCCGATAAAAAAATATATATTACAATTATACACGTGGCCGTTGAAAATAAAAACCTTCCACTCCACCCACGTTTCCCTTCCCATTTCTTTACTAAGAATTAGTGATATGTTTATAAATGCAAGGTTTTAGGGTTAGTAGAAGCATTTGCCAAACTATTCACAAGTGACGTGACTTCCCTTTTGGCTGTTAGCAATATTACAAATAATATTGATAGAAGAGTAAAAACAACGCAAGGAAAGTAAAATGTAGAACGTAAACTGGAAATGAAAAGAAAATGAAGTTGGCAAGGAAATGTCGAGGTCCGTTTGACTGTTTCTTTGAAACTTTTTATCGCTCTCCCACGAGTGTTGGATTTCGTGAGCGAAAGCCTCCCGGGATAGAACGACTACTAAGACGAGCAATGCACCACAAGACTCGGCTTCGGCGAACTAGAACCCGAGCGTCAGAACTACCACCGGACTGCAAACAAAGAAAACAATTTTGAAGAGAGGGAGAGAGGATTCGTTTTTAGTGTGTTCAGAATGAGAGAACTGGAGGCTATTTATAGCCGAACCAAGGAGTGGTTACACGAATTTGAACCACTAGACGTTCAACCATAATAGCCCAATTAAAACATTAATGCTCGTCGTTTATGAACGTTAAACACCTCGCCACCACGCATAACGTCCATGGCAAAACGTCTCCATTAAAGAACCGGTTAAATGCAATTAACCCAAGCAAAACCGTACCAGTTTAAATCCCATAACAAAAATAGAATTAAAACAATTCGGAAGTGAATTTTTCAATAAAAAGATAAGGATTGGTCCAAGGCCCAAGCCCGAGACCGAGACATTCCCGAAACCCGGGCCCGTGCCCGGCTCGGCGGCGGCGCGCGTGTATGTGCGCGCGAGGGGTTAAGAGCTAACCCACCCACACTCTCCTCTCTTGCACTTCCTTATCCACTGAAGAAATAGGATAATATATAAACATTAAATAACACACGTAACCAACTCATGTGGGACTATTGCAATTCACTTCATCTACACAAAACAAATGTGTTCTTTAGCATACTTTGAACATCAATTTCTCATTCATTATAGTAATGATTTTGGCAAATAAATAATCATTTTTATACCCGTCGCAACGAGGAATAAGAATACGCGAGAATTAACAAATTCCGATGAGTGGACCTCACTCACATATTAGCCACAAATCACCCATACACTTGTATATAAATCCTCTTTATTTACAATTCTTCCAACATTGGCAATGGTTTCAAGACTGATTGTTAGCCAGATTTCAATATGCCAAAAAATTTGAACTTTATTTCAATAACTGTTAATCAAATTTCAATAATGTTAACCAGATTTCACAAATTGTTAACCAGATTTCAAAAACTGATAATCAGATTTCAAAAAGTGCTGACTAGATTTCAATAACTGTTAATAAGATTTTAATTATTGTTGATAGATGCGGAACACAAGGGTATTTTTGTGTGGAGAAAATGAAAACAGTTATTGCCGAAATATTTTGAAAACATGAGTGATATATGTAAATTAACGTACGTGTTAGTTTAGTTATGTAGTATCATATACAAGGTTAGAGTTTTTAAGTGGATATTGTACGTGATAGTGGCTTTTTAAACTAATCGCAAAAATAGCTTGTTTAAAAATCTTATCGTAAAAATAATGTTTTTCAAGATATAAATAATCATTTTTCTATGCTTACAGATTTTATAAATAAAATTTGTCTTGGGCTCTATTTAACTTCTATTGTTTAGAGTTTCATTTATAAGTCAAATAATCTCAAATAACTATTTATCATTATAAAATATACTATTTTTGAAAATTCTTAGGCAATCACTGCTATTTTAGAAATGTTGTTCTTCAAAATTGCGATTACTGTAATTTTCCCAACTTTTTTATTCATGCCCCTGAAAAAGTCATGGCTCTTCCACAGATCATAGAGAAAGAGGAGAACAAAATGAGACACATAAAGAAAAATTTATGAAGCAAAATTAGGATTGATATAAAATTTACTAGTTAAAAATTAATGTAGATGCATTTTGAATGTATTATTAGGTAGGTGAAAATAAAAAAATGTATTATTATTCACTCTTTTTATTTTCTTTTGTTTTTCTTAAGGGGAGTTTTATCTATATTATTACCTGAATTCACGAGGTTAAAACGATATTAACGTATAACTCTATTGAAAATAATATTACGTTACTGTTAAATTTTCAAATTACATAAGCATACAAAAGATGAGACATAAAATGTCATAACTATCATTTTGGCATATAATATAATTGGATGTCGAGTGTGTAATGATACATCATTTCAATATGTGATTATCTATCTGTATTATATTTAAAAAAAATATCAATGATCTCGTATAATCCCTTTGATTATTTGATGTCGGAGTTGAACAAAAGGTAAGATAAGGTATAATATAATCAAGTTGGTGATATGTCTCTTTCAGGTTTAATTGCACTTCTTTTGTCTACTAATCAATTTTAATTTATTGCGTAATTTTTTACTTTATAAATAGCTTAATCATCTTCATCTACGTACGCCAAAAATCCTACAAATGTACTCAAGATAAGGATATATAACAAAAATAAAAATAAAAACCTCGTCACTGTAAGAAGGAATACGCAGAATTTCATAGTACTATCAACACGTAATTTTTGACCCACATGAAGTAACAAGTATATACACAAGTTTAAATCGTTAATTTGACTAGTACCTTAGAAAATAGGCTAGTAATTTCTAATAATGAAATTATGGATTTATTATGAAGTCAATCAAATCCATTGTTGATATAAAATACAAGCTCAATAGACTAGTAAAATGGAATGTCAACCAAATTTGTACACATGCATTATTCTTGTTTTTAGGATTTTATGAAGGCAATGGTTGGTACGGTATATGTCTCCGAGTTCTGAGCACGGACCATTTTCTTTTCCGAAAAGAAATATGCAAGTCTTTTCTTTTCGTGCTGAATTGTTGGCACCAATCCTACATTTTGTCTCTACGCACCAAGAAAAAAAGGGGTTCCGCGAGTTTGAATGCCATTCATCTTTCTTTGCTCGGAATCCCCTTCTCGTAAGTTGTCTATGTCTAACGGCGCTGCCTCTTTGGGTAGATCCGGCAACATGTTTTTGGACGAATCCTTTTCTAGTTCTTTTGGGCTTGGGTACACAATACGGTATTTGGGTCATCCTCGCACCAGAGCCCGTTAAGCCTTAAAGCGACATAGGCAATCACCTTAGGCCTCACATTCAAAGACTCCAGTTTACTTTATGTTTAAGTCTCATTTTTTCTAAAAAGTTAATATAAAAAGGCCACAATTTGAATTTTTTTATTTAAGAGCCGATTATTTTATATAAAAAGGCCTTAATTGAAAGATGCCTTAATTGAAAGCACGATTTTTAATTCAAAAAATTAGAAAAATAGTCAACTTAAACTTTGATATTGCTAAATAGTCAAGCTTTGGTAAATATTAGGTAAATAGCCATAAATGATGACGTGGCATAATATGACAATGGCTATTTACTTGATATTTACGTTTGTAAATATATAAAAATGGCTATTTACCTAATATTTACCTAACCTTGGCTATTTAGCAATTTTCAACGTTTAAGTTGGCTATTTTGCTAAATTACCCTTTTTGTCCCCACGTCTTCGAGATCAGAGCGTACTCGGAGGCTAACGGTGTGTAGAAATTGATTGTCTTTGGATTTTTAGCTCCATATTCTATGTTATAACTCTTATTGTGATCATGGTTTTGTTATGGTTATCTGTTAGGTTTTGATCATTCACAATAGAGTTTTGTATGGTTTTGTGACTCCGTGTTTATATTTGTACTTGAATGTCCATGTTTGTGGTCGATGGTCCTCGGGGTGTTTGGGTTATCAACCTTTAAGATTATTATAAAAGAGACATGTGATCTGCTATCATTTGATTCTAGTTTTGATATCTAGAGATCCTGGTCTTTCTTATTCAAAGATGTTTGATAAAAAAAAATATACAAATAAAAAGTAGTCCTCAATAAATTGTATACAAAAGGGTATAAAGGGTAGAAGGGCCGATCCAAAACTATTATGTGGCCTTAGGCAAGAATGAAAAAAATAAGGCTTTATATTGTAAAGAAATTGAGACTTGAACATATTAGCTTCTTTTTAAAAAAAAAAAAAAAAATTTGAGGCCTTTTACACCTCGTAAAATTAGAGGCATTTTTTTATATGATGAAGAAAAATATTTAAACCTTTTTCACTTTAAATTTGAGGCCTTACGCCATTGCCTAAGCGGCTTAAGGCTGAGGCGGGCCGTGAAAGACAGTCATTCTATTTTCTTTTCACTAAGAGAACTCATATAGTTTAGGGAGATTCAATTTATAAAGACTACAATACAACCCGTCCTCGTATGAACGTTTATGTTTCGGCTCATCTTCGACGCGATGAATTTAGGTTACTCTGGTTTTGATAATTTCTATAATATTGTTAGGCGTATGGGTTCTGTGAACTAATTAAACATGGTATACAGGACAAAAATGGACTTAAAACGTTTAGAATTTGCCTGAACGGTTCGGTGTATATTTCTCAAGAGGTTGAAACGTGCAATAAATGCGATAAACATATTTGAGGAGTCACGTAGAACCATACATTGATAACTTGAATTTTATGGGATAGTACTCTTTGTTTTTTTATGCGATAGTACTTAACATCCCTTTCATTTTTTTATGCAGGACAATAAGATAATATATCGCACGTGAACTAGAAAACTAAAATCACCCAATTTAATTTACATGCTTATCATAGAGGATAATTAGATTAGACCTTCTCAAAGCAATGTAAAAAAATTGTTGAAAAAAGTAAAAAAAAAAAAAAAAAAAAAAAAAAAAAAAAAAAAACACACACACACACACACACACACACATTAATTGGAGAGATACAAGCTTAGCATTTCCAAATTCTACCCTTGAGAATATAAAGCAGAACAACTAAGAACCACAAACAAGGAATCTCGAATCAAACTAAGCTAATAAACTAACTAGACACTACTATTATAATATACTTCTATACAATCACATATTGACATTGTCAAAATTAATTGAGAGAAACTAAACTGAGCTACTACTATACTACTAACCCAATTAACAATATAATAATATTTTCATGATGAGAGACAAGAGAGAGATCTACAGTGACTCAAGAAAACCAGTCTTGGAAAGAACAGCATTTCTCACCTTGCTCAAATCCCTTCCTTTCAAAGTCCTTCCGGCGCCTTCAAACACCGAGAACGACGATATCTGGTTCTTCGCAAGCCTCCTCGCAATGAACTCATGAGGTGGCAACTTCTGATCATAATCATCATCATCATCGTCCTCGTCATCGTCCTCGTCATCGTGACCATGACCGTGCCACGTGGCACTATTCCCCGAGGCCTTATTGGCTATGCTGAGCGGCGCTGATTGGCGAGGAGTCTTGAGAGCCTCGTGGCCGGCCCTCGGGACCGCCCGCGCCTTGGTGGCGGAGACGCGCGACGATGACGTGTCACTCGAAGAGCAGCCGCGGGAAGTTACTGATTTGCCCTTCAACACAGACCAAACATCTTCCTCCTCGAAATCGCCGTTTCCCTGTCTGGTTCTCTGTCTGAATAGGCCATACTTGTCTTCCATTGTCGCTGATATTCAAGTGTATCAACTGAAGAAATGGAATCCAAAAGCAAGAGAAAAAGGAGAAGCTTTATTACTAGATATAAATAATACAGGGGAAGGGTTTTGGGTTTTGGGTTTTGAGAGGAAAAAAGATTGAAGCTTTACCTTTGAGATGGTTGAAGGGTCTTGGTGATATAAGTAGAATTTATGAAGAAGCCAAACCAGACTATGGGAAATGAAGGGCAATGAGGGGAAAATAATTGAAGGCAAACAAAAAATTGAAATAAAAGAAGTGAAGTACAAGACAGATTCTTCAAAGTTGATAGAGTCTCAAAGTAATTTTATTTTTTCTCTTGGTCCCTGAAAGTCTGACTTTGATAGCGAAAGCTTAGGAAAACAATGAGTATTAGCCTTTTTTCACCAAGCCAACGAAATTAGCATAATGATGAATTATAATAATAACAATAATAAATTCTTGTTTCTAGCCTTGAATTCAGTTCAGCAGAAACACAAAATGAAAATGAGTGAATCCAACGCTGGTTTGTTTGTTGAGCATAAGTAGAATATGGTTTTGCATTAAATACGGGAATTGTGAAAAATCCCAAATTACAACTCAGCAATGATATATTTCACGATTTAATGATAAAATTCCTAACCAACTTGATTTCCCTGTGGCAGCCATGCATGTGGACAATTTGAGTATAGGTTAATATTTTAATCATTTGCAAAAAAAAATATGTAAACAGAATCCAAGTACATATTAGCTGGAATTAAGAGCTGTGCTTAGAAATCATGGGACACTTGTAAACTTATAATTTTCGTAGATAACTAATCTAATTATGAAAATAATTCTGCATTAAAAAAAATTGAAAAGTAGGCAAATGATAGTTGTTTGTTAAAAAGTATTACTTGGGAACTCATGGGAAAATAGACAACCCTTTTTTGCTGGCCAACTTTTCGGCCTATTTAAATATATATATATATATATATATATATATATATATATATATATATATATATATATATTTATTTATGATTGTTTAATAACAAATAAATAAAGCACCCAGTTTTCTAATTCAAGTTCCATAACTTCACTGCACATATTATTGTTTTAAGAGGAATTTGAAACAATACCAAGGAAAATCGTCTAGCTCTGTTTCTTCTAATGAAAAACTTAGAAAAGAAAAATGGACTAAAAATGAATTTGATACTTTTACTTTGTGGAAAATTCTGTGTGCTCGGATGTTGCAGTGATGACAAAAGTGACTAACCGCAATAAATAATTTTGTATTGGAGCTTAGGACCAAATTGGTGATTGAAAGTGAGATCTTCACACACACAAATAAATAAATACTATAAATAATTAAGATATATAGGAATGTCCTGTTTTCATTCCATGCGAACATCATGCTTTTATTTGAGAAAGCCGTCATTAAAATTCAAAGAACTTGGATGAAAAACCGTCAACTTAAGAGACAAAAAGAGCTTTTTCACTATACCAATCAGCATATGCCAAATATGCATTTTTTTTTTCCTTCTTCACGAAATCCTTATTTATTTACTTAAGAAACAAGTCTAATAGTTATGCTAAGAACTCTATCCCACAACAAAACTCATGTCGCATAATTATGAAAGTTTAGTTTTCTATCAAATTGGGGTCATATAATATATTACTGTGAAGCCAACACTTAAAAAGGAAAGAAATAAAAAGAAAAAGTTGGCCAGCTTTGTATTAGTTTAGAACTTGCACAACTGTATATAACATGATAAAGAATAACCAAGAAAATAATAAAGAAATAGCACCAAGCATAATCTAAAAAGAAAATGATTGTTGGGTGATAATGGTAAGGTGACTCTAATAATATTTTGTATTATATATGTACGTAAAATGGGAAAGTGACAAAAGATAGCTGAGAAATGTAGGCCATTGAATTGGGAAAAGAGAGAAGAAATTGACAAAACCTGGTTTTCATTTTTTACTTGTCCAGAATATATAATGAAGAGGTTACTTCTCCTACGTTACTGCTGTTACCTTCAGTTTGTCTGTTTTCTATTTTTTTTTTTTTTTTTTTTTTTTTTTTTGGAGCGTAGCAAGTTAAAAATATATAGTTCTTTTCTTTCCAAATTTGTTAATGGAAAAAACAAACGAAAATATGGCACAAGGGTTAAAATAGCAGAGATTAGTACCTTGGTGACTCCAGAATCCATTTTCTTCTTGACCAATGAAAATTCTGTGCACGTGCTGTGTCGTTTAATATTTTTGAGTAATTATATATTTTTGGAAGAATATGTGACTTGTTTTACAATCAAGTGAAGATATGCCATGTAAAAGATTTTAATTTTTTTTTTTTTTTTTTTTGGGTTCAATCTCATTCGAGAATTGGCCTAGACTAGAGCATTGTACAGTGTAATCTTGCAGTATTTCTAAATTTTTCTTTTAAATGAATCTTTTTGTTTCCGCAAATATAATGAATAAAAAAACAAACAAATGCATTCATAAATTCAAAAACTTTCATCAGTTTTATATCCTGCCTCATAGCCAAAAAAAAAAAAAAAAAATTGAAAGCCCCAAATTATCTGCAACTAGTTTGGTCACGACTAATGAGTACAAAGCAGCTCTAAATTCTTCTTCTAAGCAAAATCAGAACCTAAACATCTAGTCAAATCAAAATCCTGCCCCATAATCCTAATCCCATCACTATCATCGTTAAGAATAATGAATAATTAGCATCATTTACCTAATCCAAGTCTCTTAGAGCCTCGGCTCCTGCGACGATCTCTAGAATCTCGCCGGTGATCTTCGCTTGTCGTTGCCGATTTAACGATCTCGAGAGGCTCTTCCCGAGCTCGTCGGCGTTCTCTGTAGCGTTGCTCATCGCAGTCATTCTAGACGCCAGCTCGCTCGCCGTTGATTCTTGGAGTACCCTCAAAACCTGTCAAAATCAACCGTTAAAAAATAATAATGATTATGATAATCAAATTAATTGATTGAAGTGATTATCAGGATAGAGTCTGACCTGAGAATTTAGGTATAGTGGCAACATGGCGTCGAGAATCTGATCTGGATCTTGTTCGAACTCCAAAATCGGAGGCAAAAGCTCGCTGTTTGTTCTTTTTCTCACACTGATTTCTCTCTCTACGCTTAGCTTTCCTTCTTTGCTTGTTAGCCTAAAAGACTCGTCTTCCAGTGAATCGACGATCTCGTTCTTCTTCAATGGAAGCAATGTCTGTATCTTAGGTTCGAATTTCAGTAACGATATGAACTTCGTGTACACCAGCTCGACTTTGTCGACCTCTTCGGCGAAGAACATCGAGAAGAGGATATCGGCGATGACCTGGGCTTCTTTCGCCGTCGGGGAGCTTCCGACCTCGACGCACCTGACTTCGTCGTCGGAGTATCTCCGTCGGAAATGAGAGCTCCCTTTCTTTCCGACGCTGATCAATCGACACTCCAATCCGAGGCTCTTCAGCTCCGAGATCCGACTCTCGGCCTTCTTGACCACCGCGGCGTTGAGCCCTCCGCATAGTCCGCGATCCGTAGTGAAAACCACGACGGCGATCTTTTTCGCCGGCCTAGGGTTCGTCAGCGGCGATCCGGTATCTCCGTGGACTTCGGCGAACTCGCGGAAGAGGTCGGCGAGGGTTTGGGCGAAGGGGCGTCCGTTGACTACGGCCTCCTGGGCGCGGCGGACTCTGGCGGCGGAGACGAGCTTCATCGCCTCGGTGATCTTCTGAGTGCTCTTAACGGAGTCGATTCGCGCGCGTATCTCTCGGAGTCCGCAGCGAATTTCTAGGGTTTTCGGAGACCGGAAGTGGCGAAGCGGTCTCGGCACGGAGATTGAGAAAGACATCGACGGAATCGAGAGAGACGGAGATATGGAAAATGTTCGGATTTTTTTAGGGTTTTGAAGAGAAAGATAGTGAAGTTCTATCGCCGCCATGGCTGTGAGCTTGGGAATCGTTATCGGAGTTCTACCGCCAAAGCTCTGTTTTTTTAAGTTTTTCTCTTACCGCTTAGCAAAAATTAAAAACGATTAAAACCAAAATGACTGTTTTACCCTTTCCCGAATAAACGACATGTTATTCCCATCGTCGTTTCTTCATAATTACAAGTCATTTCTCTCCCTCCGTTTGTACTCATTTGTGATCGGAAGAAAAAAAAAATTAAGAAAAATGTCGAAGCTCTTCTCGAAGATTTCTGCGTTCTTCAGAAACAAGGATTTCATGGGAGTAGATAAAGCTGGGAATCGATATTTCGCAAGGAAAGAAGAGATTGATGGTGTGAGTAAGTGGGTTCTAATTTTTTTTATTTATTTATATTTCACAATTCTTGTTCTCGATTCACCTTTTATTATTATTATTATTATCTGTCTCTTTTAGGTCATTCTTCGAATCGAATCGTTGTTTCGAAGCTGAAACATTTTTCCAAGTGAATTACCCTACTAAGAATGAACTCAATGACTTAATGATGAGGGAATTGAAAAAGAAATGATCGTGTAACTTTATGTTCATGAATTGAACTCAGTGAGGTTGATTAACTTGAAAGGCTTTATTTTGATTTTTTAAATGGATTTGACTAACCATTTCGAAGTCGGTAATGATTTGTGCCTATGAAACCACATCACCATAGATATCTAATTTCTGTGTTGGAATTTTCAATGCTGTGTCTCACGGTTTTGGTTCTGCAATGTAGTGAAGAATAAAAGATGGGTTGAATTCAAAGGAGAGGATGATCCAACTTCGATTCCAGGTCTTTTTTTTTTTTAGTATAATTCTTTTCTTTTTCTCATCCATATCTCATTAGACGAATTTTTTTTTTTTCACTCCTTTAAGCAATCAATCAAATTTTTTCTTTCTTTTAGTTGAATGGATATGCTGGCTAAACGGTCAACGCAAGAAAGCCCCAACAACAGAGGTATTTTTTTTCCCTCTATTTTCCGATGTATATATTTCGCAGGCCTGTGTTTACGAAATCATATTCTTCTGAGTTCTGACTTGAGGCTAAATTTGAACTCATTTAAATTCCATATGGCTTGTTACTTCATAAGCACTTGGTCACCTAAGCTATTGCAAAGTTACTGTTTTTTTTTTTGGTCAAACAGCCTTTGACTCGATGATTCATGGGTTCGTTCAGGAAATGGAAGAGTTGGCAACGAGGCGTGAACGAGTTCGCCAGAATGTCGCTCGTAATAGTTCTTCGGCTCTCATTAATGTTTTAGTCTCGGACTGTGATTTCGCGTTTTCTCAATCCATTGTTGTTCTTGTTGTAGTTCTGAAGAAAGAAGAAGAGGAAAAGAATCTCAAACAAGGCAATACCCGAAAAAGCTCTACGATCATAGGTTAGCAATATATACATACACGCATACATATATATATATATATAGGCTTTTCGTTTTTGCTCAAGTCTTTCGCTGCCGATCACGCAACAGGAAAATCTGCCGTGCCAGACTTGAAAAGCTTCGTTCGGAAATTTCCATCAACTTCCAAAGGTATCTTCTTTTTTTTTACTCAATAAACCATCATAATAAACCAATTTACCAGTCTCTCTCACACATTGTGTATATTTATATGATCTCTCGAAGACCATGAAGCCGAGGAAGAAGCCGATACCCGTAAAGGACCGAGGTATGGTATCAGAAGAAAGCTTTGAGATTTTTAATTGTTTCAATTTCGAATTCAATCGCGGGGTTTTTTTTTTTTTTTATGTTTCTAATTTACTTTTTTTTTATATATAAACAGGAATCGAAGTAAAATGGCAGCTCAAGAGTAAGTTCATACACACTATGTGATTAAAGAGTCGCATTCAGTCATTCATGGCTTTTCCAATGTGATTAAAACCCCGAGCCAGGGGAACGGGATTATCCAATAAAAAGACCCACTTGCCAGATTAACTCAGAAAATTTACCCAAAAATATTTACTTTTACCGTGTTTTATGATTTGTTCTCTCTTTTTTTTCTTCTTCTTTTTTGTATATGGCCCTCCTGAATAATTTTTTTTTTTTTACATACCCAGTACAAAAATTAGAAAAATCAGATTTGCTCCCTCGAGTGCAAATCCTTGCACCGTCCTTGGTGATATGTACTAATAGGAGATTATGGGACAAAAAAATAAATCCAATTATATATATATTTATGTTAACTACTTTTTTTTCAGATCTTCAGAGCCAACGGGGTCTGGAGCGACGTACAAGCCGGGGACGTGGCAACCTCCGACATGAACTCGTATTTAGGTTTTTTTATTTTCTCTTCTTATTTTCTAAAGAGAAAGAGACGATCGGCGGATTTTCTCCGAGGTCTTTCAAAGACCGAAGTATTGTTCTTTTTTTGGCAACAAATGCAACGCATTTTTTCTTGTTGTAACATGAGAAACTATTATAGATTTTTTTTAGGGTACATGTTTTGGTGTTATTTGCTCTGACGCCATGGATTTTTTTTCTTCATCTGTTTGTTTAAAAGCAAAACTTTGATATCCCCAGTCTGCAATCAAAGTTGCAGAAAATGATTAAAAGTGATTTTACTCTGATTCCAATCTTAACCTTTGTCAATTAAGCTATACGTTATGATCAGACCAGATATTAAAATGTAATGAAAAGTCTGATTTTCTAGACATATATCATTCATTTGAATAAATCGTGTCGTTTATGATTTTCGACATTTGTTGTCATTTTTGGAAAGAAAAAAAATAGTGAAACGGCGAATAATTATTTTGCTTTATCAAGTAAAAAATAGTTTTACTATTGATAGATATTTGAGATATATGTTATGTGGCATGGTATAATTTCTTTTAGAAATTGTTAAACATGTAGTTTGAACAATTTTACAAAATAAAGTTGACCAAATGTACTATGCATTCTATAAAAGGAAAGTTGACCAAATTTACTCGAAGCCATGACCAATTCTCCATCTATTTATTATTTACTTTGAAGCAAGTTTCAACCATTATGGGACGGTGTTGAGAGTTGAACCAGTGGCGGATCCAGAACTTGAAAAGAGGGGGGCCAAAATTCAGTTTAGGCTGAAAAAAAAAAAAAAAATAAATAAATTGTTCAAGGGGGGCCAGGCCACTTGACCCCACCACCTGGGTCCGCCCGTGGTTGAACATGACTCGCCGCTTGTGTTGAGTGCCTACAAATTATAAGATTTGAGAGTTGAACATGACTCGCCGCTTGTGTTGAGTGCCTACAAATTATTAGAGAAATTTCATAATTGTAGGCCTCTTAAATAGAGAAATATCAAATATAGATCTCTTAATTGCAAAATATTCAAGAATTAACTTTTGACCCAAACAAATGGACAAAAATACCATTTCCAGACTTTTGAACCAATTTTACAATGAAATTTTAAAAAAAAAATTAAGATGAGTTACGATGAAAGATGGCTAAGGAGTTAAGATATGTTATGATAAGATACGATGAATTATGATAAAATTTGCTTTGAAGAGCCTTTTTGACCTTTTTACGTCAAAAGTTCATTCCTGGATATTTTGCAATTAGGAGGTCCACTCTTAATATTTTCTGTACTTAAGAGGTCTATGTTATGAAATTTCTCAATTGGAACGTTATTATTTCCAACATAGATTTTTCCCATTTGCTTACAGTAAAGCTATGATATTGCTAATTCAGAGCATGTAAAGAAATACATGTGTATATATTCCAAGGTTTTAAATGCCGTTATCTATTTCGAGCCTCCCATGATTTTGAATATTTGTGAATATCCGTGTATATATTCAAAGCTTCATGATTTTGAAGGCCGAGACCGTGGTTAGGTGAGTTATGAAAATTGCCCTGTCCGTGCCCTTTGCTCGAATTTCCACATTTTTTTTTACGTATGATGAGGACTTTTTACTCATCTATGAGCAAAATTGTTGATTTTTTGACAAATTTGCATGAAAAAACGATGGCGAAACAATATACATGCCTTTTGATGACCGAAAGTGTCTCGAAAACAAATTTTTCTTGGAGTATTCAAAAAATTTCGTCGATATTTTGAATCTTGATGTTTACAAACAACATTTTCTTGACATCTTTCTTTTTCTCGATTATCTTTATCTTCTCTATTTTATTTTCACAGATTCCAACTATTTGTTGTATAAAATATGGAGCATTGATCATCATCAGTGCACTGATGCGTTGATGATAATTCTCATGATTTTTTATTTGGTAAAATACAAAAACCACTAGAGCTCGAGGAAAATGACTTTTGAAAGGTTTATTCATCTACATAATTAATTTTTCAACTTTGCTTTTGTTTTTTTTTTCTTTCTTCTAATTACCCATGACTATTTGTATATTGAAGTTCGCGATTTTAGATTAGTAACTCAATAAGAAGAAGAAAGGTTTGAAGAAGGTGGGGTCTTGAATGTACCTTATGTTGCTTAATTTCTCTGCATGTTTGAAAAGTATAGTTACACAACAATGGTGGGGTCTGAAAATAAACGATAAGAATAAAGTAATAGAGAAATATGGTGGAGTCAAGAAAGGAAAAGATAAATATGATGGGGTCTAAATAATATTTACATGTTGATGCTTAATTTCTTTGTAGGTTTGAAGAGTGTAAGTATGGTGGGGTCAATCGATTGTTTATAGGGGAAATTACAACAATAACGATTTTTAGATGGAACCTTACGAAAATAGCGGATTTTTTTTAAGTCTTACGAAACTAGCGAATTTGCTATATTTAGGACGAAAAAACCATGTTAATAATATACAAAAACCGATAGATAATGACTTATATTTGCATACTGTGTATTGATATATTTGCATTTATATATTTGTATATATTGATAAACAATAACACGTACTGTATATATCACTGTATATTTCCTCATTCTTACACCAGAGACCGATCCAAAGCCCACTCACGAATCCGAGCTCTCTTGTCTCGCTTATCGGCGAGTTTGTTCGCCGCCGTGACCGTCGCCAACGACCGATGCAAAGTCCGCTCACGAATCCGAATTCGACGGCGAGTTTGTTCGCCGCTGTGAGACTGTTGTCGATGACCGATCCAAAGCCCGCTCACGAATCTGAGCTCGCTATTGCCTCGCTCGTCGTCATCGTCGCCGTGCAGAGGCCGTTCTCGACCTCGAGCTCCGTCGCAGAGGCTGTTTTCCGTGGATTGGATCGCTGACGCTGCAACAAATAATCCGACTATGCCGACTGGAAAATGGCTTGGATCAGCTAATTAAAATCAGGAGACAAAGGCGAATTCTTAAGTGTGTGTATATATGTTTTTATGTAAGAAACATTTCAAAAATAAAATGGGACTTCGGGGATAAGAAAAATCAGTTTGAAAAAATCTTGACACTTATCTGAGAAATTGTTAATTTTTCATTGTGGTTAATTTCATTTAATATACATTAACATAATTGTAATTTTAAAAGGACATTTTCGTCCGTTTAATAATAATATGTTGGGTCAAACGAGGTCAACCTTGGTAACAAACTTAATGAGGAAAAGATCAAACATTCAAAGAAAGCACTAAGTCAAAATTAATATTTTAGATTAAACCCATTAATAAGCGAGAGGCTCGTACAAGTTAATTCAGGCTAAAATAATAGATCCTTTTATATAGTTTTTTTGTATCACAAAACTCTTGTACATAACTAATGTGGGACTTTTTCTTTTCTCAATTGGCAAACTTGTTAAACTCTTTTATCTTTTTTATTCTGATTTTCTTTCTTTACTTCTAATGTTTTTTTTTTATTATTAGTAGATTTGCTAAGTTACGTGTAACAGTATATATATATATATATATATATATATATATATATAATATATATATATATATATATATATATATATAATTCCCATACATAATGTATATATATAGCTTATTAGTTTTAATTGTATTAACATTTAAAACAAAATATACTTATTGACATATTTAAGTTTTATTAAAAACGAAACTATTATTAATTTTAATTTTTCAGCTGAATATGAATTTCTAATAACTTCTACAAAATTTATTGCATTTTAATATATATATTATATATATAATTTTAAAAATTTATTTATTGTTTAAATATCTCGTTGAATACTTTTTTTTAATACGGTATATACCGCGAAAAGCAATTTACCAAGCGGCACGAGATACCTCAAACGTTCATCAAATATCGCGTAATACCCTGATACGAACGAGATACCCTCAAAATCAAAAGTGTGATACGATCGCGAGATGTGAAATTTCAATCATTGATTCAAAGTGAAAGTGTTAGGTTATAATTGCATTGATTAAATGAATATACCTGTAATTAAAGTTCAAAAATCAGTACTAGGTGTATTTTCTTTGAAATAGTGCATGTTTTGGATCGAGAATCACAAGTATTAATATGATGAGCCAGTGAGGTATTCCAGGAGTATTCTCAACAATATTTTACGAGGTATTTCAGAAATAGTTTAAAGGCGAGATATATAGGGAATTAGTTATGGAGTTTCCCCAACCAAAAGACCCAATGGTTATCTGAGAACCCGCTTCGTAGATCCGAAGGCCCAAATAACGCTTTACGTGTCAGTCCTCTCTCTCTCTCTCTCTCTCTCTTCTTCTTCTTCTTCTTCTTCTTCATCGTAGTCGCGGATCAGGTTGGCGGAGATTCTCTCATTATCTAAACCCCAATTCCTTTCAGGTACGGTCTTCTCAGAATCTGAATTTTGTTGGATTCAATTCATCATCTTGATTTTCCGTTTATTTGTCTCGATCTGTAGGAAATGACATTGCTTTTAAGTTACAATATAATATTTTTTCGGTGCCGATCTGCGATTACAGGTCTTTAAATTTTCGAATTCGGATCTGGTTCTAATCTAGTTTTAATTCTTTGCTAAATTTCGAAATTTATTGTAATTGAGTGCTAATCGATCAATCTGCAACTTATTCTTCTTGTTACAATACGATCTCTTCCAAATTTAGCTGATTTTTTTTTTTTTTTTTTTTATCATTCACTGAAATTAATTATCTTGTATTCAGTTTTAGATTTAAAGAGGATCACATCGATTCTTTTTTTGCATTCCATTTGATAGATTGGTACTCAAGTCTGAAGAATGCCTTCAGCTCAAGACCCTTTTTACGTTGTGAAAGAGGAGATTCAAGACTCTGTAAGTGATTCATTTAGTCTTGTATTTCAAACCTTTCAGATTATTATGTCTTACTCATTGAATACATTTAGCATGGCCGAGTTGAAATCAAACCAATTGGGATAGTCTTACAATATAGCAAATTCAAATAAAGCAAAACCATTCCTGAGAACTGGGTTGATGTGTTTATGTTTTTTTCTTTTTTTTCTTTTTTGTTACAGATCGATAAATTGCAATCTTCGTTTCATCAGTGGGAACGAATTCCGGCTGATTCCGGAGAGCAAGTGCGTTTCGGGAGAGAGCTGCTTGTTACTTGCGATAGCATCGAGTGGCAGGTACATCATCCATTAGCGTTGTAACATTTACGTTTATTACTTACCCATCAACAAATCGCTAAGATCTTAGCATGGGAGTACATTTAATCATAAGTGATTATTTAAGGGTAAATTTTAGATAAATTAGTAATATGTATGTCAGCCGGTAAATCAAATTTATCATTCGGGAAGGAAAATAGGAGGGAAGCTCAGGCTTTTTGGGAGAGTCCCGGGTCTCTGGTCTCTCGAATACCCGTATTTATCTGTAATTTTTATTGTTTTATGAAAGAATATGGAAGGTTCTTATCAAATAATTAGTGATATGTCAATTAGGAAGGAAAATCAAAGGGAAGCTGGCTTTTTGGGAGAGTTCCGGATCGCTTAAATACCTATATTTATCTTGTAATTCTTATTGTTTTATCGAAGAATATGGTTCTTATCAAATGGTATCAGAGCCCTTTGTAATGCCATGGATGTACCAAAACCTAGGAAGGCCAATTTATGTGCAATCTCTGAAAGTTTTGCTTTCTTGATAGGAAGGTGGATGAATTGGACAAGACGATTTCCGTTGCAGCTAGAGATCCGGCTCTATATGGGATCGATGAGACTGAGCTTGAAAAGCGGAGGAGATGGACATCCAATGCGCAAACTCAGGTATTGTTCGTGGGCATTATCGGATACTTCAAATGTTCTTCGGGTCTCTAAAACGTGTCTGCATTGTGTTTTCGCTAGGTGGGCTCAGTAAAGAAGGCGCTTAGAAGAGGAAAGGATTCAAATGGCGGGGTCGGAACCAGCTCGGCAAATGCGAATCGGAGGGAACTAATGAGGCTTCCGAACACGCATGAGACGAATAGATCCAACAATCCTTACTCTGCCCATGACGATGATTTCATATCATCGGAATCCGATAGACAATTGCTTATCATAAAGTGAGGTTTTTTTTATTTTTATCTTTCTCGGACCGAGGCCGGCGTTTTTGTTAGGACCTAGGAGTTTGAGGGCATTAACCTAATTAGTATAGTAGATAATTAGTAGAAAAGTCCTTTGCAAGGAAGTAATTCATATTTGGGAGAGCACGGACCTGTTGAATGTCCGATATCACTCATTGTATATCTGTTCGTTCTTGTTCTAATAAACCCTAAAAATCTCGGTGTGTATCAGTTTTTTGATTCGGTGATTTTTGTATTTCCAGACAACAAGACGAGGAGTTGGATGCGCTAAGTGAAAGTGTGCAGAGGATCGGAGGCGTTGGGCTTACAATACACGAAGAACTTCTTGCACAGGTTAAAACTTTGTATAAATTCACCGTTTATGTCCTCAATAGCTCCACAAGAATTATATAAACTGTGCACTCGCTTTCTGAGCTGTTTTTCTTGGTGATTTGAATAGACTAGTTTCTTTATATTTTGATCAAGGAACCTAACTCATATTATTTGTGGAAAATATGATAAATGAAGTTTAAAGGATAGTCTTGTCGGATTTTTTTTTTATCCTTATGTATAGAATAAGGCATCATCAATTATTCTAACACAACTCCTGAACCTGTAACTAATTATTATGATATTTCTGCCTCATTTTGTACTAAAGTCTTAGTTCCGTTACAGGATAGAATCATAGATGAGCTGGGAACGGAAATGGACAGCACAACGAATCGTCTCGACTTTGTTCAGGTCAGTCTTAGCATTAAGAGCCAAGTCTCTTTTTTTTTTTTTTTTTTTTTTTTTTTTAAATAGATTATTTGTTGCCAGCCATAAGGGGGGTGAAACTGAAAAGAGCCCTTCCGATTTTTTTGCAGAAAAAAGTGGCCATGGTGATGAAGAAAGCGAGTGCGAAGGGACAGATTATGATGATATTGTTTTTGTTGGCCCTTTTCATCATTCTTTTTGTGTTGGTCTTTCTTACCTAGGTTTCGGTATACAAAAACAAGCCCCGGCTGTGAAATTATAAAAGAAGAAGGCTCTTCTTTCTTGCGACAACGACAACTGCCGATTATATTCAATTATCGACCAAGATTTTACGATCTTGCTTGGAGGGTCTTGATCATTTATTAGGGCTCATTAGAATGCGTTTTTCTGTTTTAGATATTTAGATTGAACTTTATAAAGTCTCAAATATAATGTAAAACTGATTCTTTCTTTCTTTCTTTTTTTTTCTTTTTTTTTTGTATGCCCTTTGTTTTTAAGACGCCTATAAAAAAAATGAAAGGAAAAATGTTTGGCTGAATCATGAACTCCGAATGATGCAAATCAAAGTATTGTGTTACATTGTCTCAAAGTAAAGATGGGACAAACTGTTAACCGGTAAGTTCGTAACTTGATCAATATATAATATAAGCTTTTGATTAATAGAATATATGATCTATAAATTATAAAATATCAAGGGCGTTAATATTGTAATTTAAATCCTTGATAAATGCTAACGAAAATAAAGCCTCCAACATGTACAAATCGTAGAGGTACCACATGATACACCGAGTTCAAATCTTTAAAGCAAAATTTGGCCATTCACCCGGTTAATGCAATAAAAAAAAAAACACAAAACACAAAACAAAACAAAATAGATAAATTATCAACTAAAACATTTAAAATTGCTATATAACCAACGTTTCATAAATATTAGGTAAATAAACATAAAGATGACATAACCTAATAAAAGAAAGTGGTTATTTACCTAAAGTATACGTTTGTATATATGAAAATGACAATTTACTTAAAATTTAAATTAAAATTTACGAAACGTCGACTATTTAACAATGTCAAACTGTAAAAAAAAAAAAAAAAAAAAAAAAAAAAAAAAAAGGTTGTGCTAATTAAGATTATACAAGAACGCTTTTGAGGCCATCGAAAGAGCCTTTGATCTCTCATCCATCATAACCCGTTCCCTCTCCGCACGGCGTTGATGTTGCCTCGCGTTTTTGGCCCGTTTCGGGGCCAGCCTCGTGTCCCTCTCCACAAACGCAAGCCTAAACTTCTCGGCCACCGACAACTCTTCTGAACCCGACACTTGGCCCCGACTCGGCTCACAAGCTTTCGGCTCACAAGCTTTCGGCACCGACCCGCGAAAAGCCCAAGTCGCCGGGTCGATATTCTCGACCATCGGATCGTCTAACGTAATACCCAGCAGCGCTTCTCTAGGAACTTTAGAGCCTCCGAAACCAAAGGGCCGTGTTTTTGGATTCACCACAATGCGGCGACACTCGACGGCGTAGCTCTCAAGAGTGTCCTCGTCAATGCTCGGCTGGAAAAAAAAAAAAAAAAGGAATATAAAAAAAGTAATTAGGAACCATAAGCCAATCGTCGGAAACCAGCATTTAATCATTTTAAAAAGTCTAATCTTTAGCTAACTGGCAATTTAGTATAGTTACCCAAACGAGCCACCGCAAGGATTCGGCGCCATGAACGATCTCCGCAGCATCCAGATCTTCCCATGAATCGCCCTCCGTATCGATCAGCCTCGGTTTGAATATCGCCAAGCTATTTCGTGCGGTGTAATCGCTCGATGCACATCCTCTGCAACATTATTAGCTTTTGGTTCATATCTGTTATTAGGCAACTATTTACCAAAGCACACCATAACATCAATTGAAATGTTTTAACCTCCTAAACTCATCTGAGCATACCGTATTTCTCAACTATTTTTTTCCCCGAATCCTTGACTAAATACGAAAAAAAAAGAAGCTAATGGGTAGAACGTACAAGACGGCACATTTTTAATAAGAATTCAGTTATGGATTTAAAAAATACAACCCTTGGCTCTCCTAACAGCTTCTGATTATTCTATATTAACCCCTTAACTACCGACTAATTGTTACAGTTGGGTGTTTTAGCTAAATAGCCATTGTTTGTCTAAAACTAGTAAAACACCAAATTTCACAAAAAATGTTCAAGTATCAGGTGTCAAATGAATTTTTTGTTTGCTAAAAACTTAAAACTTCGGTTATTTAGTTTCAAACGGATATTATTTGTAAATTTTTTCTACCCTCACCCCTAAAATTTTATCAAATTCAGACGTAAACCCAAATTCTGCAACGAAAAAATAGAAATTCATCAAAGATATGAGAGCTGCAAAATACACCAATACGAAAGATCAAGAATCGAAAACCTACCCACACCGAACGGTCTCCAATAGACGACACTGCCGAACTAGTTCAGAAACACCGACCGTGGAAATTCCTCTACACCAACTGCATAAACATATATCCCGAACTCAAACATAAGTACTAATAATACATAACCGATTATTCAGTTTTCTCAAACGTTTTAAAAGGGAACGGAATTTTACGCCACAGACCTTATATCCACTGCTCGAAGAGACTTGCAAAGTTCAGCCACTTTGACCATGCCAACATCCGAAACGTCTGAATCGGAGACATCGAGAATTTCCCACGAGGGATCGGCCAGAGCGACGATAACCTCGTCGTTCAGCAGATTTCTCCGCCGAGCAATCGCCGCAATTGAAATCTGACGTTGAGCCAAAATCCGCACCCGAATCAACGGAATCAAAATTATGCGTTTTTGTTTGATCTCAAAATTTTGCCATTAAGACCCCCTGAGTTTTTCTATGAATAAAAAATTCGAGGCATTCCATAGGTCATAAATTCTTGTTTCTCGAATGCTATATACTCTGAATTTTCAGCTGAATAATTCTCTCTCTCTCTCTCTCCCAATTAATATAAGCTGTAAATTACTTCAAACAAACTCTAACATAATACACTAAACGCATATTCAGAGTCAAAAACCTTGATATCAGGAGGAAGATTTTGAGCAAGCTCAGCCAAATCAGCAAGCAAATCCTCCAAATGCTTACCCACAAACCCCAGGCACAAACTCTGTAAACTCGCTGGCTTTCTCTTCCCCGTAAATTTCCCTACCAATCAGCAAAAAAAAAAAAAAAACTTAAATACATGTATATATAAACAAATACATCGATATATATTTTCAGAGATAGACGTACTGGGAAATTGAGGAAGTGAGATCGCAGTAGCGACGGGCTTGGGATTGAGATCAAGACTTGTTAGTGGACTGATTATGGATGACAAAGCTTTTCCCTTTTCCATGAAAATCGAAGATCGTTTCGGAGATCGGAGCCAAATTTTCTCGATACAGAAATGGCTCGCCGAGTTATTTATATCTGTACAAAAAAAAAAAAAAAAAAAAAATTGGTCAATTTTATCTTATAACTACGAAAATACCCCAAGATAAGCTTTTCTTCCCCTAAGCTTAATAAAAAATTTCTGTAATGATATGATTTTTTTTTTTCTGTAATTAAATGGTACAAGATCAATTAAGTGGTAAGAATTCGAATTATATAATCTATCCTTTTTGACGCTAATGCATTTTTTATTTTTTAAAAAGCGCTTTAAAAAATGAAATCTGTAAAACGGAAGGGTAATTCGGTAAATCATCAACTTCAGTAGTTTGAAAACTTGAAAGCTACGGCGGCGAGAGAGAGTAGCATAACAAAAAAAAAAAAAAAACTTACTCGCTGACTCGCCGATTCGACTCGGTCACTCCAACTCGGAAGCTCCAAGCGAGATCGGCGAAAATGGGGAAAGCTCTGCAACAAGCGCAGAACCTTCCGTCGGATGTAACTCAATTGATCGAGCAATTGGAACGCCATTGTTTGGCTCCAGATGGTTCTCTCGTCTCCAAATCCGCTTATCTCGATCTCCAGTTGGTACGCTTTCTCAATCCGCCTCTTTAATTTAGCTTCCGAGGAAATGAGTGCTCGAATCGATGAAGAGATAATGAGATACCCTAAGTTTCAAATTTATCAGATTGAGTGTTCAAATTGTGTAAGAGAACAATGAAATAGAACTTTCAGATGTAATCGAAATCCATTTGATATCTCTTCTTGTATGGTTCCCGAGAAAATGCGTGCTCAAAATGAGTTACAAGAAAAGAACCAAAAAAAAAAATAAAAAATTATATATTCACATCGTTGGCCATTTTGTTGTTGCAGGCGAGAGAGGAAATGTCGAGAGAGAGGCTGCGATACTTGGAAGCCATGGTGATTGTTCTTCTTGTTCTTACTTGGCTTGATCAAAAGTTGGAATGGCAAAAGGAAAAAAAAGCAAACTGGTCAGTTTTAGGTTTTAATGATTTAGGGTTCGGTGTAGGCGATTTACAGCGAGGCAATGGCAATGGTTGAAGAGTATCAGCAAGCGATTTCAATGGCCAACATTGGAGGGATTCGAGATGTACAGGCTTCCAATGTTCAACTTGGATTATTGAATTCCCCACAGGTTGGTTTCGAAGAGCTTTCAAATTTCATTTTCAATAAAGCATTTGCTGTAATGATTTTTTTTTAGCTGTTGATTGTATATATAGTTCCAGGATTCAAATTTCATCACTTTTGCAGTTTTGTAGTAACGGAAAGGCTACACTTTTATGTTCTTTTTTTATTTCGATGGGTTGGTCGAAAGAGCTTTTGAATTTCATATTGAATTGATCAATAGTTCTTTATAATGTATTAATTTTACTCAGTTTTTGCAGCTCTAAAATTCCTTTAGAAGTCGAGTTGATAACGAAAAAAAAGCTACACAATTTTGTTCTTTTTATCGATTGACTTAGCTAAGCAATGACATCAATTTTAATAGGATAGACAAAAAAAAAGTTATATGCTGAGAATGAAAGGATAACAAAACTGAACGATGCATTGAAGATGATGGGAAGGCTATGAAGTTAGTTGGGTTATATCTTTATTATGTATGTATATATAATATATACTCAAATTTCATCGTTTTTGCAGTTTTGTATTAACAAAAAGGCTTTAACATTTGTTTTTTTTTTTTTTTTTTATCGATGGACTGGTTCAAAGAGCTTTAGAATTCCATATTGAATTGATCAATAGTTCTAAATAATGCATTTACTTCATCCTTGTCCCAGGCGTAAATTTTACTCTGGTTTTGCAGCTCCGTACTCCCTTTAGAAGTAGAGATGATGACAAAAAAAAAAGCTACAATTTTTTGTTCCTTTTATCGCTTGATTGGACTTAGCAAAGCAATAACATCAATTTTAATAGGATAGGCAGAAAAAAAAAAAAAAAAAATAAAAATAAAAAAAAAAAAATAAAATAAAATAAAATAAAATAAAATAAAATTATACGCCGAGAATGACGGGAAGGTTATAAAGTTAGATGGGCTATATCTTTAATTAATATGTATATGTATATATATATATATATATATAGGTATACGAGACGTTGGAGCACCGGATGGTGGTTGCTGAAGCGGCTCAAAGGTTGAGGCTTCCACTTATTTCGAAAGACGGTGAGATTCGCGAGGACGAAATCGAGAAATGCACTATAATGTCTCGAAGCTCGGTGGATAGTAGTACTACCACAACAAGCACTAGCGCTGCGATGAGCCTGAGCTCTATCGGCGGTTCCGACTCGGAGCCCGGAGTCGGTGGTGTCCCGAGTCGCTTCCTCGGAGTTACGCCGGCTTATCTGTGGCAAACTCAACTCCACCATAAACCCTTGTCCATGGTATTAACATACTACGAGCTCTTGGGGGTTTTTTTTTTTTTTTTTTTTTGTTCTTTTGGTAGTCTCGCTTTTTTGACTGTGGTCGCTTTTATCAGGATATGACAGAGTACCAGATGTGTCTTTCCCGGGAGACCGAGGTTCGTTTGAAAGCCAAATGTGATAGTTTGGCTGATGCGTTTATAATGGATGACATAGGTGAGTCTCTTTTTCTTTTCTTTTTTGTCTTTGTATTTATACCCATCATGAATAAGGTATCTTCACTCTGTTAAGCTACTTCCTGGAGTGTGATTCACTTAGAATAATATATATAATTTGAATTGAATAAATAAATATATACCTAATTTAGCGTTTATGATTCCAGACTCCTCATCCGGCCATCAAAATTCTAGTACTCGAATTCCCGAAAGGTATGGTGTCATGTGGCATTTTAGTTTATTTGACCATAACCGTTTTCTCTTATCGTATGGCTATTTTGACAAATACAAAATTGTATATGTTACACGATAAGAACAATGGGAAAAAACAGACTAACAATTCTATTACTTTTCTTTTCAAATCGAGGAAGTAATGTCAGTTGAAATTTAGAAAAATAGGGAAAGACGATTCTCGGCCAAAGCCATGAAGTGATTAGAGAGAAAGATATTTCCAACTTCCAAGTGTTAAAGATGAATGATATACTCTCTTTGAGTTAATTTCGTCGTATATACTGAAATGTTGAGTGTAGTAACCTATTTGTAATAGAATAATTTTAATTTCAACAGAGTAAAGTTCATCATTGAAGAGATTGAAAGGGAAGAATCTGCTTTACGAGAGGACCTGTACTCCGCAGATAGAAAGTTTGCAGAGTATTATTACGTATGTGAAGTTTATAAATTCATGTCCTTTTTTATCATCATATTGTTTTGTTTGACCTGATTGGATTTGAACTGTTTTAAGCCATGTATTTTTTTATAAAATAAATCAGGTCTTGGAGCAGATATTGGGTGTACTTATTAAACTCGTAAAAGATTTGAAGTTGCAACACCAACACAAATATGTAAGACTCTCTTCAGTCTTAGAAGTTCTTTGCTAGTATAAATAGTTTTTTTCGGTCTTTCTTTTAGTACACTTTTTATGATCTTGATTTATCTCTGTACGAAAATCTGAGGACTTTTTATGTCAAAATCATATATAGGATGATCTTCAAAAAACATGGCTCTGCAAAAGGTGTGAGACAATGAGTGCAAAATTGAGGTCTGTCACTCCAATCCATTTCTGTAAAAAAAAAAAAAAAAAAAAAAAAAAAAAGGTCGCATAAATGATTAATTTTTACTTCTTCGCGTGATCTCAGGGTTCTGGAAAATGTTCTTCTTCTTGAAACTTACACGAAGGAGTCCGTACCAGCATTACATAAAATAAGGTAATTAATTTTATTCATGCCTTACCGAGAGTGAGTATGTTTTTTTTTTTTTTTTTTTTTTTTTTTCTCATTCAAAGATTAATCATTATCGATTGTATTAACTCCTCTACCAGGAAGTATCTCGTTGAGGCTACTGAGGAAGCTTCTATTGCATACAACAAAGCGGTACGAACATTGAGCTTTGTCTTTGGACAACGGACTTATAACTATTGTTTTGGATTAACTCTTTCATTTTCAATAACGGAGTTTTTACACATTTTAAATTTCTACGTGCATGGGAACTTAATATGGGCCGAAGAAAATTCCAGATAACAATGTCTTATTTTTTTTTCACTTGTTAATGGATCTTTAGTATAAATAGTCTTATGAAGTATTCCATGAATGGCATTTGGGTCTCCAAACCAATTTTTCCGAGCAAAAACAGTCCTCAAACTATTTGCAGTCTTTTAATTAGACTCTGCTTAGCTTCACCAAAACATATTGTTTCTTTTTGGTTTCGTGCTCAGGGTTTTATTCTTTATTTTTTATCACTTTTTTTATCGGTTTATTCCATTATCTCCTTTTTTTTTTTGCTGTTTTCTTATTTTTTTTTTGGTTGGTTTCATACTATTATTCTATGATTAAATTTCTCTACCAGGTTACACGTCTGCGTGAGTACCAAGGCGTCGATCCTCACTTTGACTCGATCGCGAAACAATATCGGGAAATTGTCAAGGTATTTTCATACCTCGAAAAAACAAAGAAAAAAAGGGTTTAAAAAAAAGCAACTCAAGTAACAATTTTTTTTTTTTTTTTTAATAATTTCAGGACTTGGAAACAATGCAATGGACAATCCACCAAGTTGAGATGGATTTGAAACACTTGCCCGATCACTCCGGTGCTTAGAAAATTACACCTCGTAAGCAATTTTTTTTTTGTTATTTATTTAGATTTTGAGTGTTTTCTCTCGGTGGTGGTTGTAATTTTTCCTAGTGAATGGGGTCTTGAAATTGGATGTTGTGGTAAATAGTTTATAAATGATGTTCTTCTAACTCTAGTGAGAGAGAAATTTTCTCTAATTATATGTTTACCGATCTACGGACAACTATATCAACTTCTTTGAAAATATTTGACAACTTAATTAAATATGCACTATATTGTGGATTTTCTTTGAAGATTGATTATTGATTCATCTGACAAAACATGCTATAAGCCTCTAACTCATCATTTTCGTTTTTCTTTTTTTCTTGGATCACAAGATTTCACAAAATGGAGGGATATTTTCACATTTTAAACTAACAATAGCCTCTTTGACTTCGTTTATTTATTCTTCATGCCTTAATGTCTATCTTATTGCAAGGAATAATGTGATACATCAATTCTCCTGATAAATCTATTTCAAGCGGTGATGGAAATTGCCGGGACCTTCTGACCGGACCTGTGGGACCCACAGTCAAAGATGCCCAAATTTTTTTTTTTTTTTTTCAATAAAAAGATGCCCAATTTCCAGCCTATAATTTCTCAATTCCCTTAAGCCAACTTGTTTTTATTTAATTTTATTTAACAACACGTCTTTAGAACAAGAAAAAAAAAACATATAACAAACAAAAACTTAATTGGACTTTATTAATTTATTTAGCTCGTTATCCATTACTTTCTGGATTCTTCCTGTAATAGTGGGTCCCACATAAAAACATTCCCAGTATTTTGGCGTCCATTGTACGCGGTCCTCATTACCGTGAATAAATATATTACTTTCCCGGGTGATTAGCACAATCCACGTCATCACGCTCTCAACTGTTAACGACTACTGACCAATAAGCTCATCCTCACCGTCCACGTGTCACGAACCCACGATCGGACTCTCGATTCGACTTTCTTAACTCAACCGTGGTTAAAGAAATATGTGGACAACCGCCTCTTTTCGTTATAAATAGGTCCACCAATTCCCAAAAACAACTCAATTCATTTCATCAACGAGCTTCGATTCAGTTTCAACTTGTTTCTTCGTCTCCAAGTCTCCTCTTCCTTCCTTTTTCTCAGGTAATTCATCATTTTGCGTATATATATTCACTAAGATTGCATGTGTTCTTGTTTTGGCTAATAAATTACAAGAATAATGAAGCTTTTTGTTGTTTTTCCTATTCCGTGATTGAAAGCTCGTTGCTTTGATAGGTTTCAAAGGACTCGGAACTGAAACAAATAGATTAAAGTAACAAATTTATGAGTGATCAAAAGTTAGAGATTTGTTAAATAGTCAATTGTTTAGAAATTTTAAATAAATAGTCATGATGTCGGATTGTTTTGAACGTTTTTAGCATTATGCTCTTAGAACTTGATGATTTATTTATAATTATTAATTTATTTTTAGCTTTAGTAATAAAATTTCGTAATTATTTATTTAAAATTTATCAAAAATTAGATATATGCTAAAATTTGAGTATTGATATGATTCTATATCTAGAAAGTCCTTAACAAAGACTCTTTTGAGATTTTTTTTGAAATTCTTTTATAAGAAAATCATCACGAAATCTAATTGGGGTTTGGATTCTAAACGTTGAAGTCCAGATCTTTAGGAGGATTTTTTCTGCAACTTTTCGATCAATATATTTACGTTTATATAGATTTTTTTAGTGTCTTTTTTTTTCTGCCTTTAAACAACCAAAGGTTTTTATGCTATTTATTAATATATAATTTTAAAGAAACTATTTTAAAAAATGAAGTCAAATTATTCAAATATTAAAAAAATAACACAAGTTTAATCTATTTTCTCAATTACGAGATAATTCGACTAGAATTTTTAATATAAGAGATTTGAAGTAGTTACATACCAAACTCTACCTAATTTTTCACCTGTATGTACCTCTTTTTTTAGTTTATAGTATCAAATTTTGATTAGTATTTTTTTTTTATTCACAAAATCAAAATCAAACACTGGATTTTATGAATCACTAAATTACCTTATTCTTGTTTTTTATTTATTGATCATCCAATTTGTTTTATTTCAGTACTTAAGTTCAAGGTACATGGTTGATATCGAGGTCCAAATCCCATCAGCGTTCGACCCATTCGCGGAGGCAAAAGACAGCGATGCCCCCGGGGCCAAGGAGTACGTCCACGTTAGAGTCCAGCAGCGGAACGGAAAGAAGTGTCTCACGACCGTGCAAGGGCTAAAAAAGGAATTTAGCTACGAGAAGATCCTAAAAGACCTCAAAAAGGACTTTTGCTGCAACGGCAACGTGGTCCACGATAAAGAGCTCGGAAAGATCATTCAGCTTCAGGGCGATCAGAGGAAGAACGTCTCTCAGTTCTTGGTCAAAGCCGGTCTCGTCAACAAGGACCGGGTTAAGATCCATGGTTTTTGAATTTTTGATCCCTCCAAAAAAAAAAAGATATATCAATTTGTTATGTTTTAGTTACTTGTGTAATAAGTAAGGAAGACACTCCTTGAAGGAAGAAAGTGTTTTGTGTGATGTGATGTAATAATGGGCTCTTGTTCCTCTGCAATAAAGTTGACTACTTTGTTTGTGTTATTTTTTTTCTTCACTTATTTCCTTCAACTTGGAGAGAAGGTTTAAAAATAGTGATGTGTGGTAACAATGAAGTTGACTACTTATTTCCTTTAACTAAGAGACATGGTTTTTGAATTTTTTATCCCTCCAAAAAAAAAATATCAATTTGTTATGTTTTAGTTACTTGTGTAAGAAGTAAGGAAAACACTCCTTGAAGAAAGAAAAGTGTTTTGTGTGATGTGATGTAATAATGGGCTCTCGTTCTGCTGCAATAAAGTTGACTACTTTGTTTGTGTTATTTTTTTCTTTTATTTATTGCCTTGAAGATTGCCTTCAACTTGGAGATGGGGGTTTAAAAATGGTGAAAACCGGCGAAAAGTTGATGATTTAAAAATCTTCTTTTTGGAACGACTCGATAGCGTTTGCTTGTTATATACGAGCTCACAAGAGAGTAAAAAAAAATGACAAAAAATAAAGACCCGGAAAGAAAAGAAAAAGTCACGTGACGCTTGGGAAAATTCGTGACAAGATTGACTCCTGGTTTTATATTTATGGATAAAGCAATGATAAAATAAAAATTAAGCTCTCTTTCTTTGGAAAGAATGCAAGGAATGGTAATTTCACTTTTATTAAATCGGAATTTCATTTTTTAACGGAAGGAAGACTTCTCGCCATTAAGGAAATCAAATTCCGGCTTAATGAAACTGGAGCATTCATTACGATTTATTACGGCACTATTCACGAAATAAGAAATAAAAATATAAAAAAATAGATCGTATTATCCTAAGAAGAAAAATACAAAAATTAAAAAAAATTCGATGAATAGTACCAAAGGGGTACTGGAATTTCCACTTCTATGAACAATCATAATGAAATTTTCGATTTTGTGAACAGTCAAAAGATGAAGAATTTTCAGTTTGTTCCATTCCAATGGCTGAAGGTGATGAGCAATAGTCAAAGTATTCGATCCATTAAATTTCATACATCATTTCTCTAGGATTTGGGTTTTCTTGACATACTATTTTGTTGCACATCATTTGAATTTCTCTGAAGTCATTCTTTCATAGCTAAAAGAAGAAGATAACCACTTTGTTGCCCTTAAAATTTGGATGATATCGGAAAGATAGGGAAATTTTCGCCATGAAGTTTTATCGAGGGAAAATAAGATGTTGAGGTCCAGAGTAAACCGATTCTGAAATTTAGTTCTAAATCAATGAGGTTAAGTTGTTCATGGTTGTGTTGCTTCATGATAATAGTTAAAGGGTCCAGTGATTATCTAGTTATATGAAACGTTTGAAATTTTGAAATAACCAACGTTTCGTTAATTTTTTGTAAATAGCCACGTAAATCTATTTACGCTATCAAAATAGTAAAAAACGCAGAGTAAATTTCTAATAAATATGATTATTTACAAAATATTTACAATAGTTTTTGCTATTTACGAAAAATTTACAAAACGTTGGTTAAAACGCAAACGCTGATATTTATGTGGCTTATATCGCTAAATTTTTGTTAATTTAAAGACCACTAGGTTATGTTTCTGTATCCAAAATCAATTGTACAAAAGTGACACCATGTTCTTCTTTTAAATTTCTTATCTTAAAGATAAATAGTCAATTCGAAATAAAACTATCAAATTTATAAATAGCTGAAACTGGCCTAAAATTTATAAAATAACTAAATAACAAAAATTTACAAGTACTTGATAGTTGATAAATGTCAGTGATTTTTATTATCAAGAGTAGTTCGCACATTGTTTATTTTACTAATAAAAAATTTAAAACCTTCGCTATTTTGTTAATTATATACTTTCAAATGGCTGTTTTGTATATTTTCTTCTAAAATATCATGAAGAGTTGATGCAATGGTTAGGAGGAACTAGGTAACTAAATTCCATAAAGAAAATGGATTTACTTTCTTTTTTTATTCATTTCCCAGGCGACCAAAGCACTCGGTAAACTAAGAATTACAATACACCCTGATCTTCAAGTAATTCCTTCTTTCAAAGATAAATAAATTGTTGAAATTGAAAAGGATTCTCTATGCACAGAAACTCAATAATTCAAAATCCAAACCGAAGAAATTACATCACATTCTCTTCTTTCAAAACAAATATCGCCCAGAAAATAACTTACTTTTTTTTTTCTCGTTTGTTCGTCTTTTGTCTAGAAGAGCTTTCCTGGCTGTTGCGTTGACCCACTTTTCATCATCGCACAAAATTCCGAGTAGTTGATTCTACCGTCCTGTTGAAATCCGATACAAAGCGTGAGCTTAAATGAGCGATAAAATAAAATTAAAAATTAAAAATTAGATTGATTGGACTCTTACGTTATCCGTGTCGACTTCCGATATTATGTCCTTGATCGTATCGTCATCGCCCATGCTGTACTCCTTCATCGCTGATTCAAGCTCGTCTCGGGTGATAAATCTGTAAATCATCGCCACGAGTAAAAATGAACTTATGTGAGCTATTTCTCACGAGTTTCTGTTCATTTTCAAAACTAGTCACAAATCTCGGACGAATTTTTATTTTTTTTTAATACCGTGAAAAAATTTCTGAGCTAATTATTCAATGGTACTTTCCATGAATTTTTCAAGAAGGCTAATCATATTATTAGACTCGAAAGCCTGGAAAATGTAAGGGAAAAACATACAAAGAAATTCTTTTAGCATTTTTCCTGTATTGTATATAGTATACCTAAAACATGGGTGTCTTTTTTCTAAAAATAAAAATAAAAAACAAAAACCTATGGAATATTGATAATCAAAGATGATAGTCTATGGAATCTACACAGTAAAGAATTTTGATTTTCGCAAGACTCTATCTCACTGTTTTCATTATCCATTGGTGTTCCGAGTTCGAAATGAAGGCTATAATAGGTATAAGAAAAACATAAAAAAGAAAAGCCTACCCGCTGCTATCCTTGTCGAAAAACTGAAAAGCCTTGTAAAGATGTTCGTCTCTCTCGAGCCGGTGTCTGTGCATAGTGGCCGTGATAAACTCAATGTAGTCGATCGTTCCATTCCCATCCACATCCGCCTGAGAAGAAGAAAAAAAAAATTGATTATAAAAAAATTAATAATAAACACGCCGATAATTGTTCAATGAAGAAATATCATACAGCTTCCATGAGTTGCCTAACTTCGGCCTCGGTGAGCTTCGAGCCGAGCCGAGCCAGCCCCGATTTGAGCTCCTCGTAGGTGATCGTGCCACTCTTATCGGTATCCATGTTCGTAAACATTGCCTTCAGGCCCTGAATTTCTTCTTCCGAGAGATTCTCAGCGATAACCTGCGATTAAATATATCACGAGGGTCAATTTCTCTCGCTCTCTCGAAGCTTTGGGGTCATAAAAGTGTTCCGCGTTCTCTTTTATCACATACCTTTAAGGCGAGTTTCTTCAGCTTGTTCATGGCTCTGAATTGCTTCATCCTAGAAAGGACCGCGCTATCGATCGGCTTGTCCGGCGCTCCGCCTTCTTTAATCCACGGATGCTCTAAAAAAAAGTAAAATAAATTCAAACACAAATAATATATGTGGCGGATGTCTCCGAACGGTGTTTTGTCTTCATTCACATCCCAACAAGATCAAGATGAAAACTTTGTGAAAAAGGGAACAGTCCAATGACATGATTGAGGTTTTTTTTTTTTTTTTGGTACCTAGGACTTCGGCGGGAGTGATTCGCTTTTTCGGGTCCTGTGTCAGCATTTTCCGGACGAGGTCTTTGGCGCTCGCTGATATCGACGGCCACGGCTTGCTGTCAAAATCGATCTCTCCTTCCAATATGGCGTCGAAAATCCCCTTCTCCGTTTCTGTATTTCCCGAATAAAGAAACCATTATTCCCAATAAAAAAAATGAGGTCTATTAAAGCCCACGTGATGACATTTCCGTTCTCTATTTAGTATTCCTAACTTAATCAGCCGAGCAAAGAAATGAGGTCTAAGTTACCGGCCCAAAATGGAGGAACACCGCTGAGTAAAATATATAACATAATTCCGGCGCTCCAAATATCTATTTCCTTTCCGTATCTGCGCTTCAGAACTTCTGGAGCAACGTAATAAGCGCTCCCCACGATATCTTTGTACACCTTTCCTGGTAAGAAAAAGATCAATGCAAGAAAGTTTGAGCTATTAAGCCGACCGTATCATTATAGAGTAGTGTACAAGTCCTTGCTAGAAATAAAGAGGAACAGAATACGATCAATAGCCGAATTCTGATGTCAAAACCCGGAAAAAAGCACAAGACTTTTCCACTATAGAAAACGTTGCTAAAAGCTTAAATTAGGAGCCGCATTGTTTTACCGGGATTCAAAAAGTAAAACAAAGCTCGCCGCAAAATTCGCACATCACTAGCCGATCTTAATTATTATCAACCTTTCAATGATAAAAACTTCTAGTTAACCCTATATCTCTCATCCCCTAAATGATGCTCACACAAGTTCTCAACCAAGTTTAGAATCAATACTATGTGTACAGCTACCAAAGCAAAGATATACCTAATTCCGATTTCAAAACCCATAAAAAAACACAAGACTTTTCCAATGAGTATACTTTAATACAGCTTTCCTCTTCAATCATACAAAATGTAGCTAAAAACTTGAAAAGTTGGGCTGGATTATTGGCACGGGATTCAAATGTAACATAAAGCTCGCAGCAAAAATCATCGGTCAATTATTGAAATTCCAAGCATAATACCCTAGTATTTCAAGCCAGCCCTATTTCTCTCACCCCCTAGATAACGCTCATGCAAGTTCTCAAACAAATTCAGAATCACAACTATATGTATAACTATCAAAGCAAAGAGCTTTAAACAAACCTAAGTAGTATTTCTATTCGTAACCCAACCCATCAATCATTGAATTACCAAGCATAAGACCCTAGTATTTCTAGTCAACCCTTTTCCTCTCACCCCTAAACAATACCCACACAGCTTCTCAACCAAATTAAGAATCTATCAAAGCAAGGAGCTTTAGCCAGAGAAGCGAATCGGGTACCTTCTTCGATGAACACGGACAACCCGAAATCGGTGGCCTTCAAGAGGGCATTCTCGTCCTTGCTCGAGAGCAAGAAATTCTCGGGCTTCAAGTCCCTGTGCATGACCCCCATGAAGTGGCAAATGTGGACGACCCTCACGATGGCGCGGCCGATCGAAGCCGCGGCTCGCTCGCTGTAATGCCCTTTGGCGATGATCCGGTCAAAGAGCTCTCCACCGGCGCACAATTCCATGACCAAGTGGACCGACTGCTTGTCCTCATAAGTGCCTTTGAACTCGACAATGTTGGGCTGACCGCTCAGGTGCTGCATTATCTGAATCTCCCTCTTGATGTCCTCTCTGTCGTTCTTGCTCACGAGCTTCCTCTTCGAGACCGACTTGCAAGCGAATTGCCTTCCCGTGGTGATTTCGGTGCACAGGTACGTGATGCCGAATTGGCCTCTGCCCAACTCTCTCCCGATCGAGTAGTACTGCTTGACGTCGTCGAAGGGCTTGCCCAGGATGGTCTCGGTCCTCTGGGCGTGGTTTGGGCTCTGGTGGGCTCTCTGGGGACTTTTGTCGAACGCTTGGTGGGCGTGTTGAGCCGGTTGGGGCTTAGGCACGTTGTGGTGGTGAGTCACTGGCTCATTGGGTGACTTGGGGTAGTTTGTGCCGACATTGTTGTACTGTGGAGGTATATCTCTGCTTGTGCTTCCACAACAACCCATGTTTGGTTAGTTTTCTTGTGTAAAGATTGAGTCTTCAGTGTGAGATCGAGAGAAAGTGAGGATCTTTGGATCCAAAAGTGGATTTTGGTGAGAGGGTTTTGAGGTTTGAGCTCATACAGAGAAACCCAGATGGAGAATTTGAAGGAACAATCAAAGAGAATAAAAAAAATAAAAATCAAGTGGTTAAAGAAAGAAGCAAACTTTGGTTTGTGTTTCTGAAAGTCCTGTGATGAGTGAATAGAAGATAGACAACAACAGGAACAAAAAAACAAACAAACAAAAAATTATAATTGGAGAGCGTGTTCAAGTGGATTTGTGAACTGTGTGTGAGAAGAAAAATCTGTGAGCAGACGAGTATAAGAAAAGCTCGGTCAACGCTCTTGAGTCTTGAATCAAGTGGGAAATTGGGATTAGAAGGAAAGAAGAAGGAGAGAGAGGAAATCCATGTCTCATTTATTATTTTTTATTTATTTGTTTTTATTTTATGTTTCCATCTAAATTTCAGTTTGAGCCAGCTGACACTGCTGAGAAAAAACAAAGTTGTCCGAGAGTCCCCTTTTTTTTCTTTTTCTTTTTTTGGAAAAATGATATATATATATATATATATATATATATATCACCTATCATCTGTTTAAGTTAAATGTTGTGTTTAACTTTTGATATTAAAAAAGTCTTAATGATAAAATTATATCATAACATAAATACTTGTACTTGAAATATTCTTTTTATTGATTTTTCATAAATGTTGACTATAATATTTATAAGCGAACTCATTTTATCCTTATTTATTCGCGTCATATGAGCAAAACTAACAATCTCTTAAATTTGAAATATCATGAAAAACACAAACAGATAAAATGATAAAAATCGACATTGGAAAAATTATCAAAATCATTGATTCAAGCGTGAAATTCATGAATCAGAGTAGCAATTTGAGAGTTATGAGCTATATTATTCTATTTTTATTTTACTCAATTTCAAAATTGAAGATTGGGGAAAAAATTTATCAATTTTTTAAATAAATTACATATGGAAATATAAAGCGCGAATATATACGGGTAAAATAGAGTTTCATCTATATATCAAAGTCAGCATTAATGAAAAATAAAAAAAGAAAGATTTAAAGTACAATTATATATTTTAGGGTGTAATTTGATCATTTTAATTAAACATATGATAAAAACTCGACATTTTTTAAAATCAAATCGAGTCAACTGTGGATAGGAATCTGAGTGTAGATAGATGGAAGGAAGGAAGCTATTTTGATGCTTTATGTTACCATGATCTTTCATTAATGCTAAGAAATAATAGAAAAATTAAAAGTCTCTTGACTTTGGAGAGATCTATCATGTGAATAGTACATTTTTTATTTTTATTTTTCTTCGTTAGCAATCTATTCTATGCTATATTTAATACGGTGGCAAATTGAATATAGACACCCTATCATAAGAAATAACTAATAGCCTAACTATATGCCAAAAACAATCAGTTGCATAATTCAACAACCCTTCTATTTTGGCTTTGATTGAGCCACAAAAAATATGTGTCAACATATACAAATAGACACACTTTATAGTCAATGCAGTTTTGTGTTTCTAGTTATCAGAGTTTTTTTTTTCTCTCTCTGAAAACAAATATTAATGATTTTAGTATATAAAGGTTTATAATTTCAGTTTGAGAAAGGAATCTTGAGATATAATAAATCCGATGACATCCATATTTACTTTCTTTTATAATAGAATACTTTGATGGTGATGATGTCAAAGCTCAAATGCTATTATTGCAGAGCCAATCCCAATCCATAAATCATCCTAGGGACTCACTCAAAACGCAGATTGGGATCAACCTTGCACTTAGTCTGGAGATTATGACATCTGGCAACATAGGTGTATTATTGGCATTCAATTGTCTCGAACTAAATTCTAAATTTTATATGAGTATATATTTGAAATACATAATTTTTTTTAAAGGGATAGATGTCATATTTTATTGAAATTTAAAGGATAGATATGATAATTTTCTAAAAAAACACATTTAGAACAAACTACTTTTTATGTAAGAAATATATAATACCACTTGTTGATTACCATGCAAGAATTAATAAATAAATAAAATCTCATTTATTGAGGTGATCTCGGTAAATATTGACAGAAGGAGTTTTTTATTTCGAGGAAAATTTTAAGTTTTAGGGGAGCTTATGTTACCATTTTTACTCGCCGGTCTCAATACACCTTAATTCGTAGCGATTGGTCTCGGTTAGCCATATCAATTTGGTCGTGTGTGTCATCGAATTCGCATTTTCTTTGCCAATCTTTACGACAATCCGCACATTTGTTCAAACATTCCATAATTTTTAGGTGGATCATTTGTTAATTATCTTTATGTCATGCATCTTGTCTGTAATTCATCATTTAGTTGAATTTTATAGAAATAAGATGAGTATAAATCATCAATAATTTTTTTATAGAGTTTTAAAGAAATAATATGAATATAAATCATCAATAAAGACGTCTATATTTTTTAGGATCACTTACAAATATATATCATAGAAATAAATATTACATTTATTTTATGTGTTTTATTAAGATTGGATTATAATCCCCGCATGAGTATATTTACTATTTAACTAAAATTAGTGTTTATGACTTGTTTCGCATTTAGGTTAAATTAATACACTTATACAAAATTTAAATAGTATTACTAATAAAGATGATGAATTCTTTAATTATATTAAAAATAATACAATTCATTTATCATGTAGTTAGGATGATTCGGTCATTTCAGTCTTCCGTTTGTATTATTTTGTCCAGTAATGCGTGCTGATTCAAAAACGTGTAATGGTTCTTCTTTTTACTTTTTAAGTTATAAAATAGCAAAGAAAATATTGTTCGTCTACGCGGTTGTTGTCGAACACACGGTTTGCAATTAGTTGCTTTAAAGATTTTCACTTATGTGACATTTAACGTGACTTCATAAGTGAAACGAGAAAGAGAGAGAGAACTATTAAATGTGCATATCATATGATGATGATATGAGAAGTTAATTATAACGGAAACTCCTTGCGTATACGCGTAACTGCGTAAGGAATAAATTAATTGAACGTCACGATTGAAAATATCTTGTTTTCTATTCAATATATATACATACATACATACATATATGTATGTATATATATATATATATATATATATATTGAGTAAAATGACCCTTGTTTTCTTTTAAATAAATATATATATATATATATATATATATATATATATGTTTCTGTTTGTTTCTTAGGCGTATTTACTGATCATTTATTTTCTTTAAAAGAAAATTGGTCATTTATTGGCCTTGATGTGGTAATAACTAGCTCCCAAATAAGAGTCTCTTATATGTTGAAGAAGAAAGGCGACGTCTTTTGTCCGTTAGGAAACTGAATACCATATTTTATCCCAAATTTGTTATAGCAAAAAGTTGCCTTTGTTTTTGGGATTTTAATTATTAGCGTAGAATAATATATATACCTGTCTAAAAAAATGGTATGAAATAGCCAATTCAAACTATGATTTTTGCAAAATAACCATAGTTTCATTAGGTATAGCAAAATAGCCAATTGAGAGTACTACGACTTTTAATCCTGCCTCGATTAATTTTAATCCAGCTTTCATAAAGCTTACATTCTGTCTTTATAGTTCGTTGGGATTAAATTTAATCCAACCTAGATTAATCTTACTTTGGCTAGTTTGCTTATAGTTGACAAACTATGGCTATTTTGCAAAAGCTTAAGTTCTATTTGGCTATATAGCCGCTTGACCCAATAATATATATACCTGTCTACAATGATGAATCTAAAAGGAAACTGGTATGTTGGATGTATTTGAACTTGGAGCATTTTAACTTATTTTTCAGTTTGGTATAAAGAATACATAAATGTGTTTGATATGTTGTATAAAACATTTAAGTTTCAGTCTTAGACCATCAAATTCTTCTTGGATCAACTTAGATCACACATAACAATGCAAGAAACGAACTTGAGAATAGAAGCTATTGGGGTACGGATGGATTTCTTACGACACACGTGCCGACGCTCATCATTTATCTGAGTCAAAATGCGAGATGGCGGTCTTTAGTTCCTTATTTCTTAGGTTAGAGAGCGGATGAGGAGTAAGAGAGTACTTTCATAGAGCTTTTGCCAAGTTTCATGTTACCTTTTTGTCTATATAATATGTGTATAAAGTGTTTATAGAAGACTTGGATCTTGGGCCGTACAGACATTTAAGAGAGAGGGTACGAGATGGAGAGGCCTATTGATGGACGTCAAGCGTAACTTAGTGAAATGGACATATGTTGAGGCTAGATGAATGGCTCCTCGGTGGATCGGGCGGTTAGCCATTAGCAGATGGATGGATGTTCATTGGAGATGACCTTGGAGGCCGAGCGCATGGCCATTGGTGGACGGAAGAATAGCATTGGGTTTGAGAGAATGCCCTTTTGATGGAGGCCTAACATATGACGAAGCGAATGGATTTTTCATGGCACCTTCATTCGAACAAGTCGTTGGGCATTGGTAGAGGACTGGGTGAATGGTCTCATTATGGGGTATAAGGAGGCTCAACAAATGACCCATCAATCGGCCTCGATTGGCTCAATTCGGCGAATGGGCCCGTAGATTGGCCTTTCGGCTGTATTATGGTTTGCCTTGTCGTTTTTTGTTCTCGGGGTGTCATTTTTATTTTATGAAAATCACTACTACAAACTTAAGCTTCAGACGCGAACACTATCAGACGCAACTAGTCGCGTCTAAATAGACACGACTTTAAGTGTTTCAGACTCGACTTGTCGCGTCTGATACAAAATTTCACCAAAATTTTGCCTGCAACATATATCCCGCTGTTTAGTAAGTTTGTTTGGTAATAGACGCGACATTTCGCGTCAAAAATACGATGTCGCGTCTATATAAATTTGGGGAAATAAAAGGGAAATATTTGCATCTATTTTTTTGGCGGTAGAGATGTAGACGCGAGTACTCGCGTCGGTTGATTTAGATCGTGTCTGTATAAAATAGACACAACTGATTACATATTTTTCGGCTAAAATTATTTGATCCTCTCTCTTTTATAAAGAGTAATCAGTTTAACCTCACTCCCACGAAGCACGAACGCGCGCCTTACCACTCTCCCAAGTTTCTCGGTCTGAGCGATGCGAAATTGACGGCCATCCTCCGCGCCGCCGTGAATTTTGGTGAGTGTTTCTCTCGTTCTTCCTCTCACACTTTCTCACTCCGTCGTTCCAATCCCAGGTTTCACTTCCAACCCAGGTCCGACGATTCCCCAAAATCCAAATTTTCATTTCCGCGCGATTTCGGCCGCCGCTCCGCCGCTCGTCGAGGTGAGTTGATCTTTCTCCTACTCTGTGTCGCTCACTGATTGTAACAGCATTGAAATTCCAAAGGGAATTTTGGACGAACGTGAATTGTGGAATGGTCGAATTTCCTTAACATAATTTTTCGAATTTCGTTTGCATATTCCCTCTAAATTAAGATAATAGTCCTCCAATGTTGTTTTGTTGGACTTTCGGTACCCAGTGATTGAATTTCAAATTGGTATGAAACTGGAATTGGAAATTCCTTTTGATGTATTGCTTAATTATTTAATTTTGGGTAGTGTAAATGGTGGTGTAAAGGTGAACTCCAATATTGTTTCTGGGAATTCTCTGCAATAGTGCTTCTTCTTCAAGCGTTATTGGGTATTGAGTTATTAGTGTGGCTTTAGTGTATGGGTTTGGAAATTTCATGGGATTGAATTAATCTAATTTGTTGTGTTAGGTCTTGCACCGGAGATTCCCAAGGATCTGTACCACTTGATCAAGAAGGAGGTATCGATCAGGAAGCATCTTGAGAGGAAAAGGAAGGACAAGGACTCCAAGTTCAGGTTGATCTTGGTTGAGAGAAGGATCTACAGGCTCGCTCGCTAATACAAGAAGACAAAGAAGCTTCCACCAGTCTGGAAATAGTAAGCCCAGCCTTCTTTTGGATTTTACTAATCTTTTTCAAAAATAATTTACACAAATAAAAAAAACAAGGATTTTGACGCGATTACTCGCGTCTAAAACATTTCCCGATTTCCGGCGGGAAAGTTTTTAGACGCGACTTATCGTGTCTGTAGGATTTTCATAAATATTTTCAAACGCGATAAGTCGCGTCTATATCTCTCCCGCCAAAAGGCGGGAATTATTTGTTGCTACAGAAAATGGAGATACAAGCGCGACTTATCGCGTCTGAAAGTCGTATCTAACATTAGACGCGACTTCTCGCGTTTGTTTACCAACAGACACGAACATACAGACACGACCATTTTCGCGTCTGATGTCGCGTCTATTAGGTAAATAGACACGACTTTGGGAGCTTTAGACACGACTTTTGTCGTCTAAAGCTCCATATTGTCCTAGTGATGACGGCATAACACTTGACATTCAATATTGGCTTATATATCCATGGCATGTTGATTAATACAATGCATTTTATTAATATTTTAATTAATTCAACAATTTGTGTATCAATATTAATATTGTGGGTTTCCAATATGCTCAAAATCGTTTAAATTTTGTTGACGAAAATGCTCATAATATCAATGTTTACGAGTCTATAGCACACATGAACCACGCAAATTTAGATAGGATGTAAAATTTTAATGACGTGACAGTAGCGTAAGTTTTGACAAATATGTTTTTAAAATAATTGTGAATTGAAAATCAATACGTTGATTATTACTTGAAAATATGATTCATTAGATATATAGTCATATTTACATTTTTAAATTGCTATTTAATCAACTTTTTAGTAAATATTTAATAAATAGTCATAATAATTACGTGGCAGCATGTGCATGATTTACCGTTTACAGGTTTTCCCTTCTTTCTATTTATACGTATATTTACATTTTGAATTTGAAAATTTATCAGCCATAACTACGTTTAATTAGTTTTCAATCCCCGAACATAAGCATTTAGTTATTTTTTAAAATACTACCCTATTTTTCATAGCAATCAATTGTGTTATTTTCGGAGATAGTATAGCCAATTATTTTACATTATTTTTTAAATTTCATAAGCCAGCTTATTAATAATTCAAAGTTAAAGACGGTTTCTTTAATTTTTTTTTTTTTTAAATCTCCATATTTTGGTATGTTCTTTAACAGTTCACAGGCTAGTTCATCTTTTTCACTCGTTGAGTCAGGTTTCTGTCGATTTTTTTCATAAAAAAATAATTAAAAAAATATCGACTACATACTCTTTTATTGATTTACGGTTATTTACATACAACTTTGATTTACGATTTACTGCTGTAATTAAATAGTAAATAAAGACAGTAATCTACATTCTTATACCATAAATCAGCTTAAAATCATACCTACTAACACCAAAAATTTCATCCAATATTGAAACACAACTCATTCTTGTTCTTGGATTTTGTTTGATGTAGAACCAATAGATGTGTTAGCGTTTTTGGGTATGTTTCACCGCGAATGTGTCAAAACTTCGCAAATGGACCACAGTCGAACAATTGTTATTGTTCATTCAGAACATGAGTCAAGTTCTTCATCACATCAAACACTGAATGTACAATAATTCTCTGTTTGAAGTCCCAGTCTTCACGCGAGACAACAAAATCACCGAGCTATTTACAATACAATAAATTTTTGTAAACATTATAAAAATTAACATTAAATTGACATGCTATTTTGAACACCACAAATACTTGTTTTGGTTGAGTTATTTTGGTCGGTGTTATTTTTCCTCGCCCTTTCTTTGCTGTTGATTTTCTCGCCATTGTAACTTATGGTGGTTAAACTCTGTAAATAACAAAATTTACTACCGATTAACACATCTTTATTTTCAGTCCATAATATCAATTATTTATAGAGACGATAACTAAAAACTTTACAGAACAAACCTATTACAAGTTAACAACATAAACATTGGGCAAGCATGTAAATAAATCAACAACTCAAACATTTAAATCATCAACCCAAACAGTGTTGGTTTGAAAAGCCAGAAATCAACAGTGTCATTGATTTGTAAATTTTTTCGATTAAAGTGTGAAAAAAAAACCCACAAAACCCTAGGTTTTCAATCTCAAAATAAAACCCAAAAAAAATCATGGAAAAGAAGAAAATGAAACAAAGAACGCATTAACAACAAAAATCTGTTTCAATAGTAAAATACAAAGCTTGACCGGTGAAGATTTTGATATCCGATCTATAATCTTTGCGTTTTACCTTCTTTTTTTTCTTATCGCTTTCGTTCTTCGTTTTTTTTTTCTTGATTCGAGAATGTAAATGGTTTAGCATGGTCATTAAAATAGTCTCGAATTTCGGTATTCCATTTAATGCGCGATTTTGATTTTTTATTTATTTTATTTTAAGAAATTGATATTGAGCGGGAAGATTTGAGGGGTTTATGTTAGATCCGAATATCACGGGTGAAAACCATCACCTAATTCCACGACCGAATCATGTTGAATAATTAAGAAAGCATAAAACAATAGCGGAAGCGTACCTGATGAATCCATGACGGTTGGTCTTCCAGATCAACACGTATTTCTCTGAGAGTCCCTTCAGTTCTCTCTGGCTCACTCTGACGACGGGATATCAGGAATGACAAGAATGTTACGTGTGACTTGGGGACCAGCCGTATTTATAGAGAAACCCTAGGTTACCCTAGTGGGCTTCCTATTTCAACCCATCACTGAAATAGAAGCTCATAATGAGTCTACACATTAAAGGCCCACAACCTGTTAGATACATTAAAGCCCAATAACCGTATACCAAATTAGATCACTTTTAATGGGCCATCTTTATTGACAGTTCACAACACATAATTATTTAACATATAAGCCCAACGTTGGATTAAGGATCCAACATATTGGATTAAAGATCCAACAATCTCCCACTTGGGCTATATGTGCAACCTTATAATTATGTATCGCAAAAATAACCGAAGGAGCTCAACTTTACTGTCATTACCAAATTGTATCTCATAACCAATCCGGTCCATCAACCATATCAACATAGGATCAAAGCGGCATTCACTACATCTATCGTAGTTATACCCATCAATGGTCACGTATATCGATACAACTAAACGACATGGATCATGAAGTGGATGTGTAGTATGGAAATTTCATGTTATGTGACCTCAACATGTCTATTTCCATTTGGTCCTCCTTAAACCTTAGTGAGATCAAACCATATACTAGAAAAAACAGAGTCTAAATAAACCAAAACTTAATTTCTGCAGAAAACCTCAATAATCATAAATAAAACCAAATATGTCTATAACATAAAAGCACTAAAAATAGCAAAACAACAAACTCCCACTAGAACTGAATATCCTGAGCTGAAATAACACCCATATGAGCAGTGTGCTCGTGAAACACTTTGGGTGGTAGTCCCTTAGTAAGCGGATCCGCAATCATGGAGTTTGTTCCGATGTGCTCGATAGACAACTGTCTACTCTGAATTCTTTCTTTCACAACCAGGAACTTGATGTCGATGTGTTTCGACTTCGTGGAGCTCCTGTTGTTGTTGGAGTATAGTACAGCGGATTTGTTGTCACAATATAACTTGAGTGGTCTATCAACACCATCTATTATGCGCAGCCCAGTGACAAAATTCCGCAACCATATCCCATGATTGGACGCCTCATAACAAGCTACAAATTCTGCTGCCATGGTAGAAGATGCTATAAGAGACTGTTTAGCACTCTTCCAGGAGATAGCACCTCCAGCCAACAAATAAATATAGCCTGATGTAGATTTCATACTGTCTTGGCATCCAGCAAAATCAGAGTCAGTATACCCGATGATCTCGATCTGATCTGACCTCCGATATGTGAGCATGTAGTTTTTTTGTTCTTTGTAAGTACCGCAGGACCCGTTTAGCTGCTTTCCAATGGTCCATCCCTGGGTTGCTTAAATATCTGCCTAACATCCCTGTAATGTACGCAATATCCGGACGCGTACAAACCTGAGCATACATTAGACTTCCTACTGCCGAAGCGTAGGGAATCGTCTGCATTTCCTTTTCTTCAAAATCATTCTTAGGGCACTGATTGAGACTGAATTTGTCTCCCTTAGCCACATGAGTATCACCTGGTTTACATTCCTGCATGCCATATCTTTTTAGAACCTTTTCGATATAGCTCTTTTGTGATAATCCAAGAATCCCCCGAGAGCGATCTCGAGATATCTGGATTCCTAATACAAAAGAGGCGTCACCAAGATCTTTCATCTCAAAATTCTTAGCTAGAAATCTCTTGGTTTCGTGCAATAAGCCTATATCGTTGCTGGCAAGCAAAATGTCATCAACATATAAAACCAGAAAAATACACTTACTCCCACAGAACTTATGGTATATACATTCATCCACCAAATTCATTTCAAAACCGAACGAAATAATCACTTGGTGAAATTTGAAATACCATTGTCGAGATGCTTGTTTGAGTCCATAGATGGATTTTTTAAGTTTGCAGACCAAATCATTTGCGTCTTTGGACACATAATTTTCTGGTTGCACCATATAGATTGTTTCCTCGATGTCACCATTAAGGAACGCAGTCTTCACATCCATCTGATGTAACTCAAGATCAAAATGCGCCACTAATGCCATTATAATTCTAAAAGAGTCTTTCGTGGAAACCGGCGAGAAAGTCTCTTTATAGTCGATGCCTTCTTTTTGTGTGAAACCTTTTGCAACAAGACGAGCTTTGTACCTTTCCACATCACCTTTCGAATCCCTTTTGGTCTTAAATATCCATTTGCAACCAATGGGTTTCGCACCTTCTGGTAATGGTACAAGGTCCCAAACGTCATTATCCTTCATAGATTTCATCTCTTCATTCATGGCATCGATCCACATTTGAGAATCAGAACTTTTCATGGCTTGAAGGAAGTTGATAGGATCATCTTCGTTCACTCCAATGTCATCCTCATGTTCTTGAAGAAATACAACATAATCATCTGGTATTGCACTTCTTCTTTCTCTGGTGGATCTTCTTAATGGCATATGTTCTTGAGGTGGTAGAGTTTGTTCTTCTGGAACAATTTGTTGAGCAATGGACTCTCTAATATTGTCTTGAATTGGGTCTTGAACAATGTCAGGAGTTAAGTCATGATCATTGTCAATACCACCTATGGGAATATTAACATATTCCTCTTCCAAGACAAATTTTCTTACCGTATCTCCCCCTGCAAACTCGACATCCTCAAAGAATTGAGCATTTCCTGTCTCGAAAATTGACCTAATTGTGGGATCATAAAACTTGTACCCCCGGGATCTCTCAGCGTATCCAACAAAATAGCAGCTCACAGTCTTTGAGTCCAGTTTCTTTTCATTAGGCTTATAAGGCCTTGCCTCAGCTGGACATCCCCAAACGTGCATATGTTTTAGACTAGGTTTTTTTGCCCGTCCAAAGTTCGTAAGGTGTTTTGCTCGCTGCCTTAGTTGGAACCCTGTTAAGGATATATGCTGCAGTCTTTAATGCTTCTCCCCAGAGCGATTAAGGTAAAGTAGAATGACAAATCATACTTCTTACCATGTCTTTAAGCGTTCTGTTTCGTCTTTCAGCAACACCGTTCATAGTGGGCGAACCCGGCATAGTGTACTGTGGGACGATACCGCATTCCTCTAGGAATTTAGCAAACGGTCCTGGACGTTGTTCACCTGAACCATCATATCTACCGTAGTACTCACCACCACGATCAGATCTGACGGTTTTAATTCTTTTACTGAGTTGATTTTCAACTTCAGCTTTGAACTTCTTGAACACGTCTAGTGACTGTGACTTTTCATGAATGAGATATATGTAGCCATATCTTGAAAAATCGTCTATGAACGTTATAAAATATTGCTGACCATTCCAAGCAGATGTTGGAAAAGGTCCACAAATGTCTGTATGAATAAGTTCTAAGACGTCCAAAGTCCTGTTGGCTTCAAATCTCCTTTTATTGGTTTGTTTTCCTTTTATGCAATTTACACAGATGTTGAAATCCGTGAAATCTAAGGGATCTAGAATTTCGCATGACACAAGTCTCTCTATTCTCCTTTGAGAGATGTGACCTAATCGTTTGTGCCATAACGCGCCCGAATTCTCGCTAGTTAATTTTCTCTTTACACCTCGAGTACTTAAATGCAAGGATTCATTAAATGAAACATTTATCTCAACGGAATATAGATTATCGTATCCTGATAAAGAACCGAAACCAACCATATTTGAACTGTGAAACAAACTAAATTTTCCATTCTCAAATGAACAAGAATAACCACATTTGTCCAAACAAGAAACAGAAATCAAGTTCCGTCTAAAAGACGGTACCACAAAAGTTTCATCAAGATCCAAATAAAATCCAGTCTTTAACAATAATCTAAATTTTCCAATTGCTTCAACTTCAACCTTCTTGCCATCGCCCACATAGATGTATCTTTCAGCATCATTTGGCTTTCGGCAATGGAGGCAACCCTGCATAGACACACTGATGTGAGTGGTTGCACCAGAATCCATCCACCAGGTGTCCTTAGGTACCGAAGCTAAATTAACCTCAGAACAAACCAAATTAAGAAGCATACCTTTCTTAGCACGCCAAGCGTGATAATTAGCACATTGCTTCTTTACATGCCCTTCAGCTCGACAGAAGAAGCAACCAGTCTCCTCAGGATTATCTGGTTGCTTTTGATGTTTCTTCTGAGGTGCTGTATTTGCAGCTTCCTTATCCTTCTTTCTTTTCTTTCCCTTGTCCCTGCTCTTAGAGGTCGAGGCTAGGTGAGCACTTTCTGTCTTATCTTGCTGCAACCTTTCCTCTTCCTGAACACAATATGAGATGAGCTCATTAAGAGACCAAGTCTCTTTTTGACAATTGTAGCTCACCTTAAACTGGCTAACTTGTGTTGGAAGAGATATAAGAACTAGATGCACTAGCAAGTCCTCAGAGAGTTCAAGCTTAAGTGCTTTCAGCTTTGAAGCAAGATGAGACATTTCTAGTATGTACTCCCTGATATTGCCTTTACCCTTATACTTCATTGAAATCAGACTTGTCAAGAGCGTACCAATTTCAGACTTTTCGTTCTTGACAAACCTTTTCTCAATATCAGCAAGGAACTCCATAGCGGTTTTGATACTATCGGACATTGTGCCCCTGAATGCTTCTGGAATGGCCTTCTTCATGATCATCATGCACATGCGATTCGATCTCTCCCACTTTTCCATCTCCCTCTTCTCATCAGAGGTACTCTTGTCCGTAAGTGCCGGAGGAGCTTCAGTTCGTATCGCCAGGTCAAGATCCATGACCCCGAGAACAATCAACAAGTTCTCCTTCCATGATTTGAAGTTGGAGCCATTCAGCAAAGGAATTGAATTGACGTTGGCAGAAATATTTCCAGGAGTCGTAACTGATACGAACAATAAACAAATAAACAAACAAGCTCAGATAAAACCTAATCCGAAACTCAAAAATTCAAATTCAAATATGGTAAAACCCATCTCAAGATACCGTGCACTCCATCAATATTATGTCTTTGGATAAGAATAATGACTTGTAAGTGATATCTTGGTGCACTAATCAAATACTGATAATAATGAACATATCAAATAATAAATCTTCCTTTGGGCCGATCTACTATTCACATGTAAAACCGAAGAATCATCACGTATTTATTAGCGCAAACATACATGCAATCAAGTTAAACATTTACCTTCCTTTGGGCCGATAAATATTCACAAAAATTACACGTACAATACCTTTTATATTTTAAAATAAATAAATTTTCACAAGAGAGGTCACTTTGGTGACATGTTGCTTCAATTAACTTATTTTAAAATACATATATACTAAATAATACCAATATTTGAATTTAATTTAACCTTTATTTTTTATGTGGGCTAAACCCACAATTTAAATAACCAAAGCCCATTAGGGTTTCAGGCTGTAAAACCTGATGAACATGAGTCTAATACAAATTCGAACGAAACTGATGTATATGCGACATGTATTTCTAATTTGATCTGATGAATATTCAAAAGAAACTGACGTACCTGATGAATCCATGACGGTTGGTCTTCCAGATCAACACGTATTTCTCTGAGAGTCCCTTCAGTTCTCTCTGGCTCACTCTGACGACGGGATATCAGGAATGACAAGAATGTTACGTGTGACTTGGGGACCAGCCGTATTTATAGAGAAACCCTAGGTTACCCTAGTGGGCTTCCTATTTCAACCCATCACTGAAATAGAAGCCCATAATGAGTCTACACATTAAAGGCCCACAACCTGTTAGATACATTAAAGCCCAATAACCGTATACCAAATTAGATCACTTTTAATGGGCCATCTTTATTGACAGTTCACAACACATAATTATTTAACATATAAGCCCAACGTTGGATTAAGGATCCAACATATTGGATTAAAGATCCAACAGTTTATTCATATTTTCAGCATTGAAAATTTTTGGACATGTCTATTTACCAAATATTTACTAAAGGTTAGTTAAATAACAGTATAAAAGTGTAAATATGACTACTTTGCTAATTATTTGATTAAAATATGGATAAAACACCTATTAATATGAATGAATGACATGGTATAAAATAAGACACAACACAGAGATTGGATAAAATAATATGATGCAATATAATGGATCGGTTTAAATCCTTCGTTTAGAGAGCGGTAAGGACATGAGAGCGAAGAAGCTTTTCTAGTTTCTAAAATTCACACAAACATATTTCACGTAAGATATTAACGGTAAACTTAGCATCTTCAACTCCAAACTCATGAATATTGATTGAAACAACTCAACTAAAAAAAAGTAGTTGATTAATTTTTCGACGCTGTTAAAAATTATATTGACAATCTCAAAGAAATCGGATGACGAACAAATTATGTCTCGCAGCGCTCACAATGTTTTTTTGTTTATCCAGCTCAACATTTTTATTTTTATTTTCTCAAGTAATATTGCGAGCGTATATATAACGACCAGAAAATATCATTAGTATCAGCATGGCAGAGATTTTGACCTTTGCAAAAATATTGGGATTTTGTTTAATTTCGAATGTAATGATTTCCAACTAGGAAGATTGAACATCGTGATATACTATAATTATTATATTTGTTAAATTTCAAATTTATATGTCATATTATATAAACTCGTGTCTAAATTTCAATTAGATGCGACTTCTCGCGTGTCTCCCACCATCAAGCAGGATTATTTTTCGTGTTCTCATTTACAGACGCGTCTAAAAGTACACAACAAGTCGCGTCTATTTTATGTTAGGCACGCCGAGTCTGTTGCGATTATAATAGACACAATTTTTGGGGCCTTAGACACGAAACTTATCGTGTCTAAAGTCTTTTTATCCTAGTGCATTTTGTTAACTCTCGTCCAATATATATATATATATATATATATATATATATATATATATATATATATATATATATATTATGTTCACTTGATGCTTTTCGGACTGGCACACTAAAATTCTTTGAGTCTGAATGAATTTTGGAAAATTAAAATGGCATATAGCTTTTGAACATTACCAGCTAGCAGTGTCCTACATGTTATTTTTGTCTTCTCAGAAACCTAGCTAGAATAGTGTGTATATATATATATATACATAATTATAATAACAATAATATCAATGATGATGATGACGACGATGATCCGTAGGAGGAAAAAAAAAAGTTAATGCATAACAAATCATGAATCACATTGTTTATTTCAGTATCATTTCTTGGTCGTTTTTCCATGCTTTTGGGGGCCAAGAAAAGCTAGCTTAGACAAAGAATTGTAAATAATTACAGATGCATATATATGGAATATATGTTGGGAATTAGTTAAAGCATTAAATTGAAACCTACTTTCAATTTGGAATGTAACAGTAGTACGATTATTATGATCTTAAGCATGACACTTAATTATTATGAATTAACTTCAGTAGAAAGCAACATTATTCTCTAAAAGTGCATGTCCTGATTAAAGTCGAGAAAAGGAACAAAGACTACAAATCTCTTTAAAAAAAACTTGTCCATAACTCTTGCTTCATAATTCCATCGAAGAATAAAAGTTTCACTTCCAAATATATCCAAAATTTTAGATCTTGCAACGTTTTTCACAGCACTTATAAGTACTTGTCACATATACTACACAACCCTAAAAGAAAGAAAGCAAGCACACACACACACACCTAAAAAAAATGCTTTAAAAAAATCACTGCATGTAACATGTTGATCTTCAAATAACTTGTCGAAAACTCTCTCAAAGAATAAAGTTTACTTCTAATTCTATCCAATATTTTGGTACTTTGCAACGCTTTAGAAGCACAAAAGGAAATTGTCTTCGGTATATATCTAGATATATAAATATACATAAACTATAGACAAGTCACCAACCATGCAAATTAAATTGTGACAAGAAATCACAAGACCATAATTATGATTTCCTCTAAGAGATCATCACCATTCTCACTACTACTAAAAGCTTCATTCCTTCTTCTCATATTAACCACCATTGTTGCTCAAGAACCACCACCACCTTCTTCGCCTCCTTCACCGTGCTCAAATCGATTCCGTGAGCTAACCCTAAAAAAGAATCTCACAAATTGCAAGAAACTTTCAACCCTAGGAGCCGAATTCGGGTGGAATTATCGCCCCCACCACCAATCGGGCCCAAACGGGACGGCCCACATAGAAGTCCTTTTCGGGGTCCGGGCCAGGGAAACCCTAAAATGGCTCGCTTGGGGCGTGAACCCCGAGCCCCGGCCCCAAATGGTTGGGACGCGGGCCGTGATAGGAATCATAAAAGAAGTCAAAGGTGCGAAAGTGGTCAACGTCTCGACCTACAACGTCACGGGCTACACGAAGCTCGGGTGCCCGTTCTTGCCCTCCGCGGTCGAGTTTCTGACGTGGAACTTGGCCGGAGAAGTGATCTCCGGCGACTTTGCAACGATCTACTCGAGGATCGAGCTCGACCTTCGGGTCTACAACCCGTTGAGGCTCAACCACGTGTGGCAAGTTGGCTTCTCCGCGGACACGGGCGCGTCGGAGCCGATGATGCACGGCTCGGCTCTCCAGAATTTCGACAGCTCGGAGACTATTGACCTAGCTTCCGGTCGGAGCCACGGGTTCGGACATCATCGTGCTCACCTTAGGATGGTAATTGTTATAAGCTTTTTAATATTGTTGTTATTATTATTGTTTAAGTGAGAGTAGTTTGTTGTGAAGATTAATAATAGGGTCTTTAGATATGTAGTCTTATTTATAGTTTTGATTTTTCATTTAGACAATCTTTAGTAAGTGTTTGATAAATAGTCATGATCAAATGTTTACTCGCGTAAATTGACTGAAATGTTCTATCAATTATTTACCTAAAATTTATAAAATATTGGTTAATTAATTTTTTTTTTTAGTTTTAGTTGGCTAGTTTGTTAATTGTTTGTTAATAATATTATTAATTAATTAGGGCTAACTAAAGGTCTTTGTGCACGTATAAATATTCTTTTCTCTGAAGTTATGCAATCTTTGTGTTGTGAAGTTAGGGTTCATCAGATAATATGAAGTAACTAAGGGTAGCTAAGTTCTTTGTACAGGCTGAATCTTCTTTGCTTTTAGGTTATGCAATCTTTGATACCAATCTATATATGCTAAATTGATAAAATTATGAACTTTTTATTAATTAGTTTTAAGTTGCGTAACTACAACTGAGGATTACACATCCAGTGAATGAATCTTTAATACATGCATGCATACATCTATATATGGATAATGTAAAGGTATTAAAAAAACAAAAATTAGAACAGTACATCAGTAAAAATATTATCGAACTATATACGTATCCAAGTTTGTGTGAGAATTCGGGATGTAAAGTCTATTTTTGAAGTGTCTAATTATTTGAATTTGATATTTATTATAAATATCTATATAACTTTGGAGTAGCTCAACTATTTAAAATTATACGGAATATTATTAATTTATAAAAAAAATAAAAATAATATCCAGGTGCATGGGATTTTGAACATAATTGGTTGGGGAACTTTGTTGCCCGTGGGAGTGATAATAGCAAGGTATTTTAGGAAACATCCAGTTGAGGCAAAGAAATGGTGGTTTACTCTTCACGTGACGTGTCAAATCGTCGGATATATTCTCGGCACCGCCGGTTGGGCCATCGGAATCAGCCTCGGCCACTCCTCTCACTACTATACTTTCCGCCTTCACCGCCTCCTCTCCATTTTCATTTTCACTTTTACCAGTCTCCAGGTAATTTATTCCATTTTTTTTTTACTTTTAACTTTTTGTGTGTTTAGTAATTTTTATTTTTATTTTTTTATATAGCTATATTATATTTTAATTTTAATTTTTTTTTATATAGAATCAATAGTTTATTTAAAAAGCTAAATATTTTATAATATTTCAGTTGGTAAACTCGTTACAAGAAATAAATATTCTTCGTTATGAAACAATAGTAATAATTCGAGAACTGTTTTACTACGAAATCAATAATTTGAAAATTATAACCAATTTCCTTGCTAATATATCACTAATTATTCTAATACTATAACGTATCAAAAATATTCCAGAATGCTTCAGGCTAATAACTGTATACTTATATATAATTAGTGGAAATTGCGCGCCATAATAAATTATTGAAACTTATCGCAAGAATAGTGTATTTAAATTATTTTTCAAGTTACAAATATATATATATATATATATATATATATATATATATATTTGTATTACGATTACTGCCTTGAGTTTTATTTAATTTTGTGTACACTAATTATAAATAAAATAATTATTTGTAATTAAGAAAACAATAATATTTTTTCTTAAAGTGTCGCTTATTATAATATTTTTTTTTAAATATTTTTGTAGATGTTGGCATTGAGATTGAAGCCAAAATCCCATGACGATTATAGAAAGTATTGGGACATGTACCACCACTTTCTAGGATATGGCTTATTGACTCTCATAGGATTCAACATCTTCCAAGGGATTGCGATTATGAAGTCCCACAATTCTTACTATTCTTGGAAATGGTCCTATGTTGGGATTCTTTGCCTTTTGGGCGTCGTTACACTGGGTTTTGAGATCTACACTTGGGTTAAGTTTCTCAGGGATCCCAAGAAAAAGAAAAACGACATCGACGAGCCTAAAAACGGCAATAAAGAGAATAAAAACGAGACTAAAAATGGCAACAAAGAGAATGAAAGAGAGAAGCGTGATATGGGAGCCCCTTAAATTAAAAAAGAATTGAACATTTTGTCCTTATTTTAAGTCCTATTTTTTTTTTTTTTTTGGTAAGAGGGACTTGCTCAAATTATTTATAATTAAATTCTTTGATACCTTTATTTTTATCGATATATGTCGTATCAATGATAGTTGTTTCTATATGTTTTAATTGTTCTTTGCTATCTTTGGTGTTGTTAGCATCGGCGATCACTTTAGCGTTATTATAGTCATATAAACGAACGTTGTTCTTTCCTATCATTAGCTCACTTTTGTTTTATTAGAACCATCTCACGTTAGCGTAATCAACGTCCTATTTTATCAATGAACAAGCAATAGGCCCCGACGTTGCCCGGGAGGTTTGAAAATTTTTAATTTAAATAATATGTGAACAATTTGCAATTGTTGGTTGTCACTTGTCATACGTAAAAGTTAGCAATTTTTTTACCACTTTTTAATATATATTTAAACCATTTTAATTAAATAATAATTTATATATAAAAAAATTAGAAATAGTAAGTTGTAATTATGAACACAATTTTTTTTAGCAATACAAAAATTAAGATTAACCAAAACTTTGAATTATAAAACTATTAATCGACTAATAATTTTTATCGTTTTAAAGTTAGTTTAGAGAATTTTCATTTTTAGAGTCGTTTATAGAATTTTCGCTTTTTAGAGTTGTTTTTGGAATTTTCGTTTTTTAAAGTTGTTTTTAGAATTTTGTTATGCGGTTACTTATGTAATTTTAAAAACTCAAATAGGTATTTTTGGAATTTTTTTTAAAAAAAATGAGAGTTACTGTAGCATGAATAGTAAAACGTGGGTTTTGCTTTATATATATATAATAATGTTGTTCTTGGCTCTCATTAGTGTTATTACCACCGCATAATAATTTATCAAATATTGATGGTCGTAGTTATATTTGTCTCTAGTTGTTGTTTGCTCTATTTAGTAGTGTTAGCGTCGTTTTTTTTTTCTTTCTAATCAAAGAATGGTAGCGATTGTAATAGTGTTCTAGTTATTTTTTTTTAACTCTCGTAGCGTCGTATTCCCATATACGAATATAGTTGTTGACATAAGTTTACATGTGTTTGTAATCTATTTAGTATTATTAGCGTTGTATTCTTATCGATGAATGATATTCGTTGTTATATAGGCCTTTCCCAAGCGGTACGATTTAAGTTAATTTCCATTATTGTGGGGTTGTAGGGCCGGTGGCTTGAATTAAGACAAAACCTTATGTCTTCGAGGGTGGTTCATGGTTGGTTTTTGTTCTTCCAACCTTAGAAAACAATCCTATACTAATTCAAGGAATATAGCTTTAGCTTCACTTAGGTAACTTCCGAAACAAATATAGTTCACCTTTTTTTTTTTAATTACAAACACAAAGACCACAACGCGACTTTAAATGAATTTAGATCTTAATAAAGGAGTTTGTTCTTATTTAGGTTTTTAAAAAAATACTAATACAATTTAATAATTGGTCAAAACGATATGATAACGGTAATACGACAAAATTCAAATGAACACGACTACTATTAGATGATCAACACTCTTTTTCTTCTTCTTATATATTAGTATTATCAAAACAAAAAATATTCTAGAGATATTAAAAATGAGATCTAGATGATATCATAGTGCTATGATGTGAATTTTTATTTTCACATAACTTTCATGTTTTATTCATTTTTCTATTATTATTATAATTTTGATATTCTAAACAATTAAACCACTAAATAAATCTTTCCACATATATATATATATATATATATATATATATATATATAGGTATGTACTATGTACTAAAATAAACGATCGAATTAAATTTATATATTAAAAATAATGTTAATAAATAATATAGTTTAGTTGATAATAATATTCTAAAATATGATAAACATGCGACGAGATTAAGATAAAAAATCAAAATACGATAGCAAAAATAAATATTGAATACAAATGTTTTTGTAAAATTTACCATAATATCCTCCACTCCCTTTCACGATTGACAAAACGCAATATCAACCATTAAAAAAAAAAAAAAAAAAAAAAAAAGTTCTCATTATTTCGTACCGAGTGGCATGGCGACTCCGGTTGCGGTGGTGGAAGGAGTGGTCGCGACGGCGCTGCGGTCGGTGATGAATCGGGTCCGGAACGCGGCCGAGAAAGTGGGCCGAGACCCGGATACGATTCGGGTCGTAGCCGTTTCGAAGACGAAACCGGTTTCTCTGCTCCAACAAGCCTACGAGGCCGGTCATCGTCGTTTCGGCGAGAATTACGTCCAAGAGATCATCGATAAAGCCCCTCAGGTCTCTCTCTCTCTCTGTCTCTCTGTCTCTCTCTCTCTCTCTCTCTCTCTCTCTCTCTCTCTCTCTCTCTCTTAATCATGTATATCTGTATTGCATTATATGTATGTGAGTGTTTATATGGTTTTCTTATGGTTTTTTTTTTTTTTCATTTTTCTTTAGCTTCCTGAAGATATTGAGTGGCATTTCGTGGGGCACTTGCAGAGCAACAAAGTGAAATCTATTCTCTGTAAGTTTTATTGATTTTAATTTTATTTTTTGAATAGAAATTTAATTTTCTATCCATTTATTTGAATAAAGTGAAAAATTCAAGGTTCTTATACTGGATTTTAAGCTTAAAAAAATACATAGAAGAAATTTAGGTTCAGAATAAGACCACAAAGATAAAATAAATTAAAAAAAATGATAAAGTTGAGTGCTTTTTCCATACAGTGAGTGATTTCAACACTAATGAGTGAGAATTCATTTGGAAGATCTGGTGTTTAAGCTTTGAAAGTTATGATTTTTGAAGCCACAAGTCATGAAAGTTATGACCTTTTTTTTTTTTTTTTTTTTTTTTTTTTTATCTTAAATTTTCTGAGCACAAAGTCATGAAAGTTTGTTGCTTGGTATCTGTTTCAAGCGAAAAGGTATTAACTTTGGTGCCCCAAAAAATGATATTTTCTGTGCCATCATATAATTAGGAGATTAATCATTTTTGCAGCCGGAGTTCCCAATCTCAAAATGGTAGAAGGTGTACACAGCTTAAAGGTTCAATTCAATTGCATGACATCCTCTTCCTTTTTTTTTTCTGAGAATTTATTGTCCGAAGGTCAACACTCGATACAAATAGATTTTCTAATTTTTATTCTTATTTTTGAACAGCTTGCGAACCATCTCGACAACGCGGTGTCGATCCTCAGAAGAAACCCTTTACGGGTCATGGTCCAAGTCAACACCAGCGGCGAAGAATGTGAGAATAGCTTGATGGTTGTTTGTGTATGATCAAGAAAGAATAGTGACCGGGTTTACGAACTAGTTTATTTATTATTTTTTTTTGCAGCGAAATCGGGGGTTGAGCCTTGTGCGTGCGTCGATCTAGCAAAGCACATCGAATTGCACTGTCCAAACCTACGCTTTTCGGGTCTAATGACGATAGGAATGCCCGACTATACTTCGACCCCAGAGAATTTTCGGGTACAAAAACTCGTTTTATTTCCATGTTTTAATTCATCCTTTTTTCGAATACGCTCTTTTTGATCAAACGATGTTTTTGGTTCGTGATTCGTGATTTTTGCAGACGCTGTTGAAGTGTAGAGCCGAGGTTTGTGAAGCGCTCAGATTGGCCAAAGATCAGTGTGAGCTTTCAATGGGCATGTCCGGCGATTTTGAGCAAGCCGTATGGAAAAATAAAAAATAAAATAAAAAGTCATAAACATTTGCTTTCTTGAACTTGTTTTTTAAGTTCTTATGATATTTTGTGATACTGCAGATTGAAATGGGAAGCACCAATGTGAGGATTGGGTCAACCATTTTCGGACCAAGGGAATATGCAAAGAAACAATGATAAATTATAGTTTGCCATTCGTGTACATTTTATTGTTGTAACATTGTATCGTTTGTTGTTAATGTAAAAATCACGGCAAAATCATAGAAATGTAAGAAATAAATACTTGTATATGATCTCTTTAAATCCACACTCTTGCAAGTAACATTTTTCTCGTTTTGTGTGTGGAAATGCACTTGCTTTATGGATGAATATTACATTTAGATTTGTTTTTAACACTCTAATCAGTTTGGGGTATTTTTATTTACACACTCTTTTTGAAACAATGGGTATCAAGCTCGTATACTTTGTAATTTCACCACACTGAAAAAAGTCTATTGAATTTCAAAAATCGATTTCCCGGTTACAAAATTTTCAAACCAATAATCAGATTAACTCTATAGACAAAATTTTCAAACCAATAATCGGTTTGATTTGGTTATATAGACAAGATTGCCGTCTTTTTAATACAATAAAATCAAACGTGTATTAACAAATTTAGTTTTAATCCGTATTTAGTTATGAAATCGGTTATTCAACATTCAACTAACCAAAAATAATTCGGTTTATGGTTGTGGTTAGGTTGAAAAAAATATTAAATTTGCTTTGACTCGTTTAACATAATTTCAAAATTCCAAAATCGAGTACCGAATTGGTCCAAAGTAAATTTTCGATTTTACTGGCATGGTACCGAATTTTTAGTTGAAACTTTAAATTGATTAGCTTACCAATCTAACGTATTTCAAACTAATTTTTGTATAGCCCTAGAATCAAATGATAGTTTGCTTAAATTTAAAATTTTGAGTATTAAATTTAGCCAAAAAAAAAAACATAGGCACGGGTAATTATGTATTGTAAATTTATCTGTAATTATAATTTGACACGTAAGTGAGTCACAAACCGAGTCAAGACCAATATCCCCCCCGAGTCAACTCAAAAACCTCTCCGAGACTTCTTTCTTATCCTTAAACCCAGACAAGGCATAATAAACAAAGCCAAAGAAAAATAAGAGCAAAGCAAAAGCAGAGAGTAGCTTTTTCATTTTACATAACAAAAAAAAAAAATGACTTCCCTTTCGTTCCAAACCAACGTTTCTCTTCGCCCGAACAACAGTTCCGCTCTCGTCTCTCAATTCCCAAACGCTTCGAAACGCATATCGTTTCCCAAGAAAACGACGGTGGTTTGTTCAGCCACAGAGCAACCGAATCAACAACAAGAAGAGAAGCAAAAGCCACGTCGGACCAAGAGGACGAAGAAGAAAGCCGACTCGGACGGCGAAACAGCGAACGACCCAGTTGGGTTTCTTCGCAGAAATGGGATTTCCAACAAACAGTTTGCTCAGTTTCTTCGTGAAAGGTACACATATGCTTTTTATTCTGTTTTTTTTTTTTTTTTTTTTAAATTTTTTTAAAGACTTTAAGAGTGAGTGAATTGGTTTGATTTTCAGGCATAAAGCGTTGAAAGACCTGAAAGATGTGATCTTCACTCGTTTCATGAACCTCCAGGAATTGGCTTCCGGGTTAGTTCAGCTAGACACTTTATCTTGTTTACTTAGAAAGCCTCATATTTTATCAAAGTCACATTTCTGGAACTGAAAGAAGAAGGAAAAAAAACTTACTCTAAAGTTCAATTCTTTTTGGGAAATTATGAAGTTGGCTAAAAAATAACTTTTTATTCCCTTGATTTTTTTTAATTTTTTTTTATCCTATCTCAAGCATAGTTTTCTTTAATAAAGATTAAATTTTTTTTTCACAATTTTCTGTATTGCTCTCTAGATTTGAGTTACTGGGTTTGCATCGCCACCCAGAACGCCGAGTCGATTACATGGAATGGGCTCCAGGTAAATTTGAGTAAATGAGCATGCTTTTTCTGTTTTTGGCTTACAACGACCATCGAAAACCGAGCATAGAAAATTTCGACCTCAAAGAACAAATTTTTTTTTTTTTTGGCAGGCGCTCGGTACTGCGCTCTCATCGGGGACTTCAACGGCTGGTCTCCGACGGAGAACTGCGCTCGAGAGGGTCTCCTCGGGCGCGACGACAACGGGTATTGGTTCATCATCCTCGAAGACAAGATGAGAGAAGGAGAAGAGCAAGAAGAGCTCTACTTTCAGCAGTACAACTACGTCGACGACTTCGACACAGGCGACAATGGCGTCCCGATCGAAGACATCATCAAGAGAGCCAACGACGAGTACTGGCTCCCCGGCGAGGACGCCTACATGAACCGCCGCTTCGAGCTCCCAGCCAAGCTCTACGAGCAGATCTTCGGGCCCCACGGGGCCCAGACCCTGGAGGAGCTCCCGGAGATCCCCGACGCCGAGACGAGGTTCGAGGAGTGGAAGGAGAAGAACAAAGACGACCCGGATCTTCGGTACCACGTCGTCGACAACGGGAAGGAGTACGACGTGTACAACGTCGTGAGCGATCCGGTCACGCAGGCGATGTGGAGGGAGAGAGAGCCTCCGTTGGCTTACTGGATCGAGACTCGCAAAGGAAGGAAGGCGTGGATGAAGAAGTACGTCCCGACGATCCCTCACGGAAGCAAGTACCGAGTTTATTTCAACACTCCCACCGGACCCTTGGAGAGAGTCCCGGCTTGGGCTACTTATGTTCAACCAGGTAACCTTTTTATTTTTTATTTTTATTTTTTATTTAGTAGTATGTACGTCTATAAATAGGGATTATAAGTCACAAAAAATTTAGAGATTCACTAAATAGCCAACCTTTTGTGTGATATGACTCTGTTTGGACGTTTTTAGTATTTAGTTTATGCCTTTGAAGTGTAATGGTTATTTACAATTATTAACGAATATTTACAACTGTTAGAGTCTTTTTGACTTTGTTAATAAAATCTCGTGGCTATTTACTTGAGTTTTCGTATGGTGTGTATCTAAAGAGCCCTTACAAATAAGGCTCAAGTGGTTGATCTAGTGGTAAGGGCGATTCTGGGGACCTCATCAGTCCCCAGTTCGATTCCCTCTGGAAGCGATAATGTCAGGGTCTCGTGGATTTAGTCGGTTTATCAAAAAACAAGTTCGTTTCGATGATCCCTCATGGAAGAAAGTACCGAGTTTTTTCAACACTCGTACCGGACCTTATTGGGGACCTTAAGGATAGTATCGTAATTATAAATTAATAGGTCAGTTAAGCAATTGCTTCGTATATAAATAAGTTGAGAGTGAAAGGGAAGGTTGGGGTGTTTCCAGGGGGAGAGATTAAGCCTCTTGTATTTTCCTATTTTGTGAGTAATGAAAGATTCAAGGTCTTACCATAAACCTGTTTTTATTAAGTAGTAAAATATGTAAGTCTATAAATAGGTATTATAAGGGTTGGTCTAGTGGTTAGGGCGATTCTTGAGACCTGATTAGCCACCAGTTCGGTTCACCCTGGATAATGTCACTCGTGGATTTAGTCAGGTTATAAAAAAACAGATAATTAAAGTAGGGATTATAAATAATCATTTTGGTGGGTTTGAGTTAGTTTGGTGCAAGGCCTAGTCTTCTTTTTTTTGTTTATACATGAACGGTATATCTGTATTGATGAAAATAGAGAAGAAATGGATATCAGGAATCTCTTCCTTCCACTAATGTCTCACACAATTTTCATGATATAAACCCTACTTATTACTGTCATTTTCTTATCTCTATGTTCCTAACATGTTTTTAGATAGTTACACGTCTCTCGAAAACCCAGTTAGCTTGAACTTTGTAGTGATTATCTATTTTCTCGCCGACCACCATCCATACTATTACTGTTTGTGTTTCTCTTTAGAAGTCATTTTTCTTCTTCTTAGGTTTCTAGTATTTGTTGTTTCATAATCAATTCTCTGAAACACGTTTAATCCGAATCCGATGCAATGATTACGAGTAGGCGAAGATGACAGACAAGCTTACGCGATCCACTGGGAACCGCCTCCGGAGGAAGCGTACAAATGGAGACACGAACGCCCAGAAAAGCCGAGTTCGTTGCGTATATATGAGTGTCACGTTGGAATCAGCGGCTCAGAGCCAAAGATAGCTTCTTTCGGTGAATTTATGGAGAAGGCAAAGATTCCTTGACTTTTTTTTTGCTTCTCTATATGAACATTTTATTTTCTGCTGAGACGGTTTCTTTCAACTGCTGAGTTTTTTTGTTTTGTTTTGTTTTGTTTTATTTTTTTATGACTTTTAGGTCCTTCCTCATGTAAAGGAAGCTGGTTACAATGCAATTCTGTTGATAGGAGTTGTTGAACACAAAGATTATTTCACTGTTGGCTACAGAGTAAGCTCATTTCTACTTTCACTTTGTTTTAAGTCTTGTTTTTAATTTAAGGGCAAATAGTCCTTGAACTGTTATGTAAATGACATTTTGGTCTCTAAACTAATTTTTGTTACAGATAATTAGGTAACTAGCCATATTTACACTTTCAAATTGCTATATAGCCACCTTTTTCGTGAATACTAGATAAATGGCTACAAACATGACGTGACATTCTTGATATGTCCTTTCGTTGAAATAAAATGGTGGAGTATTGACGTCAATTTACGCGTGTAAATACATGGACGTGACTATTTACCTAGTATTTACGAAAGGTTGGTTATATAGCAACGTGAAAGTGTAAATATGGCTATATACCTAATGGACCCATTTTTTAAAGCAAAATAGTCTTCAAACTATTGATTTTGTAGCATTTTAGTCATTTTTCAAAATAATATATTTCGTCTATTGAATATGTCGCTAACGTAATACCTCAGGGAATATTTGTTCTAAAAAATGTCTTATCTTGTTGGAATGGTTTTGAGTTCTTTTTGGAAAGACCTGTCTTGTTGGAATTGCTCTCATAAATTTTCACTCTTAAAAGCAAAAATTCTGTTTATTTACTCAAATGGCAGGCCACAAATTTATATGCTCCAAGCAGTCGATTCGGGAACCCAGACGACTTCAAGCGCTTGGTAGATGAAGCTCATGGTTTGTCTTTATATTCGTTTTCTAGCGATTCCTTTTCTCTAACCATTTCTTGCAAAAAATAAAAAAGTTTGTTTTCATCTGAGTTTGTGTGTGAACACCTATATTTCGTAGCTAGACTACCCTTTTTTAAGATAATCAGATTCCCGGGAACATATATTTTAAATTATAAATCTTACGAGTTCTTGTCACTATGATTTAAAACAGGGTAGTCACTATTTTTAAATCAGATTCCCAGGAATATTTTTAATCAGGTGTGTGAACACCTATATTTCGTAGCTAGACTACCCTTTTTCAAGATAATCAGATTCCCGGGAACATATATTTTAAATTATAAATCTTACGAGTTCTTAGTCACTATGATTTAAAACAGGGTAGTCAATAGTTTTTAATCAGATTCCCAGGAATTTTTTTTTGTTTACTACGAATGTGATCACATTACCGTGTACCAAACATATTTTTTTGTTTTTTTTTTTGTGAACGTACAAGAGTGTTCAATGGTGGTTTGAATTTGGCAGGACATGGACTGTTGGTTTTCATGGACATAATACATTCCTACTCGGCCGCTGATGAGATGGTCGGACTCTCATTGTTCGATGGGTCGGACGATTGTTTCTTTCACACTGGTTACTTGCCTCACACTCAAATCTCTTTCAATTGAAGAAATAACACTTTGTCAAATAAAAACTTTTTGGAGATAAAAGCTCGGATACTAAGCTAAAAGGGGACTTGACCAATTCCAATCTCGAATCAGATTGGAAAAATTAAGACCTTTTAAAATCAGATATAGTTCCAACATGATGGTTTTTTTTATTTATTTAATATAGATTTATCATTTTTATTTGCTGTTGTTGTTTTGGTTTGTTCGTGAAATAGGTAAAAGAGGGAATCACAAGTTCTGGGGAACCAAGATGTTCAAATACGGAGACATCGATGTTCTACATTTCCTTCTCTCGAATCTCAACTGGTACTCGAAACTTCAAGTTTAGTTTTTTTTTTTTTTTTTTTTTTTAATTTGTCTTTAAAACTTAAAAAGTATGATATTTTTTAAACAGGTGGGTTGAGGAATATCACGTCGACGGTTACAACTTCCATTCACTGTCGTCGATGCTCTACACACACAACGGTTTCGCCACTTTTACCGGCGATGTGGAAGAGTAAGTCGCCTCCGAAGTAATCCGAACCAAGACATTAAAAAAAAAAAAAAAAAAACAGAAAAAAATACAAGAATATACATCCAGTCCCAAACCCTTTCGTACTCCATTGATAAACGACACGAAAATACTAAACTCTCCCAAAAGACTAGTTTTGACCCTAAACAAAGCAATTTAAGTTCTATCACATTCATTAACTGTGTAGGTATTGCAATCAATTTGTGGACCGAGACGCGCTGTTGTACCTCGTCTTGGCCAACGACATTATGCACACTCTCTTCCCGAATATAATAACAATCGCCGAAGACGTAATACTCCATCATTACATAGTTGATTCATGCCCTACTTTTCGAGCCTGTTCTGATGAGGGCCTTTTTTTTTTTTTTTTTTTTTTTTCAGGCGACGTGTTATCCAGGAATATGTGAACCAACCTCACAAGGAGGGCTGGGATTTGATTACAACGTCAATCTATTGGTGCCGGATATGTGGGCGAATTTTCTTCAGAACGTGCCCGATCACAAATGGAGCATGAATACGGTTTGTGGCTGATCTTTGCGAAAAAAAAAAAAAAAAATCGAAGCTTTTATATTTATATATAGCTTTTGTTGTATTTTATTTTATCAGATAGTCAGCACACTAGTGGGTGATAAGCAATACGCCGATAAGACGCTTGTATACGCAGAGAATCATAACCAGGTATGATATATTATTGTTCCTTTAATGCTAAGAAAGAGATGTCGGTTTTATTTATTTATTTATTTATTGTTTAACACCGTGCGTTCTCGATTTGATGTTAGTCGATATCTGGAGGCCAATCCTTTGCAGAGATATTGCTCGGAAAAATAGTGAAAGAGTCTGATAATTCCCAAGAATCATTGCTCCGGGGCTGTTCTTTACTCAAGGTAATTCCTTGTATGATCACGTAAATCCCAATTGATTATATAATTATTTATTAATATTTTTGTTGTCGCAGCTTATCAGATTGATTACGTTCACAATTGGAAGCCGGGCTTACCTAAATTTCATGGGAAATGAATTTGGGCATCCAGAGGCGAGTTCTTAATTTCTTTCCCTAGAAAACTTGTATTTCAAGTAACTAATAATTTCTCTCGCATCCCGCTCCAGAGGGTCGAATTCCCGATGCAAAACAACAACTTCTCGTTTTCACTGGCAAACCGAAAATGGGATCTTTTGGACACAGGAGTGCATAGCAAGTTATTCGCCTTTGATAAGGTACAGTTCAATAAAAATAGGGTCAAGCGGCTATATAGCCAAATAGAACTTAAGCTTTTGCAAAATAGCTATAGTTTGCCAACTATAAGCAAATTAGCCAAAGTAAGATTAATCTAGGCTGGATTAAATTTAATACCAACGAAATGTAAGCTTTATGAAGGCTGGATTAAAATTAATTGAGGCAGGATTAAAAGTCGTAGTATTCTCAATTAGCTATTTTGCTATACCTAATGAAACTAAGGGCTATTTTGCAAAAGTCATAGTTTGAATTGGCTACTTCATATCATTTTTCCTAAAAAAAAAATCATTTCTTTTATGTTGTTTCAATGTCAGATGATGGTAACTAAAGCTTCTTTTTTTTTGGTTGAAATTTTTTAGGACCTCATGAAGTTGGACGAGAAAGAGAGAGTTCTCACAAGACCTGTCCCAGAAATTCATCACGTGAATGACGAGACAATGGTACGACTGCAAAATCAATTTTAATTCAATCGTTTCATGTGACATAATTGTTTTTTTTTTTTTGTTTTTTTTTTATTTTTATATATTTAATGTACAGGTAATATCATACTCGAGAGGCCCGCTTCTCTTCGTGTTTAACTTCCACCCGACAGAGAGTTACAAAGAGTTCAACATTGGAGTCGAAGAAGCCGGAGAGTATCAAGTAGAACATTTTGTATCCTATTTTAAACTCGAAACAATTTCACAGCGTTTGGTTTATATGTTATTTTATTCTGTTGCAGCTTATTCTAAACACCGACGAAATCAAATACGGAGGTCAAGGGCTTGTAGAGGACAACCAATATGTTAAGAAAACTATTAGTAAAAGGTAAAATAAATGACATTCCATGATTTTGCTTATTCAATACTCTTGTTCAATTGCGAGCTTTTTTTTTTTTTTTTTTTTTTTTGCAGAATTGACGGTCAACGACACTGCTTGGAAGTGTCTTTGCCTAGTAGAACTGCCCAGGTTGGTCTTTGTTTTCGAATGCCTTTATTTTATTTCGCTTTTTTTAGCGCAAATAGCCCATGAAATATTTATAATTTAAAAAAAAATACTCCTCAAACTGTTGGTTTTGTAAGTCTTTCGTCATTTTTCTAACCTTTTTTTTTAGGAATCCAGCACCTAAACATAGTTGCAAATCTCAAAAAGTATAATTGAAACAAAATCTCACTCTAGAAATAATATCGTGTTAAATTTTTATCAGTGCTTGTAGGGCTTGAATATAATTTAAATAGTTTAGTTCGTAAAATGCAAGCTATTCAAGCTGGAAAATATGTTTCGAGTTCATTCGTGATAGATTTCATTAAAAAGTAATTTTATTTATTTATTTATTTATAAAAATGACTAAAATATCACCCAATTAGTTTGACGACTAGTTTGCTCTTACTTAGTTCAAGCTCAAGTGTTCTCTCTATGTTTTTTTCCCCTTTGTTGCAGGTTTACAAATTAACACGCATTTTAAGAATATGAGATCATACTCTTGCCCCAAAGTCGATGCAAACACTGTTTTGCTCAAATTTAACACCTCTACTTCGACGCTCAACGACTATACGAGACACAATATCTCGACATTATATGTACGACGGTGTTCTCTGTTCATACAGAAACAGGCATCAAAGCTTGTCGTCTGATTTCCGATGAGGTTTTTTATTTTCCATTTTTGTTACATATGTAAAATCTTGAATTTTCATAAATAAATATATATATATATATATATATATATATATATATATTTTATAGACTTGCAAAGAGTTTAGATAGCTCATTGAAATAATACCGTGAAATTGTATTGTTTAATCTAAAACAAAAATTGGTCCGTGGTAAAGGGCATTCCATGGCTTGGGCAATGAGCATTATGTTGCAAAATAGGTCTAGTTCTCAAGCTCGGCTTAGCCAATGAAGTGAGAGATTCGGAGCCGAGCGAGTCGTACAATTTTTGGGTCATTGAGGGCGTTTTTAGTAGGAGTGTCATTTTTCCATGATGAGTAAATGATGGTATAACAATTTCAAAGTGATTTGTATGTGTAGGTTTATTTCTTGGGGTACAAGTGATATTTACAATACATGGATTGTACATTCGATTTTACAAGAAACTAAGACAAGAGAACAAACTTTACCTCCGACCAAGACTATATATTAGAAGGGATATTTTAGAAACTATGTGTGACACTGCACAAAATACATCAACTATGTGTCAAATGTCTAGAATTTGAAAAATATATACATATTTACTAAAAAAAAAAAAAAACTTTAAATGCATATTTTTAGAATTTAAACTCACCCCCGCACTTTCTCTTCCTTTTTCGAACGTCTCTCTCTTTTTCCCTTTACAAAATTAATAAAATGTTGATTAAATAGAAAACTTCAAGTTTGTAAATGGCTAGTTTACTACATAAGCCTTAGAAATAAGCCACAACATAAAGAAAAAACACACTAATTCTTTCACTTGCAAACACAAAAAAAACACACAATCAAACACAATTTTCCAATAAAAAAAAGGTTCAGTGGCTAATGTTTCCGAATAAGACCAAGCAAAAGTAACTTTAAGAAACTTAGGCCCCGTTTAGTTATGTTTTCTATTCCTGTTTTTTGTTTTCTGATTCTAAATTCTAGAAAACAGTTTTAGAAAAACTGTTTGGTTATAAATTCAGAAAACAGATTTAGAATCATGTTTCTGTTTTCTTTGAAATTTGTTTAGAAAACAGAAAACAATGAAAAGTTGTTTTCTATTTTATCTCTATACAATTGAATGGAAAACATAACCAAACAACATTTAAAATACTCTGAAACGTAATTCTAAATCTGTTTTTTAAATTTAAAAATTAGAATCAGAAAACAGAATTTAAAAACAGAAAACGAGTTTAGAAAACTAAACCAAACAGCCCCTTAATTTTCAAAATCGTAGGTTCTTTGGACACGTGTATTGCGAAAAGTCACGTCATAATTGATTAGTGCTCTTCAGCCAGCTCGCGACACATGTCCCCCTCAATAAAAAAAAAATATTTATTTTCAACTTTTATTTACTCTTACTATTTTTAATTTATCTTATTTTATTACTCTTTCATTTAAAAAAAAATATAATAATCACATTTAAAATCCATATTAGTACTATTTTTTTTTTTTACACATGGAAAAACACTATGAAATTTTTTAAATTTCACCTAAGACATCAAAATCCATCGAAATTAATTGTAATGCTGTATTTTATTAGTGGTGAGACCGTGAGACTATTAAATCACAACGCAAGTGGAAACTTCTTACAAATTTGCAAGATTGTCCTTTTTTCGCTAAAGATAGGATTTAATTACAAATTTTCAAGTACAAAACACCTGAAAAATAAAAAATTCCAAAAACTAAAATACTACATCACAATCCAAAACATTTTAGGATAAAACTAAGATCTAAATCATTTTTCCAAACAAAACTGAAACTGAGAGAAAAACAAAGAGGCAGAGAAAGTTTATTAATGGTGTTTGTGTCCCTTCTTATTCTTTGTCTTCTTCCATAATTTTCTCTCTCTCTACATATCGTTTTCCATGTCCATGAATTCACCTTTCGGAGCTCCGTCGAACCCGACTTCGAGCTCTCCGCCGAGCAAGGAGACGAAAATGGCCTCCGCCGAGCAATTGGTGCTTGATCTCTCCAATCACGATCTCCGAGAGAACGCTCTGCTCGAACTCTCCAAGGTTACGTTTGCTCTTCGTCTCTTAGATATTATCGCTTCTCCGATTTCGCTCAAGTCTGGTTAATTTCATTTTTTTTTCTCGCCCCTTCCTGTAGTGTGTGTTTTTAAATTAGGGTTTCAACCTTAACCAGAGAACTTGAAAAATCCCCTAATTTAGGAATGGCGGTTTTGTCGATTGGGCGAAAGGTATTACATTTAGTGTCGACAAGGCTTTTGAAAGAATGCAAGTCCTTGAATCTCGCCATGCTCTTGCACCAACAAACCCTAGTTCGTGGCTTGGGTAAAAACTGCGTCCCCGAACTCGTCGGAGCGTATATCGGCTGTGGAAATGGCCGATCGCGTGCTCTGACTCTGCTCGAGGCTCTCGAGCCTTCACGCGTGTCTGTGTTCTGGTGGAACGAGCTGATTCGAGGCTCGGTTCGATCTGGGTCGTTGATCGAGGTTCTCGAGCTGTATAGCCGAATGAAGAGGCTTGGTTGGATTCCCGACGAGCACACGTTCCCCTTCGTCCTCAAAGCCTGCGGCGAACTCTCCGAGCTCCGACTAGGCACATCGGTGCACGGCTCGGTCTGTGCAACCGGGTTCCGAGAGAACGTGTTTGTCTGCAACGCGTTGGTCACGATGTACGGTCGCTGCGGGGAATTGGAAGATGCCCGGAAGCTGTTCGAGGAAATGTTCGGATTAGGGGTGTGCGACGTCGTTTCGTGGAACTCGATCGTGGCTGCTTATTCGCAGAACGGAGATCCCGAGAATTCGCTGGCGATGTTTGGCCGAATGACGAGAGAGCTTAGCGTTCGCCCGAACGCTTTCAGTATCGTGAATGTCCTCTCGGCCTGTGGTTCACTGAACGCGTCGAAATGGGGTAAGGAAGTTCACGGATTTTCCGTTCGTGGGGGTTTATGTGAAGACCTTTTTGTGGGTAACGTGGCCGTGGACATGTATTCCAAGTGTGATATGATGGACGAGGCGAAGAAGGCCTTCGAGAGAATGGAGGTCAAGGACGTGGTGTCTTGGAACGCGATGGTTACGGGTTACTCCCGGGTCGGAAGATTCGAAGACGTCGCTGCTTTATTCGAAAATATGAGAACTGGAGGTATCGAATTGAACGTCATAACGTGGAGCTCGGTTATTGCGGGTTTCGCTCAGAGGGGGTTCGGATACGAGGCCTTGGACGTTTTTCGAAAAATGCGAGCTTCGGGTTATTACCCGAATCCTGTTACGCTCGTGTCTCTTCTTTCGGGTTGTGCGTCCTCGAGAGCCTTGCTTCAGGGGAAAGAAACCCACTGTCATGCCGTGAAATGGATCTTGAGGCTGGACGAGAGAGACGTTGAGGGAGATCTGATGATAATCAACGGTCTGATCGACATGTATTCTAAATGCAAAAATCTGAGAACGGCGCGGATGATGTTCGATTCGATCGAACCGAAAGAGAGACACGTGGTGACGTGGACAACCATGATTGGTGGGTACGCTCAGAACGGAGAAGCCAATGATGCGTTATCGCTGTTTGCACAAATGGTTGGACCATATAACTGTAGAAAGCCGAATGCTTTTACTATCTCTTGTGTTCTAATGGCGTGCGCTCATCTAGGCGCTTTGAGATTCGGTAAACAAATCCATTCGTACGTGATCCGAAACGGCTACCAATCCAAGACCCCGTTCGTATCTAATTGCCTCATCGATATGTACACCAAATCCGGAGATGTCGATATCGCTCGAGCCGTCTTCGACACAACACATCAAAGAAACTTCGTGTCGTGGACGTCGCTTTTGGCGGGTTACGGCATGCACGGCCGTGGAAAAGAAGCTCTCGAGGTTTTCGGCGAGCTGACCAGAGCCGGATCGCTTGTTGATGGTGTCACGTTCGTCGTTTTGCTCTATGCTTGTAGCCACTCGGGTTTAATCGACGAGGGATTGCAATACTTTCACGAAATGAAAAAGCGGTACGGAGTTACCCCCGGGGTAGAGCACTATGCTTGCATGGTCGACCTCTTGGGCCGTTCTGGTCGTTTGGGCGAAGCTTTGGAGCTAATCGAAGCCATGCCAATGGAACCGAGCCCGGTAGTTTGGTACTCTTTACTTGGATGTTGTAGGTTACACGGAAACGTTGAAATCGGGGAATATGCCGCGAAAAGGCTGTTGGAGTTGGGATCGCAGAACGACGGGTCGTACACTTTGCTGTCGAACATATACGCAAAAGCTAGGCGGTGGAAAGATGTGGCCGAGATTAGGTCTCTGATGAAACACACGGGCGTGAAGAAGAGGCCCAGTTGCAGCTGGGTCCAAGGGAAAGAAGGCACTACGACTTTCTTCGTGGGAGACAGAGCTCACCCTCGCTCTCGAGAGATATACGAAGAACTCGCGAGATTGATCGAACGGATCAAAGACGTCGGGTATGTTCCAGACACGAGCTTCGCGCTTCACGATGTGGGCGAGGAGGAAAAGGGTGATCTTCTCGTCGAGCATAGCGAGAAGTTGGCTCTTGCCTATGCGGTCTTGACAACACCGCCCGGTTCGACGATTCGAATCACCAAGAATTTGCGTGTTTGTGGGGATTGCCACAGTGCCTTCACTTTCATTTCCACCATTGTTGACCATGAGATCGTTCTGAGAGACTCGAGTCGCTTCCACCATTTCAAGAATGGCTTGTGCTCTTGTAGAGGTTATTGGTGACTGTGCTGTGCTAAATAAAGAAGCTAAAAAATGACGATTCTTGCTGGGTCGTTTGTGAAAAATAAGACTTGTATTGCTTCGATGATCCTTTGGTTGCTGATTGTTTAGAGACAGAGTAGCCTTATAGCTGTGATACGTATTACTCAACAGAGACGTGTTTGAGACTGGACCATGGTCTGAAAAAATCATATTAATTAGAAAAGTGTACGAGTACATCAATACCATTCCATAGATTTTGCTGACATTGTCAGTTGCGAGTTTTTCTAGTAGTTAAATATCATTTTTTATATCAATATTTGGGTATCATTTTTATCACTTTCTTTACATATGTTCATAAGCCATTCATCTTTATGTTTCAGAAGCGAGAATTATTTCAGGATTTGGCTCCTTTATTATGGCATTCTTTCGGTACCATAACTACATTGTTACAGGTATTTTTATTTACTTTATTCAAATCTATGTGTCTTTACCGCTTCAAGTATCTCGAGTCTTTATTGGAATTTTCTTATTCTTCCTGTTGATTTGACCATTTATTATTCCACAATGGCTTATGATCATCTTCTTCATATTTTTATCCAGGAGATAATTTCTATTTACCCTGTTCTATCACCTCCGAATCTAACTCCTGCTCAGTCGAATCGAGTCTGCAATGCTCTTGCTCTTCTTCAGGTCAGTTGATTTATAAACTCTTAAAATTTCTTCTTTATTTATAGATTTCATTTATCATGCATTATAAGAAAAAACACACGGCATTGTGTAATGTTCTGGCACTTTTGTTTTTTTGCTGCAGTGTGTTGCCTCTCACCCTGACACAAGAATGTTGTTTTTAAATGGTAATGAGCTTTAATTTCGCTCAATGTGTTTAACTGGTGTGCTTCTATTTCAATGCTGAATTTTGCATAAAAAACACCCAATACTTGAAATTTCCTTGATTTTCTTTCTTCCTTGAAATTTTTAATTTCAGCTCATATGCCTTTATATTTATACCCGTTCCTCAACACATCGAGCAAATCAAGACCTTTTGAGTACTTGAGGCTTACTAGCTTAGGTGTCATCGGTGCCCTGGTGAAGGTAACGACGTTCTTGCCACATAAAAAAAAAACTTTGTATTCGATTATTCTGTTGAAATTCATGCTATTATAATTTTTTTCCCAGGTTGATGAGACAGAAGTCATTACTTTCCTTCTCTCAACCGAGATAATTCCTCTGTGCCTGCGAACCATGGAAATGGGCAGCGAGCTTTCGAAAACAGTTTGAGTCTCATTTTTATCCTCATTATTATTATTTTTTTTTCTTCGATTGGGGACAAACTGATAAAATTTTCCGGGGCAGGTTGCGACTTTCATAGTTCAAAAGATTCTGCTGGATAAAATGGGATTAGATTATATCTGCACAACACCGGAGCGGTTTTTCGCGGTGGAACAAGTGTTGGCCAATATGGTGGGGAATCTCGCTGAACAACCCTCGCCGCGCTTATTGAAACACATCGTCCGATGTTATCTCCGATTGTCGGAACATGAAGAGTATGTTTCGGAATTCTAAAAATCTTAGGGATGAAAAAAAAATTAGAATCTGAGCTATTTTCTGTGTTTCGATTAAGGAAAATTTGAGGAATAATGTGCCAACTAAAATTGAGATTTCAATTTCCTTTGAAAGCGGTTGAAAACAACATTCCAATAACATTCCGTTGACTTAGAATTCAAAATGTTCCTTTGCCTTCCCCTTCAAAATTTTATTTTACGTCGTATAACTCGGATTTCGAACATGTACGAAATGTGGGGTTATAAAGTGGATCTCATTTAACACGGTATCCTCTTCGTTTTGTCATGTCCAATACTCTTAACATCTTTTTTTTTTTTTTTTTTTTTTTTTTTTCTCTGTACCAAGCAGGGCTTGCAAAGCGCTTCGAAACTGCCTCCCTGATATGCTACAAGACTCCACTTTTAGTAGTTGCCTCAGAGTAAGCAAAGCCGATTCTGGTTATTGATTTTTAATTTTTAAATTCCTTAAGCGAGTCCCGAATCTGGTTACAAACCTTGTATGTTTTTGTAATCAAAATTTTACAATCCAATATTCTAAACTTTAATCTGTAATAAAGTGGTTAACCGGAATTTAAGCACAAAAAAATAAAAATAAAAATCAATAATAATACTTTCTAGGCTATTGTAGGTACTAAAAAGAAACGGCTAACCAAAGAGGTTTTGTAACTATTAATCTGATTCATCAATTTTTTTTTTCTTTATCTGATTCAGGAAGATCCAACTACGAGAAGATGGCTTCAACAGTTAATTCACAACGTCGTCGGCGGTGGAATTCGTGTTCCGGGGCTCCAACCTGGTATAGGCTTTGATCATATGATGGTTTAAATTTAAAATCTAATAAAGTTATTGGAGAGAAGAAGAAACAAAAAAGAAAAAAGGGGGAGAAAAAAAGGAGAAAAACTGATTTAGATTAGCATCCGTTTGCTTCTTCTGGGCAAAGTAGCAATGCGAGGTGTAAATTAAAGTTGAGTGTAAATTTAAGTGCTGGATTTAAGCCCAAGCTATGAATATTTGGTTACATGGCTATTATCTAAATTATTTTCAGTCAGTGATATTAGGTTAAGGTAATCAGCTTTGTATTTTGTTACAGCTTCCATCTCTCAAATTCTGAAGTTCTTTCACAGTTTTTGTGAGATAATAAACAGTAAACAACAGTCCTTGCTCAATCATAATAAAATAGAAGCGTACAATAAAGTTGAAAATATTATTACTAGTACTGGAATAATCATATATATGTTCCTGCTTTGGACCTTTGGTAGATTTTTGGCATGCTTTTCTTATTATATTCGTAGTAATTTAAGGGCGCTTTGGTAAATGTCTCTGTGTATTCGTATGAATGATTTTTGTTTAAGAAATGTGCACTGGTGAAAGGGTGGAAAGAACACAATATTTTTTTTTTATGGTTTTGTCGAAAGTGACCATGACATTTTAATTGTCCTTGTCTTGGCCGTTTCTTTCGCAGCCGTCTTTAATTAGTAGAACACGAGTTTAAATGCCCGCGCGTTGCCGCGGGGAGTCTAATATTTCATTATAAATAAATTAAAGATAATCGATTAAATGTCATGACTATTTTATATAATTTTTTTTATTATAAGTACGGTGATAAGGTAATAAAACATAGTAGAAACAAATGATAAATGCAAGAAAAAAATTGTAATAATTTTGCACATCAAGAGCGTACTTTTGAAGATTAAGTAAAAAAATAAACTCTTAATCTGTTTTTCATAACAATTAGAGCTATAGAAATAGTTTGATAGAGTGATACAATTTAAATTTATTACGTAATGCATTTTGGTTGTCTTCCATGACTTAGAATAACTGTATTATACCACTATAAAAGAGAACTCCGACCATGTATTTTTCATTTATACATCCAAACTCCGCATTTTTGCATTTGTATTTATCCTATGACAATTATTTAGTATTTGAATATTAATGTTTACGGTCTGAGTATATCAATACCAACTTCCTTAATTAGTACTTAGTATTGTAACCAATTTGAATGACTTTATTTTTCTTCTCTTAAATTAAGCTCATTAGTTAGTATTTTATTGTCTACGCTTTAATATATTTTTTTTTTACAGAAAAGAAGTCGTTCAATAGTTATTCATTAAACATTCATATATCTATCAATATGAACACCTTAGACATCAAATTTTTTGAAGAAAAATACTCAACCTCTCATCATATATATTAATGCACAACAAAGAGCTAAGAGAGAGAGAGAGAACTGTTACATTTTACGGAAAACAAAAATAATAAACATTGTAGACTTACTTGAATTTTGAAATTTGTTATTATGTTATTTTTTCCGGTAATATAATTTACCCTAGAAAAAATAAGCTTATTCCTCAAATTCCAAAAAGATAATTTATTTCAGTTATTATGTTATATTCATTTTCAGGTTTGTGCCAAGAGATCAACTATGTTTTATAAAAGCTACATATATAAAAGTTAGTGTAATTAATTGATTTTTACATTGTCATGTTTTCCTATTTCACCGTAGTAGTATTTTAGGAAAATTGTTTTTATAATAACATGTAGAAAATATATATAATTTGTATAGTGTATCTTGCTTTTATGTCACACGTAATCTATAATCTATGCTTTTAAGAAACAGGAGTATCATGTATTTTACAGCATACTTTTTTGGATCTTATTAAATACAAATGATTTATAGATCATTAAAATCTTAATGATTTATGTAATCCTAATAAATATAAATTCTATTAGATATTAATACATATATAACATTAAAAAAATGTGCTCATTTAACTCACAGGCACACATTTAGATAACACATTATACATGGCAGTGTTGATATTGACGACACGTGGCACATCATGAACCCAATATTTTTGCAGTGATTTTAGAAGTATAGTCGGTTACACAGATCCATGATTTAAAGTATGAATACGAAAAAAAAAGAAGGTAACAACGTGGCTGTTGATAGTTGGAGAAGGAAGTTACTGTAGAAACTACAGTATTATCGCACCCCCAATTAGTTATATAAGATGACATTTTAATTGTCCTTGTCTTGGCCGTTTCTTTCGCAGCCGTCTTTAATTAGTAGAACATGACAAATTCTTGAAGACTGTTGACGTGAAAGATCACTTCAAAGAAGTCTCGACAATTCGCGATGAAAAAGTTCGATTTAAATTTAAAAATGGACCCTAGATTTCCGTAACGAGATTAAATTTAATTACAAAAGAAATAAATGACATAGAAGGATCGAAATGTGGCTCTGAGCTTTTTTATTGGATCAATTAGCGAACAACGATGAACAATTCAAAAAATGACGAACATAAGCTACAAATAATAAGGTTAGGCGAGCTCGGCTGTAATAAGCTACAAATTCAATAGGATGAATGTAACGTACGAAAAAACGGTAAGCGTTGTATTTATAATTGTAGAAGGTGATGGGCAAACTCTGGTTCTTCAGGGCCACGTCGTGCGTCGAAAATGGTCATGGGTGATCACCTAGCTGCCATGTTTCACCTTTGACCCAGTCTTGATGGAACGGTTGGGGACGTCTCTTGCTGAATGGTCAGGCGTAGTCCAAGTCTTCAGAGAAACCGTTGAGATGATGCGTCGATGGGCGAGCTGGCCTTTGCGAATGTGAGCTCGAAGAATAACTGTGGGGGCTGGCACGAGGGCGAGCATGGCCATATAAGTGCTTTGATACATCGAGCTAGACTTGGATTGAGATCTAGCTAGACGTCTTTCGTGGGCTTCCATTCGGGCTTCGAGATTACTCTCTGGTCATGGACCAAATTGGCTAAATTTGGGCCACACCAATAAGTATTAATGGAGGACGAAATCTAACATCAACAAAAAGACATACACACAAGTTTAACTGTCGAGATGATTGAGACGCACGCAACGAGGATATGACCTAAATGGATGACATAATTGAAAATATAAGAAGTAACAACTTTGATAATAGTGGAGAGATTAAGAGAATATATATTAATATACGATATTTTTTTTAGGAATAATAAATGAGAGATAATTAACGGAGATTTTTAGATAAATTATTAAGAAAAATGATTAGGTACTATTAATTACTCGGGAATCATTTTTTTTTTTTTTCCACATATAAATTATCAAATTTTTCACAAAATCTATTTTACTATGACAAATTTATCGCGAAATCTAAGATTTTATGACAAATCCGATGATAGACATGTTAAGGAAAAACATTTTTTTTTATATAGTATCCCAAATCATTTAGAACGGGTGATATTATTCATGTCCAATTCTTCCAAGAACGCGTAGAATTCAAGGACTACACATGCAAATAATAGTCCTTTATTATTCTTTTTCATACTTTTTCTTTTTTGACTCATACGGCACAAAAAAACACACGCATATTTTGTATTCTGTTTTCATCGCCACAAACAGCAAAACAAAATCTTCTCTCATCTCTCTCTCTCTCTCTCTCTCTCTAAAAAAAACGAGAGATTCGAGTCGATGAACCCTTACTACCACTACGAGCAACAGCACCAGCAATTGCATCGGAGCTTCGCCGGTCCGTCGCCGGAGATGGAAGAGTCGGTATCGGCGGTGGAGATGAGAATCCAGTACGGGTTCCGAAACCGGCGTCTTCTGGAGGAAGCCCTAACGCACTCGTCCTCCGACGCCGGCAAGCCGACGTACCAGATTCTGGAGTTTCTGGGCGACACGGTGCTTCAAGTCGGCGTGAGCACTCAGCTGATCGTGGACTATCCCGGAGTGGAGCCAGGACAGCTGTCAACTCTCAGGGCCGCCATTATCAGCACCGAGAGTCTCGCCAGAGTCGCCGTCAGGCACGATCTTTATCGATTCCTCCGCCGTACCGCTCCGGCGCTCGACGAAAAGGTCTTTTTTTTTTCTTTTTCTTTTTTCTTTTTTTGTTTAGTTATTATTAATTCAGGTGACGAGATCGATGATTAAAAAAAAAGTAGAGGAAATAGTGTTTTTTTTGTTTTATTAGTGTATTATTGTTGTTATCATTTGTTTTTTTAGTAGAGATTTCTGTTTTTTTTTTTTTTTTTTTTTTTTTTTTTTTTTTTTTTGTAGGTGACGGGATCATGATAAAAAAAAAGAAGCAGGGTAAATTAATAGTGTTTTTATTATATTTATGAAATATATAATTTTTTTTTTTCATTTTTTGTGGAGATTTCTGGAATAGTTTTTTTTAATTTTTTTTTAATTTTCTTTTAAGTAGTGTAATAAAGGAAATGGTGTTAATTATTACTAATAAATTTGGTGGGTTCACTGAAGCAGGAAAAAAAGTGTTCTTTTGTAACTTTAAGTTGGAATGGGGTTCAAGGTTAGAGGCGTGGTTTTTTTTTCTTCATGAATTTGTGGTGAGTTTTTTTTTTTTAGAAGCAATGTAGAGAGGCTTTGGTTTTTGAAGGCTCTGTGTTTGGTTGTTTAAATCCTGGACTGTTTTACAAGCTCTAGCTTAAAAATGCTCATCGTGAAATATTAGAATTCCTCTTTCTTGTGGAACAAGAAACCTGTGTTTGCTTGCTTGATCACACTTGTTTTTTTGTTTTGTTTTTTGTTTGATGAATTAAATGAATTAGGTTTGGAAATTCACCGAGATTGTGCGTAGCGAAGACAATGCGGTGGCTCATGGTGGGTCGTTGAAAGCCCCAAAAGTTCTCGCCGATATAGTCGAGTCTATCGCCGCAGCTATCTTCACCGATCTCAACTACGATCTCTCGATTTTTTGGAAGGTGCGTGTAAAAAAAATACGGTGCTCTTCTCCCTATTTTATTATTCGAGTGCCGTTTTCTATTAGTAAAAGAGTGTTCTTGATTCTCAAATTTCGACTGTCTAAGAATTGCTAGACAGTCAACTTTTTGTAAATATTTTTTAAATAATCACCTCAACTTATTTACGACACTAAAAAAACTAAAATAATCCAAAACATTCCCGTCTATTTCGGGTTTTTTTTTTGTCTTTTTGAATGCCGTAAATAAATTGAGGTGGTTATTTACAGAAAATTTACAAAAAGTTGGCTATTATATAAAATGCTATAAGTCAAATAGCTATATAGCTAAAAGACCCATATACTTTTTTTTAATGATATCAACCACCTTATAAGCTTAAAACATATGCTTCTTAAAACATATTTTTCAACTAAAGTAATTCGTTAATTTTAATACAAAAAAAAAAATATATATATATATATTATGACCCTGAAAATACTAAATAAATATAAGAGCAATGCTATACTATTTTTGTTATAAATATAAAGTAGTATTTTTGTTATTTAATAATACTTCATAAAATTATAAACAAGTTTTTTGAAATTATTTATGTATATAGTTTTGATGACCGTTTTCTCTCTTTTTCTCACGCGCGCGTTTATTATATCTTATCGAGCAACGAGTTTTTTTTTATTAGGTGTTTAAGCGACTCTTGGAGCCGATGGCCAAGCTCGAGGACGTGTTAAAACAACCCCAACCCATAACGACGCTCTACGAGCTCTGCCAGAAAAACGGGAATAAACTCGATTTCCAGCACTGGAAAGACGGGCCCAAAAACGTAATTAGCGTCCACATCGATGGGAAACTCGTTGCCTCGGGATCTTCCGAGCGAAAGGAGACCGCGAAGCTGAGCGCCGCTAAGATGGCTCTAGTAAAGCTCCGCGGCTCGGCCGTGCCTCCGAGTAATGGATTGGACAAAATTATGTTGGGAATCGATTGTTCCGTCGAGATCGAAGGAGCGAAACAGAAGTTGCTCGACATTTGCGCGATAAAAAAGTGGCCAAAACCCACTTACAAGTAAGTACTCTATGACCCAATTTGAACTTTGAACTAAGCATTGCTTTTGTTTACTCGGGTATTGTTAAAAAAGTAAGATTGGTCGGGCATTGGTTTATTTCCAAGAGGTCTTGAGTTCGATTCTCAATAACACCTAGTAATCGCCAGTGTTTCAAGTTTCCAAATGTTGTGGGATCGGGCAGGGAATAGTAAAAAAAAGAAAAAAAAAAAAAAAGAAAGAAAGTAAGATTGTGTTTTACTGAAACTTTTTTTTTTTTTTTTTTTATAATAAAAAACAAGCTATTTGTTACAATATAATCTAGGATTATGTAGAATAATCTTGAATTAGAATAGTCTAGAATAACTTTTATTATCAGTAATTACTGCCTTGATTACATAATCTGTATAAAAGGCCTTTAACGTGAATGATAATATATAACTTTCCTCCAAACTTGCTCTGATTACACTATTAAAGTTTATAATTATGTTTAAGTGTTAAAATTATATCCAAACTGTTTAATGTTTGAAAATTTACATGAACTAACCCACTTAAAACGTTAAAATTGTAAATTAGCAAACGCTTTAAGATTTTAATCAGAATAGCTAAATTTTATGATGTGGCAATTAATTCAAATCTTGTATTTCAATTTCAACATTGTTTATATATCACTAAACTGCTACAAAATCAGAAGTTTCGGGACCATTTTTCTTGTAAAATTAGTTCCAAGGACCAAAATGTAAATCATATAGTAGTTTGCGATTATTTCCGCTAAAAACCAAAGAGAGATGCTCGTGCTTTGCGTTTGAAATACCTTTACGAATTGCAGAGTAGAGAAAGAGGAAGGTCGGGCCCACGAAAAATTGTACTCGTCGTCGGTTCAAATACCGACTGCTCATGGTATTCTATTCATCGTGGGAGACGAAAAGTCTAGGCTTCGGGTATCAGAAAATTCGGCGGCTTCATCGATGATTCATGCCCTTCGAGTGTCTCATTACCTCTGATCTGAAAATTGTAGCCTTGGAAAACGACGTCAATGTTTGATAGGAATTCGAGACGGCCGAAATAACTTTTACTATATAGCTTTGATGGTGCTAAAGCTTGACATGGGTTCGCACGTTGATTTTGGACGAGAGTGTCGGCGTTAAAACACGGCGATTGTCCAAAGTCAGCTTGTAAATTCATGTGATGCTATATCACCGTGATTCTAGATAGTATCGATCAATGTGTTGGAATATTTCACGCCGATTGTTTGATAACTTCCTATTTTTATTTTTTTTGCCGATATCGGGGGAGTTTTCAATGCCTGCTAAACACAATAATTTAGAGGTATATTCGTTTGTTGAGTTAAAACTTAATTAGTAACTCTTGCTATGTTTGCCTATGCTTGTATTGAGGATTTCTCTCTTACCAATAATTTGAACTTTTCCATGTAGTTGTTTTCCGTATCATAGTATCAAGAGAGCTTGTGAATGATATTGGTATTTTCTTTTGTTGCGAAAAAAATAACACTTCTGTAACATTGGTTCACAATAAAATGAGCTTTCTTATGGATTAAATGTTTTGGATCTTCTTTATAACTTCTAAAAGTTCGTTTCTTATTTGCTTGATTATTGCACTATTTTTGTACTTGAATTTAAAATATCATTCATTACGCTTAGGCAAAATTGATCAAACCAGCGAAAAGAAATACTTTTGAGGTTTGATCATTCAAAGTACAGCTTTGTTGCTGCGTTTAGTATCTCTAATCACCTTGCCAATTGAGAAATGGACACCATTGTCTCATTTTTTTTAATTGTAAATTACTTATTTAAAATTGAACAGAAAAACGACATATGTACTAAAAAACGACATATGTACTAAAAAAACGACATCCCTCTCTAATCCTCGATCATTAAACATTGTTTGGCTCGGGGAGAAGTAAATCAATGTAATTCTTACACGACACGAACATAACCAAGAATTGAACCGAAATGAAAAAAACTTCAAAAGCAGAAAGGTTAAAGTTAAAGTTCAGAAAGTTCATAACTGGCAAATGAAAATGAGAGTGACTATTTAAACGATAATACTTTTTGTTTATTATCTTGCTCTTTAAACTTCAGGAAATGGCATCAAGTGCTCATTATTTTGAAAATAATGCATGAGCAAAATAATAAAAGTTTTTTTAGTCAAATGTGCAAAGGTATGTTGTCATTTTTTTTTTTACAATACTGTTAAATTTTTTTACGCTGTTTATACGCTATTCCACTTTCAAAAATAATTAATAGCAGGGTCAAATAAAATATTGAAATATGATGCTTGCAAATTTTAGTTAATTCACTAACTTTAAACAAATTTTAAGCATTTTGTAAATTCATTCATTTCAATTTTTTTATGCATCATAGAAATTCCATTCAAGCTAAAAGCTACTAATGAGAAAACTACAAATAAATTAAGTATTCAACAAGACTAAACCGACTACGCCAGTCGAAAATGGACCTACTCGATATGTGCAGAAATATATCCATTTCTCAAAATCAGATATAAACATCTACGAACCCAAAGATGATAACATGAAACGTCACTCAACCAACAACTAGCCAATAATTGGCTTCCAACCTCCAAAAGATGCCAAAAGGAGGACCACCTTCTCAAGTCTGACACTTGTTAATGCAACTTCTCGGATAACATTCACATGACACGTGTCGGAGTGCGAGCTTGTGACGTGTCTTGATCTTTGGTTGTCGGATCACGTTTCGTCGGGTCTCGAAAGGATGTTGAAGACTTGATATCCTCTTGAGAGTCTTTCGGACTGGTGAATATGTTCTTCTCGCCTTCTCCGTCGTACTAGTCAGATTCTTCGTGTTCTCTTCGTTATCTTCTCTTGGTCTTGATTCCTTCTTCTCTTCTCTCCGTCTCCTTCTTTGTATTTTTCTTGATCTTTTGAGTGCTTTGAGAGTTTTTTTTCTCTTGAATTGGATCTCTCCCCCAAATTGGTGAAAAATGAGGGGTATCTATAGGAATTTGATTGTGCAAAGTCATGGGCATGTGAGACCCACTTGGTCAGAGGGATTCTCCGGTTTTGGGAATTCTGGCGGAGGGGTCCTCCAGTTTTGGGGATTTTGGCGGACGGGTTATCCGGTTTTGTGGGCTCAAGCGGAGGAATCATCTGATTTTCCTGGGGGGAGATCTTCTGGTTTTGGACAAGCCAGCGGATGGATCCTCTGGCTTCGGGATGTTTGGCGGAGAGATCCTCCGGTTTTAGGAGTCTTGACAGAAAGATCTTCTGGTTTTGTATCGTTTTTGCCTTTGAATTGTCGTTTTTCCCAAATGAAAAACGATGCCATAACAACACCTACAGTGAAACTTTGCGGCAGGTACTCAAAAGCCTGAAATCAACAAATAACCACAATTATTCATTTCTCGTTTTACGCGATTGAGGTTTAAAAAAACCTCGATGAAAATAGCACACAACAGTGAGAAAAGATTTAGTGATGAGTGCATTTTATACGTACAAATCGCTCATTTTCGGACTTGAATCGAAGCAATTCCTTGGTGTTTTTTTATATTTTTTTTGTATTTTTCTTTGTTTCTCAGGTTTTTGGAAAAATTTAATCCTTTGGAGCATAATGGAATAAAGCCGGAGAAATTTCATGGTGATTTGAAGACTTTCCGGGCGAGTTAGAGCTAATAAAAAAATATAGCGCCTTCTTCTACATGATTTGAGATTCTGAAGTGACTATTCTGGATAAACTCATTCCACCATAGATAGAGGATTCTTTTAGCTTTTTAACGCATATTTATTTGCGAAAATCGAACATCAGAGCCAAAAGATACGGCCAATTCAAAAACAGGGCGCGTCGCGCAAATCTATCGCACACCATGCGCGCGTTCATATGCAAACTGAAGCCCAGTTTTTACTTATTCGTTTTCAGGATGAGAAGTGTTCTTCGACGGATTTGACAACCCGACGAGTCTCTCAACTTCGACTTCAATTGTTCTTCTTTCTTTTCTTCTTTTATTAACTTTGTTGCACTCTATATATTTTTTAACATCGTTTTTATTTAATATGAATTCGTTTTTGTTTTTATTGTTTGTACTTTTGCTTTTGATTATTGTTTTGTGCTTAGTTTTTATAATGAATTCGTTTAGAGGCTAGATTTTTATGGGGCTGTGGTGTAGCCCGAGCCGATACTAATGTGTTGATGATTCTCTAATTTTGTCTATTGCTCGTTCCCGTTATGTTTGCTTGTTTATTAGCCGTGCATATTGTTATATTCAGTGATTAGCTACCTTTGAATTGTTATCTAGGATCATTTTCTTTTTTAGAGAGAGTAAATTATCGTGTTTTTGCTATAACCATCATTGTTGACCTAGGATAGTAGAAAATCTCGGCGAAAGTGTAATCGTTTGAATTCTTGTTCTTTATGCGTGTGGTTGTTTTATTAGGATTGGAAGCTAAGAGGATAATAATACGTCAATTACATAGGTTTGCTAGAGCGCTCGAGAGAGGATAGTGAATATGTTAGAAAAAGTAATTGATAACATAGGAACGAGACAACGATAGATAAAATAGGTATAGTTGACGTAGTCGTTTCGTTTTGAAGTCGTGGCCATGCTTTTTCTTGTTAGTTAAACTCGTTCGATTATTTGCTTTCTCGTCTTCTATTTATTTTGTAGTTTATCATAACATTCAATCGACATACTTTGGAATCAATTTGCGTCAAGCTAATCTAATCGTTGAAATTACTAGTCTCCGTGAGATTGATGCTCGTACTTCCATACACTATATTACTCGTGTGTGATTTTATCGCAACACTCAGCTAACTTACAACCAAAACAAGAACAAACCATTCATAAATTAAATGTCCTAGCAACAAGAAATACCCTAGACTAAACAACACATCACGAAAAATAACAAGCACCCTAAAGAAAATGATACTGAAAAAACGTCCTTTACAGAAGAGCATCTTGAGGAACAAACAAAAATCATTGTCAGAGCTCGATAGGACACGACAAGCAAGTGCAGATGAATTTGGGCCCCCAAAGAGGCGGTGGAAAATGATGGCCACAACGACGATCACATTTTTCGAGAGAGACCGGACTGGAATTGAAGTAGGTGTTGAGCGGAGAAACGAATCCAAATAAGAGGTCATTGAATCAACAGTCCACACGCTCCAAATTTTTTTTTGAAAATGAGAAACGCATGCGATGGATGAGAGATGAAAGAGTTGGATTTGAGATCTTTTGAGAAAGATCTAGGTATTGATAGGGGAGGCGGAAAGGAGCATAGGAAATTTTTGAGTACTCCATTGATGAAACAAAGAGAGACCGATCCCCCTAATTTGGAGCCCACCGGAGGTCGGTGTCTGCACTAAGTCTAATATTTGAATTGGTGTATTTGCGCTAATACGTTCGTTTCAATTTTCTATGCCTTATATATTTTTACTAACAATAACACGTTTATTATACAATTACATTGATAACAGAATTAAAATGTACATAAATATGTACATAAATATTTGACGATTGGGACAGCGAAAAGTCAACTAACTTTGTCGGAGGATGATATCAACTTAAAATAAATAGGAATGTTACAATTTGAATATTTAGTAATATCATCATGTTTATAAAAATATAGGCTGAGAAAAATTCTTAAATTTGGTTTACTAGCTAAAGATAATGTGTAGTTGTGGTACCTAATTTGATCTAGAGGTAAGTCCACACAACTTTCAAAGTGAAGATCATGAGATCAGTCTCCACCGATAGCAAATTTCTTTGTCAAATAGAAACAATGTGTACTCTTTCTTACTTAAAATTTTCAAATTAAACATGTATTAATTAACAAAATTATAGTAGAGAGACTTAGTCATATAATTTATTTAAACCCCCCCACGTCAAAATTTTAGACTAATTATGTAAAAATTAAGAAAATAATCCAAATTAAAGCAATATGTATGCATAGTATATATAATAGAGATATATTCATGAGTTAGAGTTATTCTTTTAATATTTGAATTATTTAACTATAATTTTTAATAGGGTCCAATGGGCTATCTGACCATATGAAATGTTAGAAGTTTCAAATAGCCAACGTTTCGTTAATTTTTGGTAAATAGCCACGTAAATCTATTTACGCTATCAAAATGATAAAAAAAAAAACGCATAATGTATTTCTAGTAAATATGTGTGCTACGTAATATTGTATGCTATTTACGAAGCATTTTGGCTATATACGAAAAATTTACAAAACGTTGGCTAAAACGCAAACGCTTATGTTTATGTGGCTTGTATCGCTAAATAATTGTTTTTAATAAGTGGTATGAAAATAAGAGTGTTGGATACGTAATTCAAAAAAATTCCGTGGATTTTTTTATAAGACCATATGAAAAATAAAAAAAATGATACATAGTATATATTTGAACTCCTCTCAAACTCTCACATAATATACGTTAAAAATCGGTGGTGGCCTGTAACGTCTTCAGAGAGATCAGCAACATCTATGAAATCATGGATTGGAAACTCGTGGGAGAATTTGATTTCTGTAAATCTTTTATAGGGTGTGAGATGAGATGGCTTGCCCGGGATTTTAATGTCACTGCTCATGGATTTTGTAAATGAGCAGTGGACAATGGTTGTTTTGGCTCCATCTATGCTCAGGATTTACCAAATGAGGTAGTTGTGAGTCATCCTGGCTATTGGAAGGAAATGAAAATTCCATTTACAATAAGCCACCTTCCATTGCTTATTGGAAATGGTATTTCCATTAGGCATTTTGGTGTCTTTCATTGCTTATTGGAAATTGAATTTTCGTTAAGGTTAATGGAAATCCATATTTCCGTTAACTTCTAATAAGGAATTAAAAAAAACAAAAAAAAAACGTAACTTTATCAACGTTACACAGTAACTCCCACTGTCTCACACATCGTCCTGGCTATTGGAAGGAAATTGAAATTCTATTTCCAATAAGCCACCTTCCATTGCTTATTGGAAATGATATTTCCATTAGGCATTTTGGTGTCTTCCATTGCTTAATGGAAATGGAATTTCCGTTAAGGTTAATGGAAATCCATATTTCCATTAACTTCCAATAAGGAATTAAAAAAAAATATAAAAAACGTAACTTTATCAACGTTACACAATAACTCCTACTCAAACTCCCACTGTCTCACACACATGCACAGCGGCCCATTATGTACAACAATAGTCAAAGCATTTATCTCTCCAACGGCACAAATAGCCTGACACGCCATCCGCTTGCCTTGTCCCGCTTCCGCCACGTGTCGGAACAAAAATTTCCGCCCCATCATCACACGGTACTCGGCACACCCGTGAGGCACACGTAGGATACGGAAGTCGTTCCTTCCGTGTGTCTTCCGACCGAGAAGCCAGCTTGAGTTGTGAGAGGTGTTTAATGAGAGTTTTCCTTGGTTTGAGAAAAAAAAAACATTAAATATAAGAATAAAAATTGTTTTTAACCATAGTTTTCGCTGCATGTTTTTTTTTAATATAATATTTGATTAATATGTATTCAATATTAGTTACAAGCTTGAAATAAATAATTTTATTTTTGAAAATATATAAACATATTTAAGAGGAGGTAAACATATTTAAAATCACCAGCGGATAAATAAGGTGGAAAAAATGTTACATATGATTCATTTGGCTCATTTGGCGTATAGTTTAGGTGACAAACCTTTTTTTATGAGGTTTTTTCTTGCGAGAGTATGAGTTTAAATTTCTACGAAATAGAAGTGAAAAAATATTTCTTATTAATCTGAATTTAAATATTTTACGTAATCAATTACACATTGTATCTGAATTTATGAATGAAAATAGTATAAAATTGGTTAAGTTCAATTGAAACATTTCACATTAATGATATTTTCTATTTGAAATTTATATTTCATTCAAATATATATTGATTAAAATAAATAGCACTTGTTCCACACAGTAACTCTTTTACCCTTCTCACATCCCATCAAGTTTTACCATTTTTCCTTCCTGACATTATTGCATGCTAAATAAATGTGCAAGTGAATAATACACCCCCAATAATTGTTCTATGAGGACAAAAATATGTTATAAAGGTCAATTCTAGATATACAGATAATAAAACTATATGATATCAACATAGCAAAATATCTACAAAAGTCATCGATTTACCAACTACTTGTATGAAAAATTAATTAAGCATGCTATGCATAGAACAATATCTTAAAAAAATCAACCATATCAACAGAGTAGCCAAATATATATGCATATACTTGGAAAAGTAAAAAAAGAGTCCCGTCAACTATTTCAAAAAAAATTCAAACGTACTTACTCATATAATTGTAGCCTTCACCATATGATTTATATGTAGAAGAAAATACGTCACGCTTATTCCATTGAATTTTGACTGAGTCATCAAACACATTTTTTTTTTATTTACTTTAACAAAGGTAGTAATTTTATATTGCTTCCACGAGACTTTCTTGCGCAGTAAAAATTTGCCCGGTAATAGTTTTCTCAACTTATTTGTGTCACGTAAAGTTCACCTTATTTATGTAAGAATGAAATATTAAAAAAAAAAATCAATCAAGTGAGTAACTAAGTCACTAAAATTTGAAGATTTGATAAATAGTTAACGTTTTATAAATTTTAAGTAAATAACGCCATTATGTTGATGTCACATTATTTGAATGTTTTTAGCATTCTATTTATACCCTTGAAATCTGATGGTTATTTACGAATATTAACAAATATGTACAACTATTAGTGTTTTTTTTTTTTGTTAATAAAATCTCTTGGCTATTTGCTTAAAATTAATATGACAATACTTGAGTTTTCATATGGCTAGATAGCCAAAGAAAAAAAAATTACATGACATACATAAGTCATGCAAAGTCTATTACTTTGTGCTGGTGAAAAACTTGTGCTATAGACATATTTATCGATCACAAATCACAATATATACGACCGCTTTTACTCGACAAATTGGGGACATAAATTTCTATCGCTTAAAATTTTTACACGAAAAAATGAATGTTTGTGCAGCAATTACTTTCATAGTGAGAACACTTTATCCATTCTCGTGTGTGTAAATATATCGAATCTTGAAATATGCTTTGGATTCCCAAAAAAAATTAATAATGATAATAAAATAGAATCGGAACACTTGTGTTCAAAAAATGGAATTTTTGGTACGGATTGGTTTGAACGGAAATTATGTTCTGGAAAATTGGACGTTGAAAACGGAAAAAAATTGTTTCCTTCCAACTCGACTGCCCGAGTTTAAGTGTGTGTTACACAATATATTACACGTAATAAGGATGTAGTCTAAAGTTTATCATGTTATTTTCGATCTTCAACTTTTATTACTACGTAGTCAATCAAGATAGGTTAAGAGTTACTATGTATATGAATTATATGTATGTGTGACGTAATTGTTGGATATTATGTAATGTATTGGTGAATACATAATGATCATAATTAGAGAAGGACAATAAAAATGGGGTTCATGAATATTCTATAATTCAAGATACAGATGATACATAGTTTGCTTCGATCACATATTACAAATCTTTTTGGTTGAGTGTACATTCATTCACATATTCAATTTTATAATTCTTTGCCTCATTGGGATTTCCTCTCTAGGCATAACTTCTCACTATATGAGATATGTGGTTAGTTATTTTGACATGGAAAAAAATATCGAATATTCTTATAAAAGGGCATGGGTGCTTTGTATCTACACATCAATATGTATGAAAGGAAAACGAAATTATGTGAAACACACTTGACTGAAAGTAAATTGTCCATTAAAAAAACCTTAACACGGATTAAGATAATTTATAAAGATTAAAAAGCTAAAAAGAAAACTTTGTTTCGGTCTTCCTACTCAGCAGGCACCATTTGCAATTGTGGTCAAAAGACACAAAAAAGAGAAAAGAAAAAAAAAGTAAAGATTAAATAATCTATAGTAAGAAAGGGAAACTTTGGAAATTTAAAGGGCGTGACATGTAATGCAAAAGAGGACATTCTTATTTAATGTTTTTATTTCCCCTCAAGAGACACAATAACTAATAACATGCCCTCTTTTTGAAGAGCCAAAAAAAATCCCGTGGCACATCATCAATCCTTACCTTTTTTTTCTTTCTTTCTATATATATATATATATATATATATATATATATATATATATATATATATATATATTTATACACATATATATATATATATAAGAAAAAGAGATAGTGAGATATATATAGTGAGAGATAGAGAGAGAGAGAGAGAATAACCACTTTTTCTACATACTCTTGCTGTATTATTCTACGTAGAGATCAATATATTCTTCAAATCAAATTATGAGTGCGAAAAAAAAAATTCCTTTTTTCATCCTCCTTTTTGTGCCCAAGAAATCGATAAGTCGATTCAAGTGACGCATTTATGAACGATCCAAAGAAGAAAAATTATTTTAAATGACCAAGAAATATTCAGTCAATATGTATCTTTCATTTTAGTATTAAAAATATGGATTTATAATTTAATTGATGATAATATATATATCAACCACAAAAATAAGGCATGGCATGCTATAGTGGGGCAATAGATTTGACGTCATTGTATTCGATTCTATCATATTATTTCTGATCAAAAGCTCTAAAATCTGCATTCTTTGGACCAAGGAACAATATATTTCTTCTCGATTTCTTGATGTCGCTCTTTTGATGCAAACAAATGTATGGACGCCATTGCGTCGCGATTACGCGAAAATTGTCGAAAAACTTGTCCATTTTGTATAGGTTCATAATAAAGCAAGGAATAATTTAACAACCTCTTCTACTTCGTTGCCTTGCCATTATGGAGCCCTATATGTCAAATTAATTTTTGAACTTTAAAATGGGATGGTTTTAAGCTAATTCCAATATTGGTATTCTTTTAATAATATATACATGCTTGAGAGACTGAAATTCAAAGTAGTATTCACTCTTTAAAATCTGATGGAATTTAGTTTTAACATAATATTTCCATATATGAGTGAAGTTTAGTTGGAATTTGGGTGATGATAATGTTTTCGCTTAAATTATACCATGATCAAATGGCTTAAATGGACATGGTTTTGTAGTTCTCATAATATGCTTAGGATCAAGAAAAAAAATATATTTAATATAATTTATGCATGCGCATATCTTTTTTTCCATGGTACTGTGGACGTGTCAAACTGCTAATTTGTATTCATATTTTGCCTTCCTAGCTAGACTAGTAGCGCCAGTACAAAACAGGAACATAACTACAAGTATTATTATTAATTTATTGATCATATCATAGAGACATATCACAGCAAAAAGTAAAGTAGCTATGAGCAATAATTAATAATCCAATGAAGGGAAATAATATATAAAAAGTTACATCTTACATATCCCTTAAAACCAATATGGTGATGATCATATATATGTTACATATAGTTCTAGTACTAGAAACATATATAATGATATATATATAAGCTAATAATAAAATAATATTTTGATGATCAAGACATATTTGTTTTAGAAGAGCCTTTGATGAATCCATGAATCCGCTTCCATGAATCTTCTCTTTGCATCTTCAACTGCTTGTAGAAGTTTCCAATAAAGCTCTCAGCTTTTGCATAAAGCTCTTGCCCACTAACCTCTTCTTCTTCTTGTTCTTCTTCATCTTCTTCATCATAGTCTTCAAAGTAATTAATGATATTACTATCATTATTGCTGATATTATTATCACCTATGAAGAAAAGGCTAGGCATTGAAGGACACTTCTTGACTTTTTCCACTTTGACACTTCCAACTATCTTTTCAGACAAACACTTCTCAACAACCCTAGCACCATGACCGGCTTTAGGGTCTTGTTCACTTCCATTAGTATCATTATGGTGTGATTGGTCAATTATTGAAGGCTTTTGAGGGACAAAAGAAGGAGGGTTTTTCTTGTCATTGGTGTCTAAAGAAGAAGAAGAGGAAGGGTTGGAAAAGGATGAGAGAAGACCGGCTTCGGCGCCGAGGGCAATGATGAGAAGATTGGTGACGAAGTAGATGTAAGTTGGCCTTTGAGACGAGGACAATAGAGGTGCTATTATGAGAAGAATTGTTAGGAGTGAGAGCATTAGGACTTGTGATTTCTTCAAGTTGTTCATTGTTAGTGTGTGTAAGGTAATAATGATATGGGAAACCTTTTGAAGAGTGGGAAGAAAGAAGAAGAAGAAGTTGAAGAATGAAGTGAGTGCAAGAAGTAGGGTCTTGTGGTTTTATTTATAGGTAGGAGAGAGAGAGAGAGAGAGAGAGAGAGAGAGAGAGAGAGAGAGAGAGAGATTATGCAACTTGGAATTACTTGTCGCTTAGTGTGATAAGGTATAATATATGACTTCTGCATGAAAGTGTTGCATCTCTCAATAAGAGTGTAATTGCTGAAAAACAAAGTGTAGTATAAACCAAATGTTTTTTTTTCCTTTTTTTTTTTCTATCGTCTAAATTGTGTCTTTTGTTATTTCAGCAATTATTCATGGTGACCTACAATAGGTATCCGCATTTAAAAGAAATATACTTGGCCTTCACAACGTTATGAGTAATTAGATGCTCTAATATATATATATATATATATATATATATATATATATATATATATTAGAGGGAGTAGGGACAAGTCCAACGTCCAAAAGCGAAAGAGACTCGAATTTAGTTGGAAAAAGCATGATAAAGTCGGTGAAATACTTTCGTCCCTAATTCTTTTGATATCATATATAACCTTGTTATTTTTATTCTACTATTACCATTATCGTGATCATGAAAAAAAATTGAAGTAAGTTAGTGAAAATCATTTTTTGTCTAAATTTCAATAATTAAAAGAAGATCTTAATCACTCGTTATAACTTCATTGTAATTAAATTATTTGTAATATAATATAGTGAATAAAATGAGGGTGTTTTGCGGTTAAGAAATATTTTCTTTTGGCGACCCAATATGTAATACAACATAGAAATAAATATATATATATATATATATAAAAAAAAAAAAATCAAAAGTTTATGACCTTTTTGAGATATATCCACCGAAAACAAAGTATTAGTATTGAGAATCTTTTATAAAACAATCCACTTGCCCTAAGTGCTAGGGTGGTCCCCTCTTTGTCTATCCACTTAAAGGCCCACTAGGCTTATATATATATTGGGCTTCTTAACCCACCACACACATAAGCCCAAAATATCTAAAGCCCCAATCTGCTTATACTATTATTTATTTTATTTATTTAACATTTGGGGTAACCTTTGAGAGAATGAATTGTTCTCAAACTCAAAAGGGCTAATGAGAACAGTATACAAAGTGTCACATTAGTGACAATAGTTGGTGTAAACATATTGTCCTTGTTTATGTAACCCAAACAACCATTTTCCATTCATGATCTTTTTCAGAACTTTTTTTTTTCTTCCTATTTCTTGGATTTTTCCTTTTTAAATAAAGTGCATTAGATAACGAAACATTCACATGCCTCTACTTTTTTATCCTTGTCCAAAGCTGAGTTTATCCACAATTTGACAAAAGCGTGTTCACCTTTATCTATCGAGTTAGAAAGAATATCACATAAGATATTCTAAATGGTACTCTTACATATATTATGACGACTAAAAAGATAAATTACATTGTGTAGAGCGTAGACAAACAAACTTTGGGACCCACAGATAGTCATGTGATTAAGACACACGTAAGTATAACCAATTATTTCCCTTGGTGCCCAAAACCATATATTTAGTATCATTGTCTACTTTTGATTTGTCTTTGGATAATGTAAAGCCAAATTGCACCGTTGGAAAAGAGGGATGAATTTTCACACACGTACATTGAATTCCTAAATTCAAATATTTTGATCACATCAAAACATAAATATTCTCTCATCTTAAAATAGAAATATCCTCAAATTGTAGAAAATATAATTAGAAATTCATCTTCATGGATTAGTAAGCGCCAAATCAGCATTTCATACTCTTTTATCTGATGAACTTTACAAGATAATGTAGTGATGATAGTCTTTTCTAAATCATTTTTGTTTCCCCGTTCGAACCGGTACTACATCATGAACAGAAGAATCATTGAAGCTATTTCAAAATTTTCATATCATCACTTCACTTTTGTTTAAAAATATAGAAGAGATTAAATATGTTGGTGACGAAATCAACTATTGAGATTTTTTCTTCTTTGACCAAAAATCAGTTCATATGGCAGCGCCATTTAAAATTAAATATAATGAAAAACAATTACCAAAAAAAAAAAAACCTACCACCCAATAAGCAAGAGCTTGAGAAGAGCCATTCTTATGTAAAGTCCGTTCTTCGCTTGTCTAAAATATGCGGCTCTCGGGTCGCTATCAACGTCCACGGTGATCTGTAATAAATAATTAGGAAAATTTAAACAGGCAAGCACTTGAGGCGTGTGACATTTTGATTTAATGAAATTTAGATGGTAAACAACTTGAAACATATGTACAGATTTAAATCGCATGTTTATCATACTTAAAGTATAATTGAAACAAACTCTGACTCTAAACATCCAAAATATGATTTATATTTCATTTAATGATCTGGGTTATATTATATATTTCAATTATTTTATTTTATTTAATTTCCAAATAGCTCAAGTTTATGGATATGTTGCAAGTTCGTAAGGCGATACATTTCAGTGAATATAAATACGACAATGACTAAAATCCTCTTTTCCTCGTGCAATAAAAAATAAATAAACCTCTTTTCCTCTATTTTCTTTTTACCTCGTCGAGCCTCGGAAGAGGGTGCATAACCACGGCATGCTTTGGCATAACGTTTAACACACGAGTGTCCACAATGTACTTTCCCCGAGCCTCTTCGTAGAGATCGGTTCTCTCTCCGAACCGTTCGCGTTGGATTCGGGTTTGGTACACAACGTCGCACTTTCTAGCCACTTCCATCAAATCCGCGCTCTCTTCCCACTCGATCCCCATAGATGTCAAATACTCTTTGATATCGTCCTGTTAATGAATATTAAAAAAATATATATAAAAAGGACAAGCCTTTATGAGAAACTGATACCAAGTGTTGAGAAATCCCCTAAACTTTAATTATTTTTTGTTTCATTGAGAAAACTCGTCGATGTTCTGGTGATTGTTTTTTTTTTCTTAACATATATAGAATCTCAGTCGAGTTTCCATTGAAAACACAACGTGTGATGGAAAACCAACAAAAATAAATTCCGACCACAAACGAAAATCGGCATTTTAAAATTTCTGTCAGCCACCGACATTTTCGTGAAACGAAACAATCTACCAATTTTCATAAACCGACATTTCAATCCTTGGTATTGGCAGGTATTTTCGATCAATTTTTGTTACCTTCATCTTGACCACGTTGGGAGAGACAAAGTAGATTTTAACGTCTTTGTATTTGGCGAGTAAGTACGCGAGCGAACGGACTGTCCTTCCATTGGCAAGATCGCCGACAAGAGCGACCTTGATACCGTCCAACTTTCCTATCTCTCTTTCGATGGTATACACATCTAAAAGTGCCTGAAAAACGCAAAAAGATAGTACCAATCTATATCAGCTTGATAACCGAGCCAGCAAAGTGTTTCCTTTCCTAATATCCTAATAGTTTTTGTTATGTTCTAATTTCTAACCCAAAAAAAAAAAAAAAAGAAGAAGCCAATGTAAAGATGATCTTAGGCTAATATTGCCCCAGAAGTAACTAGATGATATGAAATAATTTTCAGATATGGTCATTTTAGAGTCATCATGCTGTATTGATAATAGAGCCTGAGAAATGCTTCTATTTTCTCTAAGCCAAAACAATACAAGAAGCCAATCAAGATTTAGTCTTTAAAGCTACTAAGATATGAAACAATCTTCATAGTTTTGAAAATGCATATGATAAACACATAGACCTGGGTGGGATGTTGTCCCGGACCATCGCCGGCGTTGATGATCGGAATATTCGCCGCCGCCGCGGCTCTTTTGGCAGCGCCGCTCTCGAAGTGACGCATTACGATTATATCAGAATATCCCTCCACCGTTCTAATAGAATCTGAAAATCAAATTTCTTTAATAAAACCCTAACCCTAAATCACAGTACATCGAAACGAAAAAATAAAATAAGTGATTGATTGATTAACCTTCGAGCGTTTCGCCTTTGGCGGCGGAGGAAAACTCCCGGGCGTTCTCGGTGGTCAGAACTTCGCCGCCGAGCCTTTTCATGGCGGACTCGAACGAGAGCCTGGTTCTCGTCGAAGGCTCGTAGAAGAGAGTCGCCATTAGATATCCTTTGAGGATTTGGCCACCGGACGAGCTCTTCTCGATCTTCTCCATGTCTCGCGCGACCTTGAATATGGCGCCGAGAATTTCCCGGTCGAATTGCTGAGATTCGATCACGTCGTCGAGCTGGAACTTGTTTCCGGCGGCGAAGAGAAGAGGAGGGTGGTTTTCGATCTTCAGCGACGCTGAGCAAGGTGAGAGTTTGAGGCTAGGGTTTACTCTGGTGAGCGAGAAGTTCTTGGACCATGGCTTCGATTCTCTGAAGCTGATTCCCTTCTGGAAAGAGCACGTGAACAGAGACGAAGCTGCCATTGACGAGCTTGAATCGAGCGAGAGCTTGAAATGGATGAACGAAGATTCTCTTACAAGGGTTTATGATTCGGTAAGAGAAGGGTTTTTGGGGGTTTTAAAAATAATAGGGTTATTTGCACTGGTACCCCTGAACTATTCCGTATCTCGTGGTTTAGCCCCTATAACCTTTAGTAAATGCCATTTTTCTCGTTCTTAAAGATAAACGACAACAAAAGGCTCTTCACAAAATACAAAAAAATAAATTAGTGGCTCATCACATGCTACACCTTATAGTCTTGAAACAAAGTACCAATTATCTAAATAATCTTGCTCATACCACTTAAAAAGTCTAAATTACCTTGAATGAATAAAAATCGCCCATAAACATTTCGACCAAAATCAAAATATTTCATCGTCTCTCTCTTCCTTCCTTTTTTTCTTTTCTGTCTTTCTGAAGATCTACCGAGTACTAGAGTTTGAAGAACTGCCGTTCTTTTTAGTGTCATCGACCGCCACTTTCATTGTTAATCGTCGAGTACACCCACAAAAAATCGTCCATATGCGACTTTGTCCTAGTACGCCCACAGCTTCCATCGTTGACTCCTACCTCCATTGCCATGGACTAATTGTTTTTAGTTTTCGACCAATTGAAATTTATTTTTGTCCAATTCCTATTATTTTTCCCAATTTTTTGTCCAATTGAAGTTAATTGTTGATATTTTCCCTATTTTTATGACCAAAACCATGTAATGAAGAGAATTATTTTGATTAAAAAAAAAATCGGATATAAATTCAATGCAATAGTACTTGATATAAGTTAATCAGATAATTCCACATCACAAGTCGCTGAAGGTGGGTTCAGTGATACTTAAGCTACACTTAAAAAAAACCTAATTGTTTATTAAAGTTAATAATCAGAACTTTTACTAATTAAATAAATAAAAACTAGGACTAAAATATAAACTAGGACTAAAATAAAAACTACAAAATAAATTTTTGACCTTTAATTTCTCTCTCTCTCATACCCACACACAAAGGACACATAAAACCTCATAAACCCTAAAACCCCCGCTTTTCATTTCTCGGAGCTCTCACGGTTTTCGCTTTCAGAGGTACCTAATCCATTCATTTCTCCAATTTCTCTTCTTCTCCTTTGTTTTTCCCCGATCGAATTCCTGTTTACTTTGATTTATCATCGAACGATTCTCTCAGTCACATCTCTGATTTCATTCCCAGAGAAGAACATGGATTTCGGCAACTTCAAAGTCCCGAAAGGACCCACCGGCGGCGCAGCCTCGGCGCTGATCAAGCTCGGAGTCATCGGCGCGATCGGAGTCTATGGAGCTGCGAACAGTCTCTACAATGTCGAAGGAGGTCACAGAGCGATCGTCTTCAATCGCGTTCTCGGTGTCAAAGAAAAGGTATGTCTCGAAAGAACACATTTTCAGACCTAGGGTTTCGGATCTAACCTCTTTTTTTTCTTTAAATCTCTAGGTATATCCCGAAGGAACGCATTTCATGATTCCGTGGTTTGAGAGACCAGTGATCTACGACGTTCGTGCACGACCTCACCTAATCGAGAGCACTTCTGGGAGTCGTGATCTTCAAATGGTGTGTGAAGCTTTGAAATATTCGTAATCTCGAAATTGGGAATTTGGAAATTATTAAATTTGAGGGTTTTTTTTTTATGTTTGCTGCAGGTGAAAATAGGGCTTCGAGTTCTGACCCGTCCGATTCCGGACCAGTTGCCGAGTATCTACAGGACTCTCGGAGAGAACTACAACGAGAGGGTTTTGCCTTCGATTATTCATGAGACTTTGAAATCTGTGGTTGCTCAGTACAATGCCAGTCAGCTTATTACCCAGAGAGAGGTATAAATTAAAATCTTTGTAAATAGTTATATGCTCTTATAAGAATTTAGAATCATAGTGTTTGATAAATGTTATTTTAAGTGAGAATGTTATGCTCTTTTCTTGTTGGCGGATTTTCATTTCTCATGCTGCATTAATTTTTAAGGATTTTTGTTTTCCAACTATGCTTTTCTAGATCATAGATAGGTTTTTTTTAAATGGTAAAGGTTTCACATGTACTAATTGGTTTTACGATTCTGTATGCAATATTAGATGATTGTTTTATTTTCATGGTATTTTGGCTGATTTATGACCCAGTGAGTGATGGAATGTTATTGCTGCGTTCTTTTCTTTTTGACGGAAATTTCTTTTTTGCCTCGAAACCAATCGAAAAATATTTTCTTACTATTATTCTGTAGATCCTAGATATGTATCTTAAGATGGATAGGTTTCACATTGATAATATGTTAGAAATGCTTTTTTTTAAGTTTCATGGTTTTGGGAGAATTTATGACCTATCAAGTGAAAGAATGTTATCGATGCGTTCTTTCCTCGATCCCATATTTTCCACGATGCTTTTGTATATCATAGATATGTCTTTTAATAGATAAAGGTTTCACGTTGCAGTAACTGACTTTGCAATTCTTTTATGCAATGCTGTAGAGTGTGAGTAGGGAAATTCTGAAGATATTGACTGAGAGAGCTGCAAATTTCAACATCGCTCTCGACGATGTTTCAATTACTACCCTCACGTTCGGGAGGGAATTTACAAGTGCGATCGAGGCCAAACAAGTGGCTGCACAGGAAGCTGAGAGAGCTAAGTTCGTTGTGGAAAAGGCCGAGCAAGACAAGAAAAGTGCTATTATCAGGGCTGAGGTTAGTCGAAGAAAGACCTTGGTTTTTTAATTAGCCCAAATAGTCCCTGGGTTATTCTGGTCCTTGAAACATATATGCCAAAATGAATTACTTGTAAATTATATTAAAGATATGAACTAAAAATGTTGTATCCCCATAAACACTAACAAAACTTTAACAATTATGAAGTAAAATTTTAAAATTATCAACAAGTAATTTAATTTACATATTTTAAGTTGATGATTATGTGTTGTATTTCAGAAGAAGAGAAGTCACTATTTATTTTTTTTATGAAAATGATTAACGTGTTACAAAATCAATAAAAGATGACTTCTTTGCTAAAAAAAACTAGATTTTGGACCAAAAGAACTCCCGACATATGAAGATCATGCGCTAAAAAGCGTTCTATTTGAAATGGGCTTGCAGTAATATGATCCTTTCGATTTATATCTTCCTTCTTTTTTTTTTTTTTGTATGTGTATGTGAATTTCAGGGAGAGGCTACAAGTGCTCAGCTGATTGGGCAAGCCATCGCCAACAATCCGGCGTTCATCACTTTGAGGAAGATCGAAGCTGCGAGGGAAATCGCTCACACCATTTCCAACTCTGCCAATAAGGCTTACTTGAACTCTGAAGATCTCTTGCTCAACCTTCAGGAGATGAACTTGGATCCCACTGGCAAAAGATAGGCTTCGCGGTCTTTTTGTTTTCATTTACGCCCTTTTATTTGAAGCAAAAGCGGTTGATAAACCCCCGGTACTGATAATTCAAGAGTTCTTTTGCTCGGAAAGTACTGTCGAATACTCATAAAGTCTCGCTTTTTAAACAGAAATTACTTTGGTGCTTACAGATTCATTAATTAGTCGAATAATTTTTGCGGGGGTTGGATTCAAGCATGGTTTTTGTCCATTCGTACTTTATTTCTGTTTTCTCAGCTTCATTGTTTTTACAGAATTGATTTTTGGCACGATTAACGACTCAAAACGATCCACTCACGTGTTGACATGTGGCAGTTCGTTGCCACGTGTCAACACGTGAGTGGATCGTTTTGAGTCGTTAATCGTGCCGAATAGCTTTACTCTTGTTTTTATGATTCTTAACCCTGGTTTGATTTGTTGCATTGTTATATAATAAAAAATGTTAATACTTGATTTTAAATTAGTGATCTACATAAACGTGATTTACTAGATGTCATTGTTTTGTAATTAAAGATGAAACTAATTGCTAATTTAGATCACATACAGTATCTTCTTATGAAAGCAAAATAATTGCGAAAACTTTATCAATTAGTTTTAGTAAAATATTTTTTTTCATTTGTTTATTACTTTACTTAGTTACTTATTAACACGATTTATTCTGTACCTTCGTTCCTCATCCAGTGTTATCAGACTTGCAAAGAATAACTGATCACGATTTAAGACACAAGCCAAACAATTAGTTTGTAATGAACTGATTTTAGTACACATGGATTCGTAGCGAACACAACTGAATAATTGTTGACCTATTGACCAAAACTTTTTTTTTTTTAATTTATATTACTTTCAGTAAATTTTAACCAAATAAAGAAATATAAAAATCCAAACGCAACTCTTGGATACTGAACACAAAGCTACGAATACAGGTAAAAAACAACACAAAAAATGATCATAAAAACCCAATGCAGAAACCAATTATTTACACACTAACCCAACCCACTGCGTTTAAGCCATTTAAATTTACACCTTTTTCCGGTGTTGATCGAAACAAAATCTCTCTTTTAACTCCCAACTTTTATACAGATTCTTAATTATATCTATGAAAAAAAAAAAATGTCCCCACTAAATAGGTTTTAAGGTCAAGAATATGCATTGATTATGCAATCCATCCCTTTTTTTTTCCGTCAACTCCTCATGAGGAACGCTACTACACACCCCAAAACAGCACCCGCGGCGACCTGAAAAAAACCCATATCATTATTCACAGACCAGTCAAATAAATAGATAAATAAAATGCAAAGCTTTTTATCCCCTCTCTGAACCTGCAATGGAGTGTGACCAAGCGAATCTCGGAGAGGTCTAACGTTGGAGACGGGATGCTCTGGAGGTAGCTCACACACTATCTGATTCAATAACTTCAATAACAAAAAATAAAAATGTTAATCATCAACAACATTTGAACTAAAGGAAAACCAGAAGCACTAAGAAACCGAAAAAGAAGAAAAAGGCGAGAGAAATCTATATTAATAAATAAATAAATAACTCACTTCAGCTTGACGACCAGCGTGGAGTCTAACACCGGTGGCGTCGTACATCACCTACACACAAAGAAATCAAAAGAAATATATTGATGCGAGTTAATGAACAATTGTAATAAATTTTGTTTATGGATTTTTTTTTCTTGTTGAACATGGTGTAATCTGGCTCCATTTGGATTCGACTCAGGCGCCATAAATCTTTGACTAGGCCTTTTACAAAATACACGGGAAACATAACAAAATAAATTGATGAGCGACCCAAGGACTAAAATGCCGGTTGAGCTAATAATAGCTTACAGTTCAATTTTACCAAAATACCGAGGAAATATTTAGAGAAATATAAATTGTTGACGTTTCAAGTATAATTTCATTAAATTCTATTAATAAAAGTCTCCGGAATTACAGTGTGTTTGCATTAAAGGTGGTATTCTCCCACCGACAAACGAACTTACAGAGGCATATAGGAAAAAATCGGCTCGCACTTAAAACCCTAAAACAACCCGACAAAGATTGTATCAGCCCGTCAGGGTAATATAGTATCAGAAATTCATAGTTAAAGCAATAACTTAGTATAGATAAGAGAACATTAAAGGAGAAAGTCTGGCAAATTTTTAGAAAACAAACCTCTCAAAAGCATGTTATATCTTGTATTTTCTATTTCCCAGGAACAAAGTATCCGAGTTTTTATTAGATTATTATCGTTTCTTTCTTATATAAAATAAAAGGGGCACACAATAAATCAACAATTTGGAGAGGAAGAATGAAGGCTAATTTAGTAAGTTGTAACTTACAACACAAGCTAAAACGACAGCGATGGCAAAGGCGGCCCCGCCGGTCCCGTGTTGGAATCCAATGGCGACTGCGAGTGCCGTCACAGTCGAAGAATGCGATGATGGCATTCCGCCCGATCCAAGCATTCTTCTCGAGTCCCATCTCTTTTCTTTATACCTGCAATTCTACAACATAACCTATTCAAGCCAAGACCCAAATCTCAATAAGTGTCTTATTTATTCATTCGTTTTCTCGCAATTCCCAATCTTTATAGGGTGTGTTTTGAACCTTCAAAATAGGAGGGGAACGAGAATGAAATCCTTCCAATTTTCCTTGCATTGTTTGAGTTGAGGAAAAATTTGGTGGAAATAAAATATGAGGGGAACGAGAATAAGTGTCTTTTATTCATTCATTCGTTTTCTCGCGATTACCAATCTTTATAGGGTGTGTTTTGGACCTGAAATCCTTCCAATTTTCCTTGCGTTGTTTGAATTGAGGAAATTTTTTGTGGAAATAATATATGATAAAAATATGTAAAATTAAATCAATCGAAGTTTCTACATGTGGGGCTCACGTTTGTGTGTCTTTTCATACTGTCCCCTTCTTTTTCCCTCATATTTTCAATGACTTCTAAACATAATATAGAATTATGATTTTTCCTTGTATTTTCACTTTCCTTTGCATTTTCTGGGTTTTAAACGGAGCCTTATTTAAAATTTGAAAAAATGCAAGGGGGTAAATGAAAATATCTAGCATTCTTCTTGTCTCGGTGGGAAAAGATTGCAGAAATCGAATACATAGCTAATGTGTAAATTTCATTTTCCTGTCTTTGTGCAGAAAATTAAAGTACAACAATCCAATAAATTCACACATCTATATAGATAGAGTTTCACTTTTCCTTTCTCTTTGTTTTACTTTAGATTGTTCCTTCAAAGCTTTCTCCACAACTCCAAACAATATTAGGATAACAAATACTAAAAAACGTAATTCTTTTCCTCTTTAACATTTTCTCACTATTGTCATGTTCATGTATCTAGTACAAATTCTGAAATTCAAACAGAGCCTAAAGCAGCCCAATATCACAAAACTTATAACACACATATTCCTAAGCACAAGATATCAGATTATATGTTTCTTAATCATGCAATAAAATCATCCAAAATTTACTTTAAACATGAGATGTCTTGGTTAGAAGCTACACAGTGTCACCATTACATCCATTCAAAACCTAATTATTAATTCAAATTTAGCTTATCAAATTCAATGTTTGGTATCAACACTGGTAATCCAAAGTGAAAGATTTTTTTTTCTTTGCACATGAAACCCTAATTACAGCTTCGAACCTGTGAGAATCGAATCGAAATTCATCGAAATGTACACAAAGATCAAATTACTCTCAGAGCGAATCGAAACCCTAGAAATTCATGCGCTTACCAGGTGGTGAAGAGCTTGAGAAACTGGGCGAGTGCAAAAGCGAGGAAGGCTGAGAGGAGTGGGAGATTGGAGGGGATCACGGACGGCTCGGATGACCCCGATCCGAAGCGTGACGTGGCATCTGATGTCGTCATCACTTCCACCATTAGAGACCTTGCTTGAACTTCGATCGAGCGAGCGAGCTTGGAATACAGTGTTTTACTTTTTTTTTTTTTTTTTTTTTTTGGTTCAGTGAGATATAAGTTATATTCTTTGGGTTTTAGTTTCTCTCCCATCAATTTTTTTATTGGTCGCAATTCATGGGGTTTTATTGGCTGTTGGTGATTAAGTTGTCAACCACGTTTCGTATCCATTTTATTTATTTGATTATTATATTTTTTAATATTATATAAATGTGCTATAATTTATTTTTAGTAAAGATAACACCTTACTTTGATAATCATGTGTATATATAATAATAATAATAATAATAATAATAATATATACTAGAAAATTTAAAGCACGTGTAGTTTGCTTTATCATTAACTTTTATATAAATTATGGAAAGTGTATTAAAAACAGTAATTTGTGTTATGAGATATTTGTACATAATAATTTACTGAAAATGTATCTTTATATTCTAAATCAAATATGATTAGTTAATTAAATATTGAAAAATTACATGGATTAGTCAACTTTGAAATTGCAAATTAGCCAACATTTCATTTTTTTTTTTTTAAATGGTTGTATGAATGACGTGGCAAATTGAAACAAATTTTAATTTCCAAAAATGCCCTTTAGGAAGAAGCGTTATTTGACTAATTCATTATTATTTATTATTAGATTCCTTTTACTTATTTGTAGCAATTTCCTTAGTTTTTACTCTCTCTCTCTCTCTCTCTCTCTCTCTCTCTTTCTCTCTCTCTCTCTCTCTCTTCTTTGCTCGTCGTTTTATTTTTTGTTTTTTAAATTGTGTGCGGCAGTTTTGGTATGGTCAAGAGAAGAAGTCTATTCTTGGAAACTATGACATATTTCAGGAAGTGCTTAATGGCATAATCATTATTATATGGGAAAATAACACATTTATACCCTGTGTTTTAGTGAAATGTCGAGTTTAACCTTCGGTTTTAAAAAATGTCGAGTTCATACCATCTGTATAACTAAAATGACGAAATTATACCCTCTGTTTAATTAAAATGACGAAATTATACCCTGAAATAGACAACAGTGTCACGAATATTCTTTTTATTGACTTTTCATTGACGTTGGCTATAATATTTATATATAAACACCAATTATCTTTATTCGTTCGCGCCATATATGTAATTTATTTAAAAACTAAAAAATAAACAACAGTCTCTTAATCGTAAAGAACACAGAAAGAGGCAAATGGGTAAACATCGATAGTTGATAGTCATCAAAATCGCATATTCGAATAGAGAATCCAGGATTTAGAGTTTCAATTCGAACACGGAATGAAGTCATTTCTTATGAGGTATGTGTTTTATTATTTAATTTCAATTTAAGGCTATTTTTATTTCAAAATTGAGAATTTGTAAGTTAGGGCACTGATTTAGATTTGATTTGGTTTTTCTTATATAAGAGTTAATATCAATGAAAGGGAGATTTGTGACGCTGTTATTCATTTCAGGGTATAATTTCGTCATTTTAGTTAAACAGAGGGTATGAACTCGACATTTTTTAAAACCGAGGGTTAAACTCGACATTTCACTAAAACACAGGGTATAAATGTGTTATTTTCCCTTATTATATACCGCGTAGTTAATGCAATATTATTTCTTCAATTGATCTGTCTATATGCATATATTGTTCCAATAATGACTGTATATTGCTCTTGTGAACAATAGGCTAATTCAATTGGATCAATGCCACTGCCATTCGAGCTCGTTGTCGAGGAAGACATTGTTAATGTTGAAGTGTTAGTTTTCAAGATGATTCCTTTGTTTTTTCTCCGTGGAATTTTTGAAATGTGGAGTTTCATGTTTTGCTTGTTAGGTTTTGTTAGGTTTTGGTTTCTTAGGACATATGTGTAACGCGAAATTGGTACATCAAATTCATGACAATAGAGAGTCTTGCCCATATGTGCGGTGCGAGTGAGCCAAGATGAAGCTGTGCCACAAGAACGTTGTGAATAATTGACGACAAAATTAGCGAAGTAATATGCCATGGTATATGATCACCGGATAAATCATATCGCGCATACGCTTGTGCATGATTATTTAGCTATGTGGAATCAATCTTTTTACAAGATAAAAATTATATAAAAGAAAAAATTATTGATAAAATTGTAGCATTCAAGTACGTTAAATAAAGTACACATACTTTATGAACCAAGCCGAGGAGAAATCATAGTACACATATGCTTGTGCATAAACTACATTAAATAAGTAAATAAACTACATCATGAAGGAAGAATAAGCGGAGGATGGAGTCATCAAGACAGTCTTGGAAATCACCCGCACAAATCCACGGGAGCGAGGTTCGGCATTCAGACTTAGTTGACGAATGAGAGCCCGCTTTCTCTGATCCGTACATTGACGAGACTCGTCATACACCACCACCGTGTCAATGTGGCCTTTTGAAAAACTATGAACGTCAACCTTCCAATCATTATTCCATAGAAGTATTTGATGGAGGAGTTTTGCCCAACGCGCGTCTGCACGGAGGAAGATAAATATAGGGTTATTAAGTTATATAGCCACACGGTTATAGTGAATTGAGATATAGCCCACATTTCGTTAATTTCTTGTAAATAGTCAAGTTAACTTATTAACAGATTAGTAAACGACTTATTTAATCCAGTCAAACATGTAAAAAGGGTAGTTAATAGGCTGCCACGTATGCAAGTTGGTTATTTACAAAGTATTTACCAAAGATTGGTTAATTTACAATTCATATAGTTTAGGTGACTTACGTAGCCAATTTTTTTATAAATATATCATCAACTAATTTTCTAAGCTTCTCGTCCATGTTCCCATTCTCGCCATCAATCTCCTTCCTCTTGATCACAGTGACACCAACGTGTCCATTCTTCCCCTCTTTTGCCGATAATATAAATTATATAATAATAATAATTTTAATATTAATAATAAAAAGGCAACTTGAGTATTTCTTTCCGAATTAAACTAAATAGTCTCATCAGAAGAATCAGGACATGCATGTGTTATATTAAATTTTCCCATAAAAAACAGATATCCAATGTTATCTAAGTGGTTAGCACTTTCCCATTTTCTCGGTCAGTACGAGCCCAACATAGCCAATTCTGCTCGCTCAGGTGCTTTATTTTCTCGCACAAGAGCACCAAATCATCAATTTTTCAATTTCGAAGCCAAAATCCCCATCAAGATACTCTCCCGTTCAATACCAACTCCAAAATTCTAGAGATACGCTTTTTATTCCACTATTTTATCTAAAAAAAATAAATAGGAAATTCATGCCAAAATTTTATCTCACTTCCCTCTTTAAATTTGTCTCTAACAAAAAAATTTGAGACCAACAAAAAAAAGAATATACGTTTGATATAAATACAACGTACATATATACACAATGCCGGCCTTGGGCTAAGGCGAGTTAGACTCAGGTCTAGGGCTCCATATGTGATTGGGCTCTAAAAAATTTACACTTTTTTGCCTATTTTTAAGAAAATTTATATTTTTTACCTTGAAAATTTACACTTTTGACCCATTTTCTAAAAAATTTACATTTTTTACCCTGAAAATTTAAATTTATATTAGTATTATAGGGTTCCAAAATATTGAATCGCCTAGAGCCCCCGGTGAGTTTGGGCCGGCCCTGTATATACACATAATTAACTAACTAAGCCACCAAAAATAAAGGAATCGCTACTTATCCAATAGTTCGTAATTTTTTTTATAAATAACCATAGCAATTATTCATACCGTTGAAAATACGTAAATACCCAACCATTATTCATATATGAGACGGGAAGTTTCGGTGAGTATTTACGTATTTTCAACGGTGTAAATAATTATTGGAGCTTATTTGCCAAAAAAACTACGAAAAATTTCGCTATATGACAATTGTCAACGTTTCATATGCCTATTTATCAACCGGACCCGATATATTATATATATGTATATATGTATGTATGTGTGTTAAAAATATGAGTGTATCCAGGTTTTTCTATTTATTATTTAGAGAACTGCCCCAAAGTCCATTAATTACTGGATTCACATCTATCTTTTAATTTTTTGTACGAATTTATTTAGAGAATAGCAAAAAGAATATAAAAAATTAAATATCAACACCAACATTTATTAATTAAGATTTTCAACCCAAATTAGTTCATTAAAATATCTAAGAATTATTTATATAAAAAAAAAAAGTAAAATCTAGACTGGTATAGTCCCGTCTAAAGTGGGGTCTAAAATTACCAAACCGGACCGTTTTAGAACAATCCAAACAAATTGGATCGGATCTGTTTAGAAAAAAAAAAACAGTTTAAATCGGACCGACGATTTAATAAACTGGTTGTTCGATCCGATATACGGTTTTTAGTTTTTTTTCACACTATTCTCGTCATTTTCCTCGAGATGAAGGGAAATAATGTTGGTATCAAACACAAACAATCGCTAATACTCATTGTTGAAAAGTCACAAGTTGGTGTCAGACACGAACAATCGCTCCAATATCTATTGTTGGGAACATAAAGATTATTTGTATCGGACACGGACGATCACTCCAATAATTGTTGGTTTTTCTTCTGCATTGTAATTATCTGTACTCATTTTACTTTTCTGAAAAAACTGAGAGTCTTGAGAGAGAAAGTTATGGGTTAGAGCTTAGATCAAGAGGGGTGTGTGGAGAGAATTGTATCGGATGAGAGGTTGAGAGGTTTCTTTGTTGATAGTTGATTGACTTTGAATGTTGGAGTAGGTCTCAAGACCGAACCAGGGTAATAGATTGCGTCTCTCTCTCTTTTCTTGCTCAAATTCACAAACAAATTCATAGAGATTGCTTGCACTGGAAGCTATCTCGCACGGAGTGAAAATTCAATTCAAAAGGGGTTTTTACATAACAGTGCGAAGTGTTAGTTTTCAAGATGATTCCTCTTTTTTTCTCTGCGGTGATTTTGAATGTGGAGTTTCATGTTTTTCTTGTTAGGTTTTGGTTTTTTTAGAACATCCGAGTAACGCGAAATCGGTACATGAAATTCATAACTGTCGAGGACTTCACGACCATTGAGAGTCTTGCGCATATGTTTGTGCATGATTATTTAGCTACGCAGAATCAATCTTAAACAAATGGAAATTATATTAAATAAAAAAATTATTGATAAAATTGTAGTATTCAAATACATTATTTATGAACCAAGCCGAAGATAAATCATAGTACACACAGGTGCTTGTGCATGATTATAAAGTACATTAAATAAATAAATAAATAAACTGAACGAAGAAATTAACTTAAACATTAAGGACGGGGAGGAAGAAAATAGGAGGTCGTCTTGCCATGGCGTCATAAGTGGTATTAGGTATGGGATATCGCGCCTTAAAATGCTTGGTTTTGATGTCATAGATGCCGATATCAAAAGCCATCCATGTATTGCTGTGCCTCGAGTCAAGGTCGTGAGCGAAATATATGCAATCTGGCGACAGACAAGCGGAAGAAGCTTTGACGCATATCGAGATATTGTCCCCCAAAAACAAAGCGTTGTCTCCGATGCTCGAGACCCTTTTGTACTTTCCCGTGGCGAGGTCGATGGAAACAAGCCCGGTTCTAAAACTTGTGAGGCCTAAAGCAAATTAATTTTTATATGCCTTTTTTAATGTTTATTTAGATTATTTAGTATATTTGAGCCTAAAAAATATAAATTTTAGGTCTAAAATATATTAGATTTAGGCTTTTTTTTTTTACATGATTTAGGGTTTTATTTAGTGGGGGCCTAAAGCAATTGCTTGACCTCCCTACAGGTCAAGCCGGGCCTGGATGGAAAACACTCTGAATTTGCACGTAAGCCGACACTCGTAACAATCCTCGGAACGCGGGTTCGTAAAGAATCTCCTGACCATGTAAGTATCTCCGTCCCGGGACTGGACAAGATATCTTTTGGTTCCCTCGATGGGTGTGCGAATATCTTCCGGCCGAAGAACCTTCAAGTCTTGGTCGATCCCGATCCTGTCGAGGTCGAGGAGAACAAGGTCGCCGTCGCGGCCCAGCGAGTAAACCCGAGAACTCCCTCGGAGCAGCATCAACTCTTGCGGGCACCAGTATTCGATAGCATACTGGTTCTCCACCGGATCCGCCGTGAGCAGCAGCTTCCGGACGTGGTAAGAGTAATTTCTCAGGCCGAAACACCACGGCATCAGATATTCCGGCGACGGAGGAAACACGGGCGGGAGATGTATTTCCGTCGCTGTTGCTGAGAACGGTAATACATCTATCATATATTGTATGTCGCTCTATTTGTACTGGAATGAAAAAGAAAAACAAAGCGTAGGAACAGAGAGAGAGAGAGGGGTCAAAAGTCAAAACTAAAAGTGAAAAAAAAGAGCTCACCTCGTAAAAAAAGAATGATGAGCTATCATATAGTGGACCCATGTAGATAAAGAAAAATGTAAAATTGACATACAATATAGTAATTCAATTTTTTAAGACTTCCTTTTAGTAAAATGTAGAATGAGGTTAATATGACAACATTTATTCTTTTCTTTTGTCTGTTTCTGTATGATTTATTTCGAAGCTGACATATAAATATGGTCCACACTTAAAACGAGAGTTTTTAATATGATAGCCAAAAACAGTGGTCAAGCTATTATTAATTAATTTAAAATAAGATTTTCAGACAAGATAACGAACACATAGGAGTCAAACCTTAAAAGTTAAAATACACCAAGAAGCCTCATCAATTAAATAAGGGGGTCTCAATTTGGCGCCAAAAGTAAAAATTATAGAACATGAATTGCCAAAACATTTAAAACTGAAAACGGTCAATAATAAACAGGCATCATCATAATCGAGTTCGAAACAGAATGGACAAGCATTTTTCGGGAAGATTTCTCGCCGGAGTAAAATTTATTTAATTTATTTTTCCTACATTCTCACAGTAAAAAAAAAAAATTAAAAAAATTCAGGCTTTGTTCAGCGACGCCCGTCTTGAAGAGCCTTCGAGTTTGTTCCTCGTTCAAACCTTCCAAAAGAATACCCCTCTCGACGCCCATGCCTGTGTCAACACAAGATGAAATAAAAAATTATAGATACAGCAAAGTGTTCTAGCTTCTAACCCAAGGAAAAGAATTGCTGACTATTTCACACAAAAAAATATAAACCAGGAGATAATTTGTGCCGTCAATTTAAAAAGCATGACATGAATATCACTGCATTTGTAGGCCAGTCTAAAACAAACTATCTCAACCCCCGAAACATAAAACCCGAGGTTTAAAGGTCTTTTTGATGGTCGTATTTTGTAATGCATTATCTATGCAAATGCCATCCACTGGTTTTCCAAAAACAAGTTTTGAAACAGTGAATCGGCACAAACTAAAGCATAGAACATAAACAATACATTTGTGGCTACGTATAAACTTTCCCGGTTTGTCATTTCATAGATACAATTTCTTTGTACACTCACAGTGCCAATTATCAGATTGCTATAGAGCACCAAAAACAAATATTATGACGTCTCTACACAAATTTGCAATATTTGTTCATATAATCATTGAGACAACAAGACACAAAATTAATAGAAAAATATTAATTTGATCCTTCTGAAAGATCTGCCAGCCAATATAGAAGCAAGAATCAAACACTTAGGTATAAAACCGGTGAAAGAATCCAATTTGACTCTCAACACCAAAAGAAAAATAAATCTGCTCAGCAAACCGGGTTTGCAGAACCAACCTAGCCTATCGATATAATCAACACGATAAATCGCTTTACTCGATCCTCAAGAGAAAAACAAACATCATAGCCTTCGATTTTCATACTAACGTTAAGGAAAAACAGAGTATTTGAAACCCACTCAACTATGGAAAGAAACCTAGTTCGCAGAACCAAACCCATGTATATACATAGACATATTTCCATTTACACTTTGCACTATTATAATACAAATCCAAAACTAAATTAATTGCATAAAATAAAACATACATTTGCCTTTTTTTTCTTTTCTTAATAATTGATAATAAAAAAATTAAATGACAATTATAGGAAAAAAAAAATATGCCAGATAAATATATATATATATATATATATATATATATATTTAAAGTTTAATTGTATAAGGAAATGCATATATTTTTTGTACTGAATGTATTTTTTTTACTCATATTATTATATTTAGATAGTATGTGACTATGTGTTGTGTCAAGGAAAAAAAACAAGTATATTCTATTTCAAAAAGGGAAACTTGATAAACCAAAGATTGTGTGACACATCATTTGAAAATAAAACCATATTTTGGTAGTCTTAGGAAAACCAAGCATTTTTAGTGATGAAAAGTCATAAATGCCCTTACTTATTTTCTTCCTTCATCAGAGCACATGAGTTCCCAATTATAACAGTTTAACAAAATAGAAAAAAAAAAAAAAAAAAAAGAGAGCAAATTAAACCCACACCCACGCACGGCGAACCCACGGCAAACCCCACGCACGGCAAAACCCCCACGCACGAATGGGTAAGTTTCGATCCCTAATTCGATGATATTTTGTAAGAGATTTGTTTGATTTCCTGAAAAAAAAAAAAAAAAAAAGAGTTTGGATTCGTCATGTGGAATCCAGGAAAAAGTTCGAATTTGTTGTCTGTAATTTCGAACTTTATCGCTGTTATTTCGATTGCATTTCAAAGCTTACGATGCCTACGCCCTAATTCCTTTAAACTCAAATGTGTTGGGCCTTCTATATAGTTAACCAGTTGAGAGAAGAAAAATTGGTAAGTTTCGATCCCTAATTCGATGATATTTTGTAAGAGAGTTGTTTGATTTCCTGAAAAAAAAAAAAAAAAAGAGTTTGGGTTCGTCATGTGGGATCCAGGAAAAAGTTCGAATTTGTTGTCTGTAATTTTGAACTTTATAGCTGTTATTTCGATTGCATTTCGAAGCTTACGATGCCTACGCCCTAATTCCTTTAAACTCAAATTTGTTGGGCCTTCTATGTAGTTAACCAGTTGAGAGAAGAAAAATGGGTAAGTTTCGATCCCTAATTCGATGATATTTTGTAAGAAAGTTGTTTGATTTCCTGAAAAAAAGAGTTTGGGTTCGTCATGTTGGGTTGAGGAAAAAGTTCGAATTTGTTGTCTGTAATTTCGAACTTTATAGCTGTTATTTCGATTTCATTTCGAACTTTTTAACTTGTACATATTTGACTTCTAATGTATACTTTTTAACAGGTTCAAACGTTAATATATGTTGTTTATTTTATGGTACTTGGGTGAACAAAGGTACAAAATGGGAATATACTAATGAATCGCGATTCGCGGGCGGAGCTATTAATCGCTATGTACGAAGCTTTTTGTGTCGATGATTCATTATACGATTTGAAACTTGAAGCTGCGTATGTTTGGGCTGGAAGACTCTGAAATCTATTACGTTATGGATTTCAGAGTTTTCAGTTATTTTATGTAATGGATTTCAGAGTTTTCAGTTATTTTATTTAATAGATTTCAGAGTTTTCAGTTATTTAATGTAATGGATTTCAGAGTTTTAAGTTATTTTATGTAATGGATTTCAGACATTTCAGGGTATTCAAGTGTTGAATTTCAAACATTTCAGTTATTTTTTTAAAGGATTTCAGAGTTTTCAGTTAGTTTATGTGTTTGATTTCAGACATTTCAGGTTATTCATGTGTTGGATCTCAAACATTTCAGGTTATTCATGTAATGTATTTCAGAGGTTTCAGTTATTTTATGTAATGGATTTCAGAGTTTTTAGTTATTTTATGTAATGGATTTCAGACATTTCAGTTATTTTTTGTAATGGATTTCAGACATTTCAGTTATTTTTTGTAATGGATTTCAGACATTTCGGTTAGTTTATGTGTTTGATTTCAGACATTTCAGGTTATTCATGTGTTGAGTTTCAGACATTTCAGGTTATTCATGTGTTGAATTTCAGACATTCAGTTATTTTTTGTAATGGATTTCAGACATTTCAGTTAGTTATGTGTTTGATTTCGGACATTTCAGGTTATTCATGTGTTGAGTTTCAGACATTTCAGGTTATTCATGTGTTGAATTTCAGACATTTCAGTTATTTTTTGTAATGGATTTCAGAGGTTTCAGTATACATTACAAACCCAAATTTCATCCAAAAAACTAGTCTCCAAAAACTACCAAAGTAATTATCAGTAAACATTAGAAGGCATAATGAGAGGAGGCATTGGTCTTCTAGCCCAAACATACGCAGCTTCAAGTTTCAAATCGTATAACGACTCATCGACACAAAAAGCTTCGTACATAGCGATTAATAGCTCCGCCGGAGATATGTCTTTCGCGAGTGCACGCAGTTCGAATCGCGATTCATTAGTATATTCTCATTTTGTACCTTTGTTCACCCAAGTACCATCAAATAAACAACATGACTTAACGTTTGAACCTGTTAAGAAGTTAAAAAGTATACATTAGAAGTCAAATCTGTACAAGTTAAAAAGTTCGAAATGAAATCGAAATAACAACTATAAAGTTCGAAATTACAGACAACAAAGTCGAACTTTTTCCTCAACCCAACATGACGAACCCAAACTCCTTTTTTTTTTTTTTTTTTTTTCAGGAAATCAAACAACTTTCTTACAAAATATCATCGAATTAGGGATCGAAACTTACCCATTTTTCTTCTCTCAACTGGTTAACTACATAGAAGGCCCAACAAATTTGAGTTTAAAGGAATTAGGGCGTGGGCATCGTAAGCTTCGAAATGCAATCGAAATAACAGCTATAAAGTTCAAAAATTACAGACAACAAATTCGAACTTTTTCCTGGATCCCACATGACGAACCCAAACTCTTTTTTTTTCAGGAAATCAAACAAATCTCTTACAAAATATTATCGAATTAGGGATCGAAACTTACCCATTCTTGCGTGGGGGTTTGCCGTGCGTGGGGTTTGCCGTGGGTTCGCCGTGCGTGGGTGTGGGTTTAATTTGCTCTTTTTTTTTTCTATTTTGTTAAACTGTTATAATTGGGAACTCATGTACTCTGATGAAGGAAGAAAATAAGTAAGGGCATTTATGACTTTTCATCACTAAAAATGCTTGGTTTTCCTAAGACTACCAAAATATGGTTTTATTTTCAAATGGTGTGTCACACAATACTTGGTTTATCAAGTTTCCCTACAAAAACGTGTATTAGAAATAACAAGTTGTATTCTCTTTACAGGTTTCAAAAAAGCAACTTTTTCTACAAGGACTTGTGTGGCAATCATCACATTACAAAAAATCCCACATTGAAAGTAAGTTGTACTTTTTTAATATTGAAACTGCTATAAATACCTTGAGTGTGTATGACACAGTTCAATAATTTGGCTAGGTTTTTTAAGTCATTTGGGCTTGCTTTTTTAAGTCATTTGGGCTTGTTGATGGGCCCAAAAAGACAGTTTAATTTTTTTTTCTCTGTTTAGCTGCGAGATGTGCGAGAAATTGCGAGATTTATACAACTCGCGAGAGATATTTGAATGAAACCAAGAAGAAGAAAGAAAAAAATGCCCACAAAAATTAAAATCAAGAAAGAAAAAGTTACCTTTTTAGGCGTCTTGCACTTATGCGTATCGGATCTCTTATTGTCCGATTTGAACACTGTATCGCATAATTTGCATGCCTATTTGGAATTTGGAACGTTATGGTGATTTCGTCGATGCTCTTCTAATTTCTTTTGAGTCGCCAACTTTTCGTTGCAAATAGAACAGCTTAGCTGTTCTATTGATTCAACTACGTTGAATTTTAATTTCCTTTTAGCCATGAGTGAGGAGAGAGAGAATGACTTAAAAAAAAAAACAGATTTTTTCAAGAGCTTAATCTGAAAACATTTGTTTTAAAAAGCAAAGCTATACCAAATAATATCAATGTTAGCCTTTACAAGAATAGTTATACTTATACTCAATTTACGCAACTCTGTTGCAACCGTCTACTTAATCTTCAGTCAATTGAACTCTGTTGACTCTTGATGATTGTGCCCAAACTTGAGTTGCTGACGTGTCATCATCTCTAATACTTTCCTCAAGCGAAAATGTGATTATTTCATATTGAGTTTGTCTTTCATTTTGCAAGCTTTTTCATTGATAAGCCCTTTGTAAGAACATATTACAAACATATGCTGTTTGTTCCAAGATTGGAACGTATCTAATTTCAAGCTCTTTTCTTAGCCACATGATTTCGATATGTTACGTTCTCGCATCAGCCACAGGATTTGTTGTTTGATGGTAATGCGGTTTAACCTGTATGAGTACTAGCTAGACACTTACCATCTCCTATCATGAGCTTTTCTTTTCCCTTGTATTCAGTGTTGATCTGACCGATCTGATAGGTCGGTCTCGAGTTCGAGCTTTGACCACCACCAAAAAATTAGGGATGTTTGTTGTTCAGCATATTATTTATATACTATTGGTAACAAAATTTCAGACCAATAACACAAAACTTAGGATTGCAAACGGACAACAAATTACTCACAACGGAAATTTTAAGTCTGTTGGTAAATTTCATGGTGCAGTCCCCACTTTACACTTTTGAGCTGTAGTAATGAGCATTGTTTGCATGAAGCTCGTTTTAAAATTACGAATCTCCTAATATTTGTATAAGGATTTGCTTAACCCACAACTCTAGTGTTCTTATGAATACATACTACAAAACGACCAGAAATACAATGAGCAAAAATTTAAAATTTAACAAATTAGAACAAATTAGAAAGCAACATGTTCAAACAAAATAAACGAAGGAAATTTCCATAGTCAGTGTGCATATCGTCCATATTTTACAAAGTACTTCTATTATTCACCTAGACGAGAAAGAGAAAATAGATATTCAAAATAAGAAAGAGAAAAGTCACATTGCGTGAAACAACAAGATGTAGTTTAATTTTTCTTAGAAAATGGAAATACAACAACAATTACTCCGAAACAATCATTATTCTAAGAAGTGCATGTTCGGACTGTAAAACATGAATAGCTAGTATATATCGAATTAATAACATAAATAAGTAGCTAAATGTAAAATTAAAATATGTAATTTTTCAACAACGTAAACATACATTCTTTTCTAAAAAAAAAAATTATCTTGCAATCTTAACTCAACAACAGTAAAACTCATGTGCAATATAAGTGTCATCTAATTGCAATATATGGTAGGAAAAATAAACGCATTGAGTTATAGGAGACACACAAACCCATTTCTTCTATGCAGGAATAACACAATGAAAAAAGATAAGAGACTAACATATAATGTAGGATTATCTATCATAGTTAAATACTATAATGTAGGATTATCTATCATAGTTGAAAAAGATCATTAACTAGGTTGTTATTAAGTTATGGTTCTTTGTACCTGAATCGCATTAAGATGAGCTACACACACACGCACACATTATATATATATATATATATATATATATATATATATATATATATATGTAAACCTATATCTGGAATAGTAAAATAAGCGTCGTCATCGTATTATATATTAATTGCGTCGTACGAAATTACGAATAAGTTGGTGGTTTTGTTTTGCTCTATTATTCTCATGTGACAAATAGAAATGTTTAATTAAATCAAAGAACCTTTTAAGGACGATGATGAGTGGTCAACATGTAAATTACATTAAATCCAAATTCGAAACCAACTAATTCGTCACTACGTGACCTCATGAATATAAATATAAAATTACATTTCAGTAATGTGCTCTTATTAAAATATCTTATTCGGGAAAAATATATATATATATATATATATATATATATATATATATATATATATATATATACACGCCCTTGAGAAAATCAATTATATAAATTTTTATAATAATTTAATACAGATCTAACATGATTTTGAGTCTTTGACTCTTCTAAATAAAATAAAGTTATTGAACCCATAATAATAACTAAATATACAAATAAACTTATGTAAACGAAATTCCCTTTAAACTAACAGTTGACTTCTTTTTATTCTTTTACGATGAACGAGGCCTCAATAAAGTAATAAACTGAATGGGTTGTGAAACACTTGTGACGATCTATTACCCCTCTGATCATTTTGCCTCTTGTTTTTCATTTTGCCTCTGATCATATATATATATGCAATTTTTTTTTGAAACCTATATATATATATATACACACACTAGTTGGAAAGATATATATCTTTGTTTCTTTCTTCTGTGTGTGAAGACGATTTTTTTTTTTTTTTGCGTCAGAATCAAACAAAAAAACACATGATAAAAAAGAATCAAACTCCAATCTCCATAATATGATAATAGTTAATAGCTATAATTTGATATTATTATTTACAGTTAGTAATAGTTAATAGCAAGAAACTGGTAACAATGCATAATTAACAAAGATTAACAACGATAATATGTATCAACAATTATTAATATATGTATTTTAGAAAAACAATGCAGGTAGGCAAAGAACAAGTAGGCTAAGTAATTCCACTCAATTTTAAATCTAAAAATCAAAGAATCATCGTCAATTAACATTGATATAACTACATCTTACAAAATTGGAAATGATTGAAAAATCCGCCCTTAGTGTTGTGTATCTCAAGAATTAAATATCAATTTAAAAAAAAAGTGAAATAACTGTTCCCTGTAAATATGGAAATAAATCTGAAAATTTGTGATTAATGAATAAAATCTTCTAAAAAAAGTGTAATATGGGATGAAGACAAAGCCGATATTTTGATACCCCTAAAGAATGCAACATGTGCAGGATGGTAACTGAATCTCTATAAAAATGGAAAATAAATCCATAAACGCCACACGTAATAGAAAAATGAGAAGGAAAAAAAAAACCATGTTTCAAACTCAAACCAATTAAATGAAAAAGGATAAAATGGAAATTTCAATATACCATAATCAAGACCACCTAAGTGTATTGGCTATAAATCAAAAAAAATTCTCAAATGTGTGACAAAATGAAATTGTTAAGTTTCAACGGGTTTAGTAAGTTACAAATTTCTAAATTCAATGTGAAGTTCATAATCTCTGGTTCTTCTGAAATTTTAGATATCATGCTTTTTTTACAATAAAGAACGAGTTTAGTACAAGTGAAAAGCATGGAATTTGTTAAAAGTCTTGTTGTATTATATGCAAAATGAAACATTTATCGTAAAATGGAATAGGACCATGGAAAATAATTGCTAATTTTGAAGTACTATATTTCTAAAATTAGATAAAATAAAAAACATTACTAATTACGAGTAGAGTCAATAAAAAAGAAACACATCTTTGTAATAGTAGTGAAAGAAAAAAAGTGGGGAAAGTTAAGATCTCTTTCTTAGAGCAAATACCTCGTACACATTACATACCAGTTAAATTGTGTCACAAACTGATAAAAAAAACTAGAATTAACAAGAGTCACATGTAATATAAAATAAAGGGACGTATACAAATAAATAAGTAAATAAATAAAACATATTTAGGAAAATTAGCGATCAAAATTAGTACTAAACTTTACTTGAAACGAATTTCTCCAACACACATTTCAGCAACTCATTTGGAAGTCCCATTCACAGTTATGATCTTCCATTTTTTTGAATTATTTTGGATTCCCTTATCTATTTTATATGGAGCTTTTTTTTATTCCTAGCCCGACTCAGATTTCTCTTTCTTGTTTGAAAAGAGAAATTTCATTAATTGGGCTTAATAAGCCATTAAATATCAAGATTATACCCTAATGTTTAAAAATATCTAAATATGGACTTTTGACCCAAAATCGGACACAAATACCCTTGATTAAAAAAACCCATATTTTTCTCTCATTTTTCAAATGATTTTCATCACAATTCTTTTTCATGTTCGAATTGGTTGCGCTAGGATTAGAATTTTCGGTGGTCGAGCTCACCGCTGAGCTCGTGGGGTTCGGGGCAACGCCCCGATTTTTTTTTTTAAAGGAATTTGGGTATGTGTTCAGTTTCGATTTTGAGGATTTCACGTTGAATTTCATCGTACGACATCGTACAGCATCGTACGGCATCGTACAACATCATACGACATCTTACAGCATCGTGTGTATGAATTTTATCGTACATTATAATGTACAATATCGTACGATGTCGTACGATGCTGTACGATGTCGTACGATGCGATACGATGCCGTACGGTGAAATACAATGTGAAACTCTCAAAATCGAAACTGAACACATACGATGCTGTAAGATGTCGTATGATGTTGTACGATGCCGTACGATGCTGTACGATGTCGTACGATGAAATTCAACGTGAAATCCTCAAAATCGAAACTGAACACATACCCAAATTCCTTTAAAATTCTAATCCTAGCGAAACCAATTCGAACATGAAAAAGAATTGTGATGAAAATCATTTGAAAATGAGAGAAAAATATGGGTTTTTGAATCAGGGGTATTTGTGTCCGATTTTGGGCCAAAAATCCATATTCAGATATTTTTAAACATTAGGGTCTAATCTTGATATTTAATGGCTTATTAAGCCCAATTAATGAAATTTCTCTTTGAAAACTTGGTGGTTTTATTAGTTGTGTCGCCCCAGTAAATAAGATATATACTTTACTTTTGGACCATTATGGGATTTGGGCCCAATTAAACCGGATTTTCCCCTTCTAAATTACTTTTTTTTTTTCTTTCAAGCATTCTAATAATTGCTACTCTCTCTTATTTGGTGTTTTACCTTCTAAAAATTTATTTTTACAAGTAATTTTAGAAGTTTGAAAACAACCTATTCAACACCAAACCATAGTTAACTTCCAGCACAAATAATCAAGAACAAAAGGGAATAAAACTAAGATAGAGAATTAACTTTTTCAAGGTTTATAATGTTATTTAGGTATTCTTAAGTAATACCTAAATTATGAAGCAATGCCCAAATTATGAAGCAACTAATGTAGTCCACCACAATTATTTGTGTATGAGTTTTTGTATGACTTGAATGCCTGAAACTCCTTAATATTTATATTTGTGTATGAGTTTTTGTATTATTTGAAAGCCTGAAACTGCTTATTATGTCTATTTACACTATGTTTTATATATCTGTAATGTTATGAATTGAATGCCTAAGTGAATAACTAAATTTAAATTCAACCATTAGATGTCAACAATTGATGTCAACTGTTGACATTTGATGTCAATTGTTGACATCTATTGTCAACAGTTGACGTCAACTGTTGACATCGATAATTGTTGACATCTAATGTCAACATTGACGTCAATTGTTGACATCAATGTCAATAATAGACGGGTTTTGTTGACATCAATCGACAAAAAAAGCAAATAGACATCAATGTCATCATGTTTGACACAACACAGAAGTACTTAATCTATTACATGAACAAACCAAATGAAGAAGAAGTCATAAATAAGTACTTAAATATTACTTTAACCAACCAAAACAAAAAGTTTCCTAATCGTCATCCATCTCCATGTCCGATCCCACTTTGGTCGCTATTTTCACCGCTCCATGTCGGTATAGGTCGATCGTGAACTTCTGTAGGTTTTTCTGCCGTGGCATGTTGGCGTAGGTTTCGACTTTGAACCGCGCTGAACTGGTGTCTTCAATACCCAGGGCCAAGAGTGTTTCAGAGCCTTGTAGCCGCCATCACTACGTACAACAAAGCATAGGCAGAGTATTTGTTGACTTTAGACGTCAACAATTTCCATCCATTGTTGACATTGACGTCAACAAAGTTCATTATTTGTTGACTTCATATGTCAACAGTTGACGTCCATTGTTGACATCTAAAGTCAACAATTAATGAACTTTGTTGACGATTTCAGAAAACTTGGTGAACATACCCAGACCAAACAGAACATTTAAATCTCTTTAAACAATCTATAAAAATGACAAAACTTTTTAAACCACAATTTTTTTTAAATGAAGAAACAATGAACCTTGAGCTTTAGTTTCAGCGAGGATCTGGGGTCGGAACTTGGATGAGGACGTTGTGCGGGGGCTGAACTTGGACGAGGATTTCAGAGCCACGATTTCATAGCTTGGGTGAGGGTTTCAACACTTGGGTGAGGGTTTCAACACTTGGGTGTGGGTTTTTAGAAGCAGGGGGTTTCAATGCTTGAGTGGGGGTTTCATGGGTGACCGACCTTGGACGAGATTTACAGGAGAGAGAGAGAGAGAAAGAGTGAGAGAGCGACGGAGAGAGAGAGAGAGAGGAAGAGAAAATGTTTCAGACTTAAATATTTGCTCATTAAAACGAATTGGAGTGGGTTGATTTGAGATTGTAAGAAAAAAAAAGTAATTGAGGGTAAAATGGTAGTTGTATAAATGAGTTAGTGGCATTTTTGGCCAAATTATGGTTTTGGTGGGAAATTGGAAAAAGTTATTGTTTTGGTAGTAGATGAGGCAATTTCCCTATATGAATATATATTTGAAACTTGCAATATTAATTGAAGAGATTTTCTTTCAAAATTGATGAAATTAGACGAAACAAATGAATAATTTTCGTTTCATAAATTACTGAATGAAAATTACGTTGCATAAATATTTTAAAACCAGCATAGTGAAAATATTGGTTTCCTTCTATTTCGGAGATTTTGTTTCCTTATTCTCAATCTGGTCAAAATCTTACCATCAACTCCATTAGTTTTATAAATGGTACTTCTATCCATTATTTAGGCATTCCAGTTTTATTTTCATCACCTAAATGTTACGCGTGGCTTAAATACTCGTACACACTCCAGTCTTAGTTCTCTATTTTCATACAAATCCAATCTCTTTTCTCGAATAAAACCTCACATGATGACCAATTGTTGTTGCCACCGCCATCCGATCGGCTAAATAGTTTTCATGACCGAGTAGTTTCGGTGCTTTAAGAAAAAATAGTTATAAATATTGTTCCATCATCTCGAAACATAAGCATTGTGTCAACATTTCGATTCCCATCTATTTCAATAAAAATCACTTTCGGGTTCTTTGTAATGTTAGTCTCCCTACGTTTTTAACCTCGTACCATCATCTCTATGTTTGATTACTTCTTCATCTCATATGATTACTATTGAAGTGGATTTCGCTTCACCCGTCAAGAGGTTGAAAATGTGATTTCTATCCTATTTGATTTGTCGAATAAGGAAAAAGTTGGCCTCAGATCTCGTCAATGAATTCGAATTGAAAGATTTATAGATTAAAAAATGTATTAACTATGAAGTATAATATTAGGGTAATCTAGCAACGTAGCCAATTTCAAACATGATTTTAAAGATGTAGTCAACGTTGGTAAATTTTGTAATATAGCCATTTACATAAATAAACAATTAGAAAATATCGGAACTACCCTTATGTAACATAAATCATAGAAATTAACTATTAACCAACATTTTAGCTAGCCAAAACATATCACGTGTAAAATAATCGGAAATTAACTGACATTAATCCAAGAAAACTTGATACTCTTATGCAAGATAAATCATAGAAACCTCAGTCAATTTTAATAAAGGTTAATGTGGGGTAATTTGTTAAATGACTAATGAAGTCACGTCATCATCTGTGGCTACATTTGAAACTTAAATGAAATGTTGGCTAGATTGCAATACCAACGTTTCAAATGGTTTAGTCCGTGTAATTTTTCATAATATTATTATCCAATAAGATCGAAAAATACAAAATAGTATTGAATGAAAGAAAATAATAATAATAATGGGAGACATGAATGTAGAATACGGTCGTGAATAAGCAAGGTTGAATATGTGTTTCGAGAGATGTAGCCATCATTTATAGCCACTCCCATCTCTCATGTATTTTATTGTCTTTGGCATTACGTTGCTCTGACCACGCCGAATTCTCTGGACCATCTGACACATTGCCTTGAATTAGTCTTCCCGTAAAGTGAAGTTACGTTTTTATTATCGTCTTATAACCTTTTCCAAATATCTTGGCCACAGATCGCACATCAAAACTTCTAGTTCCAAATATACATGGGCAAAGCGCTTATGGTCCGCTTTGAAGACTTTATAGCAAAGCTTCCAGTTCCATTTGGAATTCGGAATGTTTTGGTGATTACTTATGTACTGTGACGACCCGATTTTTCGGACCGTCTTACTTATCTTACTTTTTAAACTTTAGAAAATTATTTAGAAAATTTGGATGAATTTTTTTTAAAACACATCGAATCAAGGCAAACCAAAATTTTAAAGATCTTAAAAAGAAACAAAAGCATTTAAGAAAAATATGAAGATTGCATATCATACATTTCACGAGAAGTACTTAACCAAAATTGAAAAATACGAATTTAAAACTAAACATCGCGGCAAAAATACTAAAACATAATCCATATTCCAAGTCTCAACTAAATTAGAAAACTCTTTGAAACTTCATAACTTTGAAATAATTGAAAAATAAAAACTTTAAAATTTATGTCTTAAAGACTTTAGCGGAAAACTTATTATGTAAATGAAAACCATAACCAACCCTCTCGCTATCGACGCCGCTAGTCCGCCTTGCTCAGTTCCTTGCAAGTTGTTTACCTACAACACAGACGTATATTTTTTTTCGAAGAAATGAGCTTACGCTTAGCGAGAATAATATAAAGCTCACAAAATAAAAAGAGTAATGCAATGCATGAACCGGTTATTAGTATTTTAAAATTAATTCATGACTTGATATTTCTTTTCTTGATTCTATCAACTTTTAGTTCGGGGTGCCCCTAAGATAGTCGTACATTTTCAGTGCACATTTTAGAGACGAAGATATGGGGTTGCAAGGTCTCACACTTCGCTCTATCTAATAAACATATTAGGGCATCGGCCCGAGAAATTTCCCCATTTGGGCCCGTAATTCGACCGATAAATTCTCCTTAAGACCTCCGTAGCTCGAGGCGGTATGACTCTCTTGCTTATTATTATCTTTTCACGTTTTTATTTTCGTTACATGCACGAATGTCGTATGACATAAAATATACAAGATAACATGACTAGAAAAAGAACATGATATAAGTATTCATAACATATAATCACATAACATACCATACCATATCATATCATCACATAACATACCATACCATATCATAAACTCAGCATATCATAACATATCATTCATAATTTATCATATCATACCATATCATATCATAAACTCAGCATATCATTCATAATTTATCATATCATATCATACCATAACACACATATGTCAAACAATCACACAATAACAATTTCAAAAAATATTATAAACTCATTCATATCATATACTTATCGTATTTTATTTTTGTGAACTAATCTGTGTTGCAGTGAGATTATTCTTACCTAGATATCGGAGGTTACGATCGTAGATCGTCGAAGGAATTGGACGCTCAAAACGACTCGGAACCTAAAATGGATAAAATGCTACCGGGGATCAGCTAAGGAAAGGATTCAGGACATACTTTAGGTTCTGAAAATTTTCATCAACGACATTCAACGTGAAACTACTAAAATATTTATTGAGGGTAGTTGGAGAAATAATTATTTATTTCACCTACCTCTAATATTAATCGTGTCAAATTTAGAGTTTTGAGTTATATTTGATAACTGACATCTATTTGTTAGTATCAGGTCAATCTCCTTGTTAGTATCAGGTCAATCTCCCATTGCTTTTTGAATTAAATTAATTAATCTAAAAAAAAATTAAGGACAAACATGTGGTTGAGTGGTCAGCACTGTTTCCCATTTTCTGTTTGTCCCGAATTTGATTCCCGGCTAGTGCATATATATATTTGATTGGGAGAAATATATGCCTTCTATTTGCTCTCACCCTAATGGGCACGAGACCCAGGCCCAGATGATTTCTTACCCGTAAAAATGAGCCCAACTCGCTTAAAAATAGCCATTTATTTAGCGTAGGTAATTAATTTCATTCATCTCTTTATTTATTTATTTACTATTACTAAATAATGTCATTTGCCTTGCGTTTCGGGTCTATTTCAAGCTTTTCTCGATTTGCATAAACAACTCACATTTCGTTTGAATATGAATTTGTGAGTTCAGCAATGTAACTTGAAATCTTTGGCGTAAGATTCGCACTTGTCACAAGCAGTTTCAAATAATCAAATTCTGAGTTACAAATTCCTTATTTGAAATACCAATTCATAATCTCGTTTAAAACTAACCGACTCACAGAAACATGCAACTCTGAGTTTCCTAGAAATATTTCTCTAAACTTTTTATTGTTCTATTTCAGTTCTTACGATGAATAAAGTCTTGTGAAATTCCGAAAGTCAAAGTAGTCTCGAGCTCCAGTGAAAACGCTACATCATTTCTTTAGCCAATTATTGATGGAAAGCTATAGAAAATGCAACGTTTTCAATCATGCATGAACTGATTTATGGACTATTAGGCATATAGCTAATGCCAACACTCTAGATTACAACCTAACTCAATTTAAAACGCCTTTAAGGTTTTTAGTACTCACCTTTGTACTTACGTTTGCAACATAGTTTATTAATTCGATTGTTTAATATATATATAATTATAAAAAAAAAATTAACAAAAAAGAGAACTTAACTTGAGCTATATCACATTCTGTAATTATGGCTTCCAATCAAATTCTACAAAAGCGGACTCCTCAAGATTGTAATGTACTATTATGTGATCTTTTGAACATGAACATAAACCTTTGGCAAGAAAAATCTTCGAAGCATATGATATCACATTCTTGATATCTTCTAATTTACTTTTTCAAGATCTTTTTAACTTACTATTTCCCTTATTTTCTTATACAAATCACATGTTGTTTGACATAACTTTTCTTGTTTCCAACTTAATTGTTTTGACTCCATACTACTAAGAACATGATCATTATATTAAGTTGCGGGCGATAGGGTAAAATGATCTGCTAAGGTTTATTCACAATACACCTAGTATTTCGTAAGGTATATAATGATAAAATAAAGATATTCATTTGTGTATGTTCTATATATATTTTATAGTTTTCTTAGATCATGGATTAATTTCGTGAATGCATAAGCACAGTTATACATACATAATGCTAGTGGAAGAAAGAATATTCCGTATTATCCTATATTTTCTTAAATAGTTTAATTTCTTTGGGATTTATAAATGTAGAGAAAATAAAAGATTCAACTCATTCATGATACATGCCAAAATATGTGCTTCCAAACATTAAGACAAAAATCTTATATAATTTAAGATTAAAAAATAGATCATCATATCATAGATAAAATTAAGAGTGATGTAGCTAAATAGTCAATTTAAAGTTATGAATTTGCAAAATAATCAAGGTTTGTCTTAATTTAGTGAAATAGCCAAAATGTATAGTAATTTTGTTTCAAAATTTATTTTGACCCCAAGATTATTCTTTTTAAATTGATAAATTGTTTATAATAATCGTCAAAATATTTAATCTTGGCTGTCAAATAAATTTTGAAAATGTAAATTTGGCTATTTTGCTGAAAAGTTGAAACTTCAGCTATTTTACTAATCAATAAGTTTAAAATAGTTATTTGTACCATTTTTCCTAAAATTAATAATGAAATGTCCTCTGTCCATTTTTTTTTTATCGAATGTTCTCTCTCCATTGAGCTTTTGACAATGGCCTTTACAGAAAGCTTTCACATGTTTGTTTGTAGTCCCACAACTTTGATATTGTTTTCAATTTAACCCTTTAGATTTTAATAATCGTTGATATTTCAAAGTAGGACAATTTATTAAATTTAGAAAGTGATTCACGTATTTTGGATTTGAATATATAATACTTAAAATAGTTTAGTTGGTAATTTCACACCTCCTCCAAAGTGGAGATTGTGGGTTCAATACCTACTTATAACAAAGTTGTCTTTTAAGAAACAAAAACAAAATCCAAACTGAGAGCCACATCAATATTCTTAGTTTCGGGGACGGAGCCAAACTTATTATCGAGGTGGACTAATATGTGAAGGAAGACTAGTTTGCATTTTTTTTAGCGTCTAAAAAGTAACATTCTTATTTGAGAAGGGATTAGAATAGATATTAGTATATGTAAAATTACATTAGTGAAGTACCAATCAACCCTTGTGTGTTTTGTATGATTTTTGCGCATGAACTGTCGGAACCTCTAGCCAAGTTTTCCCATACCCTTGCGCATCTTGATTTTACATAACAATTTTGGTATATCTTGATCTTAGAATATAGTATGAATAATGAAACTATTTTGGTGAAATTTCAATATCATAAATTTTGGATTGTTAAAAATTAGAGGTCTTTTAAATTTATTTCTTGAACATAAAACCACAATGAAAAATACACGACGAATTCACAAAATTATCATAACAATATAACTTATAACATGGGATTCACAATTTATTTATTTATTTTTTTGCAATGTAGCCTACTCTCCTCGTGGTTATCTTCTTTCTCAATCTAAGTACATCACCGATATTCTAGATCAAACCCGCCTCTCTCACTCTCGCACTGTTGATACCCCTCTTGAGCTTAGTGCTCGGTATTCTTCCTCGGATGGTGTTGCTCTATCAAATCCTATATTGTATCGCACTTTGATTGGTTGCTTAGTTTATCTCTCCAACACCAAGCCAAATATTGTTTATGTCGTATATGTTGTTAGTCAGTTTGTTGCATTTCTACCTATAGTTTATCGGCCGGATGTGTTCTGTATTCTACGATATCTCTAGGGGACTCAAGATTAGATTTTTCTCTTTCCGTCTACCTCTTTTATCGAGTTACGTGCTTACTCACATATCGATTGGGTGATAATCTTTCTGATCGTAAGTCTACCACTGAATTTAGATAAGCGTAAACCAAAATTTCAAAGCTTTCAACTCGATTTTGGAATTTTGACTTCCATTTTTGAAGTTTGATGGTACAATTTCGAAGCTTGTAAAAAAAATTACAGAAAAAACAGAAATTTGGAAATTTGAAATCTTAGGGGCCGTTTGGTTTAGTTTTCTAAACTCGTTTTCTGTTTTTAAATTCTGTTTTCTGATTCTAATTTTTAAATTTAAAAAACAGATTTAGAATTACGTTTCAGAATATTTTAAATGTTGTTTGGTTATGTTTTCCATTCAATTGTATAGAGATAAAACAGAAAACAACTTTTCATTGTTTTCTGTTTTCTAAACAAATTTCAAAGAAAACAGAAACATGATTCTAAATCTGTTTTCTGAATTTATAACCAAACAGTTTTTCTAAAACTGTTTTCTAGAATTTAGAATCAGAAAACATAAAACAAAAATAGAAAAGTTAACCAAACAGGGGCTTAACTTCTCATAGAGAAAATAAGGTTGTATTTAGTTATGAAATGAGGAAATGAGAAAGGAGAGAGAGTGGAGTTATATATTTAAATTATCCTGAGGATATTTCAGACCTTTTAAGTGTCTCATTAACTTTAAATTATCAAATCTCTCTTATTTTAATTGCATAATTTGCGAGACAACGTATACTCCTCGGAATAATTTTATTGAGATCCGGAATCTCATTTATATTATTCCCATCTCTGTCATAGACTTATAATGTCTTGCTTTTGTAAAATATACAATATTCAAAAGCTTGTGCAATTTTGTTTAAAATTGCCACGTGTCATAATATGTGAGGGCTACAATTGTTAATGTCACATTTATTTTATTTACTTTTTAGTCATGATATGATTTAATTGGGTGGGCTCGATATGGGCTATCTTTTCACACATACATTATCTAATTATCACTAAAATATAAAGATTCTCATTTTATTTATTCATATAAGATTCTCACCCAAAATAATTGCAAGCCATTTATTTATGATATGTTTATTATTTCAATAATGTTTGTTATAAAAGTATTAAAATCATTGTCATTCAATGCGGCGATCGAAATTTTAGGGGGCACAGTAAAAATAATGTCAGGTGAAGTTGTCTTTAATTATAGATGAATCTACTAAAAATATAAAAAATTCAGTTAAGAGTTTTGTATGGCACTATGGTGAAGTTGTCTTTCTCTATTTCTCACTTTTGCTTTTATAGTCGATATTTTTATATGGATCCTGGGTTAATAAGACTCACGATTATAAATTATTTTTAGTAATAAATACTGGATATATAGTCATTTTATGAGGCTTAACGGTAAAGTTGTGGGACTTCAAGCAATTATAATTTCTACTTTGTTCTAACGGTTTCACTTTTATTTGACTAGCCTTATGTTTTTGTAAGGTTATCTCTAAAACATTTAGGTTCAACTTGATGGATTACATGTAAGATATAATTAACGTATATAGAATATACATATACATTAATATCGTATATTCAATATATTCTATATTAAGGAATACGTTATGATATAATCTCATAATAATGGTCTATTAAATCAAACGAAATAATATCCAATTAATGTCTCATTTCCGTTTTACTTTGATGGGAAAGAATTCGGGTTATAAATTGAGACCGATCGTTTTGGTCCCTAATCCGATAATCTCATTCATAAAACACACACCATCTAGTTTCGAGATTACCACGGTTTAGAAGAGCAAAACTTCGTTTTCGTGTTCATTGGGACGCCGCCGCCGACGTTCCGAGTCACCGTTAAAGCTCCGACGATTTTCCGATAACAATGGCCGGAGGTAAACGCTTGATCCATTTCGCTTCCGCTTTTGGGTTCATGTTTCTAATCATATATGTTCGGATTAGAGACTATTATTTCTTACATTTGGTATCAGAGCTTTCATAAACCTTTGTCTTGTTTTTGGAAAACTTTTTCATGGAGCTTTTCGGATTCTAATTTTGTGACGTTAAAACACGAATATTTTTATACGAATCTTTTGGAAAATTGTTTTCTGATTATTTTGGCTTTTGAACCACTTAATTTGGTGCTGTAATGAGGGAGAACGAGTCGGGTCTTTAAACGGGTCTCAACCGGGTTATCTTAACCCGTCTGGAGGTTGAAGACGACTAAAAACGACATGTAGTTTTTTGTTTTACGCTGTTAAAAATATTATTGTCGTTTTTATTCATCATGTCGTTTAAAGCATTATGCTGTCTTGTTTCTAATGTTACGGGCTTGGCTCTTTTGGGCTTTGGTTTGTGTATTTTATTAATTGGGCTTCATTTTTTTTTTTTTTTTTAACCCATTAAGCTAGTATTCGGTTTTGGCACTGATGTACGAATTGATTGATAAAGCAGAGTTGTTATATTTTATCAATTTTGACTTTAGTAATACATCAATACGGTTATGCTTTTGTTTTTATTCTTACAAATAGCATTACTTTTGATGCTTTTATTTAATCTGTACATGAAATATATTGATTGTTTTATTTAATGTTTTTTAATCGTATATATACATATGCTGCTCTTTTATTTGCTTGATGGAGTTTATATGCAAATTTTAAGTGTTATTGTATACGATGATATTGTGCTAGTTATTTGTGTTGTACACTTTATTATTATTACCTTTTGTAATATATGTATAACATTTAGCATAATACAGTTACGGTTATATTGTTAGAATCTTATTAAAATAATTATAAGGTCAAGTGATTTATATAATCTTAATTAATTAGAGAGTAGCCACAGCATCTTTAATTAATTTAAGTTATAATTTAGAAATAAAATCACATAAAACAATAGTTGTAGTTAATTATATAATATATTATAAAATATACCCACAGGAAATTTTATAATATTTGTATAATTAATTAGGATAAAATATCAAATTATATTTCCTAATTAACCCACAGGTATTAGGAAAAAGGAACATAGTTTGTTAGTTTTATCATAACGTGTGAATCTAATGGAATTAGAATTTCAGCCCACAGGCAAATTTTATGTCTCTAGATTCATTAAGTACATATTTTACATTGGTAAATCATGATATAGTTAATTTCTTCAAAACATAAGTTTAATAAGCATGTTTAATTTCTTTAAATTGCAGCTAGTCAAACTGTTAGTTACTCTGATGTTAAGTGCGATGTTCCCGAACTCAAAGGGGACAACTTTAAGGTTTGGAAAGAAAGAGTTCTCCTTCAGTTGGGATGGATGGATATTGACTATGCCATAAGGAAGCCTGAACCCCCTAAAATCACTGAGAAAAGTACCCCTGATCAGGTTGATCTTTATGAAAAGTGGGAGCGATCTAATCGCCTCTGCGTTATGTTCATAAAGACCAAAGTATCTGCTGGGGTTAGGGGTTCAATTGAGGAATATGACAATGTTCGTCTCTTAATGAAAGCAATTGACGATCAATTTGTCACTTCAGATAAGGCTTTGGCAAGTACTCTCATCATGCAGTTCTCATCCATTAAGCTCAGTGGAATAGGAGGTATGCGTGATCATATCATGCGTATGAGGGATATTGCGGCTCAATTAAAGACGCTGGAAGTTGAAATGTCTGAAACCTTTCTGGTTCACTTCATTCTGTGCACTCTGCCCCAACAATATGGTCCATTTAAGATTTCTTATAACACACATAAGGATAAATGGTCAATTAATGAACTCATGACCATGTGTGTTCAAGAGGAGCATAGGTTGGCTATGGAACAGGGTGAGAAAGTGAATCTGACTTTCTCCGAAAGGAAGAAGAAAGATCGTGCCAAAGGCAAAGGCAAGCTCTCTGTCAAACCGGACATTAAGAAAGAGCCAAAGTGTTTCTTTTGCAATAAGAAAGGACACATGAAGAAAGAATGCTCTAAGTTCCAGAATTGGCTTGAGAAGAAAGGTATTCAATTTTCGTTTGTATGTTATGAATCAAATCTAACTGATGTTGGTCATAATACTTGGTGGATTGACTCTGGTTCTACAATCCATGTTTCAAATACCTTGCAGGGATTGCAAAACCTACGGAAGCCAGTGGGAAGTGAGTGCTACATCCTCTCAGGAGGGAGAATGAGCTCACATGTGGAGGCTGTTGGTTCTTGCAATTTGGTTTTGAGTACTGGTTTTATTTTGCATTTGGAAAAGACTTTTTATGTTCCTAGTTTTTCAAGGAATTTAATTTCAGTTTCGAGACTTGTACCTTTTGGTTTTGGCTTTAACTTTTTGGATGATCGTTTTACATTATTAAATAAATCCAAAATTGTTGGTTATGGTACATTGTCTCATGATGGTCTTTATTCTGTTACTTTGCAAAATAATACTGCTTATAACTCTTTGAATGTTACTGCTGGGTTGAAACGTTGTATTATGAATGAAAATTCTTCTCTATTGTGGCACCGGAGATTGGGACATATTTCCATTTTAAGAATCAAGAGGTTGGTGAATGAAGGGGTACTTAGTACTCTTGATTTCACTGACTTCGAGACTTGTGTGGATTGCATAAAGGGAAAGCAAACCAATAAGTCTAAAAAGGGTGCAAAGAGAAGTACTGAATTGTTAGAAATCATACATACTGACATTTGTTGTCCAGACATGGATGCTAGTGGTCCAAAATACTTTATCACTTTCATAGATGATTTCTCACGATATATGTATCTCTATTTACTTCGTTCTAAGGATGAAGCTATAGATGCCTTTAAAGTTTTCAAGGCTGAAGTAGAGTTACAATGCGGTAAGCAAATTAAGATAGTGAGATCAGATAGAGGTGGTGAGTATTATGGTAGATATACAGAGAATGGACAAGCACCTGGGCCATTTGCGAAGTTTCTTCAAGAACATGGGATTGTTGCCCAATACACGATGCCTGGTACTCCAGATCAAAATGGTGTATCAGAAAGAAGAAACCGAACTTTAATGGACATGGTGAGAAGTATGAGGAGTACCACGAAACTTCCTCAATTCTTGTGGACTGAAGCACTAAAGACGGCTGTGTATATATTAAACCGAGTTCCAACCAAGGCTGTTTTGAAAACGCCTTTTGAGTTATTCAAAGGTTGGAAACCCAGTTTGCAACATATACGCATTTGGGGATGCCCGTGTGAAGTGAGAATTTATAATCCACAAGAAAAGAAACTAGACCCTAGGACTATTAGTGGGTATTTCATTGGATATGCCGAGAAGTCTAAAGGTTATAGATTCTATTGTCCGTCTCATAGTACTAGGATTGTGGAATCAAGGAATGCAAAATTTCTTGAGAATGACTTGATTAGTGGGAGTGAACCATTGCGTGATTCGGTCCCTGCAATGGATCACGATGAAGCTGAACCCTCTAGTTCAAGTGATAGATTGATTATCATACATACTCCTCAAGTTCAATCGTGTGTACGACAACCAACTATTGAAGTTCCACGAGCTGATAATGTTGATCCTGTAGATCAAGTTGCTGATCGAGATCATGTTGAACAACCTGTTGAACAACAATATCATCAAGAGAATGATGAAGCACCATTAAGAAGATCTACTAGAGTTAGAAATTCAGCAATCCCTAGTGATTATGAAGTATATCTGCAAGAAATGGATGGCAACATTGGAGCCGAGAATGATCCTGAAACGTTTTCACAAGCTGTAAGTTCTAAAGAATCTAACTTATGGCACGAGGCTATGATTGAGGAGATGAACTCTATGGGAAAGAATCAAGTCTGGGATCTTGTCGAGTTGCCTGATGGTGTAAAAGCCATCGGATGCAAATGGGTCTTTAAAACAAAGAAAGACTCACAAGGCAACATCGAGAGACATAAAGCAAGACTTGTAGCCAAAGGGTTCACTCAAAGAGAAGGAATTGATTACACTGATACATTTTCGCCCGTATCAAAGAAAGATTCACTTCGCACAATTATGGCATTAGTAGCTCATTTTGACTTCGAGCTACATCAAATGGATGTGAAAACGGCCTTCCTTAACGGAGATCTAGAGGAAGAGGTTTACATGAAACAACCTGAAGGATTTTCCTCTAGTCACGGTGAGCATTTAGTCTGCAAACTTAATAAATCCATTTACGGCTTAAAACAAGCCTCCCGCCAATGGTATTTAAAGTTTCATGATGTCATCACTTCTTTCGGTTTCGAAGAGAATGTCATGGATCAATGTATATACCAGAAGGTCAGTGGGAGTAATATATGTTTCCTTGTTTTATATGTGGATGATATTTTGTTAGCGACTAATGATAATGGAATGTTGTACGAGGTGAAACAATTTCTTTCTAAGAACTTTGATATGAAAGATATGGGTGAGGCATCTTATGTCATTGGCATTAAGATCCATAGAGAAAGATCACGAGGCATTTTGGGTTTGTCTCAAGAGACCTATATCAACAAAGTTCTAGAGAGATTTCGGATGAAAGATTGTTCGCCAAGTATAGCACCTGTTGTGAAGGGTGACAAATTCAGTCTTGATCAATGTCCAAAGAATGATCTTGAGCGCGATCAAATGAAGAATATTCCATATGCTTCCGCTGTAGGAAGCCTTATGTATGCTCAGGTCTGTACCAGACCTGACATTGCATATGCTGTTGGAGTATTGTGTAGATATCAGAGTAACCCAGGTCTTGACCATTGGAAAGCTGCAAAGAAGGTTATGAGATACCTTCAAGGAACAAAAGATTACATGCTTATGTTCAGACGAACCGATGAATTGGAGGTGGTTGGCTACTCTGATGCTGACTACGCAGACTGCATAGATTCCAGAAAATCCACTTCAGGATATGTGTTTATGCTAGCCGGCGGAGCTGTATCTTGGAGAAGCACGAAGCAGACACTGGTCGCTACTTCCACCATGGAGGCCGAGTTCGTGTCTTGTTTTGAAGCTACATCACATGGTGTTTGGTTGAAGAGTTTTATATCTGGACTTAGAGTTGTAGACTCTATTTCTAGGCCTATTAAGTTGTACTGTGACAACTCAGCTGCTGTCTTTATGGCTAAGAATAATAAAAGTGGAAGTCGAAGTAAGCATATCGACATCAAGTATCTAGCCATAAGAGAACGTGTTAAGGATGGTAAAATGCTCATCCAACACATTAGCACTGAGTTGATGATTGCCGATCCTTTGACTAAAGGCATGCCACCAAAGAAATTTAAGGATCATGTGGAAAATATGGGACTTGGTTCCATAATGTAATTTTTCATAGTACGCTACATTTCCATTTATGAAACTCGTATTCAGTTTAATATTTCTCGTATGGTTTGTGCACATTCATTTTCATTATTGAATTGAGAAGTATTTTCTTAAGTTTGGACCTAGAATAAACATATGGTTTATTCATTATATTTGATGGGATATTATGTGAAAGAAATTATATATGTGATACATGGAAGATAATACTTATTTATAGAGGACCTATCGCCATGATCCATATATTAATTTTTTCTTTGTGACGTATATTAGATTTTATAGACCAAGTGGGAGAATGTAAGATATAATTAACGTATATAGAATATACATATACATTAATATCGTATATTCAATATATTCTATATTAAGGAATACGTTATGATATAATCTCATAATAATGGTCTATTAAATCAAACGAAATAATATCCAATTAATGTCTCATTTCCGTTTTACTTTGATGGGAAAGAATTCGGGTTATAAATTGAGACCGATCGTTTTGGTCCCTAATCCGATAATCTCATTCATAAAACACACACCATCTAGTTTCGAGATTACCACGGTTTAGAAGAGCAAAACTTCGTTTTCGTGTTCATTGGGACGCCGCCGCCGACGTTCCGAGTCACCGTTAAAGCTCCGACGATTTTCCGATAACAATGGCCGGAGGTAAACGCTTGATCCATTTCGCTTCCGCTTTTGGGTTCATGTTTCTAATCATATATGTTCGGATTAGAGACTATTATTTCTTACATTACATCCTTAATAAAAAAAAAGGGAACGATGAATTCTGACGAATTGCTTAAATTCTGACGAATTTTTTTTAAAAGGAATTTTATTCTTCACTAACCCTTTCAAGTTTCAACGCTAAAATACGTGAAAAAGAGTAAATATACACCTTAATATTTAATCATAAATTATATATGTTATTACTTATATTGAGGTCATGAGTTATAACTTTTATTTGATTTAAAATACTTATTGACTGACGTTTAGCATGTCACTTATGAAAACACTGACGAAATAATAAAACGTAAGATCTATATGTAAAGTACAAATACGATAGCTGTGAAGAGTATATTTAATATTTCCATCCATTCTAAAAATGGTTGACCATAAATCCATAATATTATTAATTAATATTTGTTTGAAGAAAAACTAAGTTACGTGATGTTAACAAAAAAAAAAAAAAAAATTAAGTAACCAACCAACTAAGTTACGTACGTGACAGCTAACCTTTGAGCTTTATTATTATTATCAAGCAATAATGATCATACTCCATTTTTTTTTTGGCCATGGAGATTACAATATATGTTTTTATATGACTAATACTATATATTTTTTATCATTTCAGAAACAAACATATAGTATTATTATTTATACTATACAATGATCATCCTGCATCATTTTTCTATACTATAATAATCTATCAATACCAACTACCAAGTTCATCTTATTTATTTACAGCTACTTAGTGCATTATCATTCAGCATGACTAATGTGATAATATATATATATATATATATAAAAAATCGAATATCTATTACACATGTACGTGTTAATAAGCACGTTGATGACAGCCAATATGTCTGCTTGCAAAATATTGAACCGCTTGGTAAAACTAAGAGCTAAAATCTGATTTAAAAAAAAAAAACTAAGAGGTACAAATAAGTTCATCAGTAGATAACAATAAACGACAAGATATAGAAGAAGTCTTTAAATAGACGATAATACTCAAAGCCAAATGTATACTGTGCCTATTTTGATATTGGTTAATGGTGATCTTATATAATCTTGTCTATTACATATGTACCAAGAATGGTCATACAAGATCAAAATTTATGACTTATAATTCTTCCAGGTCATGTTAATTTATTTTTCTTTAAATAATGCTAAATATAAGTAAAAGATTATATTACACGTCTCAAACACAATTACAAAAACTAAGAAAAAAAACACAATTAATGTAATATAGAAGACTATTTTGGTCTAGTGATCAAATGTTGGCGGCTCCAGCCACAATAAAGTATAATCATAATCTTAGAGACTACTCATCAACAAAATTTCAACGCCACTCGAATTACCTCAATCGGACTTAAGACGACTATGATACAACCTCGACAAGGTTTGAAGCTATACAAGAATTTTCCGGCCAAGTGTCATTGGATAAAATATGATCAATACCAATCTTAAAAGAAGCTCCGGCCCTGGGGGCTTTACGTTGATAGCAAAATTGTCAAAACAGATGATGAAATCAAAGGTGATGGATATGTTTGAAATTTGTGGGTTTCTTTGAGAGAGAGAGAGAGAGAGAGAGAGAGAGAGAGAGAGAGAGAGAGAGAGAGAGAGAGAGAGAGAGAGAGAGAGAGAATTATTAATAAATTTGTTATTTAAGAAAAATCATAAACGTCAAGTTGACGGAAATATAGTATAAGTAAATTTTGTGACCAAATTTGTTGGTTAACAAAATGAGGGATAATTAATTAACATTGGCTAATTTACAAAATTAGAGCTTCAAAATGGCTATATTTTTAAAAATTATTAACCAATTGTTGACAAGTTTTCACATGACTTAATTATTTATAATTTTATTTTTACTTAAATCATTAGATAAATCAATTTTCGTATATTTTTTTTATCGTGAAATTCCCATTAAAACATTTCATATAGCTTATTTATTTATTTTTTGTTTGCGTGTAAACGATTTGAATTAACAATAAACATATGTAAGCTCTGAAGTATCAAGATATATTTAGAATAAAAAAAATCAATATTATATATTTTATAACTTATTTGTCTGAATGAAATATTGGCGATGAATTAAGCTTTAATAAATAACTGAAAAGGTAAATATATTTTAAACATCTTTTGATCACTTAAATTTATTGAATGGTTTCATTCTAATTACAGTATAAACAATATATGAATGAGATATCTAATTATAAGATTAGAAAAATGCACAATAATATAGAAATATATGTTTTAAATCGAATGCACACAAATATCTTATAATATATTGAAATGACTTTCAGTTTTCATTTTTATACACTTTTGATAAAAATTACTTAAAAATATTGTTAAAGCAAAACACACGTGCAAAGCACTTGTTAAATTTTCTTGTATAAATACGCGCACATAACATACATATAATAAGACAATTTTGTATAGGTATGTATGAAAAAGAAAACATAGTTGAGCTAAGATTTAGAACATTGTGGGTAAGATTATAATAAACTTAAAACTTGCTGATTAGCCAGTGATTCAGCTTCAAGTAGCTCAGTTCAGTTACTCCTGTTTTCGCTTTTATGTATCATCTTTTCTTTTTACCTCCCTTCCAATCAATATCAAGTATTTAAATATAAAATGGTCATTAAATTTCCTTTCAACCAATTTCTGCTTTAGGCTTTCACATTCAGCCATGGGAAATTTCTGGAGTTGGACTCTTCTTTATTTCATTGAACTTTTGAGACCCTAAAATGTTGTGTACCACAGAAAGGTTTTGATAACTCTTTGTCTATGGACCCCAAGATATGAAAGCACAATTGTAATCGCTTTCTTCTAAAAAAATTGTAATATTCTGTCCTTTTATATCTTTTTAAATGGATTTTCCTTCCACTTTTGCAATAGTTTTTTTCCATTTTTTTTCTTTTTCCTTTTTTTTTTGGCTGAATGGTTGTTCCACTTTTGTTATACCTAATTTCCACATTCTTGTATTTTTGTAATGTCATATAAATGGCAACATGGGTAGGGATTTGAATCACCATCATCATAATTGACATTTTGTTGTGAAAATCACACATCCATGTTGGTTTGCCGTTTGTGATTTGTACGCCATGCATACACTAAATTTAAACAAATGTTTCTCTATTATAATTTCTAATGGACGATACTGTATTAGTGGTCCAGATCAAGAAAACTTGAATAACTTAACCTAGAAGAGAATGCTAAAGTGTGGAGACTAATTATATACAAGATTATTAAGACTTGACAATCATTATTTTATTGAGGGTATTTTGAGTTTTTATCTATGTGTCCTATTTTTTTTTTTTTTTTTTATATTCATTTTTGGAGGCCAATGTTCTTTGAAGTGTGCACAACATATTGTAAACACAACTCTCAATCTATGTTATAGTGAATAAGTAACGATAAAGTGGATGGAACATTTGAACCACTAATTAAAGCTCTATATGTTTTTTTTTTACTATTATTTTTTTTAATCGTGGATGGCACCAAGGAAAGATCATAACAACTATTTGAAATTTCAATTATTTTCTGGTTATATTGGATTTGGGGTTTAAATATTAAAAAACACATGCAATCTCATTCAATATACATAGATATATACAACTACTCTTTTAAATTTCAAATATTTTCTGGTTAAGTTGGATTTGGGGTTTAAATCTTAAAAAACACATGCAATCTCATCCACTATACATCGAGATATATATAATTAAACAAAGCGCGTAGAGCTTATGATATATTTTTTTCTACATAGATGATCATTTGAAAAAAATTACACGAAATAATTATTTGAAGCGAAATAGTCAAAGTTACGTTGTTTAAAATATTTTTGACATTGTCAATGAAGTTATTGACCCCTACATACAACTCACCATTTTCAAAGTTTTATTCATAAAATTAAGAAGATTATTGACAATTTTTGTAAATTTCATATATCTCACAAATTTTAAACAGATTGAATATTATACAAATTTATTAGTTTTCATCAACTAAACTAGAATATTTATAATTATTATTATAATAATGATTATTATTATTATTTGCAATTAAGCTGCGCGTGATAGGGTTATCTGCTAAGGCCGTTCAATTATAAGATAACTAGTTTTCATAGGGTATATAATGATCAAATAAAGATAGTCTTTTATGCATGTTCTATAAATAATTTATAGCTTTCTTTGATCATGAATGGATTTCGTGCGTGATACTTCCCATCTGTTAGCTAAATAGCTAATAAATAAGCACAATTATTATACATAATGCTAATGGAATAGCTAATAAATAAGCACAATTATACATAATGCTAATGGATGGAACAAAAAGAATATTCCATATTATCCTATATATTTTTAATAGCTTTATTTCTTTGGGGTATACAAAACGCAGAGAAGAAAATATTCAATTAGTTATGATGCATGCTCAACACATGTGCTTCCAAACATCAAAACCAAAGTCCATAATTTAAGATAAGAAATTAGATTCGTCATATCATATATAACATTAATAATGTAGTATCTTTAGTTGTTGTTGGTCAAATGTTTATAATGCCAATTTTGTATGAAATGCTCTCTCTCCATTGAGCTTTTGACGATGGCCTTTTCAGAAAGCTTTCACATGTTTGTGTGGCGTCCCACAAGTTTTATATTGTTTTCAATTTGGCCCTTTTAGATTTTTATTATCATTGATATTTAAAGTTGCGCACTTTATAAATTTAGAAAGTGATTCACCTATCTTGGATATGAACATGTGATACCAAACAAACTTAGAGCGACAATGCAATATAAACAACCTGAGGGGTTTATATGTAAAAAGTTCTAGGAAAAATTAATTTGTACTTTTTTAGAAAGAAAAAAAAAAAAAAAATCTTACCTGAGGAAGGGACAAGCACATGTTGCCTCTTGCCTAGTTTTTTTGTTATTTTGTTTTTTTTTTTATATAAAAAAAAAAACAAAGTCCTTGCCTAGTTTCTTAGTTTTCTTCGTCTTAAAGAAATATTAGTAAGTAAAACTACATGAGCATTTGTACAGCTTGCACGACCATTTTTAACCGTCAGGCATAGTTTCTACCAGGCCCGGCGTATAAAGACCTAACTTCAAACTTTTGCTGAATGTGGAGGCGGTGATGATATAGTGCATCTTAAGAAAACGGAAGAAAAAAAGCTGATAAAATAAGACAAAAAAAGCACTATTCTTTTTAGTTCAAATAGAAAAGGGCTATCATATGCATGGTTTGTCTTTTTTTTTATTATTTTTTATTTTATTTTTTATTTCTTCCTAGATATAGAAAAATCTACTATGATTTTGGGCCGTTTATTAAAATATAGTCTTGTTTGGTACTCCTTTCAAAAATTGTTTTTAACTTTTTGAGTTAAAAAATAGGAAATAAAAAGTGAAAGTGGTGTTTGTTTTTGTTTTCCGGATTTTTTTTTTTTTTTTGAATTTTGAAGTTATTTTGTAAAAGAGTAAAGAAAACTGAAAACAAATAAAATGTGTTTTTGGAAAAAAAAAATTCTTTTCTTCTCTCATCCTTCTCCTCATCTTCTCTTTTCATTTTTTCAAAAACAAAAATGAAAACTGTACCAAACACTTTTTTCAGTTTTTTCAATTTCTCAAAAACAAAAATGAAAACTGTACCAAACAGCTTTTTGAAAACAACTGCAAAATAATTTTTCAGTACAACTACAAAAATTAGAAAATAGAAAACAAAAACTTTTTGAGTTAACTACCAAACAACCCCATATGTACTCAGATATTTCATGCCATCTTACCATTTTTGCTAATTGCTAGCAAGTCCTCGTAATTGTTAAGCCACAAACCATTAAAGATGTTCTTAATGGGCCTTTTAAACGACTTATTTTCTTAATTGGGTTAAGTAAACATATCTCTGCTCATGGGCCTAAAGCAGTTGCTTTAGAACTCTCATGGTTTAACCGGGCCTGGTTTCTACAATGGGTTTTATCCATCGTATAACCTATTATTTGTACTCGTTGAGAGAAAAAAAAAATCCACATTATATACGTAAAAGATTACATGGAATGAGAAAACGAACACACCTATAATTTGCTTCTTGTTTAGTATATTTTTACGTGTAGGTAGTAAAATATTATGACTAGACTAGCAAATATGTTGTAATCATTAACCATATGACATGCCTTAGAACAAGGCGAGTGTGCTCCTATTGTAGATATGCCAAAATTTTAAAATATATTTTTCTTATTAGAGTAATCAATATAGAATAACGGTGGCAAAACCCGATGTAACTTCATACGCAAACAATCGAGAACAATGCGCACTAAGAACAAAAATAGAGAAACACAAGAATTTTATCTTTGATTGGGATCAATGCGATCCTAATTCAAGTCACAGCATGAGTCACCCTATTTGTGATCCAATACATTCACCAATCAGTTGCACACAAGTCTAAACCGAAAATCTCAAAGAAGAAATCCCAAAAATATAATCACAATTTGATCAATACATGTTTATAAAAGCCACTAAAGTGCTTCTCTAAGAAAGTTCTGGTTTTTCTCTCAGATCTCTCAATCTCTCGTAACACTATCATGAATCTTTCGCTTCGCTTTTTTTTATTGGAATATTAGTATTAAAGAGCATTTAATACTATGTATATGATTGATTTGTGGCAAATATTTGAATGGAGTCTAGTCAACGAAATTGGATAATTCTAGTATATTCATAATCCTCTTAGTTAGGGGTATAAGATAAGATATTTATTTGCCAAAATCGGAGCTAAGTTAAATGAGAAATTGATGCTCAAAGTATGTTGTATGATACTAATATTTGTGAAGGAAAGATATATGTAGACTTTGTATGAACTTACATACCAAATTTGGTAAAAAAAAAAAAATTGGATTCCCAAGTGTGATCCATTTTTGTAGAGAGACAAGAGCTTAGGAAAGCCCAAGTCACCACACACGCGCACCGCCGCTCGATCAGTCGTGTCGTGCCGAGTTTGGTTTGGCTCGTGGTCTATTTTTTGACCGTTTTTATTCATTCATAATTTATTTATTTAATTAATAATAAATAATTGGCATTAAAATGCAATACTGAAAAGCTTGTAACCGTGTAATAAATGGACTACGGTTTTGCTTTGTAACCGTGCATTAATAAGTCTTCAAGGCTCAAAACCTTAGATTTAAACATGTGTAACCGTGAGCATTAATGCAGTGTGAATGTCTTGTTTGGAATCGTTTATAGACATGAAGGCGAGCCTATAAAAGCAAGACTTTGCTCGTTATCTCAACACATTGAAGTTCATACTTCTCATATTTCCTCTCCCTCTAGAAATTCGAGTTCTTGTTTTCTTTTTATAGTTCAGTGATAGATTTGGGCTCTCTGGTTCTAGTTCTCCGTAGCCGAGCTAAGTGGTGCTAAACTTTTCTAGTTGTCATTGTATCATGGGAGGCTTTCGCTCACGTATTCTAGCACCTGTGAAAAGCAATAAAAGCTTCAAAAAAACCGTCTAGCGGGCCTTGACGATCTTCTTTATTTTCTTTCCGTCCTTGTTTCTTACAAGTTGAGGTTTGTACCGGTTTATTTTATTCTTATCTTGTCTTCTTCTTATTATTAGTTTTTCTAAAAAATAATTTTTATTTGATTTTCGCAAATTGTCTTTATTTTTCGTCAATATTTTATTAATATTGCTAACACTTTTCTCACTCCATTCTTGTGAGTGAATGAACTTTGTCATGTTTTAATTGTGTTTTTTCAACAAAAATTCTCCTCTAAACACTTTATCTCATTATCTCACTTATTTATTTATCTAACTCTCTCGATTCTCATTCATCCAACGATCTTCGTCGATCTCCGACGTCCGTAGACGAACACAAGTGAAATCAATTTTTAAAAAAATTATTAGACGAACACATGTGAAATCAATTTATAAAAAAGCCATGCTAAATTTCATCGGAATTAATCGAGATTGATCGAAATTAAGGAAAACGACAACTCTATTACACTGTTGTCTTAGTTCTCACTAATCCCAATGAAATTCAATATATTTTTTCAATTATATAGTTGAAAAATAAGAATCATTAATAATTTTTAATATATCACACCTAATAAGCCCATTCCTAAGTTTTTATTACGTATAAATCTAGAAAGCAAAATTTCCCTTAATTATTTACTTTTCATCCTCCCTATCCATTACCTCTTTCATCATATCAAACTAGTCCAAAAGTCTCCACGAAATAGGAGATATGTGAACATGTCTCTCATTTCCCCATCAGAAGACTCCAAATCCATAGGAAGGATCGTAGAGAGAGAAAATATAAAGGAATCTGAATAGAATATTACTACAAATATAATATTTTTGCTCGGACATAAATATTATATATATCATTATCAATTCACGCACTCGTCTCTCTATTTGTCACCGTACAGTCCCCCAGTGGGCACAAAAAAAAAGCTCTTGGTCTGAAATGATAACACATCTGAATTATTACAAACCCCATATAATTTCTCCAACCCAACAACCAATACCATTTTTTTTAAAATATTTTATTTTATAGTACAATATATCTTATATTCGCCCATCTACTCCCATACAATATATTTTATTTTATTTTATTTAATATTAAACAAAACCCCACATTTTTCTATTTCTCTCTCAATAATTGCCTCTCAAGGGTCAAAACCCACACCACCACTCAATCAAAGCCTTCTATAAAGCGCCTCTTTCTCGGCCAAACCACAGCCACAACAGAAAAACTCGCCACTTGTTTTTCCTCTCTCTATATATATAATAAACACACACTCCAAAGAAATCCCTAATCTCATTCAACCAGAAATAATCGACAAGTCCCCAAAACCAATCCCTGCAAAAAGCCCTAAAGCTCCGACCTTTCATCTCTCAAAATCCAATCCAATCGAATCCAAAGTGTTTTTGTTGATTAAATTTGGGGGTAAAGCCCAGGAGAGTCAAGTTGTGGACATCACGGCTATACACGGAGATTCGCGGTCTCTTCCGATTCATGTCCGGTCAATTCTCCGTCGCAAAGGCTCAGTAGTCTTGACCTGTATCCCCTCCCCTCACGGCGGCCGCGGCGCTCTTCCCTCCGAAGGCGGTTCTCCCTCCGACCTCCTCTTTCTCGCCGGCGGCGGCCTCGGCGACTCCTGATTTCTCTTCCTTCTCCGATCTACAATCCACACTCTGTTTCTTCTCTCTTTCCCTTCTCCTTCCTCTCCTCCTTTCCTTCTCCGTTCAAGAGGTCGTGTTATAACAGCCGATAAGATGATGCTCAGAATCAAGCGAGTTCCGACCGTCGTGTCGAACTACCAGAAGGACGACTCCGACGAGCCGAAAGTCGGAGGATGTGGCCGGAATTGCTTCAGGACCTGTTGTCTTCCAGGTACTAATTTTTTTTTTTTTTTGGTGATTTTGTTGTTTGGTATGCGTTTTGAGGAGTTAGGGTTAGGGATTTGTGATTTTGTTGTTTATTGTGAGTTATAATAAATTATTGAGTTAATATGAAAATACATGAAGAATTTGAATCCATGAACAAAGTTTGGGTTATTTATTTATTGTGTTTGATTTCGGTGAGGAGTTTGTATTTTGTGTTCATATTCTAGTTATTCATGAAGATCTAAACTTTGGTGCTAAGTTTTTTTTTTGTTGTTGCTGTGATGTGTTTGGATTATAGGGTCAAAACTTCCCTTGTATGCATACAAGAAGCTTGAGAAAGTTGTGGAAGAAGACAAGGCCGAGCCTCCGGTGGCTTTTCTCGACTCGCTTGTTCTCGGCGAGGTTAGTTTTTGTTTAGTTGGTTCAATTAGACGGAGCCTTTTGAGTGAACGGGATCGTAGATCTGATGTTCAGTCATCGTTTCGATGAAGCTTACTGTGTTTTTTTTACTGTTCCTTTTTAGTGGGAGGATCGCGTCCAGAGAGGATTATTCCGCTACGATGTCACGGCCTGCGAAACCAAGGTGTGTTTGTGTTTGGATCTGTTTACTTAGCAGAAGTTTGATTCTTTTGGGGTTTTTTTACGTTCGAGGAGTTTCCGAGCTAGTAAAATTCGACACTTTTTCTATTGATTGTTCTAAAGCTTTTTTATTGTTATTTTTTATTTTTTGTGACACTTGGTTAATGAAATTAGATTTTTCCTGAGATATTTGTTCTAGGTGCTTCTTGAGCCAATAAAGTTTTATGAAAGTTGGATTCTTTCGCCTATTTTTATGAAACTTGGTTATTAAAAGTTGGCGTCTTTTGCGATTTTTACGGTTCAGGTGATTCCGGGTCAGCACGGGTTCATTGCCCAACTGAACGAGGGTCGTCATCTGAAGAAGAGGCCGACCGAGTTCCGGGTCGACAAGGTCCTTCAGCCATTCGACGAGAACAAGTTCAACTTCACCAAAGTCGGCCAAGAAGAGGTTCTCTTCCAGTTCGAAGAGAGCGGCGATGGTGACACTCAGTTCTTCCCGAGCGCTCCGATCGATCCCGAGAATTCCCCGAGCGTTGTTGCCATCAACGTAAGGATCGTTCTCTAAACAATTAACAAAAAATTAGCCAAATAAGCCACCGATAAGTCAAAGAATTGCTAAATAGCCAACCTTTTGTAAATTTTTTGTTAATAACCAACTTATTTACGGTACTCAAAAAGACAAAAATACCAAAAAACATTCCCACCTATTTAGGGGTTTTTTTTGTCTTTTTGAGTACCGTAAATAAGTTGAAGTGGCTATTTACAAAAAATTTACAAAAAGTTGGCTATTATACAAAACGATATAAGTCAAATGGCTATAAAGCTTAAACACCCATCAATTAATGACGAATTAAGAGAAATATATAATGGTCTTTTGTCCCTTTTTTTATCATCTTTACAGGTCAGCCCTATTGAATACGGACACGTTCTGTTGATCCCTCGCATCCTCGATCACCTTCCTCAGAGGATCGACCGCGAGAGCTTGCTTCTCGCGATCCACATGGCGGCCGAAGCGGGAAACCCTTACTTCCGTCTCGGTTACAACAGCCTCGGCGCGTTCGCCACGATCAACCACCTTCACTTCCAGGTCCGAAAAACTTCAACCAAGCTCCTAAAAAGTCGAAAACTTGTCGCCGAAGAAAAACTCTAAAAAAAAAAAGTGTCGATTTCGTTTTTTTTTACAGGCTTATTACTTGGCCGTGCCGTTCCCGCTCGAGAAGGCTCCGACGAAGAAGACGACGACTCTCGAAGGAGGCGTGAGGGTCTCCGAGCTTTACAACTATCCCGTCCGAGGCCTCGTCTTCGAGGGCGGCGACACCGTCGAACACTTGTCCAACTCGGTCTCCGACGCTTGCATTTGTCTTCAGGACAACAACATCCCTTACAACGTCCTCATTTCCGACTCTGGAAACCGCATCTTTCTCTTGCCCCAGGTAAAAATACTTGATCACCGCATTCTTTTTTTACTTTCGAGATGAAATCCCATATGATCTGATTGGAAGGGTATTAGGAAAAAAAAAAACTTTAAAAGAGTTTCGGTGTAAGAGGATATCTTGTCACAAAATGGTTATTGAAGTCGGTGATATTGTTTATGAAACGAGCAGTGCTACGCTGAGAAGCAAGCTCTCGGGGAAGTGAGCGCGGAGCTTCTCGACACTCAGGTGAATCCGGCGGTGTGGGAGATCAGTGGTCACATGGTGCTGAAGAGGAAGAAGGACTACGACGAGGCTTCCGAGGACAATGCGTGGAAGCTTCTCGCCGTGGTGTCACTCTCCGAAGAGAGGTTCCAAGAAGTCAAAGCCCTCGTCTTCGAGGCCATATCTTCCGTTGACCAAGCCGCCGAGAACGCCGCCGAAGAGAACGACCCGAAACACGAACACGTCGACTCTGTCGAGAACGGGCCTCGCTCGGCCTCCGTGGTTGCCGGGGAATGCCTCGTCGTTCTGCAGTGAAGGAAAAAAAAACCCAATTTGGTGATGAATGGAAAACGGGTTTTTTCTTATTGCCGATTAATTATGCTTTGATGATGATCATATTATTGGGTTGTTTCTGTACAATACTTTGATGTTGAAATAAACCCTCTAAAATAAGGAAAGCTGTGTCCAGTTTTCCATTGTCATTGTAATGTGATTATGGGTTTGTGTTTTTATTTCCTTCGCTGAAACGGTGGGTTTATACTTTGTAATGTACAAATACTCTAGTTTGCTATGAGCAGAATAAAATGTTTGGTGATGTGCCTTGGATTGGATGGTAATTATTATTGATTTTTTTTAAAATTTATTCTCGACTTGAGTTGCCATCAATGAAATGGCAGGACTGGTAATTGGTTTGCCTTCTCTTCTCACATGTTGATGTTCTGTATATGTTTGTGTTTAAAAACAGTGCTGTGTTTATTTTGGTAATTTGCAATCATTGAAAATAATCCGCTTGGAAATAGAATGGCAATAATTATTTTGATTCCACAACAAGAAATTAGTAATGCTTTATAAGTTTGTACTTGGTAATTTTTCTAGGCAATTCTTTTATTATTATTAATTTATTTTGCTTCAAATAACAAGCGCAAATTGAAATGGTTGAAGACTTTGTTTTCTTCAAGCAAAAAAAAAAAAAAAGAACATTTGTTTCCGTTCCGCAACTTTTTTTCCTCAGGTGAAAATGCCCTCCAATTGTTGGATGAATTTCCCAAGTTAAGAGTTGATCAATTTTCAGATGTTTCACGATAATATGAATCATAAAAAAAAAACCTGAAAACTGATTTATGATGGCCATTGAAGAAAAAACGGCATCTTGTTTTTGAAGTCAATGCCCTTTTTCTAGCTATAATTGACCTATTAATATCAAACTTCAAAGTCAAGTTTGTAGCTTCAGTGTTCTTCCCATGCCATATGCTAATGGTGAACCAGAGTATTTCGTAACTCCTCAAACTTTATGATGCTTGTGAGTATTTCATATTAACAGCTTGGGTAAATTCTTCATAGCTTACTCAATCATGTGATACATGTTGGTTTTTCATCACTATACAAAAAAAAAAAAAAAAAGCTCATTTTTAATTGTTCCTTTATTTGCTGGTCTAAAAACCTCACCAATTATTTTAGCATACGAGAGCTTGAGATAGAAGCAATATTATTTTATCACTAGCTTGATCACGCCATTGACCGCACATAGCACTATTTGCTACCAAAAAGTAAAAAAGACCAACCTTAACATGTAGTTATTTCTAATTGAATATTACCAAAAACATAAGATCTACACCACCTACCAAAACACATGTCCCCCCATATTTATAGTAACTCCATGTAAGAAAAGCATGAATTAGATTATAAATGATTTCGCAACTTCTTAACTCGCCTATAAATACATTTAAGCCTCAAAAGCTCTCATTTTGTGCCAAAACACCCTCGAAACAATGCTCGTGGTCAAGAACGCGCAAAGAGTCACCATCCTGATCGCAATTCAACTTCTAGCGCTTCTCAGCACGACGTTCGGTGGGTCCCACCATCGCAACACCACCTCGTCCCGATGGCTGATCAAGAAGGAAGCGACGACGGAGTTGAATTGGGGGAAGCCGCCGAGGTGGGGCCCGGGAGGGTGCTGGAAGCGGCCGTGGACGTGTAGTTCAATCGGGGAATGGCCCCCTAAGAAGATGTGTTGTAGGAATACCTGCATCGACGTAACGTCTGACCCAGAAAACTGCGGGTTGTGTGGGGTCCGGTGCCCATTCTCGTGGCAGTGTTGTCGGGGCATGTGTAGTAACACCAATTTTAGCCCTTTCAATTGCGGGAAGTGTGGGAACGCCTGTCAGATCGGTATTCCTTGCCTGTATGGGATGTGCGGTTACGGACAACCCTTTCCTCCCTGGCCTCCTTTCCCGCCAAAACCTCCCAAACCGCCTCGCCCTCCAAGGCCGCCTTTCCCGCCAAAACCTCCAATTCCGCCTTTCCCTTTCCCACCAAGACCTCCGATGCCACCTTTCCCGCCAAAACCTCCGACGCCACCCTTTCCTTTCCCGCCAAAACCCCCAAAATCTCCGATGCCACCTTTCCCGCCAAAACCCCCAAAGCCTCCGATGCCACCCTTTCCTTTCCCTCCAAAACCCCCAAAACCTCCGATGCGACCCTTTCCTTTCCCCCCAAAACCACCTAAGCCTCCGATGCTGCCTTTCCCACCAAGGAAGCCAGGGAAGCCAATGCCTCCGGTGGATGACCAATGAGATCAAAGTTGTTTAGGTCGTGTCAAGGGTTCTCTATCTTCTTCTTGATTGTTGATCTCTCCCTATTTGTCATGTTTCCTTTGCTTCTTTTCTTTACTTATTTGTCCTAAGTTTGTGAAAGTTTGGTTGGTCTGTGTTTTGGAAGTTTGAGAATTTAACCTAGAAAGAAGCGGGAAGATAGGGGAAAAAGGTTATCAAGGTAGTTTATATGACTTATGATCTATCTAAATGAAAATGAAAGTGTCTTGTTTTGGTTGGTCCATGAGTTACTATACAATATTGCTTCATCATAATTAGTTATTACAACAATGATTAAAAATTACTGCAGTTACTAATTAATCGGTGGTTTAATTTTAGTACATTTTTTTTTTGTTGTTGAAAATTTGCTTACTAGATTATGTAAATTTCGACATTTATATCATAAATTATTAATAATTTTAAATAATAAATAAGAAAATAAATTTATACATAATTTTTTTTTCAAGACTGTAAATCAAACATATCCAAATCACAAATTATTTACCAATAACTCGCAAGTAAATACTGAATTTTTTTTTAAGTTTTTTCATCTATATAAGAGAAATATCGATGGAATTTAAATTAATGTGATAAAAAAAAGGAAAAAAAGAAAAGAAAAGAAAAGATATAGAAATAAACCACCACCAATACTAAAGCCTTGATCTCCTTACACATTTCTTAACCGAAAGCACAAAAACAACTAAAACCCAAAACATGGACTTACAAAATGCAAAATTAAATAAATAATTTGAAAGAAAGACCGATATCTATCTCTTTATTCACTATCTTCTATGATTTAGGATTAGCCTCATCATTTTTTTTGTTGTTGACATTGATCCGATCATCATCACTAGTCTTGTCTTTGCCGTTGACTTGACTCACCACGTCAACGCCATGGAGTTTCTCCTCCGCCACCCTTTTGAATTCCTCCGCCGTGGAACGAGCCCTCTCTTTCCCTATTTCCTTATTATTATTATTATGACCGTTATGCCCTAACTTGCTTGCTTCACTGTATGTCTACACACCATTCATACAATTAATGTATATCCAATACATATAATAGTTCGTAATTCATAATGATCATGATGTTCAACGTTAAATAACTTGGCTCAAAGCTCGAACTATATTGCCCTAAAAAGCTATTGAAGCTTGACGATTATACCTCGTAATTTTTAAATATTTATTAATTAAATGAAATATAAAAAAAAATTTATTTGGCTCCATATAGATGTAACGATTCATATTCATTAAAAAAATTATCACGATTCTATATCATCTCTTTATAATGCCAGAGATACATTAGTACTATAAGTTGGTACAAATTTTATACCATTTTAAAATTATATTCCATCAGTGCTCAAATGTCTATGAACTAAATGAAATACCTAATTTCATGAAATATATATATATATATATATATATATATATATACATATAAAACATCTTTGGCTCGAAATTTTGTAATGATTCATATTCATTAATTTTTTTTTTCACGATTCTATATCATGTCTTTAGTTAAATTCCATATCACAAAACACAATTTATAGTTTATTATCTCAATTATATGTATTTTGTTTTTATAAAAATAACTAATAAATCAAAATAAAAGTGTAATACTCAGATTTTGTGTAATATTGTTATTTATTTTTATTTCATAAACTTCAATATTTAATTGGCGTCAAAAAAATATTTAACTACAGCTAAATTTAAGTAAATACTTAAAAATGAATTTCTAACTTATTACATGTAATTTTTTACTACTAAAAATAAAAAATTCAAGAACATAAATATAGAAAATTAATTTCACCATATTATATATGAACAGTGTCGAAATACATTAGTAAGACTAATTATCACTGTTATTTAAAATAATACTCGAGAAATAGTGAAAGTAGGCTCTAAGTAAGTGACAATACAAAAATAGAGGAACTTGATTATTATTAGTTTTTCATTCAGTAATGAAGCCCAATTCAAATACAGCTGAATGAATATATAGGCTCATGTTACACAACACTTATTAGACTAACTATATTTTCTCCCGAAGATCGTTAAATTTAAGTAAGGTATGCTCTTCATTTCCCTGACAAACTTTACTTAACACCGAAAAGAACATAGTGTATTATTGTTTTGTTATATTACCTTAATTGGACAGTAAACACTTGGAATTAGTGGCTTCATCAAAGACATCATTGAGATTGAGAAGCCACTACCGAGAAGAAAGTTTTGACCACGCATTGCTTGAATTCTTTTAGCAGAACTAGATTTGTGTGTTTGTGTCTGTGTTTTTTTTTTTTTTTTTTTTTTTTTTTTTTTTTTTTTTTAATGGTAGAATAATTCAGAGAGGATGAGCTCAATTTAGATCAAGACGAACTTTAGAACACGTGTCATCTTGAGAAGAGTTTACGTGGCGCTTTGTAAAATTGCCATTCACTTTTTTTCCATGCAAATGCAATTATTTCTTTGTCGTCATCAATGTTGGTTGTTGGAGGGGTTTTATCGAAATTAATTAGCTTGGAAATATTGGAGTTGAATTTCTCCTGAAATAAATTGTGGGATCATTTTCATCATAGATAAAAATAAATGGCTTTTAAGATAATTTAGCATTAATTTATTTAACTAAAAATTAAATTAAAAAAAAATATTGTAGTAAGATTTGTTTTGTGGGACTAATTTGACAACTTGACCCCAAGGCTAAGTAATGACGTGGCAGTGAGAAGATTATATCATAAAACGAGACCACAGTAACGCAGTGGACACTCGTCGTTTTCAGTCATTAGGGTTTCTCTGTAATTCCTCTCTCACTCTCTCTCTCTCTGCGCGACCATGGAGTCTAACGGTGAACACGCACCTCTAATCCTCCGCGAAATCGAAGCCCTCAAAGCCAAGAGGAACGACATAGACGCTCAAATTTCCGAGCTCGAAGCTCAGTTCAGACGAATCAATCAAAACGATGTCGTTTTGGGAGGAACTTGTCGTCCGACTCCGAATCTCGGACACGGCTTATCGGCCGATATGATCCACCGATACAGTCGTCAACTTTTGCTTCCTTCTTTCGGAATTCAAGGTTATTGGTTTTATTTATTGATTTACATCACTAGCTTGCTTTTTGAGCTATTATTAGTCTTAATATCGTTGTTTTTTTAATCCTACATGACACGAAATTCGAAGCTCTAAGTTTTATCTTATATAATGTTCAAATCCTTCCGTGCTCAATTATAAAGCTTTAAACTTTATTAGAGATGTCCATTGTTTTTCGCTGTATCTCTGAAGCAAGAAGTTACATCAGCAGGAATATTACGTTTTCCATTGATTACGAATTCAAATATAATATCTGAAACAGAGTATTATGTCTTTATAATTTGTGAAGATAGCATTTTTTTTTCATAGAGCCAATTGATTGTGATCATAGATGTATTTCTAGAAATAAAGCTCATTCGAAAAATCATTCGAACATTGCAGCGCAATCAAATCTGTTGAAATCCTCGATTTTAGTCGTCGGAGCTGGAGGGTTGGGCTCGCCGGCTCTGTTATATCTCGCAGCTTGTGGCGTTGGTAAAGAAATTCATACGTTGGATTTCCCTACACAATTAACATTAGTTAATTCAGGTCCTGATAATTTCTTTCTCTACATTTCCGGTTTTGGCTTTAAGGTCGTTTGGGAATCGTCGATCACGATGTGGTCGAGCTCAATAATATGCATAGGCAGGTAAAAAATAAAAAATTTGGAATCTACTAGAGAAAAAAGCTAGCAAAATTTTGGGAAAAGAAGGGTTAACTTTTAGGTTATTGATTTTTTGTGTTAGATCATCCACACGGAACAATATATCGGCCAGCCGAAAGTTAAATCGGCCGCTGCAACTTGTCGAGCGTACGTTTTGATTATCGAGAAAGCCTCTGTTTCTTTGTTTTTTTTTTTCTAACAGAAATTTATTTTCAGGATCAACTCAACTACTAAAATCGTGGAGCACCAAGAAGCTTTGCGTACATCCAATGCGTTGGAAATAATGAGCCAGTACGCTCTAAACTCTGAATTTGGATGCTTTTTTTTTTTTTACTATGCACTTATTATCTGCTGCGGATTTTCGAAATCATTGAAATTTTACTGTAATTGATTGACACTGCAGATATGATATTGTTATTGATGCGACCGATAATGCTCCGAGCCGTTACATGATCAGTGACTGCTGTGTGGTATTAGGCAAGGTAATTACCCGATTTTTGGTTCGAAGACATTTTCAACATTTAAAATAATATTGAACGTCCTAATCCACTCAATAGAAAAGCTCGATATCTTTTTTAACCGTTACGATATCCTCAATAATGCAGCCTCTAGTCTCTGGCGCTGCTCTGGGATTGGAAGGTCAGGTACGTAATGAACTCCGTACTATACACATAAGGCTTTTGTACTATATATTGTTGTGCTTACACAGAAAAATTAATAGCAATCATTGATTAATATACGTCTCACAGCTCACAGTTTACAATTTTGACAACGGTCCATGCTATCGATGCTTGTTTCCAACTCCGCCACCTTCAACGGCGTGTCAAAGATGCTCCGACAGTGGTGTGCTCGGAGTTGGTAAGTTAATTAGATTGTTACAGAAGTTTTTTTGGATTCAATAGTTATATGTTCTTTACTCAATGTAGCTGATTTTTGTCTTAAATTAATCTTTTCTTAGTTCCCGGAATTATTGGGTGTCTTCAAGCATTAGAGGCCATTAAGATCGCCGGCGCAGTTGGTGAACCACTTTCCGGAAGGATGCTTCTTTTAGATGCATTATCGGCCCGAATCAGAATTGTATGTATTTTTTTATTTTTATTTTTAAAAAAAAACTTAAAAAGACAAAACATTCTCTCTGATATTTTCAATAATGTTTGGGAAGTCGTTCTTGCGAGCAAGCTCAGTCTTAACGAGCCCCCTATTTTTCATCGCAGGTCAAGATTCGAGGCAAGTCATCAGACTGTGTTGTATGTGGGGAAAGCTCAACGTTCACAAGACAACAATTTCGGGATTTCGACTATGCAGACTTCACTCAGACCCCATTAGTCACGGTATTATACTAAAAATCAATTATAGGGCTAGAGACAAATGGCCTTCTACCGCAAATTTCCCATGAACTATTGTGTGAGCGGTGAACTAATTTTATAAGCAAAATGATCCTATTGCTTATTGTGAAGTCGATGATTATGACCTTTTCGAACAAGATAAAAAAAATACCGAGGCTTGATATATTTTTTTTTCTTTGTTCTCGTAGACACCGCCAAAGTTGAATTTGCTTCAACCCGATTCGAGAATAAGCTGCAAGGAATTAAGGGAGAGAATCGAGCGCGGCGAGGAGTACGTACTGGTCGATGTTCGTCCACAACACCACTTCAACATCGTTTCTCTCCCGAGCTCCCTGAACATTCCACTTCCTAGCTTGGAGGCCAAGCTTCCCGAGATCAAGTCGGCTCTTGAGAGAGAGAGTAACAAAACGGGCTCCGGTTCGACGGCCCAATTATTCGTAGTTTGCCGAAGGGGAAACGATTCCCAAAGAGCCGTTCTGGCCCTCGAAAAGATGGGCCTCGGTCCGGCCAAGGACCTCATCGACGGGCTCGAGGGCTGGGCCCGCGAAGTCGACCCGAACTTGCCTATGTACTAGACATTTGTTTGACCTTTTTTTCATTTCAGTTTTGTCCAAACTAAATTATTCTGGTGTTGGTCGAATATAGAAAATAGCTAATTAACTTATCCTTAATGTTTCTGACCGAGACAACTAATCAAAGTTAAGACTGAGATTGGGACGGATCGAGATGGAGAGGCCTACATGAAAGCGACTTTGTATATTCCTTTTATGTAGTAGCTAGTGAGCTTTTATAATCCTTAATCAAGCATTCGTTGGATGAAATATTAGAGAAACCCGGGCTTTGTTATACAGACATCAAACTTATATACATCGAAGTAGAGTAAACCTTATTATAGCCACTATACTCCTAATCAGCTTTTAATAAGATAATAATCCCATTAACCGCGGACAATCTGTAATCAGTAAGAAATTGCCTTGTCGAGGAAGCTATGTTCCGCGGAATGGATGAAATGAGTGCCGAGTTTTTGTCAGCAACTAATATTAGTATTAGTAACACCTTTCGTACATGTGTATTTCAATTTTAGAGTTGTTTTTGGCAAAAGAAAAATCCATAGAACTTACTTATTGCTTGCTGTGCAGTTTTTTTTTTTTTTTCTTCGATAAAACAGTCTGATTTTATATGCCTCAAATTTTAGAATAATAAAGTAGCCATATTCGAAACAAAAAACACTTTTAAAACGATTCAAATTATAATGAGAAATTTTTGTTTATCTTAGAAGATGCCGAAAATTCAAGTGAATGAACTTGAGTTCGTTGGCCCTAAAATAAATTTCGACTCCCAAACTTCTCATATAGAGTTGTTATTTATTACTGTTCTCAAAAGTGAAACAAAGCATAAGGTAAAAGATGGCTATAAGAAAGGGACAGAACATATTCTCTTATTATCAAAGTCAAAATACAGCAATTAATATTCCGGCAATGAAGAACGTCTTAAATGTTGAAACCAGAACCATCTTTGTTTCGGCAATCTCCGCGGGCTTTCCCAAGTTTCTCACCTATAGAAGTTGGGTTTTAGCTTGCTAATCTTATGGAGAAGAGAAACATAACACTAACAATTATACGGGATTCAAGGGGTTTCCTCATTTCAGCTATGAGTGTCTTATAATTAAGTACCTCATTTTCACTTGTTTGATCTCTTACATCATATTCATACTGGTCTCCTTGGTGACAGCAAGATCTCCGTTGTCGTTGGACCTGACATCTAGACATTTAATTACCTGAATAGAAAAAAAAATCATATATTAGTGAATAGTCTTTGTGTGAAGTACACACCAAGCAACTAAAATGAAAATTTATTTCAAATAAAGGGCTAGACAAATTTACCCTTTTTGCTAGTTTGTAGCCTTCCCTTCCATAGGCTTCTGTCTTCGCATAAACATCCTAAAGTTTTAGGTGGTTGAACATAGACTAGACTATATGAAGAAGACAAATTCATATATTAGCATGAATAGAGATTACCTTTGTTCCAATTGATTTGGGATCCAAAAATCTTTTCTGCACAACATCTGAAACATTCATTCAAAGTTATTGGTTATGTTCATTTTAGTTATGTTAGAATATATGGACACTTGAATAAAGTTCATGAAATGCGCAAAAAAAGTTATGAAATCACTCTCCTCCACTGAACTGCATGCACATAATCCTTTTTGAACTGATATGCATAGTTGCAGGTTGATGAAATCCAATCTTTATTTTCATGTGACTAAGAGCCACGTAAGGTAATATCAATATCACAGGATGAACATTTGATCAGAGAAAAAATAGTAATACTGAAATCAGGGGAATTAAGAAACATACTGGAATGGCTCTGTAAGAGTGAATGAAATACACGTGACAGTTTCCAATTGTTGTAACTTTAGCCCTAACTATTGAGATCGTTCCTAAACAAATATGAGTCTAATCGCAACCAGATTCAAACTTGCAAGCATAAACAAAAAGAAAGACACAACCAGATTTTTTCCCGTCCTTTAATGAGAAAGATCTACGTGCACGTTGAGCTTCGTGGGAGAAACTCGGTCTGTACTATGCTTTGTCTCGATTACACCTTCAGCCTCGCCTATCTCTCAACCTCACCAATATAAACACTCACGCTCTCAAACCGGCAATTCATTTTACCAGTTTCACAAACGGAAACACGATCAAGATGATAGCTCAAGAATAAACCACTCAAAGAGATGAAGAAGAAGAGAGAAAACCCTAGCGAACAATACAACTAGTGTAATGAATTAACCAAGATAGGTTAAGTCTTCTTAAGTAGGGCATTTCGCTGACGAGATAGCATGGCCGTAGGATTAAGGATCTATCAACGGTTTCTATCCAAGCATGCGCTACGATGTCGTTTGGCTCAAACGATAGAGCACTAAAGCGTTGGACGACATCCTCTTGATGGATCCCAGTAGGCCTTTGGCATGGGCTTCGACATACGGTGCTTGCTGGGCTTCCAAAAACAAACACTAATACTATCCAAAATCTCCGAATTTTCTCGTATCTTCAAGGCATTCCAGCCGATATGTGGAACCCTGGATCCTTTTGATGAATCGAAACGCCCAACCGCACTGGGTATCAAGCCAAGACCTTTAACTGTGAATCGTTAACGAATTTCAGTACGCATAAATAAAATTAATGAGAATATTCCTAACACACTATCGAACCACAAATTTACTGATATCGCTGTCTTATTCTTTCGCCTTATTTATCTAGACAAGAAACTACTTATTCCAAAGGACTACCAAATGTTGCAACACACGTTCAAAGAAAATCGAGTGACACTATATTAGCACATTATTGCATTTATTCCGGTAAAATAACATAAAGTCATGTAGCAGAATATTTTTTCGAAAGCTTAACAAAAGGCTGAAAAGAAAATTACAAGAAGCTACTAGCAACATTGACGAGTCATTTGAAAATGTTTCTATGAATGATTGAAAATGTTGAAACAATATTTACCGCCGTTCTTCATTTTCTTTTGCCCTCTATTAAAATCGTCTTAATTTCTGAAACTTAACGAGCCAATCTGTATGTGTTAGAAGATGTGAAGCCTAAAATACTAGGAGTGAAAAAAGTCCCACATGGGAAAGTGAGAGCAACTTTGTGAACTCTAAGAGTGTATAAATATGAGCCCATAGTGTGTATGCTATTAATCACAAAAACAAGAAACACTTGTACTCTTGTAAAGGGCTAGACAAATTTACCCTTTTTGCTAGTTTTGTAGCCTTGCCTTCCATAGGCTTCTGTCTTCGCATAAACATCCTAAAGTTTTAGATGGTTGAACATAGACTAGACTATATGAATAAGGAAAATTCATATATTAGCATGAATAGAGATTACCTTTGTTCCAATTGATTTGGGTTCCAAAAATCTTTTCAGCACAGAAAGACCGACGTCTGAAACATTCATTCAAAGTTATTGGTTATGTTAGAATATATGGACACTTGAATAAAGTTCATGAAATATGCAAAAAAAAAAAAAGTTATGAAATCACTTGCCTCCACTGAACTGAACTGATATCCAATCTTTATTTTCACCTGACTAAGAGCCACGTAAAGCATTGTATCATGTGAGAACAAAGCATATACAGCTGAGATACCACTTCATCAGGTCGGCATTGGAAGACGGTATATTGGTGCTTGAGAAGATCGCAGGGAGTCAAAATCCCGCCGACATATTTACTAAGTCTGTGCCGTGTGACAAACTGATGTTGTGCTCGACCTCAGTTGGACTCCTCGACTGATGAGTTGAGTCGCCGCTGCAAGATGGAGACGCGTGATGAGGATAGTCTCCAAGTGGGAGATTGTTAGCAGTGGAGCCTATTGAGGAATTGGAAAAAGTCCCACATCGGTTAGGGATAGTAACTTTGCACAATTCCTTAGTATATATAAAGGATGCTATGTGTTGTATTCCTTAGTATATATAAAGGATGCTATGTGTCTCCAAGTGGGAGATTGAAAATCCTGTATCCTACATTAAAAAAAAAAACAAAAAAGATATGAACTTGACAAGTTTGAAATATTGAAAAATAAAAAAAATACCTTTATTTGCCTGCGGAGAGGCATTTGTGGGCGTTGAATTGTTTTTCGTCTTTATTGAATATTCTTTCGCACAGGAAACAATCCTTTTTCAATCTCTGGCACTTTTTGTGGTTGGCTCTATGTTCTTCGAGTTTTTTTGGTCGGCCATTTTCGCAAGACATATAGAGCAACGAAGCTCTTCGGTTTTCAGGATCACATTCACTTTCAGCTTCCTCTTCGCCATGTTTGGGGAAAAAAAAATTAAGTTAGCTGGGAGGGTTTGGGAGTGAGAGAGAATGAAGAATGAACAGAGTGCGAGAGAGTTGAGAGAGAATGAAGAATGAACAGAGCGCGAGAGAATGAGAGAGACAATGAGAGACAATGACATTTAATATATATATATATATATATATATATATATAAATATAAAAATATATATTTAATATTTATAGGGCGATGTAGCTAAATAGTCAATTTAAAATTATGAAAAAATAGTCAAAGTTTGTCTTAATTGGGTGAATTAGTCAAAATATACAGTAATTTTGTTTCAATTTTTTTTGTCCCAAGAGTAATTTTTTTGAAAATGATAAATTTCTTATAATAATTGTAAAAAATTTCAATATTGACCGTCAAAAAATATTTGAGAACGTAAATTTTGCTATTTTACTGAAAAATTGAAACTTTGATTATTTTGCTAATAAATAAATTTTAAATGACTATTTTATACAATTTTTTCCTATTTATTTTATATATTGATCAATTATTAGGTAACTAACGATTATTATCTTTATATTTTTATTTTTGGCTAACCTGCGACGACGCAGGTAAATCAACTTGTTACCACTAAAATATGAAATTTCTCATTTTATTTATTTTCATAAGATTCTCACCCATAAAAATTACAGTCTTTTTTAATGGTAATGGTTGGAACTTGGAGAGTCTTACCCTTCAATATATATTCACTTTTATTTATGACATGCTTTTTTAATGATAGTCGTTGATGGAAGAAAAAAAAATGTTACAATAATTACCACGCAAGAAATTGATTTAATGTGCCGAACATATATATAGTGTGCGTAATAAAAAGTTGTCCTTAATTACAAAAACCTACTAAAAATAGACAAAATTGAGTTGAGAGTTTTGATGATAGAGAAAATTTGTGGTGGGTTCAAAATTATGATTGAGAGTGTCCAATCTTATATCATTTCCAAGTTTCCTTTTCATCGCCGTTGTTATTTTTAGATGATTTTTGAAAATTTGTATAAAATAATCATTTAAAATTTATTAATTAGCATAATAGCTAAAGTTTCAAATTTTTAACAAAATAGTCAAATTTACGTTTTCAATTTTTTTTACTATCAAGATTAATTTTTTTTTTTATGATTATTATAAGCAATTTATCACTTTAAAAAAAAAATTACTCTTTGATCAAAAAATAATTTGAAATCAGATTACTGCATATTTTGGAAATTTCACTAAATTAAGACAAACTTTAACTATTTTGTAAATTCATAACTTTAAATTGGTTATTTAGCTACATTAAGACAAATTGTACAAAATAGCCACTTGAAACTTATTGATTAGCAAAATAATCAAAATTTCAACTTTTCAGCAAAATAGTCAAATTTACGTTTGTAAAATATTTTTGACATCCAAGATTAAATTTGTTTACGATTATTATAAACAATTTATCACTTAAAAAAATTAGATTACTATACATTTTAGCTATTTTACTAAATCTTGACTATTTTACAAATTTATAACTTTAAATTGACTATTTAGCTATATCACCCCAAGACACACGATTATCCTTTATTTTTAGTGATAACTAATAGGTACACATACTCTTGATCAATTTCTGATTTTTAACCGAACGTTAGATCATAGTTCGTTATAAGTCTACGGTCTAGATCCACTCTACTAGTGTATATTAGTTATCACCAGTCTTTGTAACGATTAGTTAGTTGGAAAACAAGTCAATACAAGTCAAGATTTTCCATCTCTCCTTCTCATTCTCTCTCCTCGGTTAGATCTCTCACAGCTCAATTAAAGCTTCCACATCACGTGACAGCTAACCTTTGAGCTTTAATATTATCTCAAGCAATAATTGTCGTGGTTTAAAAAAACTTATGAAAACTTGCCATTGAGATTACAATATCTTATATTTTATTTTCCTATTGAGAAACAAAAGATCTATTATTATAGATGTTGTTGACGAACAAAAATAAGACAACAATTGTCTTACAAACATCTCATGATTTTGAGAACGCAATCCCGAAAACTATAAATTTCTAAGAAAGATTATCTCTATATAGAGATGAATCTAATAAAATAGAGAAAGTAATAAATGAGGGTGCTGAACAATAAGTGAGATTTTAGACGATTTGTTGTGTGTGTGTGAAAAAAAGGTCAATCCTTTTGCTTGATGGTGTTCTCATCTATTTATAAAGCTTTGGAGTTGAGTACGAGTTATCAATCACACGTCTTTAAAAGGTATCTGATAACTATATTAAGAATATATATATATATATATATATATATATATATATATATATATATATATAATTTTGTTACTGTGAAGAAGTTGGACATGTGCTCGATCAAATTTTAATGATAAAAATAGTTTATATTTATAATTCGAGTTAGTCATTCAGCTATTTATAAACTGTTTCTCTTTTTGTTTATTTTTTCTTTAATATTTAGAAATGAAATTCAACTTTTAAAATATAAACAAAAACAAAGTTTTAAGATAGATAAAATATTTAAGAAAAATAATGAGATAAGAGTAGGAAGCATTTTTGTATCGCGAGATGGGAAAAAAAAGGTTCGACAAGTAGATTTTAGATCAAATAGTATCATATAAAATATGGACTAATGATTTTATATTTTTTTACGGCCTATAAAAATTAAAAAAAAAAGAATATAATAAAAGAATATTTGTATTTATTTTGATAGTAAGTTGACAAAAAATAACATATAGAATATAAATAAATGTTATTAAAAATAACATATACAATTTTTTTCTTTTAAATATCATTAAAAATAGAGATTTGTAACTAACTAGGCCACTTTAAACATGTGATTTTGGATATAGCCTATGTTTGACAATTTTTAGGGATATAGCCAAAGAGAAATTTCATTAATTGGCTTAATAAGCCATTAAATATCAAGATTAGACCTTAATGTTTAAAAATATCTGAATATGGACTTTTGGTCAAAAATCGGACAAAAACACCCCTGATTCAAAAAACCCATATTTTTCTCTCATTTTCAAATGATTTTCATCATAATTCTTTTTGGTCTTCGAATTGGTTGCGCTAGGATTAGAATCAGCATCGTACGACATCGTACGATGAGTATGTGTTCAGTTTCGATTTTGAGGGTTTCACATTGAATCTCATCGTACGACATCGTACGACATCGTACAGCATCGTACGGCATCGTACAGTATCGTATGTGTTCAGTTTCGATTTTGAGGGTTTCACATTGAATCTCATCGTACGGCATCGTACAGCATCGTACGACATCGTACAACATCATACGATGAGATACAATGTGAAACCCTCAAAATCGATAAAATTCATACACATTATAATGTACGATGCCGTACGATGTCGTACGATGCTGTACGATGTCGTACGATGAGATTCAATGTGAAACCCTCAAAATCGAAACTGAACACATACTCATATCGTACGATGTCGTACGATGCTGTACGATGTCGTACGATGAGATTCAAGGTGAAACCCTCAAAATCGAAACTGAACACATACTCAAATTCCTAAAAAAAAAAAAAGAATTGTGAAAAAGAATTGTGATGAAAATCATTTGAAAATGAGAGAAAAATATGGGTTTTTTTGAATCAGGGGTATTTTTGTCCGATTTTGCGCCAAAAGTCCATATTCAGATATTTTTAAACATTAGGGTCTAATCTTGATATTTAATGGCTTATTAAGCCCAATTAATGAAATTTCTCTAGCCAAATGGTTCATGTGGCAATAATTAAGGTTTGATTTGCCCTTATTTATTAACAAATTTGTCACTTTCTCTCTCCTATCTTTTTTCAAATAATTTTTTTGCATCAAAACTTCAAAAATTCGTATCTTTCTCATACGAACTCGAAATTGAGTGATTTCAGATCCTACAAATTCGTGACGTCGAGATCTTCAAAAATAGACCCATTGTGTTTGATGAAAAATTATATTTATGTCGATAATTTTTAAAAAATTCAGTTATTTCCATATTTAAGGTAGTAACGTGATTTTTCTACATCTATGGTATTAAACATGATTTTTCATCAAATACAATGGATCAATTTTTGAAGATCTCGGCGTCACGGATTCGTAGGATTTGGATTCACTCAATTTCGAGTTCATATGAGATAGATATGATTTTTTGAAGTTTTTATGTAAAAAAAAAGTGTGGGAAAAATATGAGAGAAAAAATGACGAATTTGTTAATAAATAAAGACAAATCAGACCTTAATTATTGCCACATAAAATTGTTGGCTATTTCCATAAAAGTTGTGAAACATAGGCTAAAAACAAATTTAATAGTTTCATTTTGGATTTTTTACTACACTGCCCTTAAAAAAAAACCATATGTATATATATATATATATATATATATATATATATATATATATATATATGTGTGTGTTTTAATAGTGTGCATTTTTTTTTTCTTGTCGCCCAAATGGGCCTAGTGCCCTGCCCCAGATGATTTCCGATGAGCCCAACTCGTCCAAATAGCCATTACGTTTAATATATATATGTATATATATATATGTATATATATATATATTTATGTATGTGTGTCTTTATGAACTAAATCTAAAAATATATTTTGGATATTTATTGGGTGATGTAGCTAAATAATCAATTTAAATTTGGATAAATTTCACTTTTGCCCCCTAAACTTGTTGACGAACCACAAACCTTAACCCAACTTTCATTTTGTTACAACCGGTCACCATATAATTTTGAAACCCTTTCACGTCATCTCCTTCCGTCAAGTTGTGATGGATTCTGTTACCATTTAGACCACGTGTGTTGCACGTGTGCCCATTTCAGAGGGCATTATCGTAAACGCTTCAAACTCAGCAACAACCTCTTCAGAGAAACGAAAACGCCTAAATTGAAACCCTAAATTGAAATTCTGATACTCATTCAAACTGAGCGATGACGAAGAAGAAAACACCTCCGAGAAAGAGAACACCGAAAACGCCAACACCACCTAAGAAGAAAACACCGCCGAAGAATAAAACACCTCAGAAGAAAACCCCTGCGAAGAGACGTGGGAAAAAAACTCCGACGAAGAAGAAATGTTCGTCGACGGAACCTCCAGAGAATGTTTGAGACGGAATAAGAAGAACAACTCCAAACTATGGTGAGTAAGAGTATATATAGAGAAGTGTTAAAGCTTGTCTCTTTATTCTCGGGACCACATTGCACGTCTATCTTTTATTTTGATTTCTTGCTCGAATCACATGGGTAGGGACCACATCGTTGAATTTTCTGTTTGTTGGTTGGTGATACATATTTAATGGTTCATTGTTAAGTATTTTTTTGTCTTGATATCACAGTTTTGTCTAAGCGTAGGGAACATATGGCCCAACATCGTCCTTTTTTACTATATATTCTATTTGTTTCAATACTGAATGAGTTTTTTGTGTTTCATGTTTTATAGCCTCTGGATCTGGTTTTTTTACCTACGTGGTTCACCATGGGGGTGAAATGGAGTTCAACAATCGCGGTTGGAGGTACGTAAATGGTACAATATCTCATGTAGACTACTGTGACATAGATAAAAGCTCTGTGGTTGAGTTGGATGGTATTCTGAAGACAGACCTGGGGTACCCGGTCGGGGCTGTTTACTATTTTAAGTGTCAAGATAGTGATGATGTAGGATATATTTTAGATGATGTCACTTTGTTGCAAAGGATTGGGGAAATACTTAAGACAAGTTTTGAAGTTGAAGTATGGTGTGGTCACCCGAGAATGCCTAGTCCTCTGTATCTTACGGGGGTAGATGAGCCTTGTGTTGCTGAGACTGGTCAGACTAGTGAGCCTTGTTTTGCTGAGAGTGGTCCAACTAGTGAGCCTTTAGTGGCTGAGAATGGTCCAACTAGTGAGCCTATAGTTGCTGAGACTAGTTATGTTAGTGAGCCTCGTGTTGCTGAGACTGGTTATGTTAGTGAGCCTCGTGTTGCTGAGGCTGGTACAGAACATGGAAAAGGGAGTGAACCAGGGGTTAGAGAGGATGATGAGGATGATGCTCTGCCTGATGTTGAGGTTGATACTGAAGAGGTTGTTGCTGAGGTTGCTACTGAGGCTCCTAATGATAATCAAGAGTCTGATAGAGATGATGAAGATGAGTTGGAAGAAGAAAGCGGTTATGAGGCTAGTGCAGATGAGGTGGAAGTGGATGGGGATGGTGTAGACGCAAGTTTACGTGGGGGAAAAGGTAAGCAAGTGGTAAGTGATAATGAGTTAGAGGAAGATGAAGGAAGTGATTATGAGGATGAAGATAACATGAGGATACATCAAAACTCTTCAAGCGAGAGTGGAACAGAATTAGAAGATGAATATGCTCCAAGCTCATCAAGAAAATGCAAGAAAAGGAAGAATGTGTTGCCTGACTTTCCGGCATTCAGAGAGGACACCGATATGGGTCAAGATTGTTTCAAGTTAGGATTAGTATTCCCAAACGCTAAGGTTTTTAAAGATGCTGTTAGGGAGTATGCAATTCGTACTGGCAAACAGATATACTTTAAGAAAAATGACCCAGAAAGAGTCAGGGCTTGCTGTAGAGACCCTAACTGCAATTGGGTTTGCTATGCATCAGTCATAGGCCACACTGACTCGTTCTTGATAAAGACATATAGGTCAGAGCATACTTGCCCGAGGACTAACAACAACAGGTACATGTATCTTTCTATATTAAGAAAAGCTATGGGTTAGTACTAAGTATGTGTTTATTTATGCTTTTATTTATGTGTTTATATATGTATTATGAAGGTTTGCAACTTCAAGGTGGTTGTCAAAGCATTATAGGAATCAGTTCCAAGATAATGAGAATTGGTCGTGTGGGAGCTTCATGAACAAGGTGCAGCAAGACTTCATCCTGAATTGCTCAAAGATGAAAGCCTATCGTGCCAGGAAGTATGCACAAGATTACCTAGAGGGGACATACAAACAACAATATGCATTGCTTTGGGACTATGGAGCTGAAATCAAAAGATCAAATCCGGGATCCACAGTAATGTTTGACACAACCCTCGTAGATGGAAAGCCAGTTTTCAACAGGATGTACATATGCTACAAAGGGTGCATGGATGGTTTCAACGAGGGATGTCGGCATGTGATAGGCCTAGATGGCTGTCACATCAAAGGCCATCAAACCGGTCAATTGCTCACTGCAATTGGGATCGATGCTAACAACAGCATGTTCCCAATTGCTTTTGCAGTTGTGGAATCTGAGTGCAGGGATAGTTGGACATGGTTTTTGCAGTTTCTACGGGAGGATGTGAAGATCCACAACGGTCTACACTGGACATTCATAACAGACAAACAGAAGGGACTTAGAGAAGCATTAAATGACATGTGGGTAGAAGGTGCGATACCAGCTGAGCATCGACATTGTGCTAGACATTTGATGAGTAATTTTATCAAGGTAAGTATAATCCCAACTTTTAATTATCAGTAGCTACTCAATTCCTAACAATTTACTATATTGTCATCAATGCATAAGGTATTCAAGGGGCAATTCCTAAAAACAAAAGTCATGTTTGCTGCCATGGCTTACTCAATGGAGAAATATTTGGCTGAGATGGAAGACATCAAGAATGAAGATGTGAAGGCTTGGGAATGGCTGATTGACAAGGAGCCTCGTCATTGGGCACGAGCATGCTTCAGAATGACTCCTAAGTGCGACATTGTCTTGAACAATCTTTGCGAATGCTTCAACGGGACTAGGGCTTTATTGATGGCTAGACAAAAGCCAATACTCTCAATGCTTGAGAGAATCATGATGTATTTACTACAGAGATTCACTAAGCAACGGGTAGCAGCAGATAAGTGGCATGGAGACATAGGTCCCCGGATTTCGAAGATCCTAGAGAAAAACAAGTTACTCAGTGCACAAAACATGGCCCATTATTGTGGCAATGAGCAATGGCAAGTCCAAAATATGTATGGCAGCATGTACGCGGTGAACCTCAGACACGGGACCTGTTCATGCAAAAGATGGGACTTATCAGGTATTGTTCCTTATCAAGCTTGCTCAACTCGCTCAATAGTTTTCATTGACGTCATTGGTTTTCATTTGTTATGCAGGGATACCTTGTGGACACGTGATCAGTTGTATTTGGAGTAATAATGAAGACCCTGAGAAGTACGTCGCTGACTGTTACAAAAAAGAAACGTACATGAAGGCATACCGACACCAAATCCATCCACTGAACCCCATTGAACAATGGCCAAAAACTGGGACGACACCAATGGAAATGCCTCCTAACAGATCAAAGCCAGGGAGG